>NC_059430.1:5109824-5709824 GCF_021028975.2 Sphaerodactylus townsendi | reverse complement strand
GATTAGGCCCCCCTTCCATAGGATTTTAAAAACAATAGCTACACAGTCATTGCAATGGCACAGCGGGGGGGGGGGGGGGGATCAGTCACCCTGCCATTTAAGTACAGTTGTTTTCCCCTCCCACAGTTTTCTGTTAGGTTAACCTGCCTGCATTCATTCATTCATTCATTCATTCATTCATTCATTCATTCATTCATTCATTCATTCATTCATTCATTCATTCATTCATTCATTCATTCATTCATTCATTCATTCCCCACCCTTTGCTACAGCCCCAGGGGGCATCCATTGAAAATGCTGGGGGGAAGAATTAGGACGAATAAAAGGAAACACTTCTTCACGCAACGTGTGATTGGTGTTTGGAATATGCTGCCACAGGAGGTGGTGATGGCCACTCACCTGGATAGCTTTAAAAGGGGCTTGGACAGATTGATGGAGGAGAAGTCTATTTATGGCTACCAATCTTGATCCTCCTTGATCTGAGGTTGCAAATGCCTTAACAGTCCAGGTGCTCAGGAGCAACAGCCGCAGAAGGCCATTGCTTTCACCTCCTGCACGTGAGCTCCCAAAGGCACCTGGTGGGCCACTGCGAGTAGCAGAGTGCTGGACTAGATGGACTCTGGTCTGATCCAGTTGGCTCTTTCTTATGTTCTTAAGGCCATTGCTTTCACCTCCTGCCTGGGAGCTCCCAAGGGCACCTGGTGGGCCACTGCGAGTAGCAGAGTGCTGGACTAGATGGACTCTGGTCTGATCCAGCTGGCTTGTTCTTATGTTCTTAAGGCCATTGCTTTCACCTCCTGCCTGTTAGCTCCCAAGGGCACCTGGTGGGCCACTGCGAGTAGCAGAGTGCTGGACTAGATGGACTCTGGTCTGATCCAGCTGGCTTGTTCTTATGTTCTTATGTTCTTACAATAAAATCCATAATAAAATCCCACATAATATGACAGTAAAACCACTACAAAACGGATCCTAAAACCATAAAGCATTCTAGCTCTAAAACTTCCACCCCAACCACCTCTTAAAGTGGACGGAGTATACAGGACACCTCGAGGTGCCCTCCCATCCCAGTAGGAGGGGCTTGAGCCAAACGCCCAGGTGAAGAGGCCGGTCTCTGCCAGGCACCAAATCTCTGCTGCCTCCTCTAGCTACTCAGGCATCGTTTTGGGCTTGGCCTGGAAATACGAGATAAAGCATTTAAGTCTTGGAGAATATTTATAGGCTTTCTCCCTGGTGGCGATCTTCTCGAGGCGGCTTACCACATAAAAGGAATACCCTTCAGTCACAAAGACAACCACATAAGAATGTTGCTTACACAAGCCATTAAACGGGGACAAGAATGTAAAACAGCAAAGCAGGATATGTAGGAAACGGGACAGAAAAAGACCATAAAAACTGCAAAAAATGATGGCACCCACTCCGTTGAAAACCCGAGTGAAAAAAAATGTTGTGGTCTGGAACCTAAGAGAAGATAAAACCGCTAGATCTGAGTCTGGTAGCACTGGTCTCGAGAGCAAGATTTTCAACACGGGCTTTCGGGAGTTCAATCTCCCTTTGCCAGATATCGGATATCTGACCGAGGGAGTTTTAACTCTGGAACGCACATAGCCCGAATACCTGATGCGACGAGTAATGGACTTCATGCCCATTTGGTCTTTCCGCATAACTCGTATAAATTTGGCATTTTTCAGTCCTGGGTTCGATGCACGGCCCCCTCATCTGAGGAATTCGACGAGCGTCATGTCTTACCATCTTCAATCATGAGAGATTGTCACTTGCTTTCTTTGTCTAAAAGCACATCCTAAAGAAAATCTGCTAATATTTCCACAGTGAACATAAGAACATAAGAACAAGCCAGCTGGATCAGACCAGAGTCCATCTAGTCCAGCTCTCTGCTACTTGCAGTGGCCCACCAGGTGCCTTTGGGAGCTCACCTGCAGGATGTGAAAGCAATGGCCTTCTGCGGCTGCTGCTGCTCCCGAGCACCTGGTCTGTTAAGGCATTTGCAATCTCAGATCAAAGAGGATCAAGATTGGTAGCCATAAATCGACTTCTTCTCCGTAGATCTATCCAAGCCCTTTTACAGCTATCCAGGTTAGTGGCCATCACCACCTCCTGTGGCAGCATATTCCAAACACCAATCACACGTTGCGTGAAGAAGTGTTTCCTTTGATTAGTCCTAATTCATCCCCCCAGCATTTTCAATGGATGCCCCCTGGTTCTAGTATTGTGAGAAAGAGAGAAAAATTTATCTCTGTCAACATTTTCTACCCCATGCATAATTTTATAGACTTCAATCATATCCCCCCTCAGACGTCTCCTCTCCAAACTAAAGAGCCCCAAACGCTGCAGCCTCTCCTCTTAAGGAAGGTGCTCCAGTCCCTCAATCATCCTTGTTGCCCTTCTCTGCACTTTTTCTATCTCCTCAATATCCTTTTTGAGATGTGGCGACCAGAACTGGACACAGTACTCCAAGTGTGGTCGCACCACGGCTTTATATAAGGGCGTGACAATCTTTGCAGTTTTATTATCAATTCCTTTCCTAATGATCCCCAGCATAGAGTTTGCCTTTTTCACAGCTGCCATGCATGGAGTTGACATTCCCATGGAACTATCAACTAAGACGCCCAAATCCCTTTCCTGGTCTGTGACTGTTAGCACTGACCCCTGTAGCGTGTATCTGAAGTTTGGTGTGTTCTGGCCCCAGATCCCCTGCTCTGCTTTATTCTGATCACAGAAAATTGCACTTAGGAAGGAGTGAAGATGATGGAGGCGCATTCTTTCTTGCATGTAGGTGCCCAGGGCAAACACGATTGGTTTGCCCTGCCGCAGGCTGTGAATACACATGTGCCGAGAAATGCATGCATCTGTGAGCATCACTCATCCCAATCTGGGGGCCTGCTTTTTGCTTCCCCCGCCTCCCCGCTGCGTTTTCCATGTTTTGCAGGAAACAGACGCGGCCCGCACATCCGTGTGCACGCGCGCAACCGTGGCCTCTTCACCCGTTCACACGGCGCGTCTCGGCGGCTGGCGAAACCAAAACACGGCCCTCTCCTTGGAAAGGAAATGTCTTTCAGCGGGCAGAGAAGGGTGGATTTGAGCCAAGGAGGAAGGGAGGGAAGGGAACTCTTGACAGCGTACATTTGTCAATACGAATTGTCAGGGTTGTTATCCTTGGCTGGGAGGACTGGGGAAGTTCTGTGTGTGTGTGTTGAGTCAGTGGCTTGCCGCTTTCTGTTTGCTGTAGTTTCAGCCCTTCTAGTCCTCTGAGGATCTTAAGGCCATGGTTGTGTGCCCACTTTCTCTGGTTCCTGTTTATGGTGTAAGAGGCGTAGGAGGTTAAGAGCTCGTGTATCTAATCTAGTGGCGTAGGAGGTTAAGAGCTCGTGTATCTAATCTGGAGGAACCGGGTTTGATTCCCAGCTCTGCCGCCTGAGCTGTGGAGGCTTATCTGGGGAATTCAGGTTAGCCTGTGCACTCCCACACACGCCAGCTGGGTGACCTTGGGCTAGTCACAGCTTCTCGGAGCTCTCTCAGCCCCACCCACCTCACAGGGTGTTTGTTGTGAGGGGGGAAGGGCAAGGAGATTGTCAGCCCCTTTGAGTCTCCTGCAGGAGAGAAAAGGGGGATATAAATCCAAACTCTTCTTCTTCTTCTTTGTTGGGCCGCACAGGCGAAGGCAGCTGCGCGTTGCCAATCACGCTGAGGTGCCACAGACACGCTGCCCACTTGAGTGTGGGAATTTCTGCCCAGATTTAAACGGATTAAGGGGTGGCGTGGGAGGAGGCAGCAACTGGCGCAGCAGGCAGCAGTAGCCGGTGCGGTCACAGATGGGGCCGATGCCCGTCTAAATCAAAGCGAGGCTCTTTCCCTCTGAAGCCGTGGCTCCGTGCCAGCCCAGCTCGATCAGAAAGAGGAAGCGCCTCGGTGGGGCGTAGGTTGCTGGGCCTCGTTGCCTGGATAACTGGCAGATTTCCACCACCAGCAACCCCCAAATTCTACCTAATGTTGTGCAAATCCTTGCATTAGGCTTGAAGGCATGGTGCCACTTCCTTCAGTGGGATTCCTTGGGAGAAATGCCCGCAGGATTGTGGCCGGGGCGCCCTGGGGCTAGTCGCGGTTCTCTCTAGACTCTCTCAGCAACACCTATTTCACAAGAAGAAGAAGAAGAAGAAGAAGAAGAGGAGGAGGAGGAGGAGGAAGAGGAGGAGGAGGAGGAGGAGGAGGAGGAGGAGGAGGAGGAAGAGTTTGGATTGATAGCCCCCCTTTCTCTCCTGCAGGAGACTCAAAGGGGCTTCCAATCTCCTTGCCCTTCCCCCCTCACAACAAACACCCTGTGAGGTGGGTGGGGCTGAGAGAGCTCCCAGAAGCTGTGACTAGCCCAAGGTCACCCAGCTGGCGTGTGTGGGAGTGCCCAGGCTAATCTGAATTCCCCAGATAAGCCTCCACAGCTCGGGCGGCAGAGCTGGGATTCAAACCCGGTTCCTCCAGGTTAGATACACGACCTCTTAACCTCCTACGCCACTGCTGCTTCCCGGGACTGATTATACCTTGGTGCTATTCACTGCTGTGAGGCTACGTTTCCTTCAGGGCCAAAAACTTCGTTGCAGACGCGCTCACACTTAATGGAGCCGGAGATCCGGGACGCTCGGTGGTTCCCAAGAGCAGGGAAATCCCGGTGATTCCCCCTCACTTCGGGATTTCCGCTCCTTCTGGTCTCTCCCTGCCCCACTCCTTGCCGGTATTTCTGGGGCATCGATGGCCGGCTTTTCCACAAAAACCCCCAAATTGATAACGAGCCAGCGCAACAGCAATATGAGAAATGTATTGCCAAAGGCTTTCATGACCGGAATCGCTAGGGTGTTGTGGGTTTTCCAGGTTGTATGGCTGTGTTCCAGTAGCAATTTCTCCTGACGTTTCGCCTGCATCTGTGGCCGGCATCTTCAGAAAATCCTCTGAAGAGAACTGGGTTTGATTCCCCGCTCTGCCACTTGAGCTATGGAGGCTTATCACGTGAACCAGATTAGCTTGTGCATTCCAACACATGCCAGCTGGGTGACCTTGGGCTAGTCACAGCTTTTCGGAGCTCTCTCAGCCCCATCCACCTCACAGGGTGTTTGTTGTGGGGGGGGGGGGGAAGGGAAAGGAGATTGCAAGTCCCTTTGAGTCTCCTTACAGGAGAGAAAGGGGGGATATAAATCCACATTCCTCCTCCTCCTCCTCCTCCAGTTCTTCTTCTTCTTCTTCTTCTTCTTCTTCTTCTTCTTCTTCTTCTTCTTCTTCTTCTTCTTCTTCTTCTTCTTCTTCTTCTTCTTCTTCTTCTTCTTCTTCTTCTTGCTGATGCTCCCCTGACTTACCCCACCAAGTCAGAGGGCCGCCCCCTTTCCGTTGCACCCCCAGAATCCATCAGGGGTGGTTTTATGGACCGGACTCTAGGAAAGAGGCTCTCGGCATTTCCTCCTTGGCCACTGGAAGAAAGAAAATGCTGTGACCAAGCGCCCCCCTCCCCCTCCCGCAGCCCAGGGGGGCTAACCCCTGGGCTCCTCCTCACTGGCTTCCCTTTTGCAGTGGGAAACGGAGTGCATGATGTGTGCGCACAGACATGGACTGGCTCATGCCTCCCCGCTGGCCAGCCCCCAGGCCTTTGATAAGATCATATCCTAGGAAGCCATGACTGCATCGGGGCCCTGTCCAAACAGCTGTTTCTTGGCCTGGGCCGTCTTCGGAGCTCGCGTTTACTGCCCCCCCCCCCCCTTGGCCAAAGCCAGGCAGAGGGAGGGAAGGAGGGAGGGCGGCTGGAGATATAAAATGAAGGTCTGGGATGCGCGTGTGTGTGTTGTAAAGGGGTGTGTGTGAGGCCATCTCTTAATCCCGTGGTGGCGAACCTTTGGCACTCCAGATGTTATGGACTACAATTCCCATTCTACAATTGGCCATGCTGGCAGGGGCTGATGGGAATTCTAGTCCATAACATCTGGAGTGCCAAAGGTTCGCCACCACTGTCTTAATCCTTCCCCCATCTGAGGCACCTTTCTCTGCTCGCCTCTATCAGTGATATGAGTTAACGGAGGGGAGGGGGAAAGGACAGGGCTTCGGTTTTGAGTGCAGATGTTCGCAGGCCCTGGCAACGGGAGGGAGGAAGTCTGGTGCTAATTTTGGCCGGAGTGGCTTGGGGTGTATAGGAGAGAAGAAGAAGAGTTTGGATTTATATCCCCCCTTTCTCTCTTGTAAGGAGACTCAAAGGGGCTGACAATCTCCTTTCCCTTCCATCCCCACAACAAACACCCTGTGAGGCAGGTGGGGCTGAGAGAGCTCCGAAGAACTGTGGCTAGCCCAAGGGCAGCCAGCTGGCATGTGTTGGAGTGCACAGGCTAATCTGGTCCCCCAGATAAGCCTCCACAGCTCAGGCGGAAGAGTGGAGAATCAAACCCGGTTCTCTAGATTAGAGTGCTCCTGCTCTTAACCACTATGCCAGTGCTGCCCCATCAATTTGATGGTGAGGCCTGCCCCCCCGAATGGCACCCAGCACCCTGGCTAAGTGCTTCAGGTGCGAATCCAAGTCCTTGCTAAAGATGGCTACGTCATCAATGTAAGCCACAGCAAACTCAGACATGCCACTCAACAAGTTATTCACCAGTCTCTGGAAGGGCGCGGGGGCATTTCTCAGACCAAAAGGGAGCACTGTGAACTCATACAGTCCAACTGAGGTAATAAAGGCAGACTTAGCCCTTGCTTCTGGCTCTAAACCAGTGGTGGGATCCAGAAATTTTAGTAACAGGTTCCCATGGTGGTGGGATTCAAACTGTGGCGTAGCACCAATGGGGCTGGGCAAAGCACGAAAGGGGCATGGCCGGGCATTCCGGGGGTGGGGCATTCCTGGGCGGGGCTGTGGCAAGGACGCAGCCACTTCGCCGGTCCTTGGGCGGGAAACGAATGCATGCAGGCGCAGGCTGCTACGCACGCCGGTGCACCTCCTGCTAGACTGTTTCAAGTTCTGCACGCTACTGCTGAGAGGAGGGGCGTAACTAGGGCAAAAATCACGTGGCAAAATCACCAATTAGTAACCCCCTTTCGGCACACACAAATAATGAGTAACCTACTCTCGGGAACCTGTGAGAACCTGCTGGATCCCACCTCTGCTCTAATCTCATCTGCCAGTATCCCTTGCAACGAACAGGAGGGCGGTGATGGGGGTGTTCCCGACAAGCTGGGGTATCCAGGTCCCCCTGGCCACTGGCAGGGGAGCAGAGGTGTACCATGGGTAAATGGCGCCCGGAGACAAATTGTCTCCAGGATGCCCCCCCAGGCTCTGCCCCCTCACCACCCCAGCTCTGCCCCTGATGCCCCCAGGCTCCACCCCCCCACTGCCCTCGACCCCACCCATGTCACCATGGACATGGGCAAGGTCTAGGGTGCCCACTGCCGGCTGGACTCCTAGCCGGCAGCCTGCAATCTCTTTTGACCTCCCCTCCAGGCCCGGAGGGGAGGTCAGAAGAGACTGAAGGCTGCCAACTGGGACCCCCGCCGGTGGGGGGGGAGGAAGGGAGGGGGGAGTCCAGGGTGGGGTTGAGGGCGCTTGGAGGCAGTAGGAAGTCCTGCTGCCTCGTCGTTTTTGCGTGCCTCGGATGGGGTTGAGGAACACGAAAACGACGAGGCAGCAGGATATGTGGGGGGCTGATTTTGTGCCCCCCACGTGACCAGAAGAGTAGCGCCCGGGGACAAGGGGTACCCCTTGTCCCTAGGTAGATACGCCACTGCAGGGGAGGGAGGGAGGGCATAGGTTTGCCTGATCCAGGTTGGGAAACTCTGCAGATTTGGGGGTAGAGCCTGGAAGGGGGGGGGCAGTGATGACTTTAATTCAATAGTTATTTCTTAAGCATTTTCTATTAATGACAACCTTCTTCTGATTTCAAATCCTGCCTCTGCTTCTCCGATTGAATAGGTTTTCAAAATAGGTTTGAATGGGTTTTCAAAAGTAAAGGGCTTCCAGTTTTTTAAAAGATTGTTCAAACTATTGTCTCTCAATAGTCCTGCCAACTTTGCCATTTATGATTATTCCGTAACTTTCAGAACCCAGCCCTCTTTCATTGGCATCTTATTATTTGGAGGAACCACCTGGCGTAGTAGTGGTAAGCGTTGGACTGAGGTCCAGGTCGGAATCACTGCTCTGCCGTGGAAGCTTGCTGAATAACCTTGGGCCAGCCGCAAGTTCTCCACCTGGCCTACCTGATAGGGCTACTGTGAGGATAAATTAAGGTGACCAGACGTCCCGCTTTTGGCGGGACAGTCACGCTTTTGAGCAATTTGTCCCGCATCCCGCGGGTTTTTTTAATTCTCCCGATTAGGCAGTGCGGCAGCACGGGAGCGCGCACGCGGCCGCACTGCCATCTGGGGCGCTTCCCTGTTTCCCGCCCGGAAACCGGGGAGCGCTGCAAAAGGCAGTGCGCTCCTGCGGCCGCGCGGATGGGCGCGTGCCCCGCATTGCAAAGATGAAAATCTGGTCACCTTAGGATAAATCAGAGGAGAACAGACCAGTGAAATCCACACTGGGGAGAAAGGCTGGATGTAAATAAATACAGAATAGAAGTAAAGGGAAACCCTCGTCTCAAAATATCCTGGAAATATCTTCTTGCTCGCAACTGGGGGACAAATGACCCTTGGCTTGGAAAACTTTTAAAACCTCTGCCCGGAGGCCTGCCCTCCCTCCCTCCCTCCCTGTGTGTGCATGTTGGGTGACTGCAGCCTCCCCCCCCCCCTTTGGGTGATTTAATGCGCTCTCCCAGAGTATCCGTGGCAGGGGAGAACCGGGTTTCTTTCTAGAGATGCCAGAAATTCCACCTCTCCCCTGCAAAGTCTTTTGTGCTTCCTTGTCTATCTTTGGTAGTGGATTCTTCTCCCGGGCCTTGCACAGGAGCTGAGTGAACGGCCCAGTTGTGAGTCAGTGT
Source organism: Sphaerodactylus townsendi (assembly GCF_021028975.2). Taxonomy (NCBI): domain Eukaryota; kingdom Metazoa; phylum Chordata; class Lepidosauria; order Squamata; family Sphaerodactylidae; genus Sphaerodactylus; species Sphaerodactylus townsendi. The sequence continues at coordinate 5,700,882 of NC_059430.1, read as the reverse complement.
CTCACTCCGACCTACTCCCTGCCCGACATACAGCTCTCTCCTAGTCTCAGGTCCTCGTTTCAATTTACTCATTTACTTACCAAATGTGTATCTTGCCTTCCTGCCCCTATAAGGGCCTCTATGGCGGCGATCAATTTATATTCCATTTATACCCTGCCCTTTCTGACGAGTCGGGCTCGTGGTGGCTTACAGCAATTTAAAACTGCATCTAGACACCATTCAGAATTACACATGCGAGCAATTTAAATGCTCATTAATAAAGTAAAGCAGGGACGTAAGAATTACGGCGCGCTTCAATACAAGCAAGGGGAGACCCGTCAGAGAAGGAATGAAGAACAGCCAAACCACGGAGAAGGAAGGGAGATCAGCCAAAACATACCTGATAAAATCATTTTAATGGGGTTGGTTTTAACATATATAGAGCCACTATTTAATGATTTATTTAAATCTTGATATTATTGATTTTATTTGTGCTCTATCTATTTGTTTTTTTCACCGTCCTGAGCCCTCCGGGGGAGGGCGGTTTAATAATAATAATAATAATAATAATAATAATAATAATAATAATAATAATAATAATAATAATAATAATAATAATAATAATAATAATAATAATAATAATAAATCATATTTTAAAATGGGTAAGCCCCTCCCTTGAAACTCGCATCATTAAAAAATTAAAATATGTACAAAAACATAAAAGCAGTTAAAATGTTGGTTAGGAAAGAACAATAATTGAGGGGATGAAACAAGAAAATCTTCATCCGCTGAAGAAGAAGAGTTTGGATTTATACCCCCCCTTTCTCTCCTGTAAGAACACTCAAAGGGGCTTACAATCTCCTTTCCCTTCCACCCCCCCCAAAGGGGCTGAGAGAGCTCCAAAGAACTGTGACTAGCCCAAAGTCACCTAGCTGGCATGTGTCGGAGTGCACAAGCTAATCTGTTTCACCAGATAAGCCTCCACACCTCAAGTGGCAGAGCGGGGAATCAAACCTGGCTCTCCAGATTAGAGTGTACCTGCTCCTAACCACTACACCACACTGGCTCTCAAGGCAGGGACGTTCAAAGCAGGCCACCCTGAAGATGACTATGACAGTCAGGCAGGTTCTTAAGCCCTTCGGGGATGGAGCAGTTAAGAAATCGAATAAATAACAACAACAACAACAACAACAACAATAATAAAAAGAAGTAGGCAGTCCTTCAGGTATGTGGATCCCAAATCATGTAGGGCTTTGAAGGTCAAGACCAGTACCTTGACTCGTGCCCGGATACACCCGGATACAAATTTGGGATCCAGTATAGATGGGCAAAGACGAGAAAATATATGGTCCCTTTGACCCACACATTTGCTAAGCAGGGATCTCTTTCTCACATTTATTGCCTGCTGTTTCTCCAAGGAGGGTCGCATGCTGGCTTCTTCTTGGAGTAGCAGTGGCATAGGAGGTTAAGAGCTCGTGTATCTAATCTGGAGGAACCGGGTTTGATTCCCAGCTCTGCCGCGGCCGCCTGAGCTGTGGAGGCTTCTCTGGGGGATTCAGATTAGCCTGGGCACTCCCACACACACCAGCTGGGTGACCTGGGGCTAGTCACAGCTTCTCGGAGCTCTCTCAGCCCCACCTACCTCACAGGGTGTTTGTTGTGAGGGGGGAAGGGCAAGGAGATTGTCAGCCCCTTTGAGTCTTCTGCAGGAGAGAAAGGGGGGATATAAATCCAAACTCTTCTTCTCTTCTTCTTGCACAACATCCCTGTGAGGTATAGGGAGGGTGATGGAAAGGGGAGCTGGGCCAACCAAGGTCATCCGACAATCTTTGCTGGCAGGGCCAGGATTTGAACGGAGGTCGCCCGGGTCCTAGTTCGAGATTCTAACCACTCTGCCGCGTCGGCAATCTAGGCCCCTAGCAATATTCTTAGCTTTGTTTGAAGGGCTGGGTTTATTGAAGGCAGATGGCACCTGTCTGGCACAAAGAACCCCACTCTTCACTTAAATATCCCCAAAGTTGAACAATATGGGCAGTGGTGGGGTCCAAAAATTTTAATAACAGGTTCCGATGGTGGCGGGATTCGAACCGTGGCGCCGCTGCACACACGCGCCTCCAGTCCCTATTGGGTAAGGAGGTTGCTTTAGTAACCCCTTCTCGGCACTCAGAGAAAATTAATAACCGCTTCTAGAGAAGTGGTGAGAACTGGTTGGATCCCACCTTCGAATATGGGGGTTTTTGGGTGCCAGCAGAGGCGGAGCGTTCATGGGACATGTGCGGTCACATATCCCCGGGCGCATGCCAGCTGATCACAGGGGGGTGATGGAGAATCATTCCTCACGCCCCTCCCTCCCCTCCCCTTGGCCCAGCCCTGCCAGGTTCCTCCATTGACTAGTGGAGCCTCCAGCTGAAGGAGCAGCCTGGCAGGGCCGGGCCGAGGGATGCCCAGTGGCACCCCAGCCAAGTAAGTGGAGCGTGGTGGTGGGAGCGCGGGGGGCGGCGGTGTGCATGTGTGCCCAGAGCAGATTTTGCCCCAGGTGCCATCCCCCCCCCCCACACACACTTCTGGGTGCCAGAGTGAGTTCTTCTTGCCGTCTCTGCTCGAAGATGAATTTTAACCGGGCAGCTGGCACTGCGTGGGGAGGGGCCTGTCATTTTCACAACCCCCCCCCCCCCAGCTTATAAATGGGAGGAGAAGATGCCTACAGCCCAGGGTCTGGCATGCGAGGAATCTCCCCGAATGGCTTCTTGCCCTCAGCTGTCTGTCCTCAGACAGGTGGGAATAGCTCGTGGGGGGGGGGGGTGGGAAGCGGTGAAACAACGCCCTACAGCCCTCCCCTCCCGTACCGTTTAACCTTGGGCTCAGAACTCAGTAATTGAATGTCTTTGGTTACTTATTGATTTCATTTAGTTTATTGTTTGGATTCGATAAGCCGCCCGCCCGAGCAGGGTTACCCGTTAGGGAGCCCGGCAGAAGCTGTTGGCCGTGCTGCTCTGCCTGGCCAGCTGCCCTGACCAAGCCTCCAACTCCTGGTTATTTCTCAAATGCTGAAAAGAAAGCGTTATTACGCCTTCTTATGGCCAGAACTGTCCGTGCACAGCATGTTTATTGATGCCAGTTGGCTGCCCTGCCCAGACTTTGTGCCGCAGTTATAGTTACGCTGCTGAAGGGTTGCCAATCTCCAGGTGGGAGCTGGTGTTCTTCTGGAATTGCAACGCATCAGTTCCCCAGGATGAAATGTCTACTTTGGAGGGGACTCTGTGGCATTGTGCCCTGTGTGGATCTCCAGCGTAGTGTAGTGGTTAAGAGCAAGCGGATTCTAATCTGGAGAACCGGGTGTGATTCCCCACACCTCCACTTGAGTGGCAGAGGCTTATTTGGGAACAGATGTGTTTCCGCACATTCCTGCTGGGTGACCGTGGGCTAGTCACAGTTCTTCAGACCTCTCTCAGCCCCCCTTTCACACAAAGTGTCTGTTGTTGCTATCAGTCACAGACCAGGAAAGGGATTTGGGCGTCTTAGTGGATAGTTCCATGGGAATGTCAACTCAGTGCATGGCAGCTGTGAAAAAGGCAAGCTCTATGCTGGGGATCATTAGGAAAGGAGTTGATAATAAAACTGCAAAGATTGTCATGCCCTTATATAAAGCTGTGGTGCGACCACACTTGGAGTTCAGTTCTGGTCGCCACATTCAAAAAGGATATCGAAGAGATAGAAAAAGTGCAGAGATGGGCAACGAGGATGACTGAGGGACTGGAGCCCCTTCCTTATGAGGAGAGGCTGCAGCGTTTGGGACTCTAGTTTGGAGAGGAGGCGGCTGAGGGGGGATATGATTGAAGTCTATAAAATTATGCATGGGGTAGAAAATGTTGACAGAGAGACATTTTTCTCTCTTTCTCCCAATACTAGAACCAGGGGGCATTCGTTGAAAATGCTGGGGGGAAGAATTAGGACTAATCAAAGGAAACGCTTCTTCATGCAACGTGCGACTGGTGTTTGGAAGATGCTGCCACAGAAGGTGGTGATGGCCACTCACCTGGATAGCTTTAAAAAGGGCTTGGACAGATGTATGGAGGAGAAGTTGATCTATGGCTACCCATCTTGATCCTCCTTGATCTGAGATTGCAAATGCCTTAACAGTCCAGGTGCTTGGGAGCAACAGCCACAGAAGGCCATTGCGTTCACATCCTGGGAAACACTTGAGGCTCTGAAGAACGGCTGCCAGCCAGAGCAGGCAATTAGCTGTGGTGGGTTTCCTGAGCTGCGTGGCCGTGGTCTGGTCGTTTTTGCTCCGAATGTTTCGCCTGCATCTATGGCTGGCATCTTCAGAGGCATATCCTGGTAAGATGTGACGGTGTCATGCAGGTGTATGGTTTGGGAGGTGAGGCACATGCCACGGAGGGAAATGCATCTCACTGTGAAGATACCAGCCATGGGTGCGGGTGAAACGTTGGGAGCAAAAATTACCAGACCACAGCTACGTAGCCCTGGAAAACCCACCACAGCCAGCTGATTGTGAAAGCCTTCGACATTACAGAGTAGGCAGTACGAATATAGACGGACCGATGTATTAATTTAATTAATTTATGCCGTGCCTTTTGTACCCCGGAAACAGCTTACATTGTTCTCTTCTCTGTTTTATCCACACAACAACCCTGTGTGGTAGGTTAGGGTGTCTGGGAAAATGTGACTGGCCCAAGGCTAAGGTGACCAGATGGTCACCTTTGTAAACCGGGATGGAATTGGGGGAGTAGATCGGCGATCTTGGCGCTTGCATCGGCGCTTGCGATGCATCTTGTGGCGCAGCCACAGTGGAAGCCGCACTGTTTTTGGGGGCTTGCCGTTTGCTGCCTTGTCACAGGGCGGTAAATGGCAAGCCCCAGAAGGCCGTGCTCCTGCGGCCGTGCGCGCGGGAGGCTACCGCACTGCCTTGCGCACCAGAAGGCAGTGCGGCAGCCTCCTAAAAATCGGGACAATTTGAAGAACCGCGAGATGCGGGACAAATTGTTTAAAGGCGGGACTGTCCCGCCAAAAGCGGGATGTCTGGTCAGCCTACCCAAGGCTGAATTTCCATGGCATGAGCTGAAATTCGGATGGATACTCGTCCGACGCTTTAACCACTGTGCCACAAAGGCCAGATTTGGCACAAGGCCGCTCCACGCGTTATATGAGCCCTGCATTGGACAAGGGGAAATAGCACCCCCCCCTTTCGCGTGCCTTTCATCGGGATTAAATGTTGTGCTCCGGGACACATGCTCAAGAATTCGGGCATGTGCAATGGCCTAAGAATAGAATGGACAGCTTACATGACGGCTGCGTCATCTCACACCTGAAAGGGTCGGGACAGTTTCTGCCACCCATGTGGCATAGTCGCCACGTGGCTGTGTCGTCCCCACAGATGTGCAGGCACAAAGGGAACTCCAGGGGAAAGAAAAGCAGCCCTCTCTTTGAAACACTGACCTGGCCGTGTTCCGGACAACCTGCCCACTCCCCTTCCCCGCTGGGCTGAAATTAACCCAGCCAGTTGGCAGGGAATTGTGGGAGGTTCTGGGCTGAGGGCTGGGTCAGGAACCGGCCTCCAACCCCCTTGCAAAGCGGGCTATTTTGGGACCGTTCAGTTTGACGCGTATCAAATGTTTGGGTCCGGCATCGTAAGTGTTCCGCCGGCGAAATTTGTCCCTGGAAAACGCTCGGTAAAAGCGTGGGAAAGAAAGGAATCTTTGCAAATGGGCTGCGGGAGGCGGTTGAGGCTGTGTCCAAAGAGACATACAAGAAGGAGGATTGTCACTCTCTTTCCTGGGATGAGCTTGCTTTCTTCCCTATCCCTTCCCTCCAAAAATTGGGCTGCAACCAAGAGCCTGCACATGGCACCGATTTTAACTCTGATTTTCTTATCAGCTTTCCCCCTTCCTCCCGTGAATCAGGCAGGCCGCTGTATTGCCCTAAACCAGGGGCGTAATGAGGCAAACTGTAGCCCTGGGCAAAACCTGAGTTGGATGCCCCCCCCCCCAATGGGCGGCCACTCCACCACGACCAAACAATGGGGGATGGGGGCACCCCCTTTGGGAGTCCATAACTTTGGACTCCCTGAACCAAACCTCACCAAACCTGGGGGGTAGCATAAGGACAGTCTCCTGATGATACGCTGAAATTTTGGTGCTGCTAGCTAGCCTAAAAACTGCACCCCCTGCAGGCCATAAATGGAAAACCACTAAAAATACCCAAAAACGAACCCTGCATTTTGATTCCCCCCACAAGGTGGTGCCCTGAGCAGCTGCCCAACGCGCCCAATGGGCATTACGCCCCTGCCCTAAACGCACTCGTATGTTTACACAGTTTAAAATTGTGCCATATTTGTTTTGAAAAAAGGAAATCCAAATGTTCAAAATGGCTTGGGGAATTGGGCGAGGGAAGGTGGATCCATGATGTCACGGGCACCGGCCTATCAGGGCTGTGTGCAAATGAATTCTGCTGCAGAAGGACAGGCTCTTTCTATTCTGAGCATGACTGTGGGTAAAATTCATTCTCGTAGCGCATCGTTCTTCAACAGTGTGCTCATGGGCACCGTGATGCCTACTAGTATTTATCTCGGGGCTTGCAAAACTTTTCAGAAAGTGACCGCAGCCTCTCATCCAAGGGGAAGGGTTTCCAATGGCTGCAAAGTGGGGAGAGAGGTACTCAGAGGTGGGATCCAGCCAGTTCTCACAGGTTCCCGAGAGTCGGTCACGAATTATTTGTGTGTGCCGAGAGGGGGGTAACTCATTGGTGATTTTGCCACGTGTTTTTTGCCTTAGTTACGCCCCTCCTCTCAGCAGTAGCGCGCAGGACTTGAAGCGGTCTAGCAGGAGGTGCAGATCTGCCAGATCTGGCTTTTGCACCCCTCTTTATCCAGAAATAATCCCCCCTCCTTCTTTCCCAAAGAGTGTGGGAAAGAGTTACATTGGAGCCTAAACGTGCCCCAAGGTCAGCACAGAAAGAGATAAAAACCACCTGGCCTCCTACCCCCAAAGAGTGACAGAAACATCCCGCTTCCCATGGGAGTGGAAGGAGTCAGGGACAAGGCTAGTTATCTACCAAGCCTGTGAAATCATAAAAAGAAGATCAAGGAAAGAATGTTCCATTAACACAATTGTTACATTTACCAGGCAGAGTATTATATATATATAATATATGTGTGTGTGTGTGTATGTATGTATATATATGTATATATATATATATATGTATTTATATATGTGTATATCTGTATATGTATGTGTATGTATGTATGTATGTATGTATGTATGTATGTATGTATGTATTATATATATACATTGATATGAATGCAGTGGCGTAGCAGCAAGGGGAAGGGGTGGCGGCGTGTGACTGGTGCGTTTCGGGGCGTGGCAGGGCGAATGGGGGCGTGGCAGGGGCACGGGGTACATGCATGCCCTGGGCGCAGTTCCCCCTCGCTCTGCCCCTGCATGAATCCACCTCAATCACCTAGGCCCCTTCCGCACATGCAAAATAATGCATTTTCAAATCACTTTCACAACTGTTTGCAAGTGGATTTTGCCATTCCGCACAGCTTCAAAGAGCACTGAAAGCAGCTTGAAAATGCATTATTCTGCATGTGCGGAATGAGCCCTAGATACAACCACTTTCTGAATTATATGGCCGTGGTCTGGAGTTCAGAATGCGTCTCAGTCACTAGGTGCCATCCCTGACAGGCAGCCATTTGGGGGCAGCTCTCTCCGCTCCTCCTCAAAATCCCGTTGGCGCCTGCAGGCTCAACACAGTTGGGGATCCCGGTTTGGAGAGATTGTTCCGGTTACGCTTCCAGAGAAACTCCACTTTTGAAATATTCACTGTTGTCCACTGTTGAAATATTCAGCGTATTATCTGCTCCCGTCATCTGTGACTGCTCGGGTTTTGGAACCTTCCGTAACCACAACAGAGCAAGCAGCAGGACTTCCCCGTTCCGAGTCTCCGTGGGAAAGGCAGACTATATAAATAAAGCCGAGAAAAGAGGCATTGTCCGTTTGTCAGTCTTGTGAGGGAAATTGTTGGCATGCATCATTTTAATGACCCAGAGCCAAAATCCAGCGGGGTTAACAGGCCGAGACACCAGCTTGTTGATTCTGAGGTTGGAATTGAGGACTTTCAGGTCACAGAAGGGCTAGGGGCAGAGGTGGGATCCAGCAGGTTCTTCGCAGGTTCCCGGGAGTAGGTTACTAATTCTTTGTGTGTGCCGAGAGGGGGTGACTAATGGGTGATTTTGCCGCGTGATTTTTGCCTCAGTTGCGCCCCTCCTCTCAGCAGTAGAGCGCAGAACTGGAAGCAGTCTAGCAGGAGGTGCACCGGCGTGCGTGGCAGCCTGCGCCTGCGTGCATTCGTTTCCCGCCCAAGGACCGGCGCAGCGGCTGCGTCCTTGCCACAGCCCCACCCAGGAATGCCCCGCCCCCAGAATTCCCAGCCACACCCCTGTTGTGCCCCGCCCAGCCCCATTGGCGCTACGCCACAGTTTGAACCCCACCACCATGGGAACCTGTTACTAAAATTTTTGGATCCCACCACTGGCTAGGGGGCAGCTTTGGGCACCCAGAGCCGGCCCTCGGGAGGCTGATATGGGTCAAATTCCCCACAGAAGAGCCATTGATGCCACTCAGTCTTCTGCATCCAGAGCAAATCCGACTGAGCCCAGTGGTGCTTACTCCCATGTCGGCGCCCACAGAATCCTCCCTCTCGGAGCTGGATTGGAACCTAGCTGATGTGGAGGAAAACATATGGGCTACTATTGCTCATACTCTGACCTGGATAGGCCTGGCTATCTGGAGGAACCGGGTTTGATTCGCAGCTCTGCCACCTGAGCTGTGGAGGCTTATCTGGGGAATTCAGATTAGCCTGTACACTCCCACACACGCCAGCTGGGTGACCTTGGGCTAGTCACAGCTTCTGGGAGCTCTCTCAGCCCCACCCACCTCACAGGGTGTTTGTTGTGAGGGGGGAAGGTCAAGGAGATTGTAAGCCCCTTTGAGTCTCCCATAGGAGAGAAAGGGGGGATATAAATCCAAACTCTTCTTCTTACCCAAGCTCAGAAGCTAAGCAGGGTCGGCCCTGGTTAGGACTTGGATGGAGACCCCCCAAGGAAGTCTTGGGTCCTATGCCGAGGCAGGCAGTGGCAAAACCACCTCTGCTTGTTTCTGCTCTGCTCTGCTCTGGATAGCCCAGCCTAGCCTGATTTCATCCAATCTTGGGAGCTAAGCAGGGTCTAACCCTGGTTAATACTTGGGTGGGAGACCACCAAGGAAGACCAGGGCCGCTATGCAGAGGCAGGCAATGGCAAAACCACCTCTGTGTCTCTTGCCTTAAAAACCCTGCAGGGTCACCCTAGGTCAAAGGTGGAAGAACTGTGACCCGGATGGCTCAGCGGCTAGCCCTGTGTCGTCAGCTCTTGGGAGATAAGCAGGGTCGGCCCTGGTTAGGACTTGCATGGGAGAACCGGGGTTGCTATGCAGAGGCAAGGAATGGTCAAACAGTGGTGGGATCCAAAAATTTTAGTAACAGGTTCCCATGGTGGTGGGATTCAAACAGTGGCGTAGCGTCAATGGGGCTGGGCGGGGCACGACGGGGGCGTGGCCGGGCATTCCGGGGGCGGGGCATTAATAGGTTCCCATGGTGGTGGGATTCAAGCAGTGGTGTAGCGCCAATGGGGCTGGGCGGGGCACAATGGGGGCGTGGCCGGGCATTCCGGGGGCGGGGCATTAATAGGTTCCCATGGTGGTGGGATTCAAACAGTGGTGTAGCGCCAGTGGGGCTGGGCGGGGCACGACGGGGGCGTGGCCAGGCATTCCGGGGGCGGGGCATTAATCATTTCTCTGTTACTCTAAAAAACTCTTACTGTAAACAAAAAAGTTCCTAATTTCCAGCTGGTATCTTTCTGTCCATAATTTAAAGTCCTATGGCTTCACCCATGTGTCAGCTGTCACTTGACGGCATTTCCCATGCCCAGTATCGTCCAGGAAAGATCCTGCTGTGTGCCTTAGGGAACCCATCCGGGTCTCTGCTTTTGCCTCGTTCCAGCCCTGTGTCCGAGGGGGCCAGGAATTGGCCTGGAAGATTGCCTACATGCAAAACGTTCCCTTTGCCCTTTGCAGCTCTGCGGGTTCTGGAACGGCAAAATCGGGGACTTGGCTGGGCTCAGCAGCAGCTGGCTAGTTGAGGGGCTGGGAGTGGGGGCAGAGAAGGGGAATGTGGACAGGGGACTCAGACATTCCCCCGCTAATCCCGCTGTCTTCAGACCCAACTGGGCAAGTGGTGTTTTCTGCTTCCAGAGGCAGCTGCCGCGAGCAGCTGACGGCAAAGGCCGAGGGAGCAGGCTTGCGAAGAGCCGACGGTCCATTCCGCACGGCATGAATAAAACGTCTCAGAGGAAGAACCGTGTTGGCTTTTTTTTGTCCGCATGGCGTGGGCAAATACAGCATTTCACCTCAAAACAGTTCTTTTATACATCTCCCCCCTTTCCGCCCCACTGTTTGAGCTCTCGCTTCCGTTTTGTGAGCAGCTAATGCCTGCCATTTTCTGCCACTTTGGTATCTTCCGGGCCATCTGCAATTTGCAGAAGATTCCCAGTGTGTTGTCAAAGGCTTTCACGGTCAGATTCAATTGGTTCTGGTGGGTTTTTCAGGCTGCGTGGCCGTGGTCTGGTGGATCTTGTTTCTAACGTTTCGCCTGCATCTGTGGCTGGCATCTTCAGACGTGTATCACGGAGAGAAGTGTGTCCGTCCGTCCGTCCGTCCGTCCGTCCGTCCGTCCGTCCTTCCGTCCGTCCTTCCGTCCGTCCGTCCGTCCGTCCGTCCGTCCGTCCGTCCTTCCTTCCTTCCTTCCTTCCTTCCTTCCTTCCTTCCTTCCTTCCTTCCTTCCTTCCTTCCTTCCTTCCTTCCTTCCTTCCTTCCTTCCTTCCTTCCTTCCTTCCTTCCTTCCTTCCTTCCTTCCTTCCTTCCTTCCTTCCTTCCTTCCTTCCTTCCAGAAACGAGGCTTCTTTAACACGTGGGAGAAATTCTCTTCAGTTCTCCTGGATTTGGTGTGAGCACCAGTTTGATGACTCCAACAGATGGAGAGCGGAAGAGGCCCGTCCCTCGCAGATGCCTTGTCAGCTTACGTCAGAGGTCCAGGGCAAGGATGCTGGAACCCTTGCTCTGTTGCCTTGGCAACAGCTTCCTTTCTCTCCCCCACCCTTTCTCCCTCTGGTGCCTGAAGTTGTCCCTGCCCCTCTCCCGCTGGAAATGTTTGAGGTTCCCTAAAAGGCTGAAAAGTTTTAGGGAACCTGAGACATTTTCCGCTGGGCAGAGGCAGGGGAACTTTGCACCAGAGGGGAGCAAGAGAAAACTTTCTATGGGTGGTGCTAGGATGAAGTCTCTCTCTTTTTTAAGCCTGGTAGTTTTGTAAAGAGGGAAGGAATGGATTCCTCTCTCTTCCTCTCTGCATGCATTGAGCTCATCTCCCCAGGGAAAATGAGCAATTGCTCCGTATTCTTTCACACACTGGTTGACCTCAGTTCTCAGCTATGAGGCGTGGGGAGCGCAGAGTGCATCTTCGTTCGGGGATCTGGAACCGCCAGCGTTTCCAGCTCGGTCCTGAGTTTGGTTTCCACTGGCTTGCTCCACGGCTGGGCAGTAGATTTACGAAAACTGCCTTATGCAGAATCAGACCTTCGTCCATCTGCATCGGTCTTGTCCCGTCAAACCGGCAGCTGCTCTCCAGGCAGGAAAGAATCATAGAATCATGAAATGGTAGAGTTGGAAGAGACCCCCAAGGGCCATCCAGTCCAACCCCCTGCAATGCAGGAAGTCACAATCCAAGCACTCCTGACATAAGTCGATCTATGGCTACCAATCTTGATCCTCCTTGATCTGAGATTGCAAATGCCTTAGCAGACCAGGTGCTCTGGAGCAGCAGCAGCAGCAGAAGGCCATTGCTTTCACATGTCCGGGCCCTGCGGGATCTTGGTGAGTTCCGCAGGGCCTGTAAGACGGAGTTGTTCCACCGGGCTTTTGGAGTGTCGGGCCGCTGATGTGCCTCCCCCTTCTTCCTCCTCCCTCCCCCCCCTCTACTCTAGTTTCCTGTGCTGGGGCCCCTTACCATCTATGGGACCCCTTCCCCTCCCCCTCCCCCTCTTTTGGGAAGGTTTTTAATAAGGACTGCTTGCTGACGCTGTTTTTATATGCTGCCTGTTATGCTTGTTTTAAATGGTTTCAATTGTATGTTTTTTAGTTTGTTGTTCACCACCCAGAGCCCTTCGAGGGTGGGGCGGTATAAAAAACTCAAAATAAATAAATAAATAAATAAAATCCTGCATGTGAGCTCCCAAAGGCACCTGGTAGGCCACTGCGAGTAGCAGAGTGCTGGACTAGGTGGACTCTGGTCTGATCCAGCAGGCTCGTTCTTATGTTCTTTGTTCTTATGTTCATCCCACCTCTGTTTGAAAACCTCCAAAGAAGGAGACTCCACCACTCTCCGAGGCAGTGAATCCCACTGTCGAATAGCCCTGATGGTCAGGAAGTTCTTCCTGATGTTTAGGTGGAATCTCTTTTCCTGCACCTTGAATCCATGACTCCGCGTCCTAGTCTCTGAGGCAGCAAAAACAAGCTTGCTCCCTCTTCGACATGGCATCCCTTCAAATATTTAAACACGGTTATCCTGTCCCCAGCTTAACCTTCCCTTCTCCAGACTAAACGTTCCCAGCCTCCCAAGCCTCTTTTTGTAGGGCACGGATTCCAGACTTTTGCCATTATTTATTTATTTATTATTAGTTTTATATACCGCCCTCCCCCTGAGGGCTCAGATTCACAAGAGGTTAAAACATACATTAAAACATATATTATACCCTGCGGAGGTCCCTTTCCTCTCCAAACGACATCCATCCCAGAATCTACTCCCAAATCTCCAAACTGGAGTTGGCATAGACTTTTGGTTCCCCCTTCCCCGTGCCTTTTGCGGCTCTCCGACTCCACCACAATTGAGGAACCGGAGGTAATCCGTTCCAGGCCTGGGAGCCCTGGCGCTTGGCTGGGGAGGGGGGGGAAGTCGGCCTCCAAAACAACTGCCGCAGACTCCTCTGAGGCAAGGTTTCCAAACATTTCGTGGTTGGGGGGGGGTGCGGGATGGATTGCCGGCCAGCCAGTTTCTGGGGCTGGGGGGGGGGGGGCCTGCAGCCAGAGTCCCCAGCGTCTGTGCTTTCGAGCCTGCCAGACGGGTTACGCAGAGACAATGGAATCAGCTGTCAGCAATGCAACAGAGAGGCTTGGGGGGGGGGGCTCCAGCTGTGAGCAGATGTTTGGTATCTGCTCCCCCACGGCACTGCTAGGAACCACAGCTTGTCTTGCGGTGCTTGGTTCGGAAGAAGAAGAAGAAGAAGAAGAAGAAGAAGAAGAAGAAGAAGAAGAAGAAGAAGAAGAAGAAGAAGAAGAAGAAGAAGAAGAAGAAGAAGAAGAAGAAGAAGAGGAGGAGTTAGGATTTATATCCCCCCTTTCTCTCCTGCAGGAGACTCAAAGGGGCTTGCCCTTCCCCGCTCACAACAAACACCCTGTGAGGTGGGTGGGGCTGAGAGAGCTCCGAGAAACTGTGACTAGCCCAAGGTCACCCAGCTGGCGTGTGTGGGAGTGCCCAGGCTAATCTGAGGGGTCCCTGCCTCCTGGTTCCCCCTCTTCCCCAACCCCCCAAATCTCATTCCGTGCCCTGCTTCCAGAGGTGGGATCCAGCAGGTTCTCACCAGTTCCCGAGAGTGGGTTACCAATTATTTGTGTGTGCCGAGAGGGGTTTACTAACTGGGTCTGCTTTTCCGTTAGAAATTCCATTAGGTCCAAAAATCATAAAGCCCTGTTGTTTCCTATGTGGCTGGTTAGCGAAGGTAGAAAACGGGATAATTCTCCCTGTTGGGCTGTTTCAAAAACATGTTTTAGAAATAGGGTAAAGTTCCTTGTTTCAGGAAAGTCTCCTTCTTTTGATTTCTAGAAACAAAATTAAGTATTTGAAAGTATTAAGTATTTGACAGGCAGTCAATTAGAGGAGAAGTGGTTGTTTCTGTTGGCAATAGACGGTAGGACTTGCTGTAATGAGTTTAAATTATGGACAGAAAGATACCAGCTGGAAATTAGGAACTTTTGTTTACAGTAAGAGTTTTTTTACAGTCACAGAGAAATTATGAATGCCCCGCCCCCGGAATGCCCGCCCCCGCCCCCGTGCCCCGCCCAGCCCCATTGGCGCTACGCCACTGTTTGTATCCCACCACCATGGGAACCTGTTACTAAAAACTTTGGATCCCACCACTGCCTGCTTCGGCCCTCCGAACCCCACGGGTGGTGGAGATGAGACACCCTCTAGCACGGTGGGTGACAGCGGCAGAGAACAGAAGCTCCGTGTATTTTAAGAAAGGGAGAGGAGGGGGAAAGGGACTGAGAAGTGGGGTGGAACCCGTGCCCACACAAATCAAAAACGTCTCCGTAACAGGGAGAGTGTCGCAAAGTTGGTTAAGAAGCAATTGATCTGGGTTAGGCGACCAGGAAGAGTCTGTGTCCATTTCCTGTGGGTGTGATAGATCTCTCTTGGCCGGCCAGGCAGGCTTCAGCGGCTGCATCCTCCCTCTTGAGGATTCCTGACCTTCCAAGAAGCCAGTGGTGAAGAGCAGGTGGACTCTAATCTGAAGAACCGGGTTCGATTCCTCACTCCTCCACCTGAGTGCTGGGCTCTTACCTGGAGAATTGGGTTTCTTTCCCCACTCCTGCACTCCTTTCTTTCCCCACTCCTGCACTCTTTCCCCACTCCTGCTCAAGGTGACCAGACGTCCCACTTTTGGCAGGACAGTCACGCTTTTGAGCAATTTGTCCCGCGTCCCACGGGGTTTTTTAATTCTCCCGATTTTTGGAAGGCTGCCGCACTGCCTTCTGGGGCGCTCCCCTTTTCTGCCCTGTCACAGCGTGGGAAACAGGGGAGCGCTCCAGAAGGCAGTGCAGCAGCCTCCTGCGCACCCGGCCGCAGGAGCGCACTGCCTTTTTGGGCGCTCTACGGTGGAAACGGGAGCGCCCCAGAAGGCAGCGCGGCAGCGCTGGAGGCTGCCGCACTGCCTTCTGGGGCGCTTCCCCGTTTCCCGCCCTGTGACATGGCGGGAAACCGGGGAGCGCCGCAAAAGGCAGTGCGCTACTGCGGTGGCGCGTGCGTGTGCACACATCCCGCATTACAAAGGTGAAAATCTGGTCACCTTAAGCCTGCTGGGTGACTGAGCCAGTCCCGGTTCTCTCTGACCTCTCTCAGCCCCACCTACCTCACAAGGTGCCTGTTGTGGGGAGAGGAAGGGAAAGGAGTTTGTAAGCCACCTTGAGACTCCTTATAGGAGAGAAAAGAGGGGGATAACAGGGGAGAAAGATGGGGTATGAATCTTGTGAGATTATACCCCACTAAGCTCCCTCCCTTCCCCAAACTCTGGCCTTCTGGGGCTCCACCCCCCAAATATCCAGGAATTTCCCAACCCAGAGATGGCAACCAAATTCCTTTCTCCTCGTCCCACTCCACAAGGGTCTCTCTTCTGTCCTCCTTCAAATGTGAAAGCAGAATTTTTTTGCATCCACTTAGGAAGCTGTGGTCTTTTTTCCTGCATCCTTTGGTGTATGCAGGGCAGAGTGTGGGGTGTGTGTGTTGGAGGATTGGGAACAGCAACTGTTTCCTCCCCCCTCTCTGCCCCCCATGGCAGACTGCTCAAGCCCAGTCCGCCTCTACTTCAAAGGCTAGAAGAAGTCCGGATTGAGGGCTGGGCATCGCAGCTGTCCCGGGCGGCGTGTGGGTGGGAGCAAAGCAAAGTTTTGCTGGGAAGCAAGACATATGATGGGAGGAGTCAGCAGACCTTTCCATACTGACTCCTTTCCAGGAAATAGGTTTGCTGAACTCCAGATGTGTCCTGAGATCACCTGGGCATCTCCTGGAGCAGCAGCGGCGTAGGAGGTTAAGAGCTCGTGTATCTAATCTGGAGGAACTGGGTTTGATTCCCAGCTCTGCCGCCTGAGCTGTGGAGGCTTCTCTGGGGAATTCAGATTAGCCTGGGCACTCCCACACACGCCAGCTGGGTGACCTTGGGCTAGTCACAGCTTCTCGGAGCTCTCTCAGCCCCACCCACCTCACAGGGTGTTTGTTGTGAGGGGGGAAGGGCAAGAATTAAACAGCAAGATCAGAAATGGAATAATTCATTTCTGACTCCGCTATCAAGATTGCAAATGCCTTAGCAGACCAGGTGCTCGGGGAGGAGCAGCAGCCGCAGAAGGCCCTTGCTTTCACCTCCTGCAGGTGAAGGCACCAGGTGGGCCACTGCGAGTAGCAGAGAGCTGGACTAGATGGACTCTGGTCTGATCCAGCAGGCTCGTTCTTATGTTCTCATGTTCTTAATCTCATGGATGTGTTTTAAAGACATTTATATCTTGGAGTTCATCAAATCTTTATGGATATGGTGTGTCAACTTCCCGGTGGGGTCCAAAGATCCCTGAGATTCCAGATGATCGCCAGAATACAGAGATCAATTCCCCTGGAGAAAACGACTGCTTTGCAGAGTGGACTCAGTGGTATTACAACCTGCCAAGTCCCCTCCCATCACTGAACCTGCCCTCTCGAGTTTCCACCCCCAAATCTCCAGAAATTTCCCGACTTGGGAACTGTGTAATAGAAGCACACTCAAAGGGGATTACGTCCAGCCGACTGTTACAGGGCTGACTTTGGCGTGAACATGATGTAAATTCATCAGCAACAATACTTTAAAACTTTGGGGAAAAGGCATAGGAGAATATCAATTTACTTATGAGCTGTGTTTTACATGCCTTTCAGCCAAAAGCTGGCTTCCAGAAAGGTTCTGGGGAATCGAAAACAAATGAAAACGACCTTTCGAGCGGGTCGCTGCGTTCTGCGGCACTCGGTTTTCGGGTGCAGGAGCTTTCGGAAGTCAAAGGTGAATCCTGCACAGGCGAAATATAACATCTGCAGGACGTTATGAAAACTATTTGGAGGGGAAACTCCGCACGGGTCCCGTTCTCAAAGCAAATGTGGCCCGTTTTATTCCCCTCAACCCAGGATTTGTGAAAATGGCTAAACCAGTGATCTTTTGGCACAGTCCCAGGTTGGAGGTGCTCTTTCGCAAACTCAACCGGCAGGAGGCTCTGTATTTCCCTCCCATCCAACCATTCACTTTATTTCATACAGAGATCTTAGCTTCAGTTAGAGCCTCGAAGAGTTACTTCATTATTTGTGGTGTTAAGAGGGGTTACATCAGTGATTTGTTATTGTGATTTTTTGTTTGAGACGCTTCAGGCTGCAGAATTGAGCTAGCCCAGGGTATGGCGGCTCGCGGTTTGCCACTACCAGGATTGGCGTTAGCGGCCATGCTTCCCAGCCATAGCCACCTGCCCCGGCCATGCCCTTTTTCCCCCGCCCATTGGCGCTACGCCACAGTTTGAATCCCACCACCATCGGAACCTGTTACTAAATTTTTTGGATCCCACCACTGGTTCCGCGTCATCCACTATGTCAGGGAGAATCAGCCCACCCACTGTTCTCGTAGGTTGCCCAGCAGGTGTTGGGGGCAGATTCTCTGAGTGCCCCACAGGGTACGAAGTCCCCTAATCCCATTTCCCCTCGCGGCAGCGAGTATGTCTGTCATATAGATCTCCAGCAATATGTTCATTATTGCTTGGCTGTTGGCAGTGGTGGGATCCAAAACTTTTAGTAACAGGTTCCCATGGTGGTGGTGGGATTCAAACTGTGGCGTAGCGCCAATGGGGTGGGCGGGGCACAATGGGGGCATGGCTGGGGCATTCCGGGGGCGGGGCATTCCTGGGCGGGCCTGTGGCAAGGACGCAGGCAGCTGCGCCGGGTCCCTAGGCGAGAAAACCTTGAATGCACGAAGCTTAGGCTGCCACGCACGCCGGGGTACCTCCTGCTAGACTGCTTCCAGTTCTGCGCGCTACTGCTGAGAGGAGGGGCGTAACTAAGGCAAAAATCATGTGGCAAAATCACCCATTAGTAACCCCCTCTCGGCACACACAAATAATGAGTAACCTACTCTCGGGAACCTGTGAGAACCTGCTGGATCCCACCTCTGGCTGTTGGAGGGAGGTCCCTTTTTTCTCTTTGTGTGAGTGTGTTTGTGTGTGTGTGTGTGGTACATGCACAGTTACCCAGGTGCAGCTGATCAAATTGTGGGACAATCAGCATGGCTGCCCACCAACAGCCACGTGCTGCACTGTCCCCAGAAGGGGCCAATAAGTCACCTGGGCCTGTAGCATTGCCGCGGTACCCCTGGGACATGCTCACGGCACCCCAGGGTTCCGTGGGAATCGCTGAGTTACACCTGGACATTGGGGCTGTTTTGTGCTGTCCTGACCGCACACCTTCAGTTCCTCAACTTCCCAGCAAATCTGGGATTTCTGGGAAGAAGAGGAGGTGGCGGCGGAGAGGCTGCGTCTCCGGCCGTGCGTGCTTGGCCCGTGTGCGATTGTTTTGCTGAGCCAAAGCTTACGGAAAGGCTGAGCACGGAGCTCCGTGCCTTGTTCCCAAGAGAGACACGCAGGAGTGTCAGAGATTCCTACAGCAGCTGGCAGGCAATCAGAGGCTACAGTCTTGTGTATGTGTGTAGGGGGGAGATGGGGGGAGGGATTTCCCTTTCATCTACGCCCCCCCCCCTGCCCAGCAACCCCCCTCCAGAGCTGACCGCTTCCTTCCCTGTGGAGCAACCCAGTACACAAAAGAAATATGTTTTCGGCCTGTTCTTAGGAACATAAGAGAGCAGGCGGCCCAGCCCCTGCCTGGCGAGAAAGTCATTTGTTGATGACTTCATCGACATAAGAAAGTTGTAGGAGGGACTGCGAATGACTGGCAGAGCGCCTCCTTGGCATGCAGAACGTCCCAGGTTCGATTCCCAACATCTCCCATTGACAGGACCGGGCAGCGGGGGATTTGAAAGGAAACACTTCTTCACGCAACATGTGATTGGTGTTTGGAATATGCTGCCACAGGAGGTGGTGATGGCCACTCACCTGGATAGCTTTAAAAGGGGCTTGGACAGATTGATGGAGAAGTCGATTTATGGCTACCAATCTTGATCCTCCTTGATCTCAGATTGCAAATGCCTTAGCAGACCAGGTGCTCGGGAGCAGCAGCCGCAGAAGGCCATTGCTTTCACCTCCTGCACATGAGCTCCCAAAGGCACCTGGTGGGCCACTGCGAGTAGCAGAGAGCTGGACTAGATGGACTCTGGTCTGATCCAGCTGGCTCGTTCTTATGTTCTTATGTTCTTAAAGACCCCAGCTGGGGACCCAGAAGAACTGGTGCCAGTCTGGGCAGACAATACTAACTGGGATGGTCCCAAGTGTCTGAATCAGTATGTATTACAGCAACCAGGGCAGTTACAGGGACGCAATCGTACCTCTCTATTCTACATTGGTTGGACCTCACCTGGAATATTGTGTGCAGTTCTGAGCACCGCAATTCAAGAAGGATATGGACAAGCTGGAACGGGTCCAGAGGAGGGTGACCAAAATGGTAAAAGGTCTGGAATCCATGCCCTACGAGGAGAGACCTAGGGAGCTGGGGATGTTTCGTTTGGTGAAGAGAAGGTCAAGAGGTGACACGATAGCCGTGTTTCAGTATCTGAAGGGATGTCACATTGGTGAGGGAGCAAGCTTGTTTTCTGCTGCTCCGGAGACTAGGACCAGGAGTCATGGGTTCAAGGAGAAGGAAAAGAGATTCCACCTAAACATCAGGAAAAACTTCCTGACCATCAGGGCTGTTAGACAATGGAATGTACTACCTCGGAGTGTGGTGGAGTCTCCTTCTTTGGATGTTTTTAAAGAGAGGCTGGATGGCCATCTGTCGGGAGTGCTTTGATTGTGTGTTCCTGCATGGCAGGGGGTTGGACTTGATGGCCCTTGGGGGTCTCTTCCAACTCTATGATTCTAGGATTCTACAGTGTGCCCTGTGTGTGCTGGCATGTGTCACCAATAGATTGCAACACACCTATGTGTCAAGTTAATGTACCTTTGTTGCAAAAATAGCAAAATACAAACAAAATACAAACCATAGTGCGTATGTAAGCAGCAACCATGCATTGTGCATGTAGAAACAGCGACTTGCAAAGTTTCGACCTAACATTTATTTCCTGTATTGTATATGCTTTTTAAATCCGTTTTTTATTATTGTTGTACTGTTGTCTATGCCAATAAAGGCTTGCTTCTATAACTACGAAACTTGCAAAGTTACGTACCGTAGATCTGAAAACAGGTAATCTAGAAGAAAGCAGAAGACGAGCAATTGTACCAATGACTATACTTCAGATAATGATACCCAAAGACAACAATGCATAGTTAAGTGAATATACAATGAAGTCAAGAAGAAAAGTCTGCCTTTGGGAGCAGTTGGGACTGAGAGTGCTGCAAATCCGTTTCACTCTTTCTGGCCGAATTCCCACTGAAAATTTAACCTAGATACAACCGAGTTTCAAAAGAATCGACACCTTTTCATCCAGGTTCCAACATCCTCACTGCAGCATGTTTCTAGTGAAGATGTCTAGGCCTGCCTTGGGGGGGGGGGGGGGGGGGGGGGGGGGGTGGGGGGGGGGGGGGGCGCGGGGGGGGGGAGGTTGAGGGAGGGGGTGGGGCGTGGGGGGGGGGTGGGGTTGGGGGGGGGGGGGGGGGGAGGGGCTGGATGTGTGGGGGGGAGGGGGGGGGGGTGGGTGGGGGGTGGGGGGGGTGGGGGGGGGGGGGGGTGGGGTGGGGGGGGGGTGGGGGGGGGGGGGGGTGGGGGGGGGGGGGGGTGGGGGGGGGGGGGGGTGGGGGGGGGGGGGGGTGGGGGGGGGGGGGGGTGGGGGGGGGGGGGGGTGGGGGGGGGGGGGGGTGGGGGGGGGGGGGGGTGGGGGGGGGGGGGGGTGGGGGGGGGGGGGGGTGGGGGGGGGGGGGGGTGGGGGGGGGGGGGGGTGGGGGGGGGGGGGGGTGGGGGGGGGGGGGGGTGGGGGGGGGGGGGGGTGGGGGGGGGGGGGGGTGGGGGGGGGGGGGGGTGGGGGGGGGGGGGGGTGGGGGGGGGGGGGGGTGGGGGGGGGGGGGGGTGGGGGGGGGGGGGGGTGGGGGGGGGGGGGGGTGGGGGGGGGGGGGGGTGGGGGGGGGGGGGGGTGGGGGGGGGGGGGGGTGGGGGGGGGGGGGGGTGGGGGGGGGGGGGGGTGGGGGGGGGGGGGGGTGGGGGGGGGGGGGGGTGGGGGGGGGGGGGGGTGGGGGGGGGGGGGGGTGGGGGGGGGGGGGGGTGGGGGGGGGGGGGGGTGGGGGGGGGGGGGGGTGGGGGGGGGGGGGGGTGGGGGGGGGGGGGGGTGGGGGGGGGGGGGGGTGGGGGGGGGGGGGGGTGGGGGGGGGGGGGGGTGGGGGGGGGGGGGGGTGGGGGGGGGGGGGGGTGGGGGGGGGGGGGGGTGGGGGGGGGGGGGGGTGGGGGGGGGGGGGGGTGGGGGGGGGGGGGGGTGGGGGGGGGGGGGGGTGGGGGGGGGGGGGGGTGGGGGGGGGGGGGGGTGGGGGGGGGGGGGGGTGGGGGGGGGGGGGGGTGGGGGGGGGGGGGGGTGGGGGGGGGGGGGGGTGGGGGGGGGGGGGGGTGGGGGGGGGGGGGGGTGGGGGGGGGGGGGGGTGGGGGGGGGGGGGGGTGGGGGGGGGGGGGGGTGGGGGGGGGGGGGGGTGGGGGGGGGGGGGGGTGGGGGGGGGGGGGGGTGGGGGGGGGGGGGGGTGGGGGGGGGGGGGGGTGGGGGGGGGGGGGGGTGGGGGGGGGGGGGGGTGGGGGGGGGGGGGGGTGGGGGGGGGGGGGGGTGGGGGGGGGGGGGGGTGGGGGGGGGGGGGGGTGGGGGGGGGGGGGGGTGGGGGGGGGGGGGGGTGGGGGGGGGGGGGGGTGGGGGGGGGGGGGGGTGGGGGGGGGGGGGGGTGGGGGGGGGGGGGGGTGGGGGGGGGGGGGGGTGGGGGGGGGGGGGGGTGGGGGGGGGGGGGGGTGGGGGGGGGGGGGGGTGGGGGGGGGGGGGGGTGGGGGGGGGGGGGGGTGGGGGGGGGGGGGGGTGGGGGGGGGGGGGGGTGGGGGGGGGGGGGGGTGGGGGGGGGGGGGGGTGGGGGGGGGGGGGGGTGGGGGGGGGGGGGGGTGGGGGGGGGGGGGGGTGGGGGGGGGGGGGGGTGGGGGGGGGGGGGGGTGGGGGGGGGGGGGGGTGGGGGGGGGGGGGGGTGGGGGGGGGGGGGGGTGGGGGGGGGGGGGGGTGGGGGGGGGGGGGGGTGGGGGGGGGGGGGGGTGGGGGGGGGGGGGGGTGGGGGGGGGGGGGGGTGGGGGGGGGGGGGGGTGGGGGGGGGGGGGGGTGGGGGGGGGGGGGGGTGGGGGGGGGGGGGGGTGGGGGGGGGGGGGGGTGGGGGGGGGGGGGGGTGGGGGGGGGGGGGGGTGGGGGGGGGGGGGGGTGGGGGGGGGGGGGGGTGGGGGGGGGGGGGGGTGGGGGGGGGGGGGGGTGGGGGGGGGGGGGGGTGGGGGGGGGGGGGGGTGGGGGGGGGGGGGGGTGGGGGGGGGGGGGGGTGGGGGGGGGGGGGGGTGGGGGGGGGGGGGGGTGGGGGGGGGGGGGGGTGGGGGGGGGGGGGGGTGGGGGGGGGGGGGGGTGGGGGGGGGGGGGGGTGGGGGGGGGGGGGGGTGGGGGGGGGGGGGGGTGGGGGGGGGGGGGGGTGGGGGGGGGGGGGGGTGGGGGGGGGGGGGGGTGGGGGGGGGGGGGGGTGGGGGGGGGGGGGGGTGGGGGGGGGGGGGGGTGGGGGGGGGGGGGGGTGGGGGGGGGGGGGGGTGGGGGGGGGGGGGGGTGGGGGGGGGGGGGGGTGGGGGGGGGGGGGGGTGGGGGGGGGGGGGGGTGGGGGGGGGGGGGGGTGGGGGGGGGGGGGGGTGGGGGGGGGGGGGGGTGGGGGGGGGGGGGGGTGGGGGGGGGGGGGGGTGGGGGGGGGGGGGGGTGGGGGGGGGGGGGGGTGGGGGGGGGGGGGGGTGGGGGGGGGGGGGGGTGGGGGGGGGGGGGGGTGGGGGGGGGGGGGGGTGGGGGGGGGGGGGGGTGGGGGGGGGGGGGGGTGGGGGGGGGGGGGGGTGGGGGGGGGGGGGGGTGGGGGGGGGGGGGGGTGGGGGGGGGGGGGGGTGGGGGGGGGGGGGGGTGGGGGGGGGGGGGGGTGGGGGGGGGGGGGGGTGGGGGGGGGGGGGGGTGGGGGGGGGGGGGGGTGGGGGGGGGGGGGGGTGGGGGGGGGGGGGGGTGGGGGGGGGGGGGGGTGGGGGGGGGGGGGGGTGGGGGGGGGGGGGGGTGGGGGGGGGGGGGGGTGGGGGGGGGGGGGGGTGGGGGGGGGGGGGGGTGGGGGGGGGGGGGGGTGGGGGGGGGGGGGGGTGGGGGGGGGGGGGGGTGGGGGGGGGGGGGGGTGGGGGGGGGGGGGGGTGGGGGGGGGGGGGGGTGGGGGGGGGGGGGGGTGGGGGGGGGGGGGGGTGGGGGGGGGGGGGGGTGGGGGGGGGGGGGGGTGGGGGGGGGGGGGGGTGGGGGGGGGGGGGGGTGGGGGGGGGGGGGGGTGGGGGGGGGGGGGGGTGGGGGGGGGGGGGGGTGGGGGGGGGGGGGGGTGGGGGGGGGGGGGGGTGGGGGGGGGGGGGGGTGGGGGGGGGGGGGGGTGGGGGGGGGGGGGGGTGGGGGGGGGGGGGGGTGGGGGGGGGGGGGGGTGGGGGGGGGGGGGGGTGGGGGGGGGGGGGGGTGGGGGGGGGGGGGGGTGGGGGGGGGGGGGGGTGGGGGGGGGGGGGGGTGGGGGGGGGGGGGGGTGGGGGGGGGGGGGGGTGGGGGGGGGGGGGGGTGGGGGGGGGGGGGGGTGGGGGGGGGGGGGGGTGGGGGGGGGGGGGGGTGGGGGGGGGGGGGGGTGGGGGGGGGGGGGGGTGGGGGGGGGGGGGGGTGGGGGGGGGGGGGGGTGGGGGGGGGGGGGGGTGGGGGGGGGGGGGGGTGGGGGGGGGGGGGGGTGGGGGGGGGGGGGGGTGGGGGGGGGGGGGGGTGGGGGGGGGGGGGGGTGGGGGGGGGGGGGGGTGGGGGGGGGGGGGGGTGGGGGGGGGGGGGGGTGGGGGGGGGGGGGGGTGGGGGGGGGGGGGGGTGGGGGGGGGGGGGGGTGGGGGGGGGGGGGGGTGGGGGGGGGGGGGGGTGGGGGGGGGGGGGGGTGGGGGGGGGGGGGGGTGGGGGGGGGGGGGGGTGGGGGGGGGGGGGGGTGGGGGGGGGGGGGGGTGGGGGGGGGGGGGGGTGGGGGGGGGGGGGGGTGGGGGGGGGGGGGGGTGGGGGGGGGGGGGGGTGGGGGGGGGGGGGGGTGGGGGGGGGGGGGGGTGGGGGGGGGGGGGGGTGGGGGGGGGGGGGGGTGGGGGGGGGGGGGGGTGGGGGGGGGGGGGGGTGGGGGGGGGGGGGGGTGGGGGGGGGGGGGGGTGGGGGGGGGGGGGGGTGGGGGGGGGGGGGGGTGGGGGGGGGGGGGGGTGGGGGGGGGGGGGGGTGGGGGGGGGGGGGGGTGGGGGGGGGGGGGGGTGGGGGGGGGGGGGGGTGGGGGGGGGGGGGGGTGGGGGGGGGGGGGGGTGGGGGGGGGGGGGGGTGGGGGGGGGGGGGGGTGGGGGGGGGGGGGGGTGGGGGGGGGGGGGGGTGGGGGGGGGGGGGGGTGGGGGGGGGGGGGGGTGGGGGGGGGGGGGGGTGGGGGGGGGGGGGGGTGGGGGGGGGGGGGGGTGGGGGGGGGGGGGGGTGGGGGGGGGGGGGGGTGGGGGGGGGGGGGGGTGGGGGGGGGGGGGGGTGGGGGGGGGGGGGGGTGGGGGGGGGGGGGGGTGGGGGGGGGGGGGGGTGGGGGGGGGGGGGGGTGGGGGGGGGGGGGGGTGGGGGGGGGGGGGGGTGGGGGGGGGGGGGGGTGGGGGGGGGGGGGGGTGGGGGGGGGGGGGGGTGGGGGGGGGGGGGGGTGGGGGGGGGGGGGGGTGGGGGGGGGGGGGGGTGGGGGGGGGGGGGGGTGGGGGGGGGGGGGGGTGGGGGGGGGGGGGGGTGGGGGGGGGGGGGGGTGGGGGGGGGGGGGGGTGGGGGGGGGGGGGGGTGGGGGGGGGGGGGGGTGGGGGGGGGGGGGGGTGGGGGGGGGGGGGGGTGGGGGGGGGGGGGGGTGGGGGGGGGGGGGGGTGGGGGGGGGGGGGGGTGGGGGGGGGGGGGGGTGGGGGGGGGGGGGGGTGGGGGGGGGGGGGGGTGGGGGGGGGGGGGGGTGGGGGGGGGGGGGGGTGGGGGGGGGGGGGGGTGGGGGGGGGGGGGGGTGGGGGGGGGGGGGGGTGGGGGGGGGGGGGGGTGGGGGGGGGGGGGGGTGGGGGGGGGGGGGGGTGGGGGGGGGGGGGGGTGGGGGGGGGGGGGGGTGGGGGGGGGGGGGGGTGGGGGGGGGGGGGGGTGGGGGGGGGGGGGGGTGGGGGGGGGGGGGGGTGGGGGGGGGGGGGGGTGGGGGGGGGGGGGGGTGGGGGGGGGGGGGGGTGGGGGGGGGGGGGGGTGGGGGGGGGGGGGGGTGGGGGGGGGGGGGGGTGGGGGGGGGGGGGGGTGGGGGGGGGGGGGGGTGGGGGGGGGGGGGGGTGGGGGGGGGGGGGGGTGGGGGGGGGGGGGGGTGGGGGGGGGGGGGGGTGGGGGGGGGGGGGGGTGGGGGGGGGGGGGGGTGGGGGGGGGGGGGGGTGGGGGGGGGGGGGGGTGGGGGGGGGGGGGGGTGGGGGGGGGGGGGGGTGGGGGGGGGGGGGGGTGGGGGGGGGGGGGGGTGGGGGGGGGGGGGGGTGGGGGGGGGGGGGGGTGGGGGGGGGGGGGGGTGGGGGGGGGGGGGGGTGGGGGGGGGGGGGGGTGGGGGGGGGGGGGGGTGGGGGGGGGGGGGGGTGGGGGGGGGGGGGGGTGGGGGGGGGGGGGGGTGGGGGGGGGGGGGGGTGGGGGGGGGGGGGGGTGGGGGGGGGGGGGGGTGGGGGGGGGGGGGGGTGGGGGGGGGGGGGGGTGGGGGGGGGGGGGGGTGGGGGGGGGGGGGGGTGGGGGGGGGGGGGGGTGGGGGGGGGGGGGGGTGGGGGGGGGGGGGGGTGGGGGGGGGGGGGGGTGGGGGGGGGGGGGGGTGGGGGGGGGGGGGGGTGGGGGGGGGGGGGGGTGGGGGGGGGGGGGGGTGGGGGGGGGGGGGGGTGGGGGGGGGGGGGGGTGGGGGGGGGGGGGGGTGGGGGGGGGGGGGGGTGGGGGGGGGGGGGGGTGGGGGGGGGGGGGGGTGGGGGGGGGGGGGGGTGGGGGGGGGGGGGGGTGGGGGGGGGGGGGGGTGGGGGGGGGGGGGGGTGGGGGGGGGGGGGGGTGGGGGGGGGGGGGGGTGGGGGGGGGGGGGGGTGGGGGGGGGGGGGGGTGGGGGGGGGGGGGGGTGGGGGGGGGGGGGGGTGGGGGGGGGGGGGGGTGGGGGGGGGGGGGGGTGGGGGGGGGGGGGGGTGGGGGGGGGGGGGGGTGGGGGGGGGGGGGGGTGGGGGGGGGGGGGGGTGGGGGGGGGGGGGGGTGGGGGGGGGGGGGGGTGGGGGGGGGGGGGGGTGGGGGGGGGGGGGGGTGGGGGGGGGGGGGGGTGGGGGGGGGGGGGGGTGGGGGGGGGGGGGGGTGGGGGGGGGGGGGGGTGGGGGGGGGGGGGGGTGGGGGGGGGGGGGGGTGGGGGGGGGGGGGGGTGGGGGGGGGGGGGGGTGGGGGGGGGGGGGGGTGGGGGGGGGGGGGGGTGGGGGGGGGGGGGGGTGGGGGGGGGGGGGGGTGGGGGGGGGGGGGGGTGGGGGGGGGGGGGGGTGGGGGGGGGGGGGGGTGGGGGGGGGGGGGGGTGGGGGGGGGGGGGGGTGGGGGGGGGGGGGGGTGGGGGGGGGGGGGGGTGGGGGGGGGGGGGGGTGGGGGGGGGGGGGGGTGGGGGGGGGGGGGGGTGGGGGGGGGGGGGGGTGGGGGGGGGGGGGGGTGGGGGGGGGGGGGGGTGGGGGGGGGGGGGGGTGGGGGGGGGGGGGGGTGGGGGGGGGGGGGGGTGGGGGGGGGGGGGGGTGGGGGGGGGGGGGGGTGGGGGGGGGGGGGGGTGGGGGGGGGGGGGGGTGGGGGGGGGGGGGGGTGGGGGGGGGGGGGGGTGGGGGGGGGGGGGGGTGGGGGGGGGGGGGGGTGGGGGGGGGGGGGGGTGGGGGGGGGGGGGGGTGGGGGGGGGGGGGGGTGGGGGGGGGGGGGGGTGGGGGGGGGGGGGGGTGGGGGGGGGGGGGGGTGGGGGGGGGGGGGGGTGGGGGGGGGGGGGGGTGGGGGGGGGGGGGGGTGGGGGGGGGGGGGGGTGGGGGGGGGGGGGGGTGGGGGGGGGGGGGGGTGGGGGGGGGGGGGGGTGGGGGGGGGGGGGGGTGGGGGGGGGGGGGGGTGGGGGGGGGGGGGGGTGGGGGGGGGGGGGGGTGGGGGGGGGGGGGGGTGGGGGGGGGGGGGGGTGGGGGGGGGGGGGGGTGGGGGGGGGGGGGGGTGGGGGGGGGGGGGGGTGGGGGGGGGGGGGGGTGGGGGGGGGGGGGGGTGGGGGGGGGGGGGGGTGGGGGGGGGGGGGGGTGGGGGGGGGGGGGGGTGGGGGGGGGGGGGGGTGGGGGGGGGGGGGGGTGGGGGGGGGGGGGGGTGGGGGGGGGGGGGGGTGGGGGGGGGGGGGGGTGGGGGGGGGGGGGGGTGGGGGGGGGGGGGGGTGGGGGGGGGGGGGGGTGGGGGGGGGGGGGGGTGGGGGGGGGGGGGGGTGGGGGGGGGGGGGGGTGGGGGGGGGGGGGGGTGGGGGGGGGGGGGGGTGGGGGGGGGGGGGGGTGGGGGGGGGGGGGGGTGGGGGGGGGGGGGGGTGGGGGGGGGGGGGGGTGGGGGGGGGGGGGGGTGGGGGGGGGGGGGGGTGGGGGGGGGGGGGGGTGGGGGGGGGGGGGGGTGGGGGGGGGGGGGGGTGGGGGGGGGGGGGGGTGGGGGGGGGGGGGGGTGGGGGGGGGGGGGGGTGGGGGGGGGGGGGGGTGGGGGGGGGGGGGGGTGGGGGGGGGGGGGGGTGGGGGGGGGGGGGGGTGGGGGGGGGGGGGGGTGGGGGGGGGGGGGGGTGGGGGGGGGGGGGGGTGGGGGGGGGGGGGGGTGGGGGGGGGGGGGGGTGGGGGGGGGGGGGGGTGGGGGGGGGGGGGGGTGGGGGGGGGGGGGGGTGGGGGGGGGGGGGGGTGGGGGGGGGGGGGGGTGGGGGGGGGGGGGGGTGGGGGGGGGGGGGGGTGGGGGGGGGGGGGGGTGGGGGGGGGGGGGGGTGGGGGGGGGGGGGGGTGGGGGGGGGGGGGGGTGGGGGGGGGGGGGGGTGGGGGGGGGGGGGGGTGGGGGGGGGGGGGGGTGGGGGGGGGGGGGGGTGGGGGGGGGGGGGGGTGGGGGGGGGGGGGGGTGGGGGGGGGGGGGGGTGGGGGGGGGGGGGGGTGGGGGGGGGGGGGGGTGGGGGGGGGGGGGGGTGGGGGGGGGGGGGGGTGGGGGGGGGGGGGGGTGGGGGGGGGGGGGGGTGGGGGGGGGGGGGGGTGGGGGGGGGGGGGGGTGGGGGGGGGGGGGGGTGGGGGGGGGGGGGGGTGGGGGGGGGGGGGGGTGGGGGGGGGGGGGGGTGGGGGGGGGGGGGGGTGGGGGGGGGGGGGGGTGGGGGGGGGGGGGGGTGGGGGGGGGGGGGGGTGGGGGGGGGGGGGGGTGGGGGGGGGGGGGGGTGGGGGGGGGGGGGGGTGGGGGGGGGGGGGGGTGGGGGGGGGGGGGGGTGGGGGGGGGGGGGGGTGGGGGGGGGGGGGGGTGGGGGGGGGGGGGGGTGGGGGGGGGGGGGGGTGGGGGGGGGGGGGGGTGGGGGGGGGGGGGGGTGGGGGGGGGGGGGGGTGGGGGGGGGGGGGGGTGGGGGGGGGGGGGGGTGGGGGGGGGGGGGGGTGGGGGGGGGGGGGGGTGGGGGGGGGGGGGGGTGGGGGGGGGGGGGGGTGGGGGGGGGGGGGGGTGGGGGGGGGGGGGGGTGGGGGGGGGGGGGGGTGGGGGGGGGGGGGGGTGGGGGGGGGGGGGGGTGGGGGGGGGGGGGGGTGGGGGGGGGGGGGGGTGGGGGGGGGGGGGGGTGGGGGGGGGGGGGGGTGGGGGGGGGGGGGGGTGGGGGGGGGGGGGGGTGGGGGGGGGGGGGGGTGGGGGGGGGGGGGGGTGGGGGGGGGGGGGGGTGGGGGGGGGGGGGGGTGGGGGGGGGGGGGGGTGGGGGGGGGGGGGGGTGGGGGGGGGGGGGGGTGGGGGGGGGGGGGGGTGGGGGGGGGGGGGGGTGGGGGGGGGGGGGGGTGGGGGGGGGGGGGGGTGGGGGGGGGGGGGGGTGGGGGGGGGGGGGGGTGGGGGGGGGGGGGGGTGGGGGGGGGGGGGGGTGGGGGGGGGGGGGGGTGGGGGGGGGGGGGGGTGGGGGGGGGGGGGGGTGGGGGGGGGGGGGGGTGGGGGGGGGGGGGGGTGGGGGGGGGGGGGGGTGGGGGGGGGGGGGGGTGGGGGGGGGGGGGGGTGGGGGGGGGGGGGGGTGGGGGGGGGGGGGGGTGGGGGGGGGGGGGGGTGGGGGGGGGGGGGGGTGGGGGGGGGGGGGGGTGGGGGGGGGGGGGGGTGGGGGGGGGGGGGGGTGGGGGGGGGGGGGGGTGGGGGGGGGGGGGGGTGGGGGGGGGGGGGGGTGGGGGGGGGGGGGGGTGGGGGGGGGGGGGGGTGGGGGGGGGGGGGGGTGGGGGGGGGGGGGGGTGGGGGGGGGGGGGGGTGGGGGGGGGGGGGGGTGGGGGGGGGGGGGGGTGGGGGGGGGGGGGGGTGGGGGGGGGGGGGGGTGGGGGGGGGGGGGGGTGGGGGGGGGGGGGGGTGGGGGGGGGGGGGGGTGGGGGGGGGGGGGGGTGGGGGGGGGGGGGGGTGGGGGGGGGGGGGGGTGGGGGGGGGGGGGGGTGGGGGGGGGGGGGGGTGGGGGGGGGGGGGGGTGGGGGGGGGGGGGGGTGGGGGGGGGGGGGGGTGGGGGGGGGGGGGGGTGGGGGGGGGGGGGGGTGGGGGGGGGGGGGGGTGGGGGGGGGGGGGGGTGGGGGGGGGGGGGGGTGGGGGGGGGGGGGGGTGGGGGGGGGGGGGGGTGGGGGGGGGGGGGGGTGGGGGGGGGGGGGGGTGGGGGGGGGGGGGGGTGGGGGGGGGGGGGGGTGGGGGGGGGGGGGGGTGGGGGGGGGGGGGGGTGGGGGGGGGGGGGGGTGGGGGGGGGGGGGGGTGGGGGGGGGGGGGGGTGGGGGGGGGGGGGGGTGGGGGGGGGGGGGGGTGGGGGGGGGGGGGGGTGGGGGGGGGGGGGGGTGGGGGGGGGGGGGGGTGGGGGGGGGGGGGGGTGGGGGGGGGGGGGGGTGGGGGGGGGGGGGGGTGGGGGGGGGGGGGGGTGGGGGGGGGGGGGGGTGGGGGGGGGGGGGGGTGGGGGGGGGGGGGGGTGGGGGGGGGGGGGGGTGGGGGGGGGGGGGGGTGGGGGGGGGGGGGGGTGGGGGGGGGGGGGGGTGGGGGGGGGGGGGGGTGGGGGGGGGGGGGGGTGGGGGGGGGGGGGGGTGGGGGGGGGGGGGGGTGGGGGGGGGGGGGGGTGGGGGGGGGGGGGGGTGGGGGGGGGGGGGGGTGGGGGGGGGGGGGGGTGGGGGGGGGGGGGGGTGGGGGGGGGGGGGGGTGGGGGGGGGGGGGGGTGGGGGGGGGGGGGGGTGGGGGGGGGGGGGGGTGGGGGGGGGGGGGGGTGGGGGGGGGGGGGGGTGGGGGGGGGGGGGGGTGGGGGGGGGGGGGGGTGGGGGGGGGGGGGGGTGGGGGGGGGGGGGGGTGGGGGGGGGGGGGGGTGGGGGGGGGGGGGGGTGGGGGGGGGGGGGGGTGGGGGGGGGGGGGGGTGGGGGGGGGGGGGGGTGGGGGGGGGGGGGGGTGGGGGGGGGGGGGGGTGGGGGGGGGGGGGGGTGGGGGGGGGGGGGGGTGGGGGGGGGGGGGGGTGGGGGGGGGGGGGGGTGGGGGGGGGGGGGGGTGGGGGGGGGGGGGGGTGGGGGGGGGGGGGGGTGGGGGGGGGGGGGGGTGGGGGGGGGGGGGGGTGGGGGGGGGGGGGGGTGGGGGGGGGGGGGGGTGGGGGGGGGGGGGGGTGGGGGGGGGGGGGGGTGGGGGGGGGGGGGGGTGGGGGGGGGGGGGGGTGGGGGGGGGGGGGGGTGGGGGGGGGGGGGGGTGGGGGGGGGGGGGGGTGGGGGGGGGGGGGGGTGGGGGGGGGGGGGGGTGGGGGGGGGGGGGGGTGGGGGGGGGGGGGGGTGGGGGGGGGGGGGGGTGGGGGGGGGGGGGGGTGGGGGGGGGGGGGGGTGGGGGGGGGGGGGGGTGGGGGGGGGGGGGGGTGGGGGGGGGGGGGGGTGGGGGGGGGGGGGGGTGGGGGGGGGGGGGGGTGGGGGGGGGGGGGGGTGGGGGGGGGGGGGGGTGGGGGGGGGGGGGGGTGGGGGGGGGGGGGGGTGGGGGGGGGGGGGGGTGGGGGGGGGGGGGGGTGGGGGGGGGGGGGGGTGGGGGGGGGGGGGGGTGGGGGGGGGGGGGGGTGGGGGGGGGGGGGGGTGGGGGGGGGGGGGGGTGGGGGGGGGGGGGGGTGGGGGGGGGGGGGGGTGGGGGGGGGGGGGGGTGGGGGGGGGGGGGGGTGGGGGGGGGGGGGGGTGGGGGGGGGGGGGGGTGGGGGGGGGGGGGGGTGGGGGGGGGGGGGGGTGGGGGGGGGGGGGGGTGGGGGGGGGGGGGGGTGGGGGGGGGGGGGGGTGGGGGGGGGGGGGGGTGGGGGGGGGGGGGGGTGGGGGGGGGGGGGGGTGGGGGGGGGGGGGGGTGGGGGGG
Source organism: Sphaerodactylus townsendi (assembly GCF_021028975.2). Taxonomy (NCBI): domain Eukaryota; kingdom Metazoa; phylum Chordata; class Lepidosauria; order Squamata; family Sphaerodactylidae; genus Sphaerodactylus; species Sphaerodactylus townsendi. The sequence continues at coordinate 5,669,069 of NC_059430.1, read as the reverse complement.
GGGGGGGGTGGGGGGGGGGGGGGGTGGGGGGGGGGGGGGGTGGGGGGGGGGGGGGGTGGGGGGGGGGGGGGGTGGGGGGGGGGGGGGGTGGGGGGGGGGGGGGGTGGGGGGGGGGGGGGGTGGGGGGGGGGGGGGGTGGGGGGGGGGGGGGGTGGGGGGGGGGGGGGGTGGGGGGGGGGGGGGGTGGGGGGGGGGGGGGGTGGGGGGGGGGGGGGGTGGGGGGGGGGGGGGGTGGGGGGGGGGGGGGGTGGGGGGGGGGGGGGGTGGGGGGGGGGGGGGGTGGGGGGGGGGGGGGGTGGGGGGGGGGGGGGGTGGGGGGGGGGGGGGGTGGGGGGGGGGGGGGGTGGGGGGGGGGGGGGGTGGGGGGGGGGGGGGGTGGGGGGGGGGGGGGGTGGGGGGGGGGGGGGGTGGGGGGGGGGGGGGGTGGGGGGGGGGGGGGGTGGGGGGGGGGGGGGGTGGGGGGGGGGGGGGGTGGGGGGGGGGGGGGGTGGGGGGGGGGGGGGGTGGGGGGGGGGGGGGGTGGGGGGGGGGGGGGGTGGGGGGGGGGGGGGGTGGGGGGGGGGGGGGGTGGGGGGGGGGGGGGGTGGGGGGGGGGGGGGGTGGGGGGGGGGGGGGGTGGGGGGGGGGGGGGGTGGGGGGGGGGGGGGGTGGGGGGGGGGGGGGGTGGGGGGGGGGGGGGGTGGGGGGGGGGGGGGGTGGGGGGGGGGGGGGGTGGGGGGGGGGGGGGGTGGGGGGGGGGGGGGGTGGGGGGGGGGGGGGGTGGGGGGGGGGGGGGGTGGGGGGGGGGGGGGGTGGGGGGGGGGGGGGGTGGGGGGGGGGGGGGGTGGGGGGGGGGGGGGGTGGGGGGGGGGGGGGGTGGGGGGGGGGGGGGGTGGGGGGGGGGGGGGGTGGGGGGGGGGGGGGGTGGGGGGGGGGGGGGGTGGGGGGGGGGGGGGGTGGGGGGGGGGGGGGGTGGGGGGGGGGGGGGGTGGGGGGGGGGGGGGGTGGGGGGGGGGGGGGGTGGGGGGGGGGGGGGGTGGGGGGGGGGGGGGGTGGGGGGGGGGGGGGGTGGGGGGGGGGGGGGGTGGGGGGGGGGGGGGGTGGGGGGGGGGGGGGGTGGGGGGGGGGGGGGGTGGGGGGGGGGGGGGGTGGGGGGGGGGGGGGGTGGGGGGGGGGGGGGGTGGGGGGGGGGGGGGGTGGGGGGGGGGGGGGGTGGGGGGGGGGGGGGGTGGGGGGGGGGGGGGGTGGGGGGGGGGGGGGGTGGGGGGGGGGGGGGGTGGGGGGGGGGGGGGGTGGGGGGGGGGGGGGGTGGGGGGGGGGGGGGGTGGGGGGGGGGGGGGGTGGGGGGGGGGGGGGGTGGGGGGGGGGGGGGGTGGGGGGGGGGGGGGGTGGGGGGGGGGGGGGGTGGGGGGGGGGGGGGGTGGGGGGGGGGGGGGGTGGGGGGGGGGGGGGGTGGGGGGGGGGGGGGGTGGGGGGGGGGGGGGGTGGGGGGGGGGGGGGGTGGGGGGGGGGGGGGGTGGGGGGGGGGGGGGGTGGGGGGGGGGGGGGGTGGGGGGGGGGGGGGGTGGGGGGGGGGGGGGGTGGGGGGGGGGGGGGGTGGGGGGGGGGGGGGGTGGGGGGGGGGGGGGGTGGGGGGGGGGGGGGGTGGGGGGGGGGGGGGGTGGGGGGGGGGGGGGGTGGGGGGGGGGGGGGGTGGGGGGGGGGGGGGGTGGGGGGGGGGGGGGGTGGGGGGGGGGGGGGGTGGGGGGGGGGGGGGGTGGGGGGGGGGGGGGGTGGGGGGGGGGGGGGGTGGGGGGGGGGGGGGGTGGGGGGGGGGGGGGGTGGGGGGGGGGGGGGGTGGGGGGGGGGGGGGGTGGGGGGGGGGGGGGGTGGGGGGGGGGGGGGGTGGGGGGGGGGGGGGGTGGGGGGGGGGGGGGGTGGGGGGGGGGGGGGGTGGGGGGGGGGGGGGGTGGGGGGGGGGGGGGGTGGGGGGGGGGGGGGGTGGGGGGGGGGGGGGGTGGGGGGGGGGGGGGGTGGGGGGGGGGGGGGGTGGGGGGGGGGGGGGGTGGGGGGGGGGGGGGGTGGGGGGGGGGGGGGGTGGGGGGGGGGGGGGGTGGGGGGGGGGGGGGGTGGGGGGGGGGGGGGGTGGGGGGGGGGGGGGGTGGGGGGGGGGGGGGGTGGGGGGGGGGGGGGGTGGGGGGGGGGGGGGGTGGGGGGGGGGGGGGGTGGGGGGGGGGGGGGGTGGGGGGGGGGGGGGGTGGGGGGGGGGGGGGGTGGGGGGGGGGGGGGGTGGGGGGGGGGGGGGGTGGGGGGGGGGGGGGGTGGGGGGGGGGGGGGGTGGGGGGGGGGGGGGGTGGGGGGGGGGGGGGGTGGGGGGGGGGGGGGGTGGGGGGGGGGGGGGGTGGGGGGGGGGGGGGGTGGGGGGGGGGGGGGGTGGGGGGGGGGGGGGGTGGGGGGGGGGGGGGGTGGGGGGGGGGGGGGGTGGGGGGGGGGGGGGGTGGGGGGGGGGGGGGGTGGGGGGGGGGGGGGGTGGGGGGGGGGGGGGGTGGGGGGGGGGGGGGGTGGGGGGGGGGGGGGGTGGGGGGGGGGGGGGGTGGGGGGGGGGGGGGGTGGGGGGGGGGGGGGGTGGGGGGGGGGGGGGGTGGGGGGGGGGGGGGGTGGGGGGGGGGGGGGGTGGGGGGGGGGGGGGGTGGGGGGGGGGGGGGGTGGGGGGGGGGGGGGGTGGGGGGGGGGGGGGGTGGGGGGGGGGGGGGGTGGGGGGGGGGGGGGGTGGGGGGGGGGGGGGGTGGGGGGGGGGGGGGGTGGGGGGGGGGGGGGGTGGGGGGGGGGGGGGGTGGGGGGGGGGGGGGGTGGGGGGGGGGGGGGGTGGGGGGGGGGGGGGGTGGGGGGGGGGGGGGGTGGGGGGGGGGGGGGGTGGGGGGGGGGGGGGGTGGGGGGGGGGGGGGGTGGGGGGGGGGGGGGGTGGGGGGGGGGGGGGGTGGGGGGGGGGGGGGGTGGGGGGGGGGGGGGGTGGGGGGGGGGGGGGGTGGGGGGGGGGGGGGGTGGGGGGGGGGGGGGGTGGGGGGGGGGGGGGGTGGGGGGGGGGGGGGGTGGGGGGGGGGGGGGGTGGGGGGGGGGGGGGGTGGGGGGGGGGGGGGGTGGGGGGGGGGGGGGGTGGGGGGGGGGGGGGGTGGGGGGGGGGGGGGGTGGGGGGGGGGGGGGGTGGGGGGGGGGGGGGGTGGGGGGGGGGGGGGGTGGGGGGGGGGGGGGGTGGGGGGGGGGGGGGGTGGGGGGGGGGGGGGGTGGGGGGGGGGGGGGGTGGGGGGGGGGGGGGGTGGGGGGGGGGGGGGGTGGGGGGGGGGGGGGGTGGGGGGGGGGGGGGGTGGGGGGGGGGGGGGGTGGGGGGGGGGGGGGGTGGGGGGGGGGGGGGGTGGGGGGGGGGGGGGGTGGGGGGGGGGGGGGGTGGGGGGGGGGGGGGGTGGGGGGGGGGGGGGGTGGGGGGGGGGGGGGGTGGGGGGGGGGGGGGGTGGGGGGGGGGGGGGGTGGGGGGGGGGGGGGGTGGGGGGGGGGGGGGGTGGGGGGGGGGGGGGGTGGGGGGGGGGGGGGGTGGGGGGGGGGGGGGGTGGGGGGGGGGGGGGGTGGGGGGGGGGGGGGGTGGGGGGGGGGGGGGGTGGGGGGGGGGGGGGGTGGGGGGGGGGGGGGGTGGGGGGGGGGGGGGGTGGGGGGGGGGGGGGGTGGGGGGGGGGGGGGGTGGGGGGGGGGGGGGGTGGGGGGGGGGGGGGGTGGGGGGGGGGGGGGGTGGGGGGGGGGGGGGGTGGGGGGGGGGGGGGGTGGGGGGGGGGGGGGGTGGGGGGGGGGGGGGGTGGGGGGGGGGGGGGGTGGGGGGGGGGGGGGGTGGGGGGGGGGGGGGGTGGGGGGGGGGGGGGGTGGGGGGGGGGGGGGGTGGGGGGGGGGGGGGGTGGGGGGGGGGGGGGGTGGGGGGGGGGGGGGGTGGGGGGGGGGGGGGGTGGGGGGGGGGGGGGGTGGGGGGGGGGGGGGGTGGGGGGGGGGGGGGGTGGGGGGGGGGGGGGGTGGGGGGGGGGGGGGGTGGGGGGGGGGGGGGGTGGGGGGGGGGGGGGGTGGGGGGGGGGGGGGGTGGGGGGGGGGGGGGGTGGGGGGGGGGGGGGGTGGGGGGGGGGGGGGGTGGGGGGGGGGGGGGGTGGGGGGGGGGGGGGGTGGGGGGGGGGGGGGGTGGGGGGGGGGGGGGGTGGGGGGGGGGGGGGGTGGGGGGGGGGGGGGGTGGGGGGGGGGGGGGGTGGGGGGGGGGGGGGGTGGGGGGGGGGGGGGGTGGGGGGGGGGGGGGGTGGGGGGGGGGGGGGGTGGGGGGGGGGGGGGGTGGGGGGGGGGGGGGGTGGGGGGGGGGGGGGGTGGGGGGGGGGGGGGGTGGGGGGGGGGGGGGGTGGGGGGGGGGGGGGGTGGGGGGGGGGGGGGGTGGGGGGGGGGGGGGGTGGGGGGGGGGGGGGGTGGGGGGGGGGGGGGGTGGGGGGGGGGGGGGGTGGGGGGGGGGGGGGGTGGGGGGGGGGGGGGGTGGGGGGGGGGGGGGGTGGGGGGGGGGGGGGGTGGGGGGGGGGGGGGGTGGGGGGGGGGGGGGGTGGGGGGGGGGGGGGGTGGGGGGGGGGGGGGGTGGGGGGGGGGGGGGGTGGGGGGGGGGGGGGGTGGGGGGGGGGGGGGGTGGGGGGGGGGGGGGGTGGGGGGGGGGGGGGGTGGGGGGGGGGGGGGGTGGGGGGGGGGGGGGGTGGGGGGGGGGGGGGGTGGGGGGGGGGGGGGGTGGGGGGGGGGGGGGGTGGGGGGGGGGGGGGGTGGGGGGGGGGGGGGGTGGGGGGGGGGGGGGGTGGGGGGGGGGGGGGGTGGGGGGGGGGGGGGGTGGGGGGGGGGGGGGGTGGGGGGGGGGGGGGGTGGGGGGGGGGGGGGGTGGGGGGGGGGGGGGGTGGGGGGGGGGGGGGGTGGGGGGGGGGGGGGGTGGGGGGGGGGGGGGGTGGGGGGGGGGGGGGGTGGGGGGGGGGGGGGGTGGGGGGGGGGGGGGGTGGGGGGGGGGGGGGGTGGGGGGGGGGGGGGGTGGGGGGGGGGGGGGGTGGGGGGGGGGGGGGGTGGGGGGGGGGGGGGGTGGGGGGGGGGGGGGGTGGGGGGGGGGGGGGGTGGGGGGGGGGGGGGGTGGGGGGGGGGGGGGGTGGGGGGGGGGGGGGGTGGGGGGGGGGGGGGGTGGGGGGGGGGGGGGGTGGGGGGGGGGGGGGGTGGGGGGGGGGGGGGGTGGGGGGGGGGGGGGGTGGGGGGGGGGGGGGGTGGGGGGGGGGGGGGGTGGGGGGGGGGGGGGGTGGGGGGGGGGGGGGGTGGGGGGGGGGGGGGGTGGGGGGGGGGGGGGGTGGGGGGGGGGGGGGGTGGGGGGGGGGGGGGGTGGGGGGGGGGGGGGGTGGGGGGGGGGGGGGGTGGGGGGGGGGGGGGGTGGGGGGGGGGGGGGGTGGGGGGGGGGGGGGGTGGGGGGGGGGGGGGGTGGGGGGGGGGGGGGGTGGGGGGGGGGGGGGGTGGGGGGGGGGGGGGGTGGGGGGGGGGGGGGGTGGGGGGGGGGGGGGGTGGGGGGGGGGGGGGGTGGGGGGGGGGGGGGGTGGGGGGGGGGGGGGGTGGGGGGGGGGGGGGGTGGGGGGGGGGGGGGGTGGGGGGGGGGGGGGGTGGGGGGGGGGGGGGGTGGGGGGGGGGGGGGGTGGGGGGGGGGGGGGGTGGGGGGGGGGGGGGGTGGGGGGGGGGGGGGGTGGGGGGGGGGGGGGGTGGGGGGGGGGGGGGGTGGGGGGGGGGGGGGGTGGGGGGGGGGGGGGGTGGGGGGGGGGGGGGGTGGGGGGGGGGGGGGGTGGGGGGGGGGGGGGGTGGGGGGGGGGGGGGGTGGGGGGGGGGGGGGGTGGGGGGGGGGGGGGGTGGGGGGGGGGGGGGGTGGGGGGGGGGGGGGGTGGGGGGGGGGGGGGGTGGGGGGGGGGGGGGGTGGGGGGGGGGGGGGGTGGGGGGGGGGGGGGGTGGGGGGGGGGGGGGGTGGGGGGGGGGGGGGGTGGGGGGGGGGGGGGGTGGGGGGGGGGGGGGGTGGGGGGGGGGGGGGGTGGGGGGGGGGGGGGGTGGGGGGGGGGGGGGGTGGGGGGGGGGGGGGGTGGGGGGGGGGGGGGGTGGGGGGGGGGGGGGGTGGGGGGGGGGGGGGGTGGGGGGGGGGGGGGGTGGGGGGGGGGGGGGGTGGGGGGGGGGGGGGGTGGGGGGGGGGGGGGGTGGGGGGGGGGGGGGGTGGGGGGGGGGGGGGGTGGGGGGGGGGGGGGGTGGGGGGGGGGGGGGGTGGGGGGGGGGGGGGGTGGGGGGGGGGGGGGGTGGGGGGGGGGGGGGGTGGGGGGGGGGGGGGGTGGGGGGGGGGGGGGGTGGGGGGGGGGGGGGGTGGGGGGGGGGGGGGGTGGGGGGGGGGGGGGGTGGGGGGGGGGGGGGGTGGGGGGGGGGGGGGGTGGGGGGGGGGGGGGGTGGGGGGGGGGGGGGGTGGGGGGGGGGGGGGGTGGGGGGGGGGGGGGGTGGGGGGGGGGGGGGGTGGGGGGGGGGGGGGGTGGGGGGGGGGGGGGGTGGGGGGGGGGGGGGGTGGGGGGGGGGGGGGGTGGGGGGGGGGGGGGGTGGGGGGGGGGGGGGGTGGGGGGGGGGGGGGGTGGGGGGGGGGGGGGGTGGGGGGGGGGGGGGGTGGGGGGGGGGGGGGGTGGGGGGGGGGGGGGGTGGGGGGGGGGGGGGGTGGGGGGGGGGGGGGGTGGGGGGGGGGGGGGGTGGGGGGGGGGGGGGGTGGGGGGGGGGGGGGGTGGGGGGGGGGGGGGGTGGGGGGGGGGGGGGGTGGGGGGGGGGGGGGGTGGGGGGGGGGGGGGGTGGGGGGGGGGGGGGGTGGGGGGGGGGGGGGGTGGGGGGGGGGGGGGGTGGGGGGGGGGGGGGGTGGGGGGGGGGGGGGGTGGGGGGGGGGGGGGGTGGGGGGGGGGGGGGGTGGGGGGGGGGGGGGGTGGGGGGGGGGGGGGGTGGGGGGGGGGGGGGGTGGGGGGGGGGGGGGGTGGGGGGGGGGGGGGGTGGGGGGGGGGGGGGGTGGGGGGGGGGGGGGGTGGGGGGGGGGGGGGGTGGGGGGGGGGGGGGGTGGGGGGGGGGGGGGGTGGGGGGGGGGGGGGGTGGGGGGGGGGGGGGGTGGGGGGGGGGGGGGGTGGGGGGGGGGGGGGGTGGGGGGGGGGGGGGGTGGGGGGGGGGGGGGGTGGGGGGGGGGGGGGGTGGGGGGGGGGGGGGGTGGGGGGGGGGGGGGGTGGGGGGGGGGGGGGGTGGGGGGGGGGGGGGGTGGGGGGGGGGGGGGGTGGGGGGGGGGGGGGGTGGGGGGGGGGGGGGGTGGGGGGGGGGGGGGGTGGGGGGGGGGGGGGGTGGGGGGGGGGGGGGGTGGGGGGGGGGGGGGGTGGGGGGGGGGGGGGGTGGGGGGGGGGGGGGGTGGGGGGGGGGGGGGGTGGGGGGGGGGGGGGGTGGGGGGGGGGGGGGGTGGGGGGGGGGGGGGGTGGGGGGGGGGGGGGGTGGGGGGGGGGGGGGGTGGGGGGGGGGGGGGGTGGGGGGGGGGGGGGGTGGGGGGGGGGGGGGGTGGGGGGGGGGGGGGGTGGGGGGGGGGGGGGGTGGGGGGGGGGGGGGGTGGGGGGGGGGGGGGGTGGGGGGGGGGGGGGGTGGGGGGGGGGGGGGGTGGGGGGGGGGGGGGGTGGGGGGGGGGGGGGGTGGGGGGGGGGGGGGGTGGGGGGGGGGGGGGGTGGGGGGGGGGGGGGGTGGGGGGGGGGGGGGGTGGGGGGGGGGGGGGGTGGGGGGGGGGGGGGGTGGGGGGGGGGGGGGGTGGGGGGGGGGGGGGGTGGGGGGGGGGGGGGGTGGGGGGGGGGGGGGGTGGGGGGGGGGGGGGGTGGGGGGGGGGGGGGGTGGGGGGGGGGGGGGGTGGGGGGGGGGGGGGGTGGGGGGGGGGGGGGGTGGGGGGGGGGGGGGGTGGGGGGGGGGGGGGGTGGGGGGGGGGGGGGGTGGGGGGGGGGGGGGGTGGGGGGGGGGGGGGGTGGGGGGGGGGGGGGGTGGGGGGGGGGGGGGGTGGGGGGGGGGGGGGGTGGGGGGGGGGGGGGGTGGGGGGGGGGGGGGGTGGGGGGGGGGGGGGGTGGGGGGGGGGGGGGGTGGGGGGGGGGGGGGGTGGGGGGGGGGGGGGGTGGGGGGGGGGGGGGGTGGGGGGGGGGGGGGGTGGGGGGGGGGGGGGGTGGGGGGGGGGGGGGGTGGGGGGGGGGGGGGGTGGGGGGGGGGGGGGGTGGGGGGGGGGGGGGGTGGGGGGGGGGGGGGGTGGGGGGGGGGGGGGGTGGGGGGGGGGGGGGGTGGGGGGGGGGGGGGGTGGGGGGGGGGGGGGGTGGGGGGGGGGGGGGGTGGGGGGGGGGGGGGGTGGGGGGGGGGGGGGGTGGGGGGGGGGGGGGGTGGGGGGGGGGGGGGGTGGGGGGGGGGGGGGGTGGGGGGGGGGGGGGGTGGGGGGGGGGGGGGGTGGGGGGGGGGGGGGGTGGGGGGGGGGGGGGGTGGGGGGGGGGGGGGGTGGGGGGGGGGGGGGGTGGGGGGGGGGGGGGGTGGGGGGGGGGGGGGGTGGGGGGGGGGGGGGGTGGGGGGGGGGGGGGGTGGGGGGGGGGGGGGGTGGGGGGGGGGGGGGGCGGGGGGGGGGGGGGGGGGGGGGGGGGGGGGGTGGGGGGGGGGGGGGGGGGGGGGCGGGGGGGGTGTGGGGGGGGGGGGGTGGGGGGGGGGGGGGGGGGGGGGGGGGGGGGGTGGGTGTGCCGAGAGGGGGTTACTAATGGGTGATTTTGCCACGTGATTTTTGCCTTAGTCACGCCCCTCCTCTCAGCAGTAGCCCGCAGAACTTGGAGCAGTCTAGCAGGAGGTGCACCGGCGTGCGTGGCAGCCTGCGCCTGCGTGCATTCGTTTCCCGCCCAAGGACTGGCGCAGCGGCTGCGTCCTTGCCACAGCCCCGTCCAGGAATGCCCCGCTCCCCGGACTGCCCGGCCCATTGGCGCTACGCCACAGTTTGAATCCCACCACCACCATGGGAACCTGTTGCTAAAATTTTTGGATCCCACCACTGGCTCTAAAGCAGGGGTGTCCAACTAACTGGCCATGCCAGCAGGGGCTGATGGGAATTGTAGTCCATGAACCTCTGAAGCACCAGAGTTGGACACCCCTGTTCTAAAGCATCCCTGGACTCGTTATTTAACAGATAAACAGTCTTTTGCTAGTCTGTCCAGCACTCTAAGCCCATCAGTAAGGTCGAGAGGAACTGTGTTCTGGCCCCGCTACAAAGGGGCAATAATACAGAACATGGTGTACAGTTTGTGCAGTTTTCCAGTGTGCAGATGCAAAGACTCTCGCTACGGGGTGTTTTGGAGCCTCTTCCATCCCACAAAGCGGGAGAAATCACATTGCATCTGGCCAAAGGGATGGCACGTCGGTGCTCCGGGTTGGAAAGAGCAAACAAATATCTGGCTACACCTAGGCGGCCGTAAGGAATGCCAAGAGGGGAGAGCAGAGCAGCAATGGAAGATTTGGGGTGGAGTTTGAGGAGGGCGTGGCTTGGGGAAGGGAGGGGCCTCAGCCCCTGTCTTGTCACCTTACTCAGCAAAATTTGCCACAGTAAGACTAGATTCCCCCATCTCTGGTCTGTTTGCTAAGCTCTGTCCGTTGGTGGACGGGATGCGGGACAGACTCGGGGGGGAGTTGGCCCAAGCATAGCAGAAGGGGTCTGCCAAGTCTCTGAATGAGTCTCTGCCCATCAGATGCAGCTTTATCTTTGGTCCATTTGCTAAGCTCCATCTGTTTGTGGACAGAATGGGAACCAACTCGTGGGAAGCGAGCCTGAGCATAGCAGGAGGGATCTGCTGAGTCTCTGAATGAGTCTCTGCCCACCAGGTGCAGCTTTATCTTCGGTCCGTTTGCTAAGCTCCATCTGTTTGTGGACGGAATGGGGACCAACTCGTGGGACGCGAGCCTGAGCATAGCAGGAGGGATCTGCCGAGTCTCTGAATGAGTCTCTGCCCACCAGGTGCAGCTTTATCTTTGGTCCGTTTGCTAAGCTCCATCTGTTTGTGGACGGAATGGGGACCAACTCATGTGGAGCGAGTCTGAGCATAGCAGGAGGGATCTGCCGAGTCTCTGAATGAGTCTCTGCCCACCAGGTGCAGCTTTATCTTTGGTCCGTTTGCTAAGCTCCATCTGTTTGTGGACGGAATGGGGACCAACTTGCGGGAAGCGAGTCTGAGCAAAGCAGGAGGGATCTGCCGAGTCTCTGAATGAGTCTCTGCCCACCAGGTGCCGGGACTGGCGACGTGGGCGTGGTCATCGTGGACCCCCAGGGCCGCCGCGACACCGTGGAGGTGATCTTGGAGGACAAAGGGGATAGCATCTTCCGGTGCACCTACCGCCCCGTCCTGGAGGGTCCGCATACCATCTATATCACCTTCGCTGGAGCCCAGATCCCCAAAAGCCCTTTCGTGGTCAACGTGGCTGAAGGTGAGTCCTTCAGACTGTCCCCGTTCCGGGGGTCTCTTCCTCTCCCCCCTGCTTCCTTGTCCTGCCCTGCCTCTTGCCTGATTTTTCAAACTCTATTCTAATGATTTCCCTTCCGCTACACATGCAGAAACCACTGGGCGCACTGGTTAGAAGGCTAAACTGGGAGAGCCAATTAAAATCCCTGTTCTGCCAAGGGTGACCTTGGGCCAATCGCTATTTTGCCCAAACCTACCTTGTAGGGCTGTCGTGAGGACAAACAAAGGGAGGGCAATCTCTGTATGCTACTCCAAGCCCTTTGGAGAAGGACCTTGATTAAAAAATGGAATAGACTAGAGTGGGAGGCAGTGAAACACCTGTTCCCACCTGGCCTGGATGTTGTTCTATTCCCGCAACATCGCTGACACATTCGGTGCTGCTGTCTTCTAATTGCGGTCCAGTTATTCTAAAGAAACAGGCTAGTCGATTTCCATGTGGATAAACCTGGGATCTCGTGACTGGTCTCCATTCTCACTGTCCAGACATGAACAACAGGAATATTTGACACATTAAGAACATAAGAACTTAAGAACTAGCCTGCTGGATCAGACCAGAGTCCATCTAGTCCAGCTCTCTGCTACTCGCAGTGGCCCACCAGGTGCCTTTGGGAGCTCACGTGCAGGAGGTGAAAGCAATGGCCTTCTGCTGCTGCTGCTGCTCCTGAGCACCTGGTCTGCTAAGGCATTTGCAATCTCAGATCAAGGAGGATCAAGATTGGGAGCCAGAGATCGACTTCTCCTCCATAAATCTATCCAAGCCCCTTTTAAAGCTATTCAGGTTAGTGGCCATCACCACCTCCTGCGGCAGCTTCCTGCTAAAGCTGTCTTTCTACATCAAGCTATCGAGCTTTAGCAACTGGGCCTCCTTTTCCACACAAAAGATGCACTTTGAATACACAGAACACTTTGTTGTTTTTGGATTGCTGTACAAAGTTCCTGGGTGGAAGGTTTCCAACGGTCCTGTTTCGCTAAGTTAACTCCAGGTCACCCAGTGAATTAGTAGATCCTGAAGCGTTTCTCATGCCAGTGGTGTGGGAACAGGATGAGGTTAATTCCAGCTGAAGAAATTGCACTCTCCACGTGCTCAGAGGTTATCTTGTTTCTCTCATGGAGCTGAATTTCACTTTCAGAGCAGTTTCTAAGGCTGCTTGGGAAAGGATCAAGAGGTCAGTATCCCCAATACGCAGGTGGGCAAACTGTGGCTAAGATCCACTTGCCTCTCCCTGCGTCCAGGCTGCCTGCTCTCCAGGGAAGCTCCCAGCTAGGGCCCCAATCCCCCCCTGCTTCTTCATCCCATCGTCCCTCACTAACTCTTCCTCTCCTCTCTCGACCGACACCTGCAGCGCTGCCTCCCCTGCCTCTGCCTGGTGTCGCCCCCATTCAGATCATCCCTCAGTCCGTCCGCACCCCACCCGCTGACCAGGGCAAGAAAATCCCGCCCGCCACACTGCCCAAGCCACGCAAACCAAGTTAGTAGTGCAATCCTGGCCGAGCTTTGTCTGTGTCCCTGCTTCTGGGCATGGCTGGACCTGACTCGGCATGGGCATGGCATGGAAACTGCGTGGTGACAACCCTTCCCCCTTCCCTCTTCCCCTTTCTCTTCCCCTTCCCATTCCCCTTCCCTGTTTCCCTTCCCCCTTCCCTGTTTCCCTTCCCCTTCCCCTCTCCCCTTCCCTCTTTCACTTCCCTGTTTCCCTTCCCCTTCCCCTCTCCCCTTCCCCTTTCTCTTCCCCTTCCCCTTTCTCTTTCCCCTTCCCTCTTTCACTTCCCTGTTTCCCTTCCCCTTCCCCTCTCCCCTTCCCTCTTCCTCTTCCCTTTCTCTTTCCCCTTCCCTCTTTCACTTCCCTGTTTCCCTTCCCCTTCCCCTCTCCCCTTCCCTCTTCCCCTTCCCCTTCCCCTTTCTCTTTCCCCTTCCCTCTTCCCCTTTTTCTTTCCCTTTCCCCTTCCCTCTTCCCCTTTCTCTTTCCCTTTCCCCTTCCCTCTTCCCCTTTCTCTTTCCCCTTCCCTCTTCCCCTTTCTCTTTCCCCTTCCCTCTTCCCCTTTCTCTTTCTCTTTCCCCTTCCCTCTTCCCCTTTCTCTTTCCCCTTCCCTCTTCCCCTTTTTCTTCCCATTTCCCTTCCCCCTTCCCTCTTTCCCTTTCCCTTCCTCTTTCCCTTCCCTCTTTCACTTCCCCTTTTCCCCTTCCCCCTTCCCCTTTCTCTTTCCCCTTCCCTCTTCCCCTTTTTCTTCCCATTTCCCTTACCACTTCCCTCTTCCCCTTCCCCTTTCTCTTCCCATTCCCCTTCCTTCTTCCCCTTCCCCTTTCTCTTCCCATTTCCCATTCCCCTTTCCCTTTCCCCTTTCCCTTCCCCTTTCTCTTTCTCTTTCTCTTTTTCTTCCCCTTCCCCCTTCCCTGTTTCTCTTCCCCCTTCTCTTCCCATTTCCCTCTCCCCCTTTCTCTTCCCCTTCCTCTTTCTCTTCCCCTTCCCTTTGATTGGTATCTTGGTTCACAGCAGGGATTGAAAGATTAATTCAAACTGTCTGTCCCTCAATCTAGCCATAAGCTAAAGTTTTGCAAAACCAACCCTGGCCATTTCCGGACAAGTCACTGAAAGCATTTGCAAAACATTTTCAAGCCCATCCCTCACTTGTTCACGCTCCCCCTCTCAAAATGTTTCTTAGCCACCATTTTGTGATCCTTCAAAGCCTTCTACAAACTCAGAAAATTGCGCCTCGGAGGTAGTCCCGGGACTGCTAAGAGGCATGGGAAACAATTCAAAGACATACGCACAGCAAGCCAAAATGTTTCGAAAACTTTTCAACAGAAGAATCTCTAAAATCGAGGATGCATTTTAAATGTTTTGAGACTGGAAATAGAATGTTTTGGATTAAAAACATGGCAGAACTCCTCGGAGGAAACTTTTTATTTCCTGCCCCAAAACGTTTTATTTCGTTGTGCGGGAAAGGCCCACGTGGCTCATTAAGGATTTGGGGGCAAAATTAGCTTCCAGAGGCAGCAACCATCAGCAAAGCAGTGGTGTAGGAGGTTAAGAGCTCGTGTATCTAATCTGGAGGAAGCGGGTTTGATTCCCAGCTCTGCTGCCTGAGATGTGGAGGCTTCTCTGGGGAATTCAGATTAGCCTGTACACTCCCACATATGCCAGCTGGGTGGCCTTGGGCTAGTCACAGCTTCTCGGAGCTCTCTCAGCCCCACCCACCTCACAGGGTGTTTGTTGTGAGGGGGGAAGGGCAAGGAGATTGTCAGCCCCTTTGAGTCTCCTGCAGGAGAGAAAGGGGGGATATAAATCCAAACTCTTCTTCTTCTTCTTCTTCTTCTTCTTCTTCTTCTTCTTCTTCTTCTTCTTCTTCTTCTTCTTCTTCTTCTTCTTCTTCTTCTTCTTCTTCTTCTTCTTCTTCTTCTTCTTCTTCTTCTTCTTCTTCTTCTTCTTCTTCTTTCCTTCCTCTCCCCGCAACAGACATCTTGTGAGGTAGGTGGGGCTAAGCAAGTTCAGAGAGAATTGTGAATGGCTCAAGGTCAGCCAGCAGGCTTCAGGAGTGGAGAATCAAACCCAATTCTCCTCCTCCTCCTCCTCCTCCTCCTCCTCCTCTTCTTCTTCTTCTTCTTCTTCTTCTTCTTCTTCTTCTTCTTCTTCTTCTTCTTCTTCTTCTTCTTCTTCTTCTTCTTCTTCTTCTTCTTCTTCTTCTTCTTCTTCTTCTTCTTCTTCTTCTTCTTCTTCTTCTTCACCAACATGACATCCCTTCAAATATCTACACCTGGCTATCATGTCACCTCTTAACCTTCTCTTCACCAAACTGACCATCCCCAGCTCCCTAAGTCTCTTCTCGTAGGGCATGGATTCCAGACCTTTGACCAGTTTGGTTGCTCTCCTCCGGACCCGTTCCCCACAAAGAACCCCACAAGGTGGTGAGATTTGATTGGAGAGGATGGATTTAGATATGGACTCTGTTCTTACGTGGTGTCTCACTGGGACTGAGAGACCGTACTGGTTTCCATTTGCCCACTTATGGTGGGAGAGCTCCAGCTAGTGGGATGCCCTTGCCTGCCGACGCTTAGCTGATTGGCGGATGGAAACTGGGGCCAAAGGCCACGTGGTCATGTGGATGAGGAAAATAAGGCCTTGCCTACTTACAGGAAGCTGTGGCCATAAAGTCCCTGGTGATTCCCAAAGAGAAGAAGAGGAGTTTGGATTTATATCCCCCCCTTTCTCTCCTGCAGGAGACTCAAAGGGGCTGACAATCTCCTTGCCCTTCCCCCCTCACAACAAACACCCTGTGAGGTGGGTGGGGCTGAGAGAGCTCCGAAAAGCTGTGACTAGCCCCAGGTCACCCTAAAGCTCCTTGAAGTGATAAAGGTAGCTCTAGCAATTGCCGAAAAGTCTTACCGGGTATGATTTTACCGGGTTTGAATCCCTGCTCTGGCATAGAGGACCACTGGGTGACCTTAGGCAAGAAGAAGAAGAAGAAGAAGAAGAAGAAGAAGAAGAAGAAGAAGAAGAAGAAGAAGAAGAAGAAGAAGAAGAAGAAGAAGAAGAAGAAGAAGAAGAAAAAGAAGAAGAAAAAGAAAAAGAAAAAGAAAAAGAAAAAGAAAAAGAAAAAGAGTTTGGATTTATATCCCCCCTTTCTCTCCTGCAGGAGACTCCAAGGGGCTTACAATTTCCTTGCCCTTCCCCCCTCACAACAAACACCCTGTGAGGTGGGTGGGGCTGAGAGAGCTCCGAGAAGCTGTGACTAGCCCAAGGTCACCCAGCTGGCGTGTGTGGGAGTGCACAGGCTAAACTGAATTCCCCAGATAAGCCTCCACAGCTCAGGTGGCAGAGTTGGGAATCAAACCCGGTTCCTCCAGATCAGAGTGCACCTGCTCTTAGCCACTACGTCACTGCTGCTCCTATGCCACTGCAAATTATACACTCTCAGCCTAAACTACCACGCAGGGTTGTTGTGTGGATAAAATAGAGAAAGGCAAATAAACAAATACGCAAATGTGACGTCCCTCACACCCACGGCACCTGCATTTCCCTGATCGTTCCAAGCCAAACGGACCCCCTTCTTGGCCAAAGGCAGCCTGGAACGGCATCGGCCGCTGCATGTCCCTTGCTTGCATTTTGACCCTAGAGGAGTCCTTCAAGCTGCTCCAATGGCTGTCGGGACCTGGCTTTGTGCGCAGGTGTGTGCTTGGGCGATGCCCTACTTGCAACACTTTCATGGCTTCCGGAATGGCCAAGTGCTTAGCCCCACAAAGCCATCTGCCCCCTTATAGACGCCTTGCCCTTACCGTGTACGGCACTTTCCCAAGCCCTAGAGGCCAGGTGCATGGGGAATGGTGAACCGGTGCTTGAGTTCCGTGCGGGGCCCCCCCCATGAGGACGCTGAGCTCTCCTCTCCTCTTTCCTCTGCAGCTTGCAACCCGAACGCCTGCCGGGCCATGGGCCGCGGGCTGCAGCCAAAGGGGGTGCGCGTGAAAGAGGTGGCCGACTTCAAGGTCTACACAAAAGGAGCCGGCACCGGGGAGCTGAAAGTCACCGTCAAGGGGCCAAGTAAGTGCTGGAGCCTTTCTTCCCGGGGTGGCGCGCAGATGCCGGGGAGCGGTTGGGATCGGGTTCCAGCTCTGAGTTGGAAAGTCCTGGGAGGTTTGGGGGGCGCAGCAGAGTTTGGGGAGGGGAAGCAGGACGCCGTAAACCTCACCCTCCGTTTTCTCCTGGGGAACGGATCCCTGTCGATTCCAGGACCCCCCTGGAGGTTGGCAACTCCAGACTGGGGGGTGGCACAAGGCTGGCTTCAACTTTTGGGGGATCGTACAAGGGACGGATTAGTGAGGGGCTTTTGGCCTGAGACCCTGGAGAGCAGCTGCCAGTTTGAGTAGGAAGGGGAGTGAGAGAGGGGAGGAGGGGAGGGGTGGCATGCAAGGGAGGGGAGGGAGGGACGGGGAGGGGGTGTGGCATCTGGACATGGCCCACCCACCCTAGCAGAGGTAGGGGGAGGGGAAGTAGGGGTGGCATGCAAGGGAAGGGGAGTGAGAGAGGGGAGGGGGCGAGGGGTGGCATGCAAGGGAGGGGAGGGAGGGGGAGGGGCGTGGCATCTGGACACGGCCCACCCACCCTAGCAGAGGGAGGGGGGAAACAGGGAGTGGCATGCAAGGAAGGGGAAGTGAGAAGGGAGAGGGTAACATTACAAGGGAGGGAGGGAGGGAGAAGCGTGGCATCTGGATGTCGACGGCCCACCCACCCTAGCAGAGGTAGGGGAGGGGAGGTAGTGGCATGTGGGCGGGAAGCGGAAGTGAGGCAGAGGGAGGGGCCAGGGGTGGCATGCAAGCGGGAGGGGAGGGGAGGGCGCGGCAGGCCCACCCACCCTAGCAGAGGTAGGGGAGGGAAGTAGGGGTGGCATGCAAGGGAGGGCCTCGCCTGGAGATTGGCAACTGTAAACCTCTGTAGTGTTTCCACCCTTCAGGAAGTGAGTGGACATCTTACAGCAGTGGTGGCGAACCTTTGGCACTCCAGATGTTATGGACTACAATTCCCATCAGCCCCTGCCAGCATGGAGGGGCTGATGGGAATTGTAGCCCATAACATCTGGAGTGCCAAAGGTTCGCCACCCCGGTCTTACAGGATTGCGCCTATTCTCCATTTCCCTGGAGAAAATGGCTCCCTTGGAAGGTGGAGTCTGTGGCATTATATCTGGCTGAGGCCCCTCCCCTCCCCAAGCCACGCCCTCCTCAAACTCCGCCCCAAATCTTCAGGAATTCCCCAACTCGGAGTTGGTGACTTGGGGGCCACCACGCCAGCTGTTGGTTCTTTCCTCTCTTGCTCACACTTCCTCAGGGCAGAAAAGTGAAAGGCAACAGTGCCCCCTGGTGGCAGGGAGGCTTCCGTTTGAAAGTTTGATTATAGTTGTTCAATGAGCTATAAATGCTTTTGTATCAAAGAACCATGTTCAGTAATGCACAAAATCATGGTTTTGACAAAAGCAGAGCATAAAAACGAAAGATAATCCTCATATTAGTTTGGGACAATATTCTAATGTGGAAGCGTACGATCTTCTCATCCGCTGCCCCCCAAGTGATTGCACTAACATCTTTATCTGAGACAGCATATAGCAGTGATGGCGAACCTTTTCAAGACCGAGTGCCCAAATTGCAACCCAAAGCCCACTGATTTATCGCGAAGTGCCCACCCTGTAATTTAACCTGAATGCTGAGGTTTTAGAAAAACCGTTTGGCTCCCTCTTCCTCCGTCCCACCTGCTCAAGAAGGGGCCGGCCTGCTGTAGCCTCCAGCAGGTCCCGCGCGCACTGCTCTGTGCCTCTCTAGCATCTCTGCCTCCTCTGCACCCACCCCCCCCCTCGGGCAGCAGCCACCCAGAGCACAGGCACCAGGCCCACCAGCCGAGTCCTTCCTGCTCACCGCGGTGCGCGCACGTCGTGCTCAGTGGCCCAGGCCAGCCTAGATGTGTGTGTGTGTGGGGGGGAGGGTGATTTTCCGCCCCCCCACATGACAAACTCTGTGTATGCGTGCCCACAGAGAGGGCTCCGAGTGCGACCTCTGGCACCCGTGCCATAGGTTTGCCATCACTGGCATATAGCAATCCCAATCAAACAATTCAAAAAACTCTGTGAGTGGAAATGTGTTTTGCGGCCCCGCCTGCTCACCCTTCCTGCCTCTCCACCCCCTTTCTTCCAGAAGGTACCGAGGAGCCAGTGAAAGTTCGGGAAGTTGGTGACGGCGTGTATGAGTGTGACTATTACCCTGTGGTGGCCGGGAAGTACGTGGTGTCCATCACCTGGGGAGGCCATGCTATCCCAAGGAGGTAAGCGCATGGCTGAGTGTTGGATGCAAATTTGGACATGCAGAAAATGTGGCGTTGGGTGCAGCATACAACCTAAATATTCAGCTAAATGTATATAATTAGGCACCAGGTCTTTATAACTTGAAAGTATGTAATTAGTGCCAAGTGATATATATACTACCCCAGTACTGCCCCATTTCAGTTGTAGATTTTTTGTGTTATCAACCTCTGGAATTGTTTTTGTCTTCTTGTCATGCATGCCCTTTCTATTTATCACTTCCAATTTTATCAAACCAACCCTGGAACCAGGGGGGCATCCATTGAAAATGCTGGGGGGAAGAATTAGGACTAATCAAAGGAAACACTTCTTCACACAACGTGTGATTGGTGTTTGGAATATGCTGCCACGGGAGGTGGTGATGGTCACTAACCTGGATAGCTGTAAAAGGGGCTTGGATAGATTGATGGAGAAGTCGATCTATGGCTACCAATCTTGATCCTCCTTGATCTGAGATTGCAAATGCCTTAGCAGACCAGGGGCCAGGGGTGTAATGCCCATTGGGCAAGGTGGGCAGCTGCCCAGGGCACCACCTTGGGGGGGGGCATCAAAATGCAGGGTTCGTTTTTGGGTATTTTTAGTGGTTTTCCATTGTTTGCCTGCAGGGGCCCCAGTTTTTAAGCTAGCGGCATATCATCAGGAGACTGTCATTATGTTACCCCTCAGGTTTGGTGAGGTTTGGTTCAAGGAGTCCAAAGTTATGGACTCCCAAAGGGAGTGCCCCCATCCCCCATTGTTTCCAATGGGAGCTAATAGGAGATGGGGACTACAGTTTTGAGGGTCCATAACTTTGGCCCCCCTGAACCAAACTGCACCAAACTTGGGGGGGTCTCATAAGGACAGTTTCCAGATGATACTCTGGAATTTTGGTGCCGAAAAATCCAAAAATGCGCCCCCTGAAGGAACATCCAAGAAATTCGCCCAAGAATCTTTGTTCTGCATTGAGTTTTCTGTATTGTTGTCAATGGGGGTTGCAGGCTTGGGGGGGGGGTACATTTCTGAAGGCACAGTCTCAAAACTTTCAGGGTATCACAAGGAGACTGCCCTGATGATACCCTCCAGGTTTGGTGCAGTTTGGTTCAGGGGGATTAAAGTTATGGACCCTCAAATCTGTAGCCCCCATTAGCTCCCATTGGAAACAATGGGGGATGGGCACCCCCTTTGGGAGTCCATAACTTTGGACTCCTTGAACCAAACCTCACAAAACTTGGGGAGTAGCGTAAGGACAGTCTCCTGATGATACGCTGAAATTTGGTGCTGATATGTCTAATAATGCACCCTCTGCAGGCACCAATGTCCTGGTGCAAAAGAAATTTTGTCGTGGTGGAGTGGCCGCCCATAGGGCGGGGGGGCATCCAACTCAGGTTTTGCCCAGGGCTACAGTTTGCCTCGTTACGCCCCTGCCGGGTGCTCAGGAGCAGCAGCAGCAGAAGGCCATTGCTTTCACCTCCTGCACGTGAGCTCCCAAAGGCACCTGGTGGGCCACTGCGAGTAGCAGAGAGCTGGACTAGATGGACTCTGGTCTGATCCAGCAGGCTAGTTCTTATGTTCTTATGTTGGAAATGTAGGACTATAAATAAGCTCCCCAAGAAGTAAAAATAAATCCTCATGCAGTGCCTTGGTTGTGTCTGTCCTCTCTTCCAGTCCCTTCGAGGTACAGGTTGGGCCAGAGGCTGGGCTCCAGAAGGTCCGGGCCTGGGGACCCGGCTTGGAGACGGGTATGGTGGGCAAGTCTGCCGACTTCGTGGTGGAGGCGATTGGCACAGAAGTGGGAACGCTGGGTGAGTGGGAGCCACCGCAAGAATGCTGGGTCAGGAGTGGAGGAAGGTCACGTGCCGAACTGTGTCTCGCCTGCTCTCCGGCTCACCCGCTTGGCCTCTCTCCCCCTTCCGCAGGCTTCTCCATCGAAGGGCCCTCCCAGGCCAAGATCGAGTGTGACGATAAGGGCGACGGCTCTTGCGACGTCCGATATTGGCCCACCGAGCCGGGGGAGTACGCCGTGCACGTGATCTGTGATGACGAGGACATCAAGGACAGCCCATTCATTGCCCACATCCTGCCCGCCACCAATGAGTACTTCCCTGAGAAGGTAGGCCTTCCGCTGCGTAGGCAGCCAATCAGGGATCCTAGCATTGTTCCCAGCAGCCCTGGTCCAGTCAGTCAAAGGCAGACGTGTAGCTGCAACAGAGAGGGGGGCGCCCCGCCCCGGGTGTGCACCATTGGAGTCATGTGGGGGGCAGAAAATCGCCCCATACCCCTCCCCTTCCCCTCTTGCCCCCCATTCCCCCCACTTACCTCAGTTCAGTCTGAAAAAGTTCAGGATGAAAAAGCGGCCTGGTGGGAACTACACTTCCCAGGATACCTTGCAGCTCCAAAGTATCCTGGGAAGTGTAGTTTCCACCAGGCTGCTAGGGTAAGTAGGGGCACCGTGGTGAGGTGCATGGGGTGGGGCCAATCTGAACAGCAACTATCCTGACCTAATTTAGAGGTTACCAGAAGGGTGCTAGACCCCTTGGTTGCCACCTTTTTTGGGGGGCAGGAGGCCTTCCAAAATTGGACCTGATCTCCACACGAGAGCGATTAGCTCCCCAGGAGAAAACTGCCCCCCTTGAGGCTGGACTCAAGAGCTTTATACCCTGCTGAGCTGCCTCCCCTCCCCAAACCCTGCCGTCAGATGGCTCCACCCCCCGAATCTCCAGGGATTTCCCAACCTGGAGTTGGCAACCCTTCCTATATATATATTATTCCAATGAAGCATACGTCGTATAGTTGTGCCTAGTTTTGTTAGAAATGGGAGGGACCCTTGTATCCATGAGGCCTGGAATCTTACTTTTTTCTCCAGAAGAGTGAAGTTTGGCATTTTCACGGAGCTGCATTCTATTCCACGGCACATTCAGTATTTGGGGAAATGAATTACAGCGCAGGTGCAACCCTTATTGCTCCCTGCAGTTGTATTTGATGCAACCATGCCCCTAACCCTAATCCTAACCCTAAGCCTATTTGCGACTCTTCCAGGTGAAAGCTTTTGGCCCCGGCTTGGAGGCTGTTGGCTGCATTGTGAACAAACCCGCAGAGTTCACCATCGATGCCAGAGGGGCAGGAAAAGCCGAACTGAAGATCTATGCTCAGGTAAGAAGCGGCAGGCCCTGCGTTCTGACTGGTTCTGCCCCATTGGTTATTCTGTCACTTACATCTTGCATGCTGAAGGGAATTAACTGGGGCCTTCAGGTCCTGAGAGAGAGAGAGAGAGAGAGAGAGATAGAGAGAGAGAGAATCAAACTTTTAATGCCCTAAGTAGTCAGCTGTAGTGGTTAAGAGCGGTGGACTCTAATCTGGAGAACCAGGTTTGATTCCCCACTCGCCCACACGAGCGGTGGACTCTTATGAGGTGAACTGGATTTGTTTCCCCACTCCTGCATTCCATCTGGGTGACTGCTGTTGAATTGTCTGCTGGAAGGCTGCCTTCAGCCTGGAAGGGGAGGGGCAACTTAGAAATCACCAAATAATAAATAAAATAATAAATAAATAAAACTCCTCCTCTGAGTTGCCACCTGCCCAGGACGGCGGGATCACCCAAAGAGGCCCTCCGGAGAAGAGGGGAACGGTCCAGTGCAGCCCCAAGGACTGAGTCAGCCCCTCCCCACAAAAGCTCGGCTCCTTCACCCACCTGCATTTGCCCGGATTCCGCCGCTTGGCTGCACGGAAGGGAGGGAGACCCACGGCTGGAACTTAGGAACAGCTTTGCAATGTGAGGCTTTTCTTTTCAGGATGCGGAGGGCGTCCCCATCAACATCAAGGTCAAGGACAATGGCGACCACACCTTCTCGTGCGTCTACGTCCCCACCAAGCCCATCAAGCACACCATCATCATCAGCTGGGGGGGCGTCAACGTCCCCAAGAGCCCCTTCCGGGTACGTGGCCGATGCTTGTGTGACTCCTGTAGGTCTCGCAGGGCCGTCGCCGTGGCCCCTCGAGCTCGGCAGCCGGCTGTCGGCTGGCGGGTTGGTGGTCAGCGGCTGGGAGGGGGGGGTGTAGCTCCGTGGGGGCACACGTGTTTGGCATGCGTAAGGTGCCAGGTTCAATTCCTGACATCTCTCCCTTGAGAGCCTTTTTGTGCCTGAGACTATGGGATGGTTCTGTCACTGCAAACCAAGAGCCACGTGATAGACTAGGGCAGGGGTCGGGAACCCGCGGCTCGCGAGCCGCATGCGGCTCTTCCGCCGCTGTTCTGCGGCTCCATCAGCCGAGCCGTGGGGCCCCTCTTCACCCGCCCTGCGAGGAGCAGGGCGGGCGCATCTTTCCCCCGGCGGCCGGCCCGGCCGAGCCGCGGGGCAGCTCTTCTCCCGCCCTCACCGGCAGAGGCGGGGAGCATCCCTTCCCCGGGCAGAGCCCGCGTCCAGGACTTCAGGCGAACGCCGCGTATGATCGCCTTCTCGGGTATATAAAGGAGGAGAGTCGCGGCAGCTGGAGGCGGAGGGGGAATCTTGCTTGAAGGTCTTTTTTTCAGTTGTGGTGCGAGCTGCGAGGCCTGCGCCCAGCGCCACCCGCCATTCCCCTACCTCTGGCGGCTCACCGAGCATGCACGGCTTCGCCTGCACTGTCGGCGGTCCAAGCCGCCATCGCCCGGCGCTGGGGGAGGAGCGTTTGCGGCGCTGGCGAAGCGAACTCGGGTGGTTTTTTCCGGCCGCGCGCCCCTGGCAGAAGCGGCCCCCTTGCAGGCCGCTGGGACTGGAGAGCGCGGGGAGCCCATCCCTTGCAGCTCCCCCCACGCAGACCGGCCTGCCGTGAGGGCTTGGAGAGCTGGTGCTCTTGTCACGCGTTAAAGAGCTCCCGCTGATCACTAAACCTTCGATGGTGGTTGGGCGGTCTCTCGGGTGCGGACGTCCTCCCGCCTCGCGAGTGCAGCAGCTTGCCGCTCGCAAGTTTAAATCAACCCAGCGGGGGGGGGGGGGGGGGGGGGCCGCGGCCGGGGGGGGGGGGGGGGGGGGGGGGGGGGGGGGGGGGGGGGGGGGGGGGGGGGTGAGCCAAATGGCTCTTTGAGGGGGAAAGGTTCCCGACCCCTGGACTAGGGGGTCTCCGAACTTTTATTTTTATTTTCCCAACATAAAAAAGATTTTAAAAATACATATATCACTATACACTCCCTCATCCACTGTTATATGCGTACAGAATAAAAAATACAAAAAAGAACACAGGAAAAATTAAAATACCAATTTTACAATATCTAAGCACAACCTTTTATTACTAATGAAACACCAGGGCCTGTAAGACTGAGCTGTTCCACTGGGCTTTTGGGGAGACTAGCCGTTGATAGGGGCCCCCTCCCTCCCTTCTCGTTTTCTTTGACATCATAAAGATCCTACCACTCCTTCTGGGATTCTCTGTGGGAATTGATAGCAGGCGCCATCCTGAGTTAATTATTTGAGTTAATTAATTGATGCTGCATTTTAATGGGGTAAGGTTTATTTTTATTATTAGAGCCATCTTAACTTGTATTTATCGTCTTTAATTTGATTGTGCTCTTTTTATACTGTTCACCGCCCTGAGCCCTTCGGGGGAGGGCGGTCTATAAACCTAATAAATAATAATAATAATAATAATAATAATAATAATAATAATAATAAAACCACATAATAACTTCCTTCAGTCTCACTGTTGAACGCTAATCCACTCTAGGTTCGTGCATATATTTAAAATGAAACCATTTATCAAATATACACTATTCCATTACTAATATTCTAGTTCATTCTGCTGTTTTCGTTTAGATCTCAAATCCTGAAATTATTTCTCCTCTATCATACGTGTGCAATAGATAGTCCATAAAAGTATTGTCAAAGGCTTTCATGGCCAGATTCAACTGGTTCTGGTGGGTTTTCCGGGCTGTGTGGCTGTGGTCTGGTGGATTTTGTTCCTAACGTTTTGCCTGCATCTGTGGCTGGCATCTTGGGGGGGGGGTGGGGGGGGGGGGGGGTGGGGGGGGGGGGGGGTGGGGGGGGGGGGGGGTGGGGGGGGGGGGGGGTGGGGGGGGGGGGGGGTGGGGGGGGGGGGGGGTGGGGGGGGGGGGGGGTGGGGGGGGGGGGGGGTGGGGGGGGGGGGGGGTGGGGGGGGGGGGGGGTGGGGGGGGGGGGGGGTGGGGGGGGGGGGGGGTGGGGGGGGGGGGGGGTGGGGGGGGGGGGGGGTGGGGGGGGGGGGGGGTGGGGGGGGGGGGGGGTGGGGGGGGGGGGGGGTGGGGGGGGGGGGGGGTGGGGGGGGGGGGGGGTGGGGGGGGGGGGGGGTGGGGGGGGGGGGGGGTGGGGGGGGGGGGGGGTGGGGGGGGGGGGGGGTGGGGGGGGGGGGGGGTGGGGGGGGGGGGGGGTGGGGGGGGGGGGGGGTGGGGGGGGGGGGGGGTGGGGGGGGGGGGGGGTGGGGGGGGGGGGGGGTGGGGGGGGGGGGGGGTGGGGGGGGGGGGGGGTGGGGGGGGGGGGGGGTGGGGGGGGGGGGGGGTGGGGGGGGGGGGGGGTGGGGGGGGGGGGGGGTGGGGGGGGGGGGGGGTGGGGGGGGGGGGGGGTGGGGGGGGGGGGGGGTGGGGGGGGGGGGGGGTGGGGGGGGGGGGGGGTGGGGGGGGGGGGGGGTGGGGGGGGGGGGGGGTGGGGGGGGGGGGGGGTGGGGGGGGGGGGGGGTGGGGGGGGGGGGGGGTGGGGGGGGGGGGGGGTGGGGGGGGGGGGGGGTGGGGGGGGGGGGGGGTGGGGGGGGGGGGGGGTGGGGGGGGGGGGGGGTGGGGGGGGGGGGGGGTGGGGGGGGGGGGGGGTGGGGGGGGGGGGGGGTGGGGGGGGGGGGGGGTGGGGGGGGGGGGGGGTGGGGGGGGGGGGGGGTGGGGGGGGGGGGGGGTGGGGGGGGGGGGGGGTGGGGGGGGGGGGGGGTGGGGGGGGGGGGGGGTGGGGGGGGGGGGGGGTGGGGGGGGGGGGGGGTGGGGGGGGGGGGGGGTGGGGGGGGGGGGGGGTGGGGGGGGGGGGGGGTGGGGGGGGGGGGGGGTGGGGGGGGGGGGGGGTGGGGGGGGGGGGGGGTGGGGGGGGGGGGGGGTGGGGGGGGGGGGGGGTGGGGGGGGGGGGGGGTGGGGGGGGGGGGGGGTGGGGGGGGGGGGGGGTGGGGGGGGGGGGGGGTGGGGGGGGGGGGGGGTGGGGGGGGGGGGGGGTGGGGGGGGGGGGGGGTGGGGGGGGGGGGGGGTGGGGGGGGGGGGGGGTGGGGGGGGGGGGGGGTGGGGGGGGGGGGGGGTGGGGGGGGGGGGGGGTGGGGGGGGGGGGGGGTGGGGGGGGGGGGGGGTGGGGGGGGGGGGGGGTGGGGGGGGGGGGGGGTGGGGGGGGGGGGGGGTGGGGGGGGGGGGGGGTGGGGGGGGGGGGGGGTGGGGGGGGGGGGGGGTGGGGGGGGGGGGGGGTGGGGGGGGGGGGGGGTGGGGGGGGGGGGGGGTGGGGGGGGGGGGGGGTGGGGGGGGGGGGGGGTGGGGGGGGGGGGGGGTGGGGGGGGGGGGGGGTGGGGGGGGGGGGGGGTGGGGGGGGGGGGGGGTGGGGGGGGGGGGGGGTGGGGGGGGGGGGGGGTGGGGGGGGGGGGGGGTGGGGGGGGGGGGGGGTGGGGGGGGGGGGGGGTGGGGGGGGGGGGGGGTGGGGGGGGGGGGGGGTGGGGGGGGGGGGGGGTGGGGGGGGGGGGGGGTGGGGGGGGGGGGGGGTGGGGGGGGGGGGGGGTGGGGGGGGGGGGGGGTGGGGGGGGGGGGGGGTGGGGGGGGGGGGGGGTGGGGGGGGGGGGGGGTGGGGGGGGGGGGGGGTGGGGGGGGGGGGGGGTGGGGGGGGGGGGGGGTGGGGGGGGGGGGGGGTGGGGGGGGGGGGGGGTGGGGGGGGGGGGGGGTGGGGGGGGGGGGGGGTGGGGGGGGGGGGGGGTGGGGGGGGGGGGGGGTGGGGGGGGGGGGGGGTGGGGGGGGGGGGGGGTGGGGGGGGGGGGGGGTGGGGGGGGGGGGGGGTGGGGGGGGGGGGGGGTGGGGGGGGGGGGGGGTGGGGGGGGGGGGGGGTGGGGGGGGGGGGGGGTGGGGGGGGGGGGGGGTGGGGGGGGGGGGGGGTGGGGGGGGGGGGGGGTGGGGGGGGGGGGGGGTGGGGGGGGGGGGGGGTGGGGGGGGGGGGGGGTGGGGGGGGGGGGGGGTGGGGGGGGGGGGGGGTGGGGGGGGGGGGGGGTGGGGGGGGGGGGGGGTGGGGGGGGGGGGGGGTGGGGGGGGGGGGGGGTGGGGGGGGGGGGGGGTGGGGGGGGGGGGGGGTGGGGGGGGGGGGGGGTGGGGGGGGGGGGGGGTGGGGGGGGGGGGGGGTGGGGGGGGGGGGGGGTGGGGGGGGGGGGGGGTGGGGGGGGGGGGGGGTGGGGGGGGGGGGGGGTGGGGGGGGGGGGGGGTGGGGGGGGGGGGGGGTGGGGGGGGGGGGGGGTGGGGGGGGGGGGGGGTGGGGGGGGGGGGGGGTGGGGGGGGGGGGGGGTGGGGGGGGGGGGGGGTGGGGGGGGGGGGGGGTGGGGGGGGGGGGGGGTGGGGGGGGGGGGGGGTGGGGGGGGGGGGGGGTGGGGGGGGGGGGGGGTGGGGGGGGGGGGGGGTGGGGGGGGGGGGGGGTGGGGGGGGGGGGGGGTGGGGGGGGGGGGGGGTGGGGGGGGGGGGGGGTGGGGGGGGGGGGGGGTGGGGGGGGGGGGGGGTGGGGGGGGGGGGGGGTGGGGGGGGGGGGGGGTGGGGGGGGGGGGGGGTGGGGGGGGGGGGGGGTGGGGGGGGGGGGGGGTGGGGGGGGGGGGGGGTGGGGGGGGGGGGGGGTGGGGGGGGGGGGGGGTGGGGGGGGGGGGGGGTGGGGGGGGGGGGGGGTGGGGGGGGGGGGGGGTGGGGGGGGGGGGGGGTGGGGGGGGGGGGGGGTGGGGGGGGGGGGGGGTGGGGGGGGGGGGGGGTGGGGGGGGGGGGGGGTGGGGGGGGGGGGGGGTGGGGGGGGGGGGGGGTGGGGGGGGGGGGGGGTGGGGGGGGGGGGGGGTGGGGGGGGGGGGGGGTGGGGGGGGGGGGGGGTGGGGGGGGGGGGGGGTGGGGGGGGGGGGGGGTGGGGGGGGGGGGGGGTGGGGGGGGGGGGGGGTGGGGGGGGGGGGGGGTGGGGGGGGGGGGGGGTGGGGGGGGGGGGGGGTGGGGGGGGGGGGGGGTGGGGGGGGGGGGGGGTGGGGGGGGGGGGGGGTGGGGGGGGGGGGGGGTGGGGGGGGGGGGGGGTGGGGGGGGGGGGGGGTGGGGGGGGGGGGGGGTGGGGGGGGGGGGGGGTGGGGGGGGGGGGGGGTGGGGGGGGGGGGGGGTGGGGGGGGGGGGGGGTGGGGGGGGGGGGGGGTGGGGGGGGGGGGGGGTGGGGGGGGGGGGGGGTGGGGGGGGGGGGGGGTGGGGGGGGGGGGGGGTGGGGGGGGGGGGGGGTGGGGGGGGGGGGGGGTGGGGGGGGGGGGGGGTGGGGGGGGGGGGGGGTGGGGGGGGGGGGGGGTGGGGGGGGGGGGGGGTGGGGGGGGGGGGGGGTGGGGGGGGGGGGGGGTGGGGGGGGGGGGGGGTGGGGGGGGGGGGGGGTGGGGGGGGGGGGGGGTGGGGGGGGGGGGGGGTGGGGGGGGGGGGGGGTGGGGGGGGGGGGGGGTGGGGGGGGGGGGGGGTGGGGGGGGGGGGGGGTGGGGGGGGGGGGGGGTGGGGGGGGGGGGGGGTGGGGGGGGGGGGGGGTGGGGGGGGGGGGGGGTGGGGGGGGGGGGGGGTGGGGGGGGGGGGGGGTGGGGGGGGGGGGGGGTGGGGGGGGGGGGGGGTGGGGGGGGGGGGGGGTGGGGGGGGGGGGGGGTGGGGGGGGGGGGGGGTGGGGGGGGGGGGGGGTGGGGGGGGGGGGGGGTGGGGGGGGGGGGGGGTGGGGGGGGGGGGGGGTGGGGGGGGGGGGGGGTGGGGGGGGGGGGGGGTGGGGGGGGGGGGGGGTGGGGGGGGGGGGGGGTGGGGGGGGGGGGGGGTGGGGGGGGGGGGGGGTGGGGGGGGGGGGGGGTGGGGGGGGGGGGGGGTGGGGGGGGGGGGGGGTGGGGGGGGGGGGGGGTGGGGGGGGGGGGGGGTGGGGGGGGGGGGGGGTGGGGGGGGGGGGGGGTGGGGGGGGGGGGGGGTGGGGGGGGGGGGGGGTGGGGGGGGGGGGGGGTGGGGGGGGGGGGGGGTGGGGGGGGGGGGGGGTGGGGGGGGGGGGGGGTGGGGGGGGGGGGGGGTGGGGGGGGGGGGGGGTGGGGGGGGGGGGGGGTGGGGGGGGGGGGGGGTGGGGGGGGGGGGGGGTGGGGGGGGGGGGGGGTGGGGGGGGGGGGGGGTGGGGGGGGGGGGGGGTGGGGGGGGGGGGGGGTGGGGGGGGGGGGGGGTGGGGGGGGGGGGGGGTGGGGGGGGGGGGGGGTGGGGGGGGGGGGGGGTGGGGGGGGGGGGGGGTGGGGGGGGGGGGGGGTGGGGGGGGGGGGGGGTGGGGGGGGGGGGGGGTGGGGGGGGGGGGGGGTGGGGGGGGGGGGGGGTGGGGGGGGGGGGGGGTGGGGGGGGGGGGGGGTGGGGGGGGGGGGGGGTGGGGGGGGGGGGGGGTGGGGGGGGGGGGGGGTGGGGGGGGGGGGGGGTGGGGGGGGGGGGGGGTGGGGGGGGGGGGGGGTGGGGGGGGGGGGGGGTGGGGGGGGGGGGGGGTGGGGGGGGGGGGGGGTGGGGGGGGGGGGGGGTGGGGGGGGGGGGGGGTGGGGGGGGGGGGGGGTGGGGGGGGGGGGGGGTGGGGGGGGGGGGGGGTGGGGGGGGGGGGGGGTGGGGGGGGGGGGGGGTGGGGGGGGGGGGGGGTGGGGGGGGGGGGGGGTGGGGGGGGGGGGGGGTGGGGGGGGGGGGGGGTGGGGGGGGGGGGGGGTGGGGGGGGGGGGGGGTGGGGGGGGGGGGGGGTGGGGGGGGGGGGGGGTGGGGGGGGGGGGGGGTGGGGGGGGGGGGGGGTGGGGGGGGGGGGGGGTGGGGGGGGGGGGGGGTGGGGGGGGGGGGGGGTGGGGGGGGGGGGGGGTGGGGGGGGGGGGGGGTGGGGGGGGGGGGGGGTGGGGGGGGGGGGGGGTGGGGGGGGGGGGGGGTGGGGGGGGGGGGGGGTGGGGGGGGGGGGGGGTGGGGGGGGGGGGGGGTGGGGGGGGGGGGGGGTGGGGGGGGGGGGGGGTGGGGGGGGGGGGGGGTGGGGGGGGGGGGGGGTGGGGGGGGGGGGGGGTGGGGGGGGGGGGGGGTGGGGGGGGGGGGGGGTGGGGGGGGGGGGGGGTGGGGGGGGGGGGGGGTGGGGGGGGGGGGGGGTGGGGGGGGGGGGGGGTGGGGGGGGGGGGGGGTGGGGGGGGGGGGGGGTGGGGGGGGGGGGGGGTGGGGGGGGGGGGGGGTGGGGGGGGGGGGGGGTGGGGGGGGGGGGGGGTGGGGGGGGGGGGGGGTGGGGGGGGGGGGGGGTGGGGGGGGGGGGGGGTGGGGGGGGGGGGGGGTGGGGGGGGGGGGGGGTGGGGGGGGGGGGGGGTGGGGGGGGGGGGGGGTGGGGGGGGGGGGGGGTGGGGGGGGGGGGGGGTGGGGGGGGGGGGGGGTGGGGGGGGGGGGGGGTGGGGGGGGGGGGGGGTGGGGGGGGGGGGGGGTGGGGGGGGGGGGGGGTGGGGGGGGGGGGGGGTGGGGGGGGGGGGGGGTGGGGGGGGGGGGGGGTGGGGGGGGGGGGGGGTGGGGGGGGGGGGGGGTGGGGGGGGGGGGGGGTGGGGGGGGGGGGGGGTGGGGGGGGGGGGGGGTGGGGGGGGGGGGGGGTGGGGGGGGGGGGGGGTGGGGGGGGGGGGGGGTGGGGGGGGGGGGGGGTGGGGGGGGGGGGGGGTGGGGGGGGGGGGGGGTGGGGGGGGGGGGGGGTGGGGGGGGGGGGGGGTGGGGGGGGGGGGGGGTGGGGGGGGGGGGGGGTGGGGGGGGGGGGGGGTGGGGGGGGGGGGGGGTGGGGGGGGGGGGGGGTGGGGGGGGGGGGGGGTGGGGGGGGGGGGGGGTGGGGGGGGGGGGGGGTGGGGGGGGGGGGGGGTGGGGGGGGGGGGGGGTGGGGGGGGGGGGGGGTGGGGGGGGGGGGGGGTGGGGGGGGGGGGGGGTGGGGGGGGGGGGGGGTGGGGGGGGGGGGGGGTGGGGGGGGGGGGGGGTGGGGGGGGGGGGGGGTGGGGGGGGGGGGGGGTGGGGGGGGGGGGGGGTGGGGGGGGGGGGGGGTGGGGGGGGGGGGGGGTGGGGGGGGGGGGGGGTGGGGGGGGGGGGGGGTGGGGGGGGGGGGGGGTGGGGGGGGGGGGGGGTGGGGGGGGGGGGGGGTGGGGGGGGGGGGGGGTGGGGGGGGGGGGGGGTGGGGGGGGGGGGGGGTGGGGGGGGGGGGGGGTGGGGGGGGGGGGGGGTGGGGGGGGGGGGGGGTGGGGGGGGGGGGGGGTGGGGGGGGGGGGGGGTGGGGGGGGGGGGGGGTGGGGGGGGGGGGGGGTGGGGGGGGGGGGGGGTGGGGGGGGGGGGGGGTGGGGGGGGGGGGGGGTGGGGGGGGGGGGGGGTGGGGGGGGGGGGGGGTGGGGGGGGGGGGGGGTGGGGGGGGGGGGGGGTGGGGGGGGGGGGGGGTGGGGGGGGGGGGGGGTGGGGGGGGGGGGGGGTGGGGGGGGGGGGGGGTGGGGGGGGGGGGGGGTGGGGGGGGGGGGGGGTGGGGGGGGGGGGGGGTGGGGGGGGGGGGGGGTGGGGGGGGGGGGGGGTGGGGGGGGGGGGGGGTGGGGGGGGGGGGGGGTGGGGGGGGGGGGGGGTGGGGGGGGGGGGGGGTGGGGGGGGGGGGGGGTGGGGGGGGGGGGGGGTGGGGGGGGGGGGGGGTGGGGGGGGGGGGGGGTGGGGGGGGGGGGGGGTGGGGGGGGGGGGGGGTGGGGGGGGGGGGGGGTGGGGGGGGGGGGGGGTGGGGGGGGGGGGGGGTGGGGGGGGGGGGGGGTGGGGGGGGGGGGGGGTGGGGGGGGGGGGGGGTGGGGGGGGGGGGGGGTGGGGGGGGGGGGGGGTGGGGGGGGGGGGGGGTGGGGGGGGGGGGGGGTGGGGGGGGGGGGGGGTGGGGGGGGGGGGGGGTGGGGGGGGGGGGGGGTGGGGGGGGGGGGGGGTGGGGGGGGGGGGGGGTGGGGGGGGGGGGGGGTGGGGGGGGGGGGGGGTGGGGGGGGGGGGGGGTGGGGGGGGGGGGGGGTGGGGGGGGGGGGGGGTGGGGGGGGGGGGGGGTGGGGGGGGGGGGGGGTGGGGGGGGGGGGGGGTGGGGGGGGGGGGGGGTGGGGGGGGGGGGGGGTGGGGGGGGGGGGGGGTGGGGGGGGGGGGGGGTGGGGGGGGGGGGGGGTGGGGGGGGGGGGGGGTGGGGGGGGGGGGGGGTGGGGGGGGGGGGGGGTGGGGGGGGGGGGGGGTGGGGGGGGGGGGGGGTGGGGGGGGGGGGGGGTGGGGGGGGGGGGGGGTGGGGGGGGGGGGGGGTGGGGGGGGGGGGGGGTGGGGGGGGGGGGGGGTGGGGGGGGGGGGGGGTGGGGGGGGGGGGGGGTGGGGGGGGGGGGGGGTGGGGGGGGGGGGGGGTGGGGGGGGGGGGGGGTGGGGGGGGGGGGGGGTGGGGGGGGGGGGGGGTGGGGGGGGGGGGGGG
Source organism: Sphaerodactylus townsendi (assembly GCF_021028975.2). Classification (NCBI taxonomy): domain Eukaryota; kingdom Metazoa; phylum Chordata; class Lepidosauria; order Squamata; family Sphaerodactylidae; genus Sphaerodactylus; species Sphaerodactylus townsendi. The sequence goes on along the minus strand of NC_059430.1, from coordinate 5,637,085 downwards.
TGGGGGGGGGGGGGGGTGGGGGGGGGGGGGGGTGGGGGGGGGGGGGGGTGGGGGGGGGGGGGGGTGGGGGGGGGGGGGGGTGGGGGGGGGGGGGGGTGGGGGGGGGGGGGGGTGGGGGGGGGGGGGGGTGGGGGGGGGGGGGGGTGGGGGGGGGGGGGGGTGGGGGGGGGGGGGGGTGGGGGGGGGGGGGGGTGGGGGGGGGGGGGGGTGGGGGGGGGGGGGGGTGGGGGGGGGGGGGGGTGGGGGGGGGGGGGGGTGGGGGGGGGGGGGGGTGGGGGGGGGGGGGGGTGGGGGGGGGGGGGGGTGGGGGGGGGGGGGGGTGGGGGGGGGGGGGGGTGGGGGGGGGGGGGGGTGGGGGGGGGGGGGGGTGGGGGGGGGGGGGGGTGGGGGGGGGGGGGGGTGGGGGGGGGGGGGGGTGGGGGGGGGGGGGGGTGGGGGGGGGGGGGGGTGGGGGGGGGGGGGGGTGGGGGGGGGGGGGGGTGGGGGGGGGGGGGGGTGGGGGGGGGGGGGGGTGGGGGGGGGGGGGGGTGGGGGGGGGGGGGGGTGGGGGGGGGGGGGGGTGGGGGGGGGGGGGGGTGGGGGGGGGGGGGGGTGGGGGGGGGGGGGGGTGGGGGGGGGGGGGGGTGGGGGGGGGGGGGGGTGGGGGGGGGGGGGGGTGGGGGGGGGGGGGGGTGGGGGGGGGGGGGGGTGGGGGGGGGGGGGGGTGGGGGGGGGGGGGGGTGGGGGGGGGGGGGGGTGGGGGGGGGGGGGGGTGGGGGGGGGGGGGGGTGGGGGGGGGGGGGGGTGGGGGGGGGGGGGGGTGGGGGGGGGGGGGGGTGGGGGGGGGGGGGGGTGGGGGGGGGGGGGGGTGGGGGGGGGGGGGGGTGGGGGGGGGGGGGGGTGGGGGGGGGGGGGGGTGGGGGGGGGGGGGGGTGGGGGGGGGGGGGGGTGGGGGGGGGGGGGGGTGGGGGGGGGGGGGGGTGGGGGGGGGGGGGGGTGGGGGGGGGGGGGGGTGGGGGGGGGGGGGGGTGGGGGGGGGGGGGGGTGGGGGGGGGGGGGGGTGGGGGGGGGGGGGGGTGGGGGGGGGGGGGGGTGGGGGGGGGGGGGGGTGGGGGGGGGGGGGGGTGGGGGGGGGGGGGGGTGGGGGGGGGGGGGGGTGGGGGGGGGGGGGGGTGGGGGGGGGGGGGGGTGGGGGGGGGGGGGGGTGGGGGGGGGGGGGGGTGGGGGGGGGGGGGGGTGGGGGGGGGGGGGGGTGGGGGGGGGGGGGGGTGGGGGGGGGGGGGGGTGGGGGGGGGGGGGGGTGGGGGGGGGGGGGGGTGGGGGGGGGGGGGGGTGGGGGGGGGGGGGGGTGGGGGGGGGGGGGGGTGGGGGGGGGGGGGGGTGGGGGGGGGGGGGGGTGGGGGGGGGGGGGGGTGGGGGGGGGGGGGGGTGGGGGGGGGGGGGGGTGGGGGGGGGGGGGGGTGGGGGGGGGGGGGGGTGGGGGGGGGGGGGGGTGGGGGGGGGGGGGGGTGGGGGGGGGGGGGGGTGGGGGGGGGGGGGGGTGGGGGGGGGGGGGGGTGGGGGGGGGGGGGGGTGGGGGGGGGGGGGGGTGGGGGGGGGGGGGGGTGGGGGGGGGGGGGGGTGGGGGGGGGGGGGGGTGGGGGGGGGGGGGGGTGGGGGGGGGGGGGGGTGGGGGGGGGGGGGGGTGGGGGGGGGGGGGGGTGGGGGGGGGGGGGGGTGGGGGGGGGGGGGGGTGGGGGGGGGGGGGGGTGGGGGGGGGGGGGGGTGGGGGGGGGGGGGGGTGGGGGGGGGGGGGGGTGGGGGGGGGGGGGGGTGGGGGGGGGGGGGGGTGGGGGGGGGGGGGGGTGGGGGGGGGGGGGGGTGGGGGGGGGGGGGGGTGGGGGGGGGGGGGGGTGGGGGGGGGGGGGGGTGGGGGGGGGGGGGGGTGGGGGGGGGGGGGGGTGGGGGGGGGGGGGGGTGGGGGGGGGGGGGGGTGGGGGGGGGGGGGGGTGGGGGGGGGGGGGGGTGGGGGGGGGGGGGGGTGGGGGGGGGGGGGGGTGGGGGGGGGGGGGGGTGGGGGGGGGGGGGGGTGGGGGGGGGGGGGGGTGGGGGGGGGGGGGGGTGGGGGGGGGGGGGGGTGGGGGGGGGGGGGGGTGGGGGGGGGGGGGGGTGGGGGGGGGGGGGGGTGGGGGGGGGGGGGGGTGGGGGGGGGGGGGGGTGGGGGGGGGGGGGGGTGGGGGGGGGGGGGGGTGGGGGGGGGGGGGGGTGGGGGGGGGGGGGGGTGGGGGGGGGGGGGGGTGGGGGGGGGGGGGGGGGGGGGGGGGGGGGGGTCCTCCTGGGGGGGGGGGGGGGTTTCCCCCAGGGGGGGGGGGGGGGGGGGTGGGGAATTGGCCAAGCTGGCAGGGGCTGGTGGGAATTGTAGTCCATGAACATCTGGAGAGCCACAGGTTGCAGACTCCTGCCTTAGAGGGATGACCTCATCGTGGCCTTTGGGCACACCCTTTGGAGAGCCAGCGTGATGTAGTGGTTAAGAGCATGTGGACTCTTATCTGGTAAACTGGATTTGTTTCCGTGCTCCTCCATGCATGAAGCCTGCTGAGTGACCTTGGGCTAATTACAGTTCTCTCAGAACTCTCTCAGTCCCACCTGTCTCAGAAGATGTCTGTTGTGGGGAGAGGAAGAGAAAGAGTTTGTAAGCTGCTTTGAGATTCCTTTAAGCGAGAGAAAAGCGGGGTCTCAAAACCATCACATCTTCTTTTTCATATTTGGGACTCTTGCTTCAATGTTCCATGCTCGGGAGCGTCTTCTATCAAAGAAGCTCCATTGGTGGGCACACGAGACAGGGACTTTTTGGTGACACCCCCACCATTATAGCAAGCAAGCAAAGCCTTTATTGGCATACATAGAACAACAGCAACAAAACACAGCAAACATAAAAATTTTAAAAGGCAAAAAGGATAACCTCAGATAAATACGTATTATTACTGGCTCTGAATTATTTCCATAACAAAGCTTGCAACCTCTTCACAAAAAACAGAATCAGAGTAATTCAACAAGAGAAATAATCTAATCAAATCTGTTAACTCAGATTGGAAGAGAGGGTGTAGATTGACATATTTAGATCTAATTTTAGCAAATTTAGTACAGTGTAATAGCTGGTGAGCCAATGTTTCGACTACCTTAGAATTACAGCTACACAACCTTTTAGATTTTTCCAGGTTATTAAACCTGCCATGTAGTAAGGCAGATGGCATAACATTGAATCTAGCAATTGTGAAGGCTCTCCTTGAGCAGGGGTTAGTTAGAAAATATCAGTAGTGGGCCATACGACCCTGCTCAAATGGAATTAAAAATGGTGTGGGAGAGCAAGTTCTTTTAGCTGCTAGATGCAGTTCTGCAAATTCCCAATCTAAGAGTCGGTCTTTGAGTAGTTTGTACGCTTCTGAGCAGGAAAGAGAGTAGAGTGATTCGAGAGACAAACCGATACAATTTTATTTTCAATCAGAAAAAACCAGGGGTTAGCCTGTCTGTCTGGGAGTATTAAGGAAACAAGGAAATGTACCCCCCCCCCCCCCATTATGGAACAACCTCCCCAGGAAGATACGCCTGGCCCCCTGTCTTTCAATCTTTAGGAGGAAGCTGAAGATGGTTAATAATTAATACATTAATAAATAAGATGGTTTTATGAATGGCTGCATTTGATTAAGTTTAGTAGCAGTCCTGTGTTTGGGATTTTAAAGTTTGGTTGCGTATCTGATGTGTTTTACATAGGCTGTAAGCCTCATCGAGCTCTGTAAGGATGAAAGGCGGCTGGAAAAAATGTTTTTAAATAAATAAATAATGCATAAATCAAGGGAGGGGGCTGCAGAGGGGACTTGCCGGGAAAGTTCTCAGGCAGAGGCAGAAGAATGCTTGCTGTTTCTCATGTGCTTCTGTTTCCCCCCTCCCTCATATATACTAGGGCAACATGGCCGTGACGGTCACCTATGGTGGAGACCCCATCCCCAAGAGCCCCTTCCCGGTGACTGTGGCCCCGCCCCTCGATCTCAGCAAGGTCAAAGTGCAAGGACTTAACAGCAGTAAGTGGGACACTGGGCTGAGGGCTGAGCAGCGCCCGGGAGTGGGGTTGGCAAAAGTTTGGCACACAGCCCCCTATAACCTGCGTGGCAGTGGTTCTCAGTGCATCTGCTATGTTGACAGTCCAGAACGTACGTGTGTGTGTGTGTGTGTGTGTGTGTCAAACTCTGGCCCTCCAGATGTTCATGGACTGCAATTCCCATCAGCCCCTGGCCAATTGGCCATGCCAGCAGGGGCTGATGGGAATTGTAGTCTATGAACATCTGGAGGGCCAGAGTTGGACATCTCTGCTTCCAATCACTATGGGTCTCAGTGCTGCCAACCTGGTGCTGCCAATTCTGTATCTGACTCAACATAGAGTAATCTGCCTGGAGCCCGTGGAACAATTAAAACGATTAAAAGACCATTCTGACTCAGAATTAGCTTCCTGTGTTCGGCACTCTTCAAACTCTTGATTATTAATTTTGTTACGAGTCATTTATATTATTCTGTGCCCCTTGTTTGGGTTTAACGTTGGGATGATTTTGTAGTGTCCTCTCTTGATATAAGGTTGTTGTTGTTGTTGTTGTTGTTGTTAGTTTTATATACCGCCCTCCCCCGAGGACTCTGGGCGGTGCACAACATATTAGTATAAACAAGTAGAGCACAGTTTAAACCAGGGGTAGGGAACCTTTAACACTCAAAGAGCCATTTGGACCCGTTTTCCACGGGAAAAGAAAACACTTGGAGCCGCAAATAATTTTTGACATTTAAGATAAAGATAACACTATATATATATAGGGGTTTTTTTACCTTTTACTCCGCTCATTCTGAGAAGCGCATGGATGCGCCCGCCCCGCTGCCTGCAGGGCAGGCAAGGATGAAGCCGGCGGCTTGGCCTTGCCGGCCGCCAGGAAAGCGCCTGCCCCGCTCCAACGGGGCGGGTGAGAGGGGAAGCCCGCGGCGCGGCCAACCGTGGGCAGTTGGTGTGCCCGCCCTGCTGCCTGCAAGGCGGGCAAGGATGGGGCCGGCGGCTCAGCTCGTGGAGCCACAGTGCAAGGGCAGAAGAGCCGCATGCGGCTCTTAAGCCACAGGTTCCCTACCCCTGGTTTAAAACATAACAAAATATACTATAATAACACATATATGGCTCTATTAGGATTAAAACAATTAAAACACAGCATACCAGTATGCAATATCTCGGGCCCGACAACTAAAACCCTCCCAAGAGGGGAGCGGTAGGTCCCCTAGATGTTATGGGGACTATCAGAAGGGGTGGGGGGGATGTTTCACGTTTTCATTGTTTTAATATTGTTTTATGCTGCCCCGTCGGAGCATCAACACTGATAAATAAATTTATAAAACAGATAAATAAATAAATGCACTGTCTGCTGTTATTTGCCACAACATCCGGAAGCCGTGAGTCACGTGGGTTAGTTACGTGCTTCCAAGACATCCCTTTTTAACTCCCGTTGCTCCATCAGGCTTGCGCATTTGGTCGTGGCGAAAGCAGAGCTTTCTGTGCATCTGATCGTCCCGTTTCTCTCCCAACTTTTCTGCCCGCTCTGACCTGCAGAGGTGGACGTGGGCCGTGACCAGGAATTTGCCGTCAACACGAAGGGGGCAGGCGGGCAAGGCGAGGTGGACGTGAAGATCAGCTCGCCCTCTCGGCGCCCCATTCCCTGCAAAGTGGAGACCGGCACGACCAACGATATCCATTCCGTCAAGTACATGCCGCCGGAAGAGGGACCTTACAAGGTGGACATCACGTACGATGGACACCCCGTTCCTGGCAGCCCCTTCTCTGTGGAGGCCGTCATGCCCCCGGACCCATCCAAGGTGCGTGGCAGGCAGCGAATGCCCAAGGGGAGGGCAAAATGGGCACCCTCCCAAAGGTGGTAGGGCTCCTTTGCAGCAGCAGTGGCGTAGGAGGTTAAGAGCTCGTGTATCTAATCTGGAGGAACCGGGTTTGATTCCCAGCTCTGCCGCCTGAGCTGTGGAGGCTTATTTGGGGAAGTCAGATTAGCCTGTACACTCCCACACACGCCAGCTGGGTGACCTTGGGCTAGTCACAGCTTTTCGGAGCTCTCTCAGCCCCACCTACCTCACAGGGTGTTTGTTGTGGGGGGGAAGGGCAAGGAGATTGTCAGCCCCTTTGAGTCTCCTGCAGGAGAGAAAGGGGGGATATAAATCCAAAATTCTTCTTCTTCTTCTTCTTCTTCTTCTTCTTCTTCTTCTTCTTCTTTTCATGTGCAGGAGCGGGGAAATAAATCCAATTCGCCAGCCAAGAGTCTGCCACTCATGTGGAGAAGGCCTGGTTCTCCAGATTAGAATTTACCGCTCCTAATCGCTACACCACATCGGTGGTTACTGCTCTCTGACCCCCGGCTGTTGTTCTTTTTAGCCCATTTAAGATCAAGGTCCTCCCAGCCCACGACGCCAGCAAAGTGCGAGCCAGCGGGCCCGGCCTCAACGCCTCTGGCATTCCCGCCAGCCTTCCTGTGGAGTTCACCATCGATGCCCGGGACGCGGGGGAGGGGCTGCTGACGGTACAGATCCTGGTGAGTGTCGTTCTTCCGGATGGAGAATTTGAGGGGGCTGTTGAGGGAGGGGGGAACGAGGCATGGTTATGATCACCTGGGTTTGAACGGATGCCTCCGTGGAGTCGAGCTGGTGAGAAGGAGGGTTGCCAATCTCCAGCTAAGGCCTGGGGAGCTCCCAGAATGACCACTGATCTCCAGAGATTGGTTCTTCTGGAGCAGGGGTCAGATAGATAGATAGATAGATAGATAGATAGATAGATAGATAGATAGATAGATAGATAGATAGATAGATAGATAGATGGATAGATGGATGGATGGATGGATGGATGGATGGATGGATGGATGGATGGATGGATGGATGGATGGATGGATGGATGGAGATGGAGATGGAGATGGAGATGGAGATGGAGATGGAGATGGAGATGGAGATGGAGATGGATAGATGGAGATGGATAGATGGATGTCACCAACTTTGACTATGAAGCATCCCTCCTTCTTTATCCAAGAACTACACTGGCTCACTGGTGGTGAAGGGGTCTGCTTTCTGTATATGCTCAGAGACATCCTTTGCATGAACCCTCAGGTTGAAAAGGGTTCTGGGGCAGAGGTTATCAGTGTGCCTGGACTGGAGGAGGCAGGCAGGACCCTCTTATTCGACTCTGCAATGCCCACTGAACTTTTGATTGAACGCATCTCCTGCGGCATGCGCTTCCACTTGCAGCGAAGTACAGGCTGTCCAATGACCATGCCACCACCAATCCCCTCCCTTTGTCCCACAGGACCCCGAGGGCAAGCCGAAGAAGGCCAACATACGGGACAACGGAGATGGGACCTACACAGTCTCTTATGTTCCAGACATGACGGGGCGCTACACTATCACCATCAAATACGGCGGCGATGAGATTCCCTACTCGCCCTTCCGTATCCACGCCCTCCCTGCGGGGGATGCCAGCAAGTGCCTTGTCACAGGTGGGTGGCGCCCCCCTCCCCACCAGAAGACCCCTTATTTAGCCCTGTCTTCCAAACTAGCTTGACCCAGAGAAGGGGAGTCGTCTACTGAATTGGTAGCCTGCCGTCTGGTTTTCCTCCATGGAGCGGTATCTTCCATCCAGCTACTTTCCCTTGTCCTTCCTTTATGCTTCTGCTAACAGCTTGATCTCCAGCGCAGATTTTTTCTGGGATGGGGTGGGATGCGGTGGGGTGGTGATGTCGAATTTAGTGCTTCGAGAATGATACTGAGCAAAGGCGTAATGCCCACTGGGCAAGGTGGGCAGCTGCCCAGGGCATCACCTTGTGGGGGGGCACCAAAAATGCAGGGTTCGTTTTTGGATGTTTTTTAGTGGTTTTCTGTTTTTGGCCTGCAGGGGACGCAGTTTTTAGGCTAGTGGCACTAAAATTTCAGTGTATCATCAGGAGACTGTCCTTATGCTACCCCCAGGTTTGGTGCAGTTTGGTTCAGGGAGTCCAAAGTTATGGACTCCCAAAGGGGGTGCCCCCATCCCCCATTGTTTCCAATGGGAGCTAATAGGAGATGGGGGCTACACCTTTGAGGGTCCATAACTTTGTTCCCCCCTGAACCAAACTGTACCAAACTTGGGGGCTAGCATGAGGACAGTCTCCTGATGATACGCTGAAATTGTGGTGGCAATATGTCTAAAAATGCACCCCCTGCAGGCACCAATGACCTGGTGCAAAAAAATTTTTTTGGTCGTGGTGGGGTGGCTGCCCATGGGGGGGGCATCCAACTCAGGTTTTGCCCAGGGCTACAGTTTTCCTCGTTACGCCCCTGATGCTGAGTGAACCAGAATGCTTTAAACCTGGAAGCCCGAAATCCAATTTGAGTTGTACTTTACCCCTTTTTCCCCTGGCAAATCCTCTTTGGCCTTTACTAGCTTCTGGACAGGTAGACATTCAACTGGTGAAGCTGTCTTAATGACTTCTTTTCTGCGGTGTGGACAGTCTGCACCTGATGCTTTTCTGCCCGTGGCACTTGAATTAAGCCAGGCAGAGAAAGAGGCACCAAGTTGGCCCCCTGCCTCGCTCCATACACAGCTAAATTTCCCCGGGCAGGCCCTTCTAACATGCCAAACATCAACCTCAAATTGTGTCGCCCTCCTTGAAGCCCCTCCGATTATTCCAGTGCTCTTTTTTGGTCCAAGCACCGGCTGCGAGGCCAAGATCTCATAGCTGTTTCCTTCTGTCTCTCTACAGTGTCCATAGGAGGCCACGGACTGGGTAAGTAACCGTGGGATGTCTGGTTTGGGTCTGGGGGGAAAGAGTTGGTATCATGGGCCTTGCTGCCTACAGTTATCATTCAGAGTTGCCGTTTTCTGGAAAGCCAGGGAGGGTCAATGAAATGGGCCAGAGGTCAGGGAACGTCAAACTAAATGTGAGTGCGACACGCTTATGAAATGTCGCTGCGGGAAGATAGTTTGCTTGCACGTGTGGCCGTTCAAGCGGGGAAGTTAGAATCTTTCTCCCTGTAATTTGTACCCATGACTGCAAGTCCTCTCTTCTGCTGCCAGTAAGAACCGTTCCCGGCCAGTGGTGGGATCCAAAAATTTTAGCAACAGGTTCCCATGGTGGTGGGATTCAAACAGTGGCGTAGCGTCAATGGGGCTGGGTGGGGCACGACGGGGGCGTGGCCAGGCATTCCGGGGGCGGGGCATTAATAATTTCTCTTACTGTAAAAAACTCTTACTGTAAAAAAAAATTCCTAATTTCCAGCTGGTATCTTTCTGTCCATAATTTAAACTCATTCTAGCAAGTCCTATCGTCTACTGCCAACAGAAACAACTACTTCTCCTCTAATTGGCTGCCTGTCAAATACTTAATACTTTCAAATACTTGATTTTGTTTCTAGAAATCAAAAGAAGGAGACTTTCCTTAAACAAGGAACTTTACCATATTTCTAAAACATGTTTTTAAAACAGCCCAACGGGGAGAATGATCCCGTTTTCCACCTTTGCTAACCAGCCACATAGGAAACATCAGGACTTTATGATTTTTGGACCTAATGGAATTTCTAATGGAAAAGCGGACCCAATTAGTAACCCCCTCTCGGCACACACAAATAATTAGTAGCCCACTCTTGGGAACTGGTGAGAACCTGCTGGATCCCACCTCTGTTCCTGGCCCTCTTCTAAGGGGCAGCCCTCCAAATACTTAAAGAGAGCCATCATCCCCCCACCCCCGAACCTTCTCTTCTCCAGACTGAACATGCCCACATCCCTTAGGCTTTCTTCCCAGGGCTCGGTATCCAGCCCCCCCCCCCCCCCCCCCCCCCGGATCATCCTCATCACCATCCTCTGCACCGGCTCCATTCTGTCCACATCCATTTTGAAGTGAGGCCTCTGGAAGTGAGGCCTCTTCTTGCCTTCAAGGATCTTGGATCTTCCTCTTCCCCCTTTCTGTCCTTCCAAAAGCACCCTAGATTAGGACGAAAGAGAGTGATTCATCCAAAGTTACGCACGATCCCTGCTCTGGCCTTTGCCGTCCCTCTGACACCCTAACGACCGCCCTTTCTACCTGCAGGGACTTGTTTGGGACCCACCATCCAGATTGGGGAAGAGACGGTGATCACTGTGGACGCCAAGGCTGCGGGGAAAGGAAAGGTGACCTGCAAGGTGTCCACTCCGGACGGGGCTGAGCTGGATGTTGACGTGGTGGAAAACCACGACGGCACCTTTGATATCTACTACACCGCCCCCGAGCCCGGCAAATACGTCATCACCATCCGTTTTGGAGGCGAGCAGATCCCGAACAGCCCGTTCCACGTGGTGGTGAGTCTGGGATGGGGTTGGGATGGGTTGCCGTGGCCACGCTTAGTCTGATAACCATATCAAGCCAGGACCCGTGGTGAAGGAGGGGAACCCGGCTTCCAGGAGTCGGCCCATTCTGCGGCTAGCTAGCAAAATAGAGGAGGAAGAAGAAGAGTTTGGATTTATATCCCCCCTTTCTCTCCTGCAGGAGACTCAAAGGGGCTGACAATCTCCTTGCCCTTCCCCCCTCACAACAAACACCCTGTGAGGTGGGTGGGGCTGAGAGAGCTCCTAAAAGCTGTGACTAGCCCAAGGTCACCCAGCTGGCGTGTGTGGGAGTGCCCAGGCTAATCTGAATTCCCCAGATAGGCCTCCACAGCTCCTAAAAGCTGTGACTAGCCCAAGGGCACCCAGCTGGCGTGTGTGGAAGTGCACAGGCTAATCTGAATTTCCCAGATCAGCCTCCACAGCTCAGGTGGCAGAGCTGGGAATCAAACCCGGTCCCTCCAGATTAGATACATGAGCTCTTAACCTCCTACGCCACTGCTGCTCCTTTCCTTCCCAGCAGGTCCTGTAGCCAGAAATTTGGGGTTAACATAGGACCTCGGAAAGGTTGCCAGGAAGTCCCTGGAACTTTCGGACAGGGATCTTGGGAGGAGCCACGGTGCCACGCCACTTCTGGTAAATCAAATGGAAGTGACATAGGGAACTCCAAGAATCGCTAGAAACTCTGTGGTAAAACCATAGCTCCCTGCGATTACTAGAGCTACCCTTTGCCACTTCCTCTTCTGAAATCAGAAGGTAGCTGTTGTCCCTATTTCCTCTGCCAACTGGTTGAAAGGACCTGCCAGCAAGTGATGTGAAAGGCCTCAGCTTGAGACCCTGGAGAGCCATGTGGAGGAGCTGTGGTCCAGTGGAAGAGCCTCCACGTGGCGGGCAGAAGCTCCCAGGTTCAAGACTTCTGCTGGACAGCGCTCTCAGTCTGAGTAGACAGCTTTGGTTCGAATGGACCAAGGGTCAGATTCAGTGTGAGGCTGTTCATGGACTACATGGCCAATTGGCCATGCCAGCAGGGGTTGATGGGAATTGTAGTCCATAAACATCTGATGTGCCTGATGGGAATTGTAGTCCATGAACATCTGAAATGCCTGATGGGAATTGTAGTCCATGAACATCTGAAACGTCTGATGGGAATGGTAGTCCATGAACATCTGAAACGCCTGATGGGAATGGTAGTCCATGAACATCTGAAACGCCTGATGGGAATGGTAGTCCATGAACATCTGACGTGCCTGATGGGAATGGTAGTCCATGAACATCTCACGTGCCTGATGGGAATTGTAGTCCATGAACATCTGAAACGTCTGATGGGATTGGTAGTCCATGAACATCTGAAACGCCTGATGGGAATTGTAGTCCATGAACATCTGAAACGCCTGATGGGAATGGTAGTCCATTAACATCTGAAACGTCTGATAGGAATGGTAGTCCATGAACATCTGACGTGCCTGATGGGAATGGTAGTCCATGAACATCTGACGTGCCTGATGGGAATTGTAGTCCATGAACATCTGACGTGCCTGATGGGAATGGTAGTACATGAACATCTGAAACGCCTGATGGGAATGGTAGTCCATGAACATCTCACGTGCCTGATGGGAATTGTAGTCCATGAACATCTGAAACGTCTGATGGGAATGGTAGTCCATGAACATCTGAAACGCCTGATGGGAAATGTAGTCCATGAACATCTGAAGCATCAGAGTTGGACACCTCTGGGCTATGGCTTAGTTGTAGAGCCCAGAAGGTCCCAGGTTCCATCCCTGGCTTCTCCAGTTAAAAGATCCAAGTAGGAGGTGATGGGAAAGATCTCCATCTGGGACCATGGAGAGCAGCTGCCGGTCTGAGTAGGCAATACTGACCAGGGTAGGCCTATGGCCTGATTCAAGGAGAAGAAGAGTTTGGATTTATATCCCCACCTTTCTCTCCCGTAAGGAGACTCAAGGGGGCTTACAAGCTCCTTCCCCTTCCTCTCCCCACAACAGACACCTTGCGAGGTAGGTGTGTCTGAGAGAGTTCTGAGAGAACTGTGACTGGCCCCAGGCCACCCAGAAGGAATGTAGGAGTGGGGAAGCAAACCTGGTTTCCCAGGTAAGGGTCTGCTGCTCATGCGGAGGAGTGGAGGATTGAACCCGGTTCTCCAGATTAGAGTCCACCTGCTCTTGACCGCTGGATCTTCAGGATAAGGCAGAGTCTTGGGTTTACTTGGAGGGACTTGGGGTCGGCTCCTATGGCTCTGCGGGCCTGACGAAATGGCGGCTTATCTGTCACTGTTGGACGGGGGTGGGGTGACATTCTTGAGCCAGCATGGCGTAGTGGTTAAGAGCAGGTGCACTCTAATCTGGAGAACCGGTTCTGATTGCCCGCTCTGCCGCTTGAGCTGTGGAGGCTTATCTGGTGAACCAGGCGGGTTTCCGCACTCCTATGTTCCTGTCGGGTGACCTTGGGCCGGTCACAGTTCTCTCAGAACTCTCTCAGCTCCACCTGCCTCACAGAGTGTTTGTTGTTTGGAGCACCTTCCCTATGAGGAGAGGCTGCAGCGTTTGGGGCTCTTTAGTTTGGAGAGGAGACGTCTGAGGGGGGATATGATTGAAGTCTATAAAATTATGCATGGGGTAGAAAATGTCGACAGAGAGACATTTTTCTCTCTTTCTCACAATACTAGAACCAGGGGGCATCCATTGAAAATGCTGGGGGGAAGAATTAGGACTAATAAAAGGACTAATTAGGACTAGTAAAAGGAAACACTTCTTCACACAACGTGTGATTGGTGTTTGGAATATGCTGCCACAGGAGGTGGTGATGGCCACTCACCTGGATAGCTTTAAAAGGGGCTTGGACAGATTTATGGAGGAGAAGTCCATCTATGGCTACCAATCTTGATCCTCCTTGATCTGAGACTGCAAATGCCTTAGCAGACCAGGTGCTCAGGAGCAGCATCAGCAGAAGGCCATTGCTTTCACCTCCTGCCTGTGAGCTCCCAAAAGCACCTGGTGGGCCACTGTGAGTAGCAGAGTGCTGGACTAGATGGACTCTGGTCTGATCCAGCAGGCTCGTTCTTATGTTCTTATGTTGTTGGGGGTGGGGAAGGGAAAGGAGCTTGCAAGCGACCTCGAGTCTCCTTACATGAGAGAAAGATGGGGTATACATCCAAACTCTTCTTCTGTTCCACGGATCTCTATGAGGGGGTGCATGGCTGGTGTTTCTATTGACCTGTCGCTTGCTTCCTGCCAGGCCTGTGACTCTGCCCCCCAAGTTGAGGAGCCCTGCGACAGCGTCCAACTCCAGCTGCCCTTCCCGGCTCACCACGCTGGCGGAGGCTACCCTCCGCACTGGGTACCAAGAGCCTGTTCTCACCTCTCAGCCTCTGTCCGCTGTCCCTTCCTCTTTCCTTCTCTCTGGGGGACGGGGTGGCTCAGTCCTTCCAGGGTGTCTGTCGTCCAAGCTCTGACCCAGGGAAAAAGCCTCCACTTTTGCATGCAGAAGGTCCCAAGTTCAATCCCGGCCACCGCCAGTTGAAAGGACCAGGGAGAAGGTGGTGGGAAAGAGATGCTGGAGGACCACTTCCAGTTGAGTAGACAATACTGGCCCGGGGGGACCAAGGGTGACAGGAGCCGTCGACCTCCCTGCAGTAACCAGACTCTTGGATTCAGAAGTCAGTTTATTGAACAGGAACACTGAGAACAGGATACGAGCCAACCTTTGCTGGAACTGAGTTCCAGTTCATACCGTGTTTCCCCGAAAATAAGACAGTGTCTTATATTAATTTTTGCTCCCAAAGATGCGCTATGTCTTATTTTCAGGGGATGTCTTATTTTTCGGTGTTCTGTTCGTCGGGCATGCTTCCAAACAAAAACTTGGCTACGTCTTACTTTCGGGGGATGCCTTATATTTCGCACGTCAGCAAAACCTCCACTACGTCTTATTTTCAGGGGATGTCTTATATTCGGGGAAACAGGGTAGTATCTGTTTAAGATCTCTTTTTCAAACACCCCTCCTCAATATCCCAGCAGGGAGAAATCGCAAAGTATTCTCAAGCTGTCCCAAGCTAAAAGAACTATGAAGGAGGGGAGGGGAAAGAACTCTAGAGAGCGGCTGCCAGTCAGCGTAGGCCAGTGATGGCGAACCTTTTCGAGACCGAGTGCCCAAATTGCAACCCCAAACCCACTTATTTAACGCAAAGTGCCAACACGGCAATTTAACCTGAATACTGAGGTTTTCGTTTAGAAAAAAAACGGTTGGCTCTGTGCGTTACTCGGGAGTAAGCTTGGTGAAGCAACCGTGCAATGCTTCGAATGGGTGAATCACGACCCTAGGTTTACTCAGAAGCGAGGCCAGCCTAGATATGTGTGTGTGTGGGGGGGATGTGATTTTCCGCTCCCCCTACATGACGAACTCTGTGCTCGCGTGCCCATAGAGAGGGCTCTGAGTGTCACCTCTGGCACCCGTGCCGTAGGTTCGCCACCGCTGGCTTAGGCAATACTGGCCTTGATGGACCGAGGGCCAGACTCAGTAGGAGGCTGTTTCATGTATTTATCAGAGGAAGGTTCCATGGACCACTGGCGGCCCCCCCGCCCCGCCCCAATCTGCCATTTAAGAACATAAGAACAAGCCAGTTGGATCAGACCAGAGTCCATCTAGTCCAGCTCTCTGCTACTTGCAGTGGCCCACCAGGTGCCTTTGGGAGCTCACGTGCAGGAGGTGAAAGCAATGGCCTTCTGTGGCTGTTGCTCCCGATCACCTGGTCTGCTCAGGCATTTGCAATCTCAGATCAAAGAGGATCAAGATTGGTAGCCATAAATCGACTTCTCCACCCGGGACCGTTTCCCTTCTGTTCCGCTGGGTATTTGGGGGCTTTCTCACTGTCTTCCTGCAGCTCCGCCTCCTTCGACCCGCATGCCCCGCCCTCTCCGCTCTGCTGGGGCCGCTGTTCTCTTTTCCGTTCACTTCCCCTCGGACACTCTTTAGTGCTCTGTACTTAGCTCTCTCCCTCTCTCTCTCTCTCTCTTTCCTACCCCCCCGGTCTGTTTTCACTCCCCATCCTTCGGCAGGCCACGGATGAGCCTGTTGCCCCTCCGGAGAACGTGGAGTCCATGCTGCGCCCCTTCAACCTGGTCATCCCCTTCACCGTGCAGAAGGGGGAAATCACAGGTAGGTAGCGGGGGCTTCCTGCCCCAGTATGGACGTGGGGCACAACTGGAGCTGGGGGGAGGGGTTAGTGTTACCCCAGGGGTCCTGGATGATGTGTTGGGGGAGAGAAACCTAAGTCAATAAGGTTTTTAATGGTTTTTTAAAACAAATATTTGCCACCTGTTCAACCAAGGAAGGCTTTTTGCTGGGTTAGCCCATAAACTGCCGCCATCTCCGGACTATAGAAATGGTATCTTCACAGGATAGAAGAAGAATTTGGATTTATATCCCCCTTTCTCTCCCGTGGGAGACTCAAAGGGGCTGACAATCTCCTTGCCCTTCCCCCCTCACAACAAACACCCTGTGAGGTGGGTGGGGCTGAGAGAGCTCCAAGAAGCTGTGACTAGCCCAAGGTCACCCAGCTGGCGTGTGTGGGAGTGCACAGGCTAATCTGAATTCCCCAGATCAGCCTCCACAGCTCAGGCAGCAGAGCGGGGAATCAAACCCGGTTCCTCCAGATTAGACACACGAGCTCTTAACCTCCTACGCCACTGCTGCTCCATGGGTCTGCAACCTGCGGCTCTCCAGATGTTCATGGGTCTACAATTCCAATTGGCCATGCTGGCAGGGGCTGATGGGAATTGTAGTCCATGAACATCTGGAGAGCCGCAGGTTGCAGACCTCTGGGATAGACTCTCAGGCATCCCATCCCTGTTGAGTTCCTTCCCTTCCCCAAATTCTGCCCTTCAACCACCCTGAAACCTCCATGGATTTTCCAATCTGGTTCACTAGGTTAGCGTCCACCGCTTATGTGGAAGAGTGGTGAATCGAACTCGGTTCTCCATGTATAGAACTGGAGGAGGAGTGGAAAATCAAACCCGGTTCTCCAGATTAGAGTCCACTGCTCTTAACCATTACTCCACACTGGCTATGCAGCAGAGGCATATCTAGGAAAAATGGAGCCGGGGGCAAAATTTGAGTGTCCCCCTCCCCCTAGGGCTCTATTTCCCCTAGATACGGGGGTGGGGGAGAGATCAAGCCGACTGCTGATCTCACAGAGGAGCGGCAGGTTGCCGACGGTGCCCAGGTCTACCACCCAAAGCTGGTGAGCGCAACCTGGGCCTGGGCGGTCCCCCACACGGTTATGTGATACCTCGTGTCCCCATGGGTGATACGCCCTTGCTGTGCAGATTAAAGGTCTCTCAGCAGTTGCTAGCTGTGATGACTGAAGGGAGCCTCCACATTCAGAGGTAGTCAACCTTCGAATCCCAGTGCCAGCAGCCAACATCAGGGGAAGGCCTAGGCCTTTGTTGCGTCTCCAGAGTAACAGGTTGGCCAGTATGAGATGCTGAATTAGCTGGACTCTTCTGATGTTCTTGATGTTCCTCTTCGTTCAGGTGAGGTGCGGATGCCCTCCGGCAAGACTGCCCGTCCTCACATCACGGACAACAAGGACGGCACCGTGACCGTGAAATATGCCCCCGTCGAGAAGGGTCTGCACGAGATGGACATCAAATACGATGGCAACCACATTCCAGGTGGGCTCCGGAGAGAGGAATGCACTTAGACAGCCAAGTTGGGTCCATTGAATTTACATCTATATTTTCTTGTTTCCAAATCATATGTTTTAATGCAAGCTGTACTCATGTGTTTGAGTTGTGTAATCGGAGTAATATTCAGTCAAATTTGTGAAATACAGGCTGCCATTCAGCCGGTTAAGCCACTAGGTGCACATTTTGGGGTATTACTGACTCCCTGGAGTTTAGCAGTCCAAGCTGTGGACCACCCAGATGGCGGGACTCGTTTCTGACCTCTTTCTCTCTCTCTTTGCCCCTGCGGCTACCCAGGGAGCCCAATTCAGTTCTACGTGGATGCCATCAACGCTCGCCACGTGAGTGCCTACGGACCCGGCCTGAGCCACGGCATGGTCAACAAGCCAGCCACCTTCACCATCGTCACCAAGGATGCTGGAGAAGGTGAGTCTCAGGGGTGGAGGCAGGATGGGAAATGGAGAGTCTAGACCAGGGATCTGTAACCTACGGCTCTCCGGAAGTTCATGGACTACAAATCCCATCAGCCCCTGCCAGCATGGACTACATGGACTACATGGCCAATTGGCCATGCTGGCAGGAGCTGATGGGAATTGTAGTCCATGAACATCTGGAGAGCCGCAGGTTGCAGACCCCTGGTCTAGAGGGGGAGAGGGTTTGGTGGGGATTGCTGACTAGTGAATTAGCCTGTTATAATTTATACTGTTTTATATTGTTTTATCTTGTATTTATTAAGTTTTATGGTTTTATAATTATTGTTCACCGCCCTGAGCCCTTCGGGGAGGGCGGTTTAAAAATTAGGTAGGTAGGTAGGTAGGTAGATGGGTAGATAGATAGATAGATAGATAGATAGATAGATAGATAGATAGATAGATAGATAGATAGATAGATAGATAGATAGATAGATAGATAGATAGATAGATAGATAGATAGATAGATGGAAAGAAAGATAGAAAGACAGAGAGAAAGATAGAAAGATAGATAGATAGATAGATGAATGGATGGTCACATGCATGGAAGGTAGGAGTGGCATGGTACGGACGGACGGACGGACGGACGGACGGATGGGTCAGGGCAAACTGATGGACCTTTGGAAGTGAAGGGCAGGTTATTTATTTAAAACATCTATCAGCTGCCTTTCTTCCTTATGGAGCTCGAGGCAATTAACAACATACATAAAACAGAATAAGCAAAAATATATAAAAGCAATTTTTTAAAAAACTAAATATTTTATTTAAGAGATTGAAATGAATAGAATATCATAAGTATGGGTGATACATACAGAAGAGTTGCAATGTTTAAATGAGATATCTCAGTTGTCACTTGAATATCTAATTTTACCATTTTTAGTAAAAAAAACACATTGCATTCTTTGATCACAATAAGTAAAAATGCAAAAAAAAGGAAAGGAAAAAACCACTTCTAATATATGTATAGATTTAAAATGCGATGAAATGTTCTATTCCAGTATTTCAGTGTTCTATTTTTACGTTGTTACTAATATTGCTCTATTAGAAGGATCGATGTTGTATAAATATTGTAGCAAAAAATCACAATTTAAGCCTGCTTTAATCAAACGCAGAGTTAAGGAAAGCCATCTGTAGCTGCATCCTAAAGATTGAGAGCGAGTGGTGGGCTGGGAGAACTCCATGGGAAGGCCATCCCATAATCGCAGGACTGCCATGCAAACGGCCCTTCCTTGTGTACCTGCCAAATGAGCTCCTTTGATTTATGGGACAATCAGGGGGGCTGACTCTGATCTGACTGTTTCCTCCCCCCAGGAGGTCTGTCCCTTGCTGTCGAGGGCCCCTCCAAGGCCGAGATCACCTGCAAAGACAACAAAGACGGGACCTGCACCGTCTCCTACCTGCCCACGGCACCCGGCGATTACAACATCATTGTGCGTTTCGACGATAAGCATATTCCCGGCAGCCCCTTCACGGCCAAGATCACCGGTGAGCCTTCCAAGAGACCTCGTCGCTCTCCCCTCCCCTCCCCGCCTACCAAAGCACAGCATCTCAATTGCCCAAATGTCCTCCCTGACCTCTCTCTTCCAACGCCAGGTGACGATTCCATGCGCACCTCCCAGCTGAACGTGGGCACCTCCACCGATGTGTCCCTGAAGATCACGGAGAGCGACCTGAGCCTGCTGACGGCCAGCATCCGTGCACCGTCTGGAAACGAGGAACCCTGCTTACTCAAGCGTCTCCCCAACCGGCATATTGGTGAGCCAGCTGAAGTAGTGGGTTCTTGGTAGTCGGGGGAAGGGCTGCCAAGTCATAGTTGACTAATGGCAACACCGTAGGGCTTTCAAGGCAGGAGACATTCGGAGGTGGTTTGTCATTGCCTCCCTATAGGGACCAACCCAATGGTAGACTCCCATCCAAGTACTAACCAGAGTCAACCCTGCTTAGCTTCCCACATCTGACGAGATCAGGGCAACATATTCTTGAGGGCTCAATATTCAACAAGAGGAGATCTAACCCTAGCCCTAACCCTAACCCTAACCCTAACAAAAGGAGATCTACCAGGATTGACTGATGTGGTTGATATGGACAGTCAGCATCTTTGGGGCTATTCGTCTGCTCGCTCACACGCGTCTCTTCCTGTTTGCAACCTACCCTTTGTGGCCACCTGTTACACAAGCTGACTGGCGGGTGGGGCTCCTTTTTCTGCGCTCAGCTGCTGATTGTTTTTTGAGCTTCTGAGCAATTTGAATGTTTGAGAACGTTCTGTAGCACTTCAGCTTCTGAACCAATGACCAGGAAGTGCTTATTTGAATTAGCTGAAGCTAAAACTGTCACAGCCAATAGCTGGAGAGGATTCAAACAACAGTGGGTCAACTGAGCTCAGGTGTTTTTTTTTGGGGGGGGTGGATCGGTGGGGGGGAGATGAGGTCTCTATGTAATTTTTGTGGAAGTGGACTGACTGATATTTTGGGGCAAACGGTTGTGGTCTGCATTTTTATTTTTTTTCTTTATGACCACAGACCTACTTCTTTGGCTGCAATCCTCTTTCATAATTTTGTTTGTTTCCATTTTTTTTCATTTTTCCCACGTGTATTTCAAATGCTGTGAAGGACAGAGTGTAATGCAACAAGTTTAAAGCACAAGTTTAAAGCACAAGTTTAAAGCAACAAGTTTAAAGCACAAGTTTAAAGCAACAAGGATGAGGGGGGGGGATTAAAATGCTTTAAAGTCCAATCCAAAGAGGGTGGATGCTAAACAAGAAACTAATTGCAAAAAAGAAAAGCAAAAACATTCAGTAAACACACCTTTCTTTCTTCTCCTTTGCCTTCCCACTTGCCTCTGCTGGAGCCACGGAAGCTCTCTAGCGGCCATTTTTATCCCCTCCAGTGCCACAAACATCCACACCTTACAGTGGCTTTGTGTTAAGTGCGCTGGAGTTAATTGGGCAGCACTGAAGTGTGCTAATTGACACTTCCTATCATTGTCACTAGGTGGAGCTATTGCTTTGCCTAAATCCTTTGCTGTTCGTGGATTTGGCACTCGCTGGACCTTGCTTCTGTGCCAGGTCTCTCCGCGCCCTCTTTATCTCCTGCCATTGACCCTTTTCCTCCCGCCTCTGCCTTCCGCAGGGATCTCATTCACCCCCAAGGAGGTAGGCGAGCACATTGTGAGCGTGAAGAAGAGCAGCAAGCATGTGACCAACAGCCCCTTCAAGATCATGGTGGGCCAGTCGGAGATCGGAGATGCCAGTAAGGTGAAAGTGTCGGGGAAGGGCCTGGTGGAAGGCCGCACTTTCGAGGTGTCTGAATTCATCGTCGACACACGAACCGCAGGTGAGCAATGCTGGGATCGTGGCCAGTTGTGCAAAGATGTAGGGTGTATATGTGTGTGGGATGTTCTCTATTCAGAGGCATGCAGGGGGGAAATGGCACCCCCCAGCACCCCACTTACATTAGGAGCAATCTAGTGGGGTGGGGGCGGGCCGAGGGACCAATGGGGGGGTAATCCAATGGGGGGGTTCCTGGGGTCAGGTGATCCCCCATGTTCCTCCAGCAGATACGCCACTGTCTCTATCCTAGAGTTTCGAGTTCTTGCCCTGTATTTCTCAGCCCCACCAAAAAGCATCATATCAGCTCCTACTTAGTTCCTTGGCTCCCTGATTCCTCTAGGTCAGTGGTGGTGAACCTTTGGCACTCCAGATGTTATGGACTACAATTCCCATCAGCCCCTGCCAGGGGCTGATGGCCAATTGTAGTCCAAGTGCCTGGCGGGGAAGCTGATGTAACTGAGTGCCATAACATCTGGAGGTATAAAGGTTCGGCCACCATCGCCAACTCTAGGCCAGGGGTCTCCAACATGGTGTCTTTGGGCGCCGTTGCTCCCACTGAAACCTTTCTTGGCATCCTCCCAGTGTTTTTCGAAAATGGGTGTGTCCAGGTGGGGCTTCTGCCCAGCGAGGCTTCTGATTGGCCACTGGAGATTGGACCCATCTGCTTTCTCCCCTCCAGGCTACGGCGGCTTAGGCCTGTCCATTGAAGGTCCCAGCAAGGTAGACATAAATTGTGAAGACATGGAAGATGGAACTTGCAAAGTAACCTACTGCCCCACGGAGCCCGGAAACTATATCATCAATATCAAGTTTGCCGACAAGCACGTGCCGGGTGCGTATCTTGCCCACCCCGGACCTTCTTCAGAAGTTCATGGGCTGCCGCTCTCGGACTTCTCTGCCTCAGCCGCTGAAGAAGCAGCCTGGTGGGGGAGGGGAAGGCGTGGGGGGCGATTCTCCATGACTAGCTGGCTTGCGCCTGGGGACATGTGACCCCACGTGTCCCTCTGAGCACTCTGCCCCCTGGGAAGCTCCCTTTGGCAGATGTGCGAAACTGGCAGATGTCTCACAAGACATCCAATGTAGGAGCAGCAGTGGCATAGGAGATTAAGAGCTCGTGTATCTAATCTGGAGGAACCGGGTTTGATACCCCGCTCTGCCGCCTGAGCTGTGGAGGCTTATCTGGGGAATTCAGATTAGCCTGTACACTCCCACACACGCCAGCTGGGTGACCTTGGGCTAGTCACAGCTTCTCGGAGCTCTCTCAGCCCCACCTACCTCACAGGGTGTTTGTTGTGAGGGGGGAAGGGCAAGGAGATTGTAAGCCCTTTGAATCTCCCACCTGCTTGAGAGAAAGGGGGATATAAATCCAAACTCTTCTTCGCCTTTCTTCTTCTTCTTTCTCTCTTTTCTCTTTCTTCTTCTTTTCCTTCCTTCCTTCCTTCCTTCCCTTCACTTCCTTCCTTTCCTTCCCTTCCTTCCCTTCCTTCCTTCCCTTTCCTTCCTTCCCTCCTCCTTCCTTCCTCTTCCTTCCCTTCCCTTCCTTCCATACCTTCCTTCCTCCTTCCTTCCTACCCTGTACCTACCTACCTGCCACCCACCTACCTACCTACCTACCTGGGCAGTACCTACCTGATCTATCTATATCTATACTCAATTCCCCTCCCTAGAGGAGGCTCAGGGCGGTGTCCATCAACACTAAAACAATTAAAACATCAAATACATAATTTACAATAAAATAATATATAAAATACTAAAACTACAGATGGCTTCAGCCCCTCCTTCCCCCCTCTTATGTGTATGTGTACCCATGCAGGAGGCCAGCAGATGTTCTTATGGCCGGAGTTGGGACATCATCCCTGCTGGCCAAACGCCAGTAGGCGGAACAGGGTCCATTTTTTACAGGCCCTGCAGAAACTTCTTTGTAAATCCTGCAGGAGACCCTGGATCTCTACCTGGAAGCCTGTTCCCACCAGGTAGGAGACCAGGCAGTCAAAGTTTCTAAAAGCCCTGGCCCTTGTAGAGGCCAGCCAGATCGCCTTCTTCTGGTTCTAAACCCCCCGTATTCTTCCAGGGAGTCCTTTCACCGTGAAGATGACGGGCGAGGGGCGCATGAAGGAGAGCATCACCCGCCGGCGTCAAGCCCCCTCCATCGCTACGATTGGCAGCACCTGTGACCTCAACCTCAAGATTCCAGGTAGGGGCTGCACCGTAACCCAGGTCACTCGAGGACCAAAAGTGGGGCAGCTGGGGGGGGGGGGGGCATCCAAAAGGAATTTGCTCTGCCCCGTTCCCCTGCTTCTATGCACCTTCTTTTCCCCGCTCTTCTTTCTTTGGTGGGTTCCAGACTAGAAAACCATCGGTGTTCGTTAGTATTTTGCACAAACTTGGCTTCAGAATCCAGGCTGGGAATTCCAAAACTGCCCAAATACTTCATGTACCGTATATACTCGTGTATAAGTTTCCAATCTCGCGTATATGGCCGAGGTAATCTAATTTTACTGCCCAAACCTGGGAAAAAACTTATTGGCTTCGAACATGGCCCGGGTAGTGGGGAAGCCGAGAGTAGCCAAAGGGAAGGGAGCCTTTATTTGGGCAGTGACATCCAGGGGGGAGTCACTGCCCAGTCAAGGAGTTCTCCCTCTGCCTCCCGGGTTTGAGGGAAGCCCAGCCAGCCAGGAGTGCCTCTGGGTTCCCCTCTCCCCTCACCCTGGAGGAGGGGGCAGCAACAAAGGGAGGGTTTCAGGGTGGCAGGGAGGGTTGTCCGATCGGCCCGCCCCCAACCTGCCATTGCCACACAGGGAAGGGTGACTGCATTGCTATGATAAGTTAGGAGGGGGGGGCTTTTCTCAGCCTTTAAACGGGGCTGAAAAACTCGGCTTATACGCGAGTATATACGGTATTTTAATGTTTGGTTGTGGAGGGATATGGAAAATCTGAGCTCTTTAGCCCCCCCCCCCCTCCATTGGACCTGGGTTCCACTCGCCAGGTAGAGCTTTTGCCCAGGAAGGCTTCTGATTGGCCATTGGAGATTTGATTGACAGTGTAGATTTTTAAGAAAATGTTGCTTGAACAGCAGCTGCAAACGCAGCACAAGGATCTACACTGAAGCTAAGCTGTGGCAGCCATTTTGTGGCTGAATCCACCTCCTGCGGCAGCCATTTTGTGGCTGAATCCACCTCCTGCGGCAGCCATTTTGTGGCTGAATCCACCTCCTGCGGCAGCCATTTTGTGGCTGAATCCACCTCCTGCAGCAGCCATTTTGTGGCTGAATCCACCTCCTGCGGCAGCCATTTTGTGGCTGAATCCACCTCCTGCGGCAGCCATTTTGTGGCTGAATCCACCTCCTGCGGCAGCCATTTTGTGGCTGAATCCACCTCCTGCGGCAGCCATTTTGTGGCAGCTGTTTCATTGCTACCCCCCACCCAGGTACCGCGTCTGCACCAGGTTTCACAAGGCTTGGGGACCACTGGTCTCAGACCATTGGTTCTGCAACCTGCCATGCTGGCAGGGGCTGATGTGATTTGTAGTCCATGAACATCTGGAGAGCCGCAGGTTGCAGACCCCTGGTCTAGACTGTTCCCTGTGAGGTTTCCAGGCCAAGGAGTGGCTGACCTTCTAAAGACGCTCTTCTGTCCCAGCTCTTACGCCCTCATTTCTAACCATCTCCTCCCCCCTTGCTTCCCTCCTCCCTCTTCTTCGCTGCTTGCTACCGCCGGCACAGGGAACTGGTTCCAGATGGTGTCGGCTTCAAGAACGGGTTGTAGCGCTAAGACCTTCATCACAAGCAGCATCGCAGTTACCACGTACACCTCCGCACTAGCGGACGGAGATCAAGCAAGACCTCAAGGGCGGGCGGTGACCAAGCGAAGGTGAAAGCGGGTGGGAGGAGTCCACGCAGGTGGGCGGGGACCCCTTCCACAACGTCTTCGGCGACTTCCTCGGCCGCGAGAGCCTGGGCTCCTTCGGCAGCAGCATCGCCCGGACCCAGGAGGGTGCGTGGGCCTTGCGGGAGTGCAGTGCGTGTGCAGAGTGGGGTGCTTGCCGTGTGGGGTTGCGTGGGTCCCTTGCATGGGTTGTCACTGCGTGTCTGCATGGCAGGAGGCCTGTGCCATGGAATGGGGACTTCGCTTGGGCACACCTTCGGCTTCTCCAGAGTTTCTAATTTGAACCCAGGAGTGGAGACTCATAGTGGCTCTATTCCGCGACTTGCGCGATCCGACCTGTCTTCGAGCTGCTACAAGCCACCTAAGTGTTCGGCAGACAACCACTGGGATTGACGGTTTTGTACCAGCTTCAGCTCGCAGTAACGGTCAAATTTCCGACTCAAGTTAGGAACTACTACTTTTCCAGAAAACCACGCTCAAACTCAGCTCGATTCCAGTAAAGTGCAGAATCTCTGGTGCCAGGAGTCCCCCATTCAGCCAATCACAGCTGAGTGTTTCGGGCATGCGTATTAGCTAATAATCAAAACGCCACCTTTCGGCCCTCTCCATTCCTGTGGCAGTTTCTTTTTATAACGTGTGTGGGGATAGACGTGGAGCATGGCCGTAGAGAACAGTAGCCAATCGGAACGGAGCGGCTTAAGAGGTATTGTGGGATGATCCCATTCGAAGCTGGGATCAAGTTGGTTGCAGTGGGAACAACAACGGCTTCGACCTAGGTCAGTACCCTTCTCAGGGAGCTGGGTCGAACCTATTTTACTCGTGTGCGGAATCGCCCTGAGAGACCTTGAGAGTTTCAGGGTACAAGATGTTGAGACTCAAAGCGCCATTCATCCGGCAGGGACTTCCCATTCTTCAAAGAAGAGAGCTCTGACCCTCCAAAGCTTATACCCCCCAAATCCTGAATTCAAATCTAGCTCTTTTACTGCAGACCAATATGGCAATTCCGTGGAACTATCTAGAGTTCCTGTCCCTTCAGCCTGTGGTTCAGAAGACTAGACAAGAGAGTTTCTGCATCCAGGCTATATTCTAAACTTGAGACTGAGGGGAGGCACTGTGGCTCAACGGAAGAACATCTGCAAAGTGCCAGGTTCGATCCCTGTCATCTCCAGTTAAATAGTACATGATATAAAAGACCTCTGCCTGGGACCCTGGAGAGCCACTGCCAGTCAGAGTAGACCAGGGGTGTCCAACTCTGGCGCTTCAGATGTCCATGGACTACAATTCCCATCAGCCCCTGCTGGCACGGCCAATTGGCCAGTTTTCCAGGCTGGGTGCCCAACCAATCAGATCTCCAGCACGGCGCAGTGGTTAAAGAGCAGGTGCACTGTAATCTGGAGGAACCGGGTTTGATTCCCTGCTCTGCCGCTTGAGTAGTGGAGGCTTATCTGGTGAACCAGATGAGCTTGTGCCCCCCAACACCTGCCAGTTGTGTGACTTTGGGCTTGTCACAGCTCTTTGGAGCTCTCTCAGCCCCACCCACCTCACAGGGTGTTTGTTGTGAGCCGGGGGTAAACTACTTTGAGATTCCTACAGGAGAGAAAGGGGGGATATGAATTCAAACCCTTCCTCTTCTTCTTCTCTTCCCTGGCATCTGCCAATGTCTTCAGAGGCTGAGGCCAGGGTCTGAATGGCTGTTGGAGGGAGATTTGGTTGGCTGGGCATGTATTTTAAAAGTTGCTTCAGCAGCTACGGCTACCACAGCGCAAAGATTTTCGCTGCCTTTTTGTGTCTGTTTGCATGTGTGGGCGTGCAAGATTTTAAATAATATGTGCGTTTTACAAGGCAGCCTGTTAAACTTTTGCCCGAAATGCTGAAGAGTGACAGTTAAGCCTGCACTGTTAGGGACAGGGCAGGGCCCTGTTCTCAGAGCTAAGGCTCTGTCCGGTTACTCACAAATAACCATCCATAAGCTTCTTCAGTGTTCAGAGTTTATTGTTTCACTTAAGTATGAAGAGGGAACTTCATCCTGTTAGCAAGGCAACAGGGAGTGAGTATAGTCTCAAGGCTTCGTCACGCCTGTGTAACATAATTATACTAATCATAAACTGCATTCCTCCCTCGGGCCCTTTGCTCATTGGGTTGAGTCAAGTAGACGTACAGACCTGGTCATCTTATCCCACCTCTTACCACACCTTTTCATCCCATATTTTTAATGTAACTTGAGTCTAAAACACCTCATGTACAAAGTTTCTATAGCAATCAAGTCTTCTGCTAATCCTTATCTATTGCTAGCTCCCTTATCTCTCTGAGAGGTTCGCTTCTTCTCAACTCAGAGTCGAAAGCCTGTGTCAGGCCAAGCTCCCCTGAGTTTCATTTCTCGATGGTCTTTTAATTCACCCCTTCGCGAGACTCTTTGTGTTTACTCAAATCTTCGTAGCAAACCTTACAATTCCAAGCCTAATCAGGGATGTTAGCTAAGATGATTTTATATATAACGTGTTTCACTCTTTGTGCAGATCATGCACAACCTCACTCCCTGACATTTTGTGGCTGGCTCCGCCTCCTGTAGCAGCCATTTTGTGTGTCAGAATTGCAAAAGGGTCTGCTGACTCAAACAGGTTGGGGTTGAGCCCTTCGGGGGTGGGTGGTTTATCAAACAAACAAACAAACAAACAAACAAACAAACAAACAAACAAACAAATTAGCCTGTACACTCCCACACATTCAGATTAGCCTGTCCACTCCCACATACGCCAGCTGGGTGACCTTGGGCTAGTCACAGCTTCTCGGAGCTCTCTCAGCCCCACCCACCTCACAGGGTGTTTGTTGTGGGGGAGGGGGAAGGGCAAGGAGATTGTCAGCCCCTTTGAGTCTCCTGCAGGAGAGAAAGGGGGGATATAAATCCAAACTCTTCTTCTTCTTCTTCTTCTAAATAAATAAATAAATAAATGTATCCGTGTGATAAAAGCCCACTTCACCCGTTTGGCAAATGACGGTAACTGCCGAAATTGGTTTTGACACACAAAAGCTTATACCCTGGAAAATGTTCGTCTTCTAATATGCTACGGGACCCATATTTTGCCCTGCTGCTACAGATTCAACACACGGGTGGCCACCCTCTGAAACGCAAGGCTCACTTGTGTGCGGGAGAGTAGCATGGGTCTAAAGTGTCACGCGCATACATGCACTTCATGTGTTCACGCCTCTGCGTCACCGGTGGGGAGGGACGTTGCTCTGGAATCTGGCTTATTTTCCACCGGCTCTTCCCAAGATGCTGATGCTTTGCAATAAAAGAAATGGATCACGCGGAGGCGTGAAGTTGGCGCGGATCTGCACTGTTCATTTTTTCGTTCCAGCTTTTGCATCTTGACTTTTGCATTGTTCTGAATGTTTTGGGCAAGGAGGGGTCAGGGGTGGAGGCCGGAGGAGCCCACGTTTGGAGGTGTGGAGCTGGCCGGGGAGCTAGACAGAAGGCCTCGGTGACTTGAATTATAGCTGCCAAATCTGGAATTTCCTGGAGATTTGGGGGCAGAACCTAGGAAAGACCAGGTTGGGTGAAGCAGGGACCTTAGCGGGATACATATTGCTATAGACTCCATAGCAGCCATTATCCGCAGGGGAACTGATCTCTGCAGTCTGAAGATCAGTGATAATGCCACAAGTTCTCCTGGCTTTACCTGGAGGTTGGCAACCCTATCTGGAACCCCTCTCAAAGCGCCCCCTCCCTCTTATTTTTGAAGCATCCTGCATACAGCCTCCGTGGATGTTCTGGGAAGCCATGAGAGCTAGAAGTATCCTTTTTACTGTGGGCAATTCTACAGACATTTTAGTATTGTGGTACAGCCATGTTCTCCAGGATGTCATGGACTACAGTTCCCATCATCCCCTGCCAGCTACATGCTGGCAGGGGATGATGGGAACTGTAGTCCATAACATCTGGAGGGCCGCGAGTTTGACACCTGTGTCTTAGGGGTACCAGGTCCAAGATGGGAACTTCCTGGAGATTTGGGGTAGTGAGATTTGGGGTCGAGACCGGCATAATGCCATAGAGTCCACCCTCCCTAGAGCAGCCTTTTTCTCCGGGGAAGCTGGTCTCTGTCATCTGGAGAGCAACTGTAATCCCAGGTGATCTCATAAGAACATAAGACCAAGCCAGCTGGATCAGACCAGAGTCCATCTAGTCCAGCTCTCTGCTACTCGCAGTGGCCCACCAGGTGCCTTTGGGAGCTCACATGCAGGAGGTGAAAGCAATGGCCTGCTGCTGCTACTGCTCCTGAGTACCTGGTCTGCTCAGGCATTTGCAACCTCAGATCAAGGAGGATCAAGATTGGTGGCCATAGATCGACTTCTCCTCCATAAATCTGTCCAAGCCCTTTTTAAAGCTATCCAGGTTAGTGGCCATCACCATCTCCTGTGGCAGCATATTCCAAACACCGATCACCCGTTGTTTTCTTTTATTAGTCCTAATTCTTCCCCCCAGCATTTTCAATGAATGCCCCCTGGTTCTAGTATTGTGAGAATACTAGATGCATAATTTTATAGACTTCAATCATATCCCCCCTCAGACGTCTCCTCTCCAAACTAAAGAGTCCCAAACGCTGCAGCCTCTCCTCATAAGGAAGGTGCTCCAGTGCCTCAATCATCCTCGGGCGTCTCCTCTCTGCACCTTTTTTCTTTTTTCTTATCTTCATGGCGATCCTGGAGGGCCTGAATTTTGACACCTATGTCTTTTAGGGGGGTGTACCAGGGCCCACCTTCCGGGGATGGCAGCTTAGGACATCCCCTGACAGATTTGTTTCTGATTGGTGGGAGAGGGGCTCTTAGAAGATGCTCCCGATTGGCTGAGCCTTTTGGAACGAGCCGGCCCCTTTGCAGTTGATTGACTGTCCTGTTCCTCTGTTCTTGTCCCAGGCGTAAGCGAGGCCGGCTTGCAGGCCATGACGGCCCAAGTGACCAGCCCGTCGGGAAAGATGGCCGAGGCAGAGATCATTGAGGGGGACGACAGTGCCTATTCCGTCCGCTTCGTGCCCCAGGAGATGGGCCCCCACACGGTGAACGTCAAGTACCGTGGTCAGCACGTGCCGGGCAGTCCGTTCCAGTTCACGGTGGGGCCGCTGGGAGAAGGGGGCGCTCACAAAGTGCGAGCCGGAGGCACCGGCTTGGAGAGAGGCGTGGCTGGGGTGCCAGGTAAGACCGTGGGTACTAGAAGCCAAGCCAAGAGGGATGAAACGGCTAGAAATTTTGATTGCACAATCTCCCTTTTGCTTATATACATCCCATAAACCACAGGTGTCCAATGTTTCTCCAGATAGTAAGAGGATTACAGCCTGACCATCTCCCGCCAGCATGATGCTGGCAGGGGATGATGGGAACTGTAGTCCATAACATCTGGAGGACCACGAGCTTGACACCTATGCCATACACTCTCACACATTCTGAATAATGCACGTGTAACCTCTTTCTGTGGGTTCTGTGGGGCAGGACTTGGGAAGGAGTTGCAAAGAACTAAATTTAAAACAAAACAGTTCACTTCTCTTAACAAATAACACTTTTAAAACATTTGACATTTGCACTTTACAGTCCTGTTAAATTTGCATTTTCAAGTCCTTATATTTACGGTCTACTGATATTGCCAATTCCAATTCTCCTTTGCTGGGTGGTTGGCTTTCGAAGACTTCAGAGGCTTGGTGAATGGGATTCAAGATGATGAAGGTTCCCAGAAAACTCTCCCCATTTACATACACAAAAACCCTGAAACAATAAACGCCAACATTTACAACATAGCAAAAATAAACAACTCCCTTCCCACTAGTTCCCAACAGCATTGCAGTTACCTTAACAAGGTGTTCAGGGCTTATACAAACCAAGGTCCGAGTCTGGTAGCCTTGTCTCCTCCAAACTACATGAGCTCTGCAGCCTTCTGCTGCTTTGAGTCTCCACCCCTTTCTGGGTCAACCCATTCTGAGCATGGGGGTTACACACGCACTGAATAAATTATCAACAGTTGTGAATAATAAAAGCATAGAAAGTTGTACTAAATTGTGGAAACCGTTAATTGTGTTTTTGGGAAACAGTGAGGATTACAAACATTTGACACTGAGTTTATCATGAATGCTGCAACTCTAGTTAATAATGATATTTATAAAGTCGCTGGAAGGCGAATAAAGATATAAGGAAACAATTGTATGTTAGTGTTTTAAACACTGAGTGAAGTTTTATGGATAAGATTGGTTACAAGATTTATATCAGGGATAAGCTTGGAAATACTTACACAAGTAAGTTATGTAATGACATTAGATAAGATAAAGATTTTCATAGAAATGTCATGTTGTGTTGTTTGGATGTAAGTGTTTTAGTTAAAGCAGAATTGGGAACTGTACTTAAAGGTTGTTTTTTTTTTCACCTAGCAGAAAGTTGTAGATTTGAATGTAATCCATAGTGGAGCAAATTACTGGTTATACGATGATTTGAGTGAATAAGCTGAGTCTATTATGTATTTAAGCATAAGCATAAGTATTTATTGTCATTGTGCACGCACAACGAAAATTTACAGCAGCATTCCTCGATGCACCCAATTCCAGACTCATACCCCATCCTCCCTTTCCCCTTCTCCACCCATCCCCACACAGCCCCAAACACATCAACACCTAAGTCATGCTGAGTTCAGCAAGCATCGCCAATAGCTCTAGAGTAGAAAGCTGTCTCTAAGCCTCCTTTGTCCTAGTTTTGATAGACCTGCATCGCCTGGCCAGATGGTAACAGTTCCAAAAAGAGAGTGTGCTGGATGAGACGGGTCTCTCGGAATATGTTGGGTTTCTTTAGGCTTCGGAATTATAGAGAGTTCTTCCCAGGAGGGGAGAGGGCAGCCGAGCAATCCTCTGCAGGAGTGATCACCCTTGGAGCGCCTTTCCTATCCGCCACTGTAGCAACTGGAGAACCATACACAGATGCATGTAGGGTTAAGACACTCCTTTTATAGCATAGCTGTAAAAGGACACCAGGAGTTTTCCATTCAGTTGTTGTTTCCTTTAAAAGTCTCAGATATACAGTTCTTTGCTGGGCCTTTCAAACCACCGCTGCAGTCTGGTGTGCCCCAGGTCAAGTCCTCTTTAATCGTAACGCCCAGAAATTTAAAACTAGCCACCCGCTCTACTTGATCTCCATTTCTGAGAGCTTCGTAATTTATGGTGTTGTTTTGTCTACCCAGCGGAGTTCAGCATCTGGACCCGGGAGGCCGGTGCCGGTGGACTCTCCATCGCGGTCGAGGGCCCAAGCAAGGCAGAGATTGCCTTCGAGGATAGGAAAGACGGCTCCTGTGGAGTCTCCTACGTTGTCCAAGAAGCAGGTAGGGTGGCAGCTCCGGGTCGGGAGGCAAACGGGCACAGGGCCGGTTCCAGGTTTTGGGGGCTCCCAGGGACAGATATCCTGGGGCATTCTCCTTTAAACACCACGGGGACCCCCACTTCAAGTCTACCTACAGCCCCACCTGCCTGAGTGTTCTTCACACTGACCATATCTCCTTTCCTTAATGGTACCGGGAGCAGCTGTATTTAGGGAGGTTACGGTAGCCCAGGTATCTAATCTTGGAGGAACCGGCTCTGACTGCCCCCGGCTGTCACGCCTGAGCTGTGGAGGCTTCTCTGGGGAATTCAGATTAGCCTGTGCACTCCCACACACGCCAGCTGGGTGACCTTGGGCTAGTCACAGCTTCTCAGAGCTCTCTCAGCCCCACCCACCTCACAGGGTGTTTGTTGTGAGGGAGGGGGGAAGGGCAAGGAGATTGTCAGCCCCTTTGAGTCTCCTACAAGAGAGAAAGGGAGGATAGAAATCCAAACTCTTCTTTTTCTCCTCTCTGCCTCGGCTTCTTCCTCTTCTGTCTTCTTCCCCTCTGAGGGGCTAGGTCAAGGGGCTTCTGGCAGGCTCGCCAAGTAGCAGGCCTCTGGCCCAGTCTCCACTGCTTGCCTGTCGGGCAGCTGCCACCTCATGCTGTCTCGGGACGAACGCTTCAGTGTGTGTGGGGTGATTTTGCGCCCCTCCACGAGATCAGATGGGTGGTGCCTGGGGACATGTGACGCCCCATGTCCCTCTGGCAGGTACGCCACTGCCTTTCCCCTAGACAGGGACTCTGGTGGGAATTAGGAATTACACCCTATCAGCTTTCCTGTCAGCATGGCCACTGGCACATGCTGGTAGGGGCTGATGGGAATTGTAGTTCCTGAACATTCGAGAGCCGCAGGTTCCCACCCCTGCCCTAGACGATATGGCCAGAGGAGAGCTCTGGGTCTCGGTAGCTGCTCCACTTCACGCCCTGGGTGGACACGTTCGTTCCTGCCAAACAGAAAGCACCTGAGAACCAGGTGGTGGACGACTCTGGCCTGCTGTGTCAAGGGCCAGCTTGATTTGGGCTTTCTCCTGTGACCCAAAGGCGTAATGCCCACTGGGCAAGGTGGGCAGCTGCCCAGGGCATCACCTTGTGGGGGGCACCAAAAATGCAGGGTCTCAAGCTATGTAGATATTTCTTAGTGGTTTTCTTGCTTTTGGCCTGCAGGTGGCGGTTTTTAGGTTAGTGGCATGCTTAAAATTTCAGCATCATCAGGAGACTGTCCTTATGCTACCCCCAAGTTTGGTAGTTTGTCTAGGGAGTCCAAAGTTGTGGGATCTCCCAAAGGTGTTCTATCCCCCCATTGTTTCCAATGGGAGCTAATAGGAGATGGGGCTACACCTTGAGGGTCCATAACTTTTGTTCCCCTGAACCAACCTATATACCAAACTTCTGGGGGGGGCTAGCATATGGACAGTCTCCTGATGATACGCTGAAATTCGTGGCAATATGTTCTAAAAAATGCACCCCTGTAGGCACCAATGACCTGGTGCAAAAAACTTTTTTCGGTCGTGGTGGGTTGGTCAGCCTCATGGGGGGGCATCCAACCTGTGTTTTGCCCAGGGCTCTGGCTTGCCCTCTCTAGCATGCCTCTGTTGCATCTCACAGCGCCAAGCTTCCTCTCCCCCAGGTGACTAATGTAGGTGTCCATCAAATTCACGATGACGAAGCACATCCCGGACAGCCCCTTTTCAGTGGGTCCCTCGGTGGCTTCGCTCTCCTGATGACGCCTCACCGGCTCTGACTGTCCACTAGCCTTCCAGGTACCCAGCCCACTCTAGGTCTGGCACCCCTGCAGAGAGGGGGGGGGGATGCAGTGACCGCTAGGCAACCCGGGACTGGAGGAAAACCAGGGTCAGGTCTCGTTCTCAGCAGAAATGCGATGATGTCACTTCTATCGTGCACTGGCTGTGACATCATAGCTTTGCCAGGGACACTCTGGTAACTTATGCATTTGTGGTCTGCTCCGTAGTGAGCGTACATTCCCTTTGGGTCAGATTATCAGTCGCACACACGTTTTCCCTGCTCCTGAACTCTCTGTGCCACAGATCAGAGAATCCCTGCAGGTTCCAAAGGTGGGTTAAGTGGAGGGAAAGCAAAGGTGATGGCTGTGCGTTACCCAGTTTTCAGGTTGTCCAGCTCCTTCCTTCCTTCCTTCCTTCCTTCCTTCCTTCCTTCCTTCCTTCCTCTTCCTTCCTCTTCCTTCCTCTTCCTTCCTCTTCCTTCCTCTTCCTTCCTTCCTTCCTTCCTTCCTTCCTTCCTTCCTTCCTTCCTTCCTTCCTTCCTTCCTCCCTTCCCCTTCCCTTCCTTCCTTCCTTCCCTTCCTTCCTTCCTTCCTTCCTTCTTCCTTCCTTCTTCCTTCCTTCCCTTCCTTCCTTCCTTTTCCTTCCTTCCTTCCTTCCTTCCTTCCTTCCTTCCTTCCTTCCTTCCCTTCCTCCTCCTCCTCCTTCCTTCTCCTCCTCCTTCCTTCCTTCCTTCCTTCCTTCCTTCCTTCCTTCCTTCCTTCCTTCCTTCCTTCTTCCTTCCTTCCTCCTCCTCCCTCCCTCCCTCCCTTCCTCCCTCCCTCCCTCCCTCCCTCCCTCCCTCCCTCCCTTCTCCACTCACCCAATAGCTCTTCCAGCCACGTTGTTCCTTTTATTTTCACAACGCTGGTCTACTGATAATTCAATAGACCAGTGAAATTGACAGGGTCTATTGAATTTTCGATATACCAAAGATGCCCCCAACCCCAAAAAATAAAAACAGGATGGGATCTCCACAGAGGGAAGTTCCATGGAAAGGAAAGGAAGTAGCAAGTGGTCAAAATGGCAGATTGAATCGGTGTGGGTTGGGATACTTGGCTGCAGGAGACTTCCCTTTTAAACAGAAAACAATGGGGGGAAATGTATTGTCGAAGGCTTTCACGGTCGAACACTAGGTGCCTGGTGGGGAGCCTGACAAGGGTTGATACTTTAGCAGTGCCGCCCCTGACGTTTCTCGCTTCTGCATCTGTGGCTGGCATCTTCAGAGGATTCAGGGAAGGGAATGGCTGGCATCTTCAGAGGGATCCTCTGGAGATGCCAGCCACAGATGCAGGCGAAACATCAGGAGAGAATGCTGCTAGAACACGGCCAGACAGCCCGGAAACCACACAGCACCCCAATGGGGGGGAAACCCCACTGCCGAGCACACAGCCAAACTGCAAGCAGTAAATGCACAAAAGCCCTGTGGTATTTGGGCAAAAACTCTGTGGTGGAAGGTATTTTTACCATAGAGCGCCTGCCCAAATACTAGAGTGTGTGTTGCTGGCAACGTGATGATGTCACTTCTGATTTATGCTGGATATGACATCATCACATTGCCAGAGATGCAGGCCTGGGCCTAGTTTTCCTGTTGATGTCCCCTGTTGGGCAGCTGATCAGCACTGAGGGAAGGGTCCCAAAGTGGGGAATTCTGGTGGTTGCCTGGCACCTGCCTCTGTGATACCTCCTCCCCGCTTTTTCCCACCTGTGGGTCTGAACCCTGTTTCTGTCCACCTGCAGGAGACTGGGTTGAAGGTGAACCAGCCAGCTTCCTTTGCTGTGCAGCTGAACGGAGCCCGTGGTGTGATCGATGCTAAAGTTCATACACCGTCAGGACTGGTGGAAGAGTGCTACGTCTCAGAGCTGGACAGTGGTGAGTAGTGGGTGGAGCAGGGCAGGGGTCCTACACATTTGCAGAAAGTTAGAGAGGGAAGCTGAGATCTTTGAAGAAGAGGGAGGAGGAGGAGTTTGGATTTATACCCTACCTTTCTATCCTATAAGGAGACTCAAGGTGGCTTCCAAGCTCCTTTCCCCTTCCTCTCCCCACAACAGACACCTTGTGAGGTAGGTGGGGCTGACAGAGGTCGGAGAGAACTGGGAAAGGAGTTTGTAAGCCACTTTGAGACTCCTTTCGGTAAAGAAAAAGCGGGTATAAAAACCGACTCTTCTTCTTTAATGATGCTTACAATCTCCCTGCAAAGCGGGACAGGGTTACCCCCTTATTACAGAGGCCGGGAAGTGAACATCAAGTTTCAACCCACCTTGTGAATTTGTGGTGAAGGTGATCCCTGATCTAGAGGTTTCCATCCACAGGACGTCACTAGGTGACCTCTGACTGTGGAGTTTATGGAATTTGAGTCTCTGTAACTTGCAGAGTCAGAATATAAACAGTTTAGGAGAAACGGTATTAAGGAGAACACCACTGCCCCCCTGTGGCTAAAATGGAGATGCGTCTGCCTCTCATACCAGTGAGCTAGAAATTAATTGTATTGTTGAAGGCTTTCATCGTCGGATATTGGTGTTGTTGGAGTTGTATGGAGCATGGTATTTCAGTATTTGCCCCTGACGCTTCGGCTCTGCATCTGTGGCTGGCATCTTCAAAGGATCTGATATCAGGCGAAACGTCAGGAGAGAATGCTGCTAGAACACGGCCATACAGCCCGGAAACCACACAGCACCCCACTGAAATTAATTTCTGGAAAGAAATGGAGAAATGTCAAAGTTGGGCTAAGCTGAATGGCAGTGGCAGAGCTACAAGGGGACGGGGGGGGGTGCATGTTGCACCAGGCGCATGCCTGGGGGGCACGAAAATCTAGATCTTAGTCTGATTATCTAGTAACTCCCCACACTGGCTCTCATTTATACCCCACCCCATTTCAGTCCTCAGCCTCCACAACCGTAGGTGGATCCAACCAACCTTTTAGTTTTGGGGGAAAAAGGGAAGGAGGCCCACCAAAAAAGCTGTGCTGATAATCTTGGGACTTGTGATGACCAAAACCTTGTGTATCGGGGCCAGAGGTGGGATCCAACCAGTTCTCACCACTTCTCTAGAAGCGGTTACTAATTTTTTCTGAGTGCCGAGAAGGGGTTACTAAAGCAACCTCCCTGCCCAATAGGGACTGGAGGGGCGGCGCGGGGCGGCCAATTGTTTGAATCCCACCACCATCAGAACCTGTTATTAAAATTTTTGGATCCCACCACTGATCGTGGCCCGTAATAAGGGTGAGATTGAGTGGAGAAGTTGACTGGGCCCAGCCTGCCTCATGGATCCATCTGTTTCCCCCTTCCCCAGACAAATACGCCATCCGCTTCATCCCTCATGAGAACGGCGTGCACTCCATCGACGTCAGGTTCAACGGCAGACACATCCCCGGCAGCCCTTTCAAGATCCGGGTTGGGGAGCAGAACCAGGTTGGCGATCCGGGACTCGTCATGGCCTACGGCCCAGGGCTGGAGGGCGGAACTACAGGTAAGGCCCTCCTCTTTCATTGCAAAAGGGCGGCTTCTCTTGTAACGTTCTCCCGTGTATCGATTTGCCACAGGCAGACCCTGTGGCAGAAGGCTACAATTCTTTGCAACTGGTTCTCAGATACCACTGCAAGGTCCTAAAAGAATTGGGTCCCTGCCTTCTTTGATGGAGCCAGAAGACTCTTTCCAAAAGAAAAGGGAACCACAAAGTTTGGAACCACCAGTAAGGGAAAAGGAAACCACCAGTAAATGATAATCTATATATATAAAAATCTATCAGTTTGTTTTTCTGCTGACAGGTAATCTCCCAAACGACTAGACCGATTGCTTTGAAATTTTCACACAACGTTGCATTCACGTGCGGCCAGGTTTTCATACTGTTTCCACACCTCCTGTTGTGTACATGCTCGGCCAACTGTGCTAGTTATGGCTGTGTACATGCCACACTTCTTGTGACAGTTGGAACCACACTTCTGTTCCAATACAGTGCCATCTGCTGGTCGGGCCAAAGGCAACACCCTCTGATGTACAAGGTGGAAACAACCAGTTCTTCCCTTGAAAACCACTGCCTTATGGAGTGAGAGGGATAAGCATGGCTTATCTGCAATTACACGTGGCCCACCCATCTTAAGGCCAAGGGAAGGGGAAGGCGAGGGAGGGTCCAGGGGTTTGTTGGACCAAATGCTCTGAAATTTGAACACAGCTGTAGCTAATGCCTCCCAGCTTGTTTTACTGCTAGATAATTCGGGCTTCTGGCAAGGGAAGGGAGTGAAAGGGACAGGATCAGCCCACCTGGACATGGCCTCCCACCCACCCTAGCAGAGGAAGGGGAACTGCTAGGGAGGGACTGGTCGGTTGCCATGCAAGGGAACGGAGAGACGGGGGGAGCTTAGGGGCCCCTGCCCCCCTCCTCCCTTGCAAGCCATTGTGCAATGACACATGTTCGAACCATTCGCTTCCCCTTTTCTTCCTTTTCCACTTCACCAGACTCAGCCCCAGCAATGCGTGTCCGGGCATGCTAGTTTGATATAAATAATCATGTTGCTGTATGCAACAGGACAATAGTTGAGTCATTATATGTACTAATCCAAAAATGCAATTGCCACTGAATCACAAAGGGAAAAATCTTATAATACACCTGGCAGAAATCCAGGGATTGTGACTTCCTGGTGGGGCCCTGGAGTCCCCCAGAATGACAACTGATATCAGCCTGCAGAGGTCAGTTATGCTGGAGAAATTGACTGCTTCGGAGGGGGGACTAGTGAGGTCCTCCACACACCCCTTAATACAAACCCCACACTGCCTTGGCTCCAGACCCTAAATATGCAAGTTGTCATTTGTGGCCACACTAGCCCCAGACGTCCCTTACAGATGATGCAAAAAAGACAAATGTTAAAGAACCAGGAGAAAGAGGAAAGGGATGATAGGGCAATGTTATTTGACAGGATCTGGAGCAGCCATCGGATTGTGCCCACCCACCCACCCACCCACCCACCCACCCACCCACCCACCCATCCATCCATCCATCCATCCATCTATCCATCCATCCATCCATCCATCCATCCATCCATCCATCCATCCATCCATCCATCCATCCATCCATCCATCCATCCATCCATCCATCCATCCATCCATCCATCCATCCATCCATCCATCCATCCATCCATCCATCCATCCATCCATCCATCCATCCATCCATCCATCCATCCATCCATCCATCGATCGGTTTCAGGGCAGGCTACAGCATAAAACTCACGAAACTCATAAAATCCCATACAACCTAAAAACAATTATAATCTGTAACAATAAAACCACTTTGAAATGTCTAAAACCTATTGAAAATTTGTAAAACCTGTTTAAAAACTCATGAAATCACACAAGGGGGAAACCGTTCCTTCAGCCAAAGGCCAGGGAAAATAGCTGCGTCTTTATCAGCACTAAACATTTATTGATTTAAAACATTTATTCGCCGCCTTGCTTCCTTATGGGGCTCAAACCAACTTAACGATAGAAACAAAAAGCATAAAAATAGAGAACTTAAAAGTACATGAAACCCAAATTTTTGAAATCACAATCTAGATCTATTTCTTGAATCGGCCTGCTCAGGCTTCTCTTTGTAGTTGTAATAGTTAGATCATTAGAAGGAAAGGAATTCTGATAATAAACTGCAAAAGATTGTCATGCTCCCTTATATACATGGTGCAAAGCACCTGCATCTTGGAGTAATTGTGTTCAGTCTCTGGTCAGCCACATCTCAAAAAGGGGATATCGAAGAGATAGAAAAAGTGCAGAGAAGGGCAACGAGGATGATTGAGGGGACTGGAGCACCTTCCTATGAGGAGAGAGTGGGGCTGCAGCCGCTTGGGACTCCTTTTTTTTTTTAGTTTGGAGAGGGAGAGATCTGCCTGAGGGGGGGGATATGGGATTGAAGTCTATAAAATTATGCATGGGGTAGAAAATGTGGACAGAGAGAAATTTTTCTCTCTTTCTCCCAATACTAGAACCAGGGGGCATTCATTGAAAATGCTGGGGGGAAGAATTAGGACTAATGAAAGGAAACACTTCTTCACGCAACGTGCGATTGGTGTTTGGAATATGCTGCCTCAGGAGGTGGTGATGGCCACTCACCTGGATAGCTTTAAAAAGGGCTTGGACAGATTTATGGAGGAGAAGTCAATTTATGGCTACCAATCTTGATCCTCCTTGATCTGAGATTGCAAATGCCTCAACAGACCAGGTGCTCGGGGGGAGCAGCAACAGCAGAAGGCCATTGCTTTCACATCCTGCAGGTGAGCTCCCAAAGGCACCTGGTGGGCCACTGCGAGTAGCAGAGAGCTGGACTAGATGGACTCTGGTCTGATCCAGCTGGCTCGTTCTTATGTCCCCTTTCTGACCTCCCCGCTTTCCTCCAACAGGCGTCTCCTCTGAGTTCTTTGTCAAGACGCGGAATGCCGGCTCCGGCGCGCTGTCCGTCACCATCGACGGGCCCTCCAAGGTGCAGATGGACTGCCAGGAATGCCCAGAGGGCCACAAAGTCACCTACATGCCCATGGCCCCAGGCAACTACCTCATCTCCATCAAGTACGGAGGACCCCAACACATTGTGGGCAGCCCCTTCAAAGCCAAAGTCACAGGTAGGAGGAGTGCCACTCTGAGAAGGTGCTTTGGTCAGATCTCACCTGGAATATTGTGTGCAGTTCTGGGCACCGCAATTCAAGAAGGATATTGACAAGCTGGAACGGGTCCAGAGGAGGCCAACCAGAATGGGAAACGGTCTGGAATCAAAGGGGCGTACAATCTCCTTTCCCTTCTCCCACCACAACAAACACCCTGTGAGGTGGGTAGGGCTGAGAGAGCTCCGAAGAACTGTGACCAGCCCAAGGTCACCCACCTGGCATATGGTGGAGGTCACAAGCTAATCTAGCTCACCCGATAAGCCTCCACAGCTCAGGTGGCAGAGCGGGGAATCAAACCCGGTTCTCCAGATTAGAGTGCACCTGCTCTTAACCACTACACCGCACTGGCTTTCTTCCAAGTGATTGGAAGTGGTTCACTGGTCCATTAAGTAACTTGGAAAGCCCTTGTGACCCAGGAGCAGCAGTGGCGTAGGAGGTGAAGAGCTCGTGGCCTAATCTGAGGAACTGGGAGTTTGATTCCTCGCCAGCTGCCTGGAAAGCTGTGGAGGTATTTATCTGGGAGAAGAGTCTCAGAATTAGCCTGTGCACTCCCACACACGCCAGCTGGGTGACCTTGGGCTAGTCACAACTTCCCGGAGCTCTCTCAGTCCCACCCACCTCACAGGGTGTTTGTTGTGAGGGGGTAAGGGCAAGGAGATTGTCAGCCCCTTTGAGTCTCCTGCAGGAGAGAAAGGGGGGGATATAAATCCAAACTCCTCCTCCTCCTCCTCCTCCTCCTCCTCTTCTCCTCCTCCTC
This sequence comes from Sphaerodactylus townsendi, assembly GCF_021028975.2. Classification (NCBI taxonomy): domain Eukaryota; kingdom Metazoa; phylum Chordata; class Lepidosauria; order Squamata; family Sphaerodactylidae; genus Sphaerodactylus; species Sphaerodactylus townsendi. The sequence goes on along the minus strand of NC_059430.1, from coordinate 5,595,782 downwards.
CTCCTCCTTCAACCGTCTCTGCTGACCTGTTGGTGAAACAAAGAGGAGAACGTGGGGGTATTCAGTTCTTAAAGGACGCACATACTTTCATTCATTATTCTGGTATTCAGTTTGCCTCATCTGGTCGTTATTTCCCACCAGAGCCAAATTTGATCCATCCATCTTGCCTCCTCCTCCTCCGTAGGGCCACGTCTGTCCGGCGGGCACAGCCTCCACGAGACGTCAACCGTGCTGGTGGAGACGGTCACCAAGGCCTCGTCTTCCGTGGGCAGCAGCTACAGCGCCCTGCCCAAGTTCTCATCGGATGCCAGCAAGGTGGTGGCCAGAGGGCCCGGGCTTACCAAGGCCTTTGTGGGCCAGAAAAATACCTTCACTGTGGACTGTAGCAAAGCAGGTGAGTGGGGTGGAGTCTGTGTAGCGGGGCAGGGGCAGAGAAAAAGAGTTCGGTGTAACGTAGTGGGGAAATAGGAGGTTTGTTCAAACAAAGAAGTTTTTGCAATAGGTGGGCACCCTTTCAAACATCTGTTAATGTTGATCCTGAGATATGTGTACCGTTGACATGATTTCCAGAACCTAAGAGGTACCCTGCTGGATCAGACCAGGGAGGGTCCATTTAGTTCAGCTTCCTGCCCCACACAGGAGTCAAATAGCTCCTCTGTAGGTCCAACAGCAGGGCACAGAGTCCAAGGCTTTCTCCATGGTAAGAACCTCAGAAGAGGCCTGTTGGATCAGACCAGTGAAGGTCCATCTACTCCACCATACTCTTTCACATGGTAGAAGAAGAAGAGTTTGGATTTATATCCCCCCTTTCTCTCCTGCAGGAGACTCAAAAGGGGCTGACAATCTCCTTGCCCTTCCCCCCTCACAACAAACACCCTGTGAGGTGGGTGGGGCTGAGGGAGCTCCGAGAAGCTGTGACTAGCCCAAGGTCACCCAGCTGGCGTGTGTGGGAGTGCACAGGCTAATCTGAATTCCCCAGATAAGCCTCCACAGCTCAGGCAGCAGAGCGGGGAATCAAACCCGGTTCCTCCAGATTAGATACACGAGCTCTTAACCTCCTATGCCACTGCTGCTCCTGGTAGCCCTGGAGAGCCAAATGAACAGGGCATAGAGGCAGCAGGCCTCCTCCTCCTTGCGTTGGTGTTCAGAGGTTTGCTGCATTTGTATATGGAAGCTCCCTTTAGTCTCCATGGATCGACCTCTTCTCCATGAATCTGTCAGGAAGAAGAAAGTGTCGCTGAGTCGCAGCTGACTCGCAGCCACCATGTTCACACTGAGTTCACCAGTGTTCACTGGGTGTTTTAAAAGGGGATTCATTTGAAACATTTTGAGGCTCAAATGAAACATTTTGGGGTAAAAACAATGCAAAACTCCATGGTGGAAACGTTTTATTTCCTGCCTCAAAACGTTTTAAAGCATCTGTGTGGAAAAGGCCAGAGATGCTTGTGGGGACTATCAGTCTGAAGTTATAAACCTGGAGTGCCCCAAATTGTCAAAAGTTTAGGAAACCCTGGCGTTACGCGAATCCATGTTCCTAGGGGTCTCTCCTGTCCCCTCTCTGCAGGTACCAACATGCTAATGGTGGGCGTCCACGGTCCCAAGACACCCTGCGAGGAGGTTTACGTGAAGCACATGGGCAACCGGGTGTACAACGTCACCTACACCGTCAAGGAGAAAGGCGACTACATCCTCATCGTCAAATGGGGAGACGAGAGCGTGCCCGGGAGCCCCTACCAAGTCAACGTGCCCTAGGGGGTTGTGGAGGTCATCCCCCTTTGGCCCCGCCCTGCACCTCCACACCAAGGACCGGTCTTGACAAACTACCTGTATTACCCCAGGGCGGGGCAAGTGTGAAGAAGAACTTTGGGACAACGGGTTGGGGTTTTCTTTTGTTTCTTTTTCTTTTTTGCCTGTTTGGACTTTGAACAATTTCACCCGGATAAAAGATTGGGAGGGGTCAGGGGAGGCGGACCGGTACCGTTGTGGCCGGTAAGGGTGGGGGGTCACAGTGAAGCCCAGGGAGAGAGAGAAAGGAAAGGGGCCAAAAACCAGATCTTGGGCAGAAGTGATGATACGGGACAGGAAGGGGTTCAGACAACAGGAAATGATGATGCGGGACAGGAAGTGGTTCAGACAACAGGAAGTGATGATGCGGGACAGGAAGTGGTTCGGAGAACAGGAAGTGCATCGTGTTCTGCCCTTTAGCGGTGCAAATGAGGATGGTGTGGGAAGCCCCGGGCAATTCATCTTCCAGGATGCTTTAATTCTGATGGAAGCTTGTCTGCGGTCCATCACTGGTGAATAGCAGCGTGCAATTGAGGCCAGTCTGGCACAGTCTTGTCCCTCCAGCGATGCTTATCCCTCAGTCTTACCGCTTCAGGTTGGCTTTGAGGAAGGAGAAAGATTTGGAACCGGGAATGATGAGGGAGGTAGCAAAATGCAGAGTCTGGAGATGGAGACTTCTGTGAGGTGTACCGGGGAAGAAAGGGATCTTCGGCATCCTTTCAACTGTAGGAGCCCCGACAGACGATCCAGCGAAATGATGCTGCTGAGTGAGCCGTTCCCAGGAAGCAACAGTCAAGCGTGTGGACTCTGAGAAAGGATGGGATCGCCTAAGAAAGTTTCTGACCCAGGGCCCACCACCATGCCTGGGAGGTTTACCGGAAGATGCAGTGCTCCAAGAGTTGCAATTCTTGCAAATGCAGTGAGGGGCATATAGCTTCCCCCCCTCCCCCCAAGGCATTTCCCACCGTCTCTGCTTTCTCTTCATCGGCCATCACTGTGAAGAAGGACTGCCCAAACTGAAGACAGAGATTAATAAAAATATAAACAACGGGAGAAGGAAGAAAAATGTTAAAAGGGAAGGGGGGGGGGATTAGAACCCAAGCCCACGAGGGGAGGACGTTTGAATTCTCCTGAGGGGGGTGGGAGTGGGGAGGGATATTTTTTAGCGATGTGTTTTGTGGTTGTGTGTGTCCTACAGGGATGGAATGGCACCTCCACTCGCCAAAGGTAGTCCAGGCAGAGCAAAGTCCTGCCGCCAGCAATAAAGGTGACTTGCTATTAACCGACAAGACTGCGTTTGGTCTTTGGCTGCTCTTTTGTACGTTACCAGAAGCCTGTTTGGCAATGGGTGAAAAAGTCAACTGCGTGGTGGGCAGTCCAGTTCCTCCAACGCCGTGGTGGCGAACCTTTGGCACTCCAGATGTTGTGGACTACAGTTCCCATCAGCCCCAGCCAGCATGGCCAATTGGCAGGGGCTGGTGGGAATTGTAGTCCATAACATCTGGAGTGCCAAAGGTTCACCACCACTGCTCCGACGACTGAGCTGGATAACATCTGTCTGAGCACAAACACATCTGCCTTACTCCCAGCAGTGGCGTAGGAGGTTAAGAGCTCGTGTATCTAATCTGGAGGAACCGGGTTTGATTCCCCGCTCTGCCGCCTGAGCTGTGGAGGCTTATCTGGGGAATTCAGATTAGCCTGTACACTCCCACACACGCCAGCTGGGTGACCTTGGGCTAGTCACAGCTTCTCGGAGCTCTCTCAGCCCCACGTACCTCACAGGGTGTTTGTTGTGAGGGGGGAAGGGCAAGGAGATTGTCAGCCCCTTTGAGTCTCCTGCAGGAGAGAAAGGGGGGATATAAATCCAAACTCCTCCTCCTCCTCCTCTTCTTCCTCCTCTTCCTCCTCTTTCTCTTCTTCCTCTTCTTCCCAGTACTCCCATTTAACAAGTGGTTGTTTACAAGCACCATGTGTGCCGAAGTGGTGCGAACCTGTTGAATCCCACCACTGCTTACACCCTACTACTGGCTGGGTGTCGGACCAACAAGGTGGGCGTGGGGTTTTTAAATTTGCAGTGAATGATCGCCTGCAGAAGAAAAGGACGAAGATCTGAGAAATGCTTGGATGGGGGAACACATATCAGAAAGGAAATATAAATTCTGTTCTCAGTCAGTTGATGGGATGAAATTAAAAATGGAACTACTAAAGTATTCGCGATCCTTTTTGAGCCCATAGGCCAGTGGTGGCGAACCTTTGGCACTCCATGGCCAATTGGCCATGCTGGCAGGGGCTGATGGGAATTGTAGTTTTTTTAAAATTTATATCCCCCCCTTTCCTGCAGGAGACTCAAAGGGGCTTACAATCTCCTTGCCCTTCCCCCCTCACAACAAACACCCTGTGAGGTGGGTGGGGCTGAGAGAGCTCCGAGAAGCTGTGACTAGCGCAAGGTCACCCAGCTGGCGCGTGTGGGAGTGCACAGGCTAATCTGAATTCCCCAGAGAAGCCTCCACAGCTCAGGCGGCAGAGCTGGGAATCAAACCCGGTTCCTCCAGATTAGATACATGAGCTCTTAACCTCCTACGCCATGCTGGCAGGGGCTGATGGGAATTGTAGTCCATAACATCTGGAGTGCCAAAGGTTCACCACCACGGCCATAGGCACTTGGACATCCGAGGCAGAGCTGTGAGCAGAGCTGCAAAATTGCTGATACAAAATGGCGGCCACAGGAAGGAGAGTCGCCCCCAAAATGGCTGTTGCCGTTTACCTTCAGTCACACAGTGAAGAGCCTTGGGCTGTGGTAGCACCTGCTGCCAAAGCGATTTTTTTTAAAAAGTAGGCCCAGCCAGTCAAATCTCCAATGGCCAATCAGAAGCCTAAGAACATAAGAACAAGCCAGCTGGATCAGACCAGAGTCCATCTAGTCCAGGACTCTGCTACTCGCAGTGGCCCACCAGGTGCCTTTGGGAGCTCACGTGCAGGATGTGAAAGCAAGGGCCTTAAGAACATAAGAAAGAGCCTGCTGGATCAGACCAGAGTCCATCTAGTCCAGCACTCTGCTACTCGCAGTGGCCCACCAGGTGCCTTTGGGAGCTCACCTTGGTAGACCAGAGACTCACCTGGCCCTTCCTATTTTCTGAAAACACTTGGCAGGCTCCAGAAAACGTTTTTGTGACCCTATGCACCACACGGGGGTCTCCTGAGATTGATAAAGCCTACTGAGGAAGGATCTGCATGGCTGTTTCAAAGGGAAGATAATAATAATAAATGGATGGTTCTTGCCCTGGAAGGAAATGAGCAGTGGGGGTCCCACTACAATTCAAGAAGGATATTGACAAGCTGGTATGGGTCCTGTTGAGTTTCCCAAACTTTTAAGGATAATCTGTCTAACTAGAGGTGGGATCCAGCAGGTTCTCACAGGTTCCCGAAAGTAGGTTACTAATGATTTGTGTGTGCCGAGAGGGGGTTACTAATGGGTGATTTTGCCACGTGATTTTGGCCTTAGTTACGCCCCTCCTCTCCGCAGTAGCACGCAGAACTAGAACTAGTCTAGCAGGAGGTGCACCGGCGTGCGTGGCAGCCTGCGCCTGCGTGCATTCATTTCCTGCCCAAGGACCGGCGCAGCGTCCTTGCCACAGCCCTGCCCAGGAATGCCCCGCCCCCAGAATGCCCAGTTACGCCCCCATCGTGCCCCGTCTCCTAAATGCTAGTTATATATGTCTGTCTGCATACACACATACATACACATACCCCCCCACACACAAACATATAAAAAGTATCTTAATTTTACTCCACTCTCCTTCTGACTTCCCTTTTAATCAGGAGGATTTACTACTGAATGCCTGGGTGCTGCGAGCAACTTTAATGACCCTTTTGTTATGCGATAGACTGTCACTGCTTGCCCAATCAACATTAAGCTTAGGCAGAGGTGGGATCCAAAATGTTTAGTAACAGGTTCCCATGGTGATGGGATTCAAACTGTGGCGTAGCGCCAATGGGGCTGGGCGGGGCATGACGGGGGCGTGGCCGGGCATTCCTGGGCGGGGCTGTGGCAAAGACACAGCAGCTGTGCCGGTCCTTGGGCGGGAAACGAATGCACGCAGGCGCAGGCTGCCACGCACGCCGGGGTACCTCCCGCTAGACTGCTTCCAGTTCTGCGCGCTACTGCTGAGAGGAGGGGCGTAACCAAGGCAAAAATCATGTGGCAAAATCACCCATGAGTAACCCCCTCTCGGCACACACCAATAATTAGTAACCTACTCTCGGGAACCTGTGAGAACCTGCTGGATCCCACCTCTGAGCTTAGGCATCCATGCCTTTTGGCTCTCCTTGTTCAGCTCAAATTGAGAACCAGAGATTCCTTATTTCTAAAAGTGAGTAGCTGCAACTAATTAATAAAAGCAAGTGTAAGTGTATTATTCTGGGCCAACCCATTCTGGGCATGGGGGTTACATTCTCCCCCACTAAAAAAATTTCTGGTCAGTCCTCGACATTGTGTAATTCACTAATGTAAACTCTTTGGAAATCATTGCACAATGATTTCCCCCAGAGATTCCTTTTCTGTACTTTGAGGAACCACATTTGGTGCATCTGAATGCAGAACATTGTCTTTCCCTTGCAAGGATTTCCAACTGTTCCAAACTTAGCTGCACTGGAAGTTTGCAAAACTTTCCAGCAAATGTTGCAATTCAACCAATTAGTTTGCAGAAGGGATGGGGGGTTGCAACTGGAATCCCTTCCTTCATGCAACTGCCAAACAGAATCATGTGCTTCACATTCACATAGCAACATCTCTTGAACTTACATCACATAACAAAAAACAGTTATATGGGGATCAAACCCCAACTTGCTGCACATTTCCATTGCAAGCAATTTTATATTTGTAATCTCACCTCCAAGCCCCACTTGGTTACGCCATTTGTAACTCCTTCCTTCTGTGGGTTATTCTGTGGGGCAGAACCTGGAAATGAGTTGCAAAGAACCAAATTCTAAAACAACAAAATGGTTTACTTTTTTCTTTACAATTAACACTTTTAAAACATCAACATTTAACGTTACAATTCAAGGTCCTGTTCAGGTTGCATTTCAAGTCCTTCTATTTACAGTCTACTGATATTGCTAAGTCCAAATCTTCTTTGCAAGTTGGCTGGCTCCTGAAGACTCCAAGGGCTTGATGAACAGGTTGCAACATGATGAAGGTCTCCAGGAGAACTCTCACCCATTACAACTTAACAAGGTGTTAAGGGCTTATAGAAATCAAGGTCCAAGTCTGGTAGCCTTGCTTCTTCTCCAAAGAGCTCTGAGTTCTGCAGCATTCTGCTTCCCTTCAGACTCCACCCCTTTCTGGGTCAACCCATTCTGGGCCAACCCATTCTGGGCATGGGGGTTACACAAGCAATTAATATAACACAGAAAGATTAGTAAATGTGATTTGATATGTAAGTGATTAAAGATGCAATTACTGTTCAGTGATAAGAGGTTGGTGGAGCTTCAAAGAAAAGAATGGAAGCTGTTTATTTCCCCATAACCAGCCGAATCCCTTTATCAAGTCAAGGATATTTAACTATTTATGATTGTTAATTGTGTTCTCTAAGCAGGGGGCCTTTAGAAGAAGAAGAAGAGTTTGGATTTATATCCCCCTTTCTCTCCTGCAGGAGACTCAAAGGGGCTGACAATCTCCTTGCCCTACCCCCCTCACAACAAACACCCTGTGAGGTAGGTGGGGCTGAGAGAGCTCCGAGAAGCTGTGACTAGCCCAAGGTCACCCAGCTGGCGTGTGTGGGAGTGCGCAGGCTAATCTGAATTCCCCAGATGAGCCTCCACACCTCAGGCGGCAGAGCTGGGAATCAAACCCGGTTCCTCCAGATTACATACACAAGCTCTTAACCTCCTACGCCACTGCTGCTCCTTTACTGCAACGGGTTCTTGGGCTCAGATATTCCTCATGGAATGCACAACGACAACTCAGTGCTGTAGGGTTGCAGTAAAAGCCACAGTTTCTGAAGGCCAAGAGTCAGGGTCTGGAATCTGTTTTGTTCAAAGATGGAGGCTTTTAACTGGGCCACTTCAGGGCCAAAAATGTACCAGATTAACAAATGACCGGTTAAGAACATAAGAACATAAGAACTAGCCTGCTGGTTCAGACCAGAGTCCATCTAGTCCAGCACTCTGCTACTCGCAGTGGCCCACCAGGTGCCTTTGGGAGCTCATGTGCAGCAGGTGAAAGCAAGGGCCTGCTGCTGCTGCTGCTGCTCCTGAGCACCTGGTCTGCTAAGGCATTTGCAATCTCAGATCAAGGAGGATCAAGATTGGGAGCCATAGATCGACTTCTCCTCCATAAATCTGTCCAAGCCCCTTTTAAAGCTATCCAGGTTAGTGGCCATCACCACCTCCTGTGGCAGCCTATTCCAAACACCAATCACACGTTGCGTGAAGAAGTGTTTCCTTTTATTAGTCCTAATTCTTCCCCCCAGCATTTTCAATGGATGCCCCCTGGTTCTAGTATTGTGAGAAAGAGAGAAAAATTTCTCTCTGTCCACATTTTCTACCCCAGGCATCATTTTATAGACTTCAGTCATATCCCCCCTCAGACGTCTCCATAACCTCCATAAGGTTAGCATAAGAAATGTGCTAAATATGCTAAACAGAATTGTCAATGGCCTGGAAGTGGAGTGGGGAGAGAGAAAGGAGTTCTGTCCCTTTAAAGAGAGGCTTCCTGCATGGAAATAGGCAGCTAAAATTTCTGCTGGTATGCAGGTGAATAACATCACCTGCTAAATTAAGCCTCTGTTAAAGGGGCAGGTAGCCGGTTCAAGGTACACTCAGTCCTCATCTTCTGAGATCAGTAAAATCAGCACCCAGCTTTCTGGGGTAAATTGCAGATGATGGGGGAAGGCAAGGACGTAGGTAATGGGGGGGGGTTCTCGGGTTCAACCCCCCCCACTCATGTCCGAAGCTCCGCCCCCCGTTTGTGGGTTTTAAAAACATTTAACTGCTTTTTCGGTTTTTGGCCTGCAGGGGGCGCATTGTTTGGGCTAGCTGCTAGCAGCACCAAACTTTTGGGGATTGTTTGGGGGGCCCTCCTAATGATACTCCCCAGGTTTGGTGAGCTTTGGCTTAGGGGCTCCAAAGTTACGGACTCCCAAAGGGGGTGCCCCCATCCTCCATTGTTTCCAATGGGAGCTAATACAAGATGGAGGCTTCACCTTTGAGGGTCCATAACTTTGGACCCCCTGAACCAAACTTCGCCAAACCTGGGAGGTAGCATCAGGAGAGTCTCTTACTGATACCACCCAGGTTTTGTGAAGTTTGGTCCAGGGGGTCCAAAGCTATGGATGCCCAAAAGGGGTACCCCCATCCTCCATTGTTTCCAATGGGAGCTAATACAAGATGGGGGCTACACCTTTGAGGGTCCATAACTTTGGACCCCCTGAACCAAATTTCACCAAACCTGGGTGGTATCATTAGAAGAGTCTCCTAAAGATACCCTGAAAGTTTGGGGCTTCTGGCTTAACAATTGCACCCCTGACAGCAGGCACCCCCCAAATTTCCCCAGATTCTCCTTTTAAATTCAGGGGAGGGGAGGGCAGGGGAGTCTGCTGTCCCCAGCCTCGGAGAGCTGCTTTTATAAGCGCTAGGCCAGGGGTGGGGCTTGGGGAGGGGTGGCCATGTCCTGGGGCAGGTGGGGGTGTGTCCCCCCCCCCGACCCCCCCTAAAAATCTATACCTACGTCCCTGGGGGTAGGCCATGGCAAACCACCCTAGAAACATAGTCTGCCTAGTCAACATTGTGATGTGAGCACACCCCATGGGTAAGTAATGATGATCTGATGTTCACACAGGGTGCCTTGACCTAAAGAGTATTTCTCCAGGTTGTTGATAACTCTTGGTGAATAAGAGCAACCTTAAAAAAAAGTTTTGGGAAGTTTTGCAATCCTAAACTACTTTCTCCCAGCCTCCACTCCGGTAGACTCAATGGAGCTTACTCCCAGGAAAGCTTTCTTAAGGTGGCGCTTTCAACGCACTCACAATGGATCCCTTTCTTCCAGGTCCTTCTGCTCCGCCCCCCAGAGCAATTGGGTTGCACTCCGTCTGTAATTAAAGCCACCAATTAGAAAACCTGTTTAGTTGACACACACCTGATCCTTATCTGACTGGGGCGGGGCAGAAGCAAGGCATCATGGCCCAGCGGTGCGTTTCTGGCTCACCTGCTCTTTCTTGAGCCGTGGAGCGCTTCTGGCGAGAGATGCTGTTTGGTTTTTGCCTTTGACTTGGGGCCAGCGCTGTCTGTTCAGAAGGGTGTGAGAGAATGACGTGGGCAGAGGCTGCCCTACCGAGCTTTCTACCTCCCCACAGCCAGGTAATTCTTAAAAATTTGGTTGTGTCTTTATGTGGTGTGCGCCAGCGTGGTGTACAGGGGAAGCGCAGGTGGGCTGTCATCTGGAGGACCGGGTTTGACTCCCCGCTCCTCCACACGAGTGGCGGACTCTTATCTGGTGAACTGGGTTTGTTTCCCCTCTCCTGCACATGAAGCCTGCCGGGTGCCCTTGGGCCAGTCACAGTCCTCTCAGAACAAGTCCTCCACCTTGAGCTTGTTTGGAGGTTCTAGCAGGGGAGCGCAGCTATCGTATACCCTTGACCGAAGAACGGTACACTCCTTCTATCTGGGATGGTCGTCCTCTTCCACCGAGCGCGCAGCTTTGGGAGGGACGCACATGGAGCGGTGAGGGAGGTAGGGGACACCCGCCTAGCCAGCCAGATCAGCCGAATCAACCCTGGCGATCAATGGGGTGACAGATGTCGCAGCCAGATCGCCCTCAAGTCCTCCACCTACATCACTGGGTGTCTGTTGTGCGGAGAGGAAGGGAAAATAAGTTTGTAAGCTTCCTTTGTGCAGAGAGAAAGGGGTCATAAATACAAGCTTGTCCTCATTAGCCTGTGCGCTCCCACACACGCCAGCTGGGTGACCTTGGGCTAGTCACAGCTTCTCGGAGCTCTCTCAGCCCCACCCACCTCACAGGGTGTTTGTTGTGAGGGGGGAAGGGCAAGGAGATGGTCAGCCCCTTTGAGTCTCCTACAGGAGAGAAAGGGGGGATATAAATCCAAACTCCTCCTCCTCCTCCTCCTCCTAATGACCGGGTGTTCCACAGGGTACCTTTACCTAAGAGGCAGGACAGTATTTCTCCTGGGTGTTGATAACTCTTGGTGAATAAGAGCAACCTTTTTTAAAAAAGGTTTTGGAAGTTTTTCCGCTGCAATCCTAAACGGCTTTCTCCCAGCCTCTGCTCCGGTATACTCAATGGGGTTACTACCAGGAAAGTGTTCTTAAGGTGGCACTTTCAACGCGCGCACAATTGAGGATCCCCTTCTTCCAGGTCTCGCTGCTCCCCACAGAGCCATTTGGCTGCACTCCGCCTGTAATTAAAGCCACCAATTTAAAAAACCTGTTTTCCTCCACGGGTTTTTAGGCAGAGCAATGAACCCCCTCCCTCCCAATTTGTCCTGGGATGAATTTTGCAAAGTTAGTTTGCTTGCATTTAGGAACTCCCCAAGAGAACCCTCCTATTTGCATCGTCCCACCCCAAAAAAGCACACAATTTCCCTAAAAGCCTGGAATTTGGGGTTGTTTTCCTACAAAGGAATTATACAATTCTATGCAGGTAGAAGAAGAAGAAGAGTTTGGATTTATATCCTCCCTTTCTCTCCTGTAGTAGACTCAAAGGGGCTGACAATCTCCTTGCCCTTCCCCCCTCACACCAAGCACCCTGTGAGGTGGGTGGGGCTGAGAGAGCTCCAGAAAGCTGTGGCTAGCCCAAGGTCACCCAGCTGGCGTGTGTGGGAGTGTACATCTGTAATCTGGAGAACTGGGTTTGACTCCCTCCCTGCTCCTCCACTGGAGTAATGGACTCTGATCTGATTAACTGGATTTGCTTCCCCTCTCCTGAACCTGGAACTCTCTCAGCCCCACCTACATCACCAGGTGTCAGTGTGTTGAGAGGAAGGGAAAAAGAAGTTTGTAGGCTCCTTTGAGTCTCCTTCCAGGAGAGAATATCGGGTTATAAGTCCAAACTCCTCATCCTCTTCCTCCTAATGACCGGGTGTTCCACAGGGTACCTTTACTTAAAGAGACAGGACAGTATTTCTCCAGGGTGTTGATAGCCCTTGGCGAAGAACAGCCACCTTTTTATTAAAAAAGCTTTACAAGTGCGGTCCTAAACTGCTTTCTCCCAGCCTCTGCTCCAGTATACTCAATAGGGTTACTCCCAGGAAAGTATTCTTAAGGTGGTACTTTCAATGCGCTCACAATGGAGGATCCCTTTCTTCTGGCTCCTGCTTCTCCCCCAACAGAGCCATTGGGTTGCACTCTGTCTTTAATTGAAGCCACCAATTAAAAAACCTGTTTCCCTCCATCGGTTTTTAGACAGGGCAATGAACCCCCTCCCTCCCTGTTGTCCTGGGATGAATTTTGCAAAGCTCGTTTGCTGATATTTAGGAGCTTCTAGAGAAACTTCAGGAGCAGCAGTGGTTAAGAGCAGGTGCACTCTAATCTGGAGGAACCGGGTTTGATTCCCCGCTCTGCCGCTTCAGCTGTGGAGGCTTATCTGGGGAATCAGATTAGCCTGTGCTAATTTGGGTGACCTTGGGCTAGTCACAGCTTCTCGGAGCTCTCTCAGCCCCACCGACCTCACAGGGCGTTTGTTGTGAGGGGGGGAAGGGCCAGGAGATTGTCAGCCCCTTTGAGTCTCCTGCAGGAGAGAAAAGGGGGATACAAATCCAAACTCTTCTTCTTCTTCTTCTTCATGTTTGAATCACCCCCACCCCAATAAAGCGCACAACAATTTTCCTAAAAAACCTGGAATTTGGGGGTTGTTTTCCTAGAGAAGAATTCTACAGTACTATAGGAATTTCCCTATAAAGGAATAACACAACAAAAAAACACTCCAGGGACAAATAGATTTTGAGTCCGGTCAGTGGAGCCTTACAGGGGAGCAAGCGTTTTGGGGCTCAAAGCTTTCCTGCATGAAAGGAACACCCTAATGTTCAGGCTTTCACTTCTAACAGATAATGCACGCAGCTAATGTGTGATTAGGCGCTTTATCTGTTTTCTACATCCTACATTCCATGTTTCCCCGAATATAAGACAGTGTCTTAATGTGTCTTATATTAATTATAAGACAGTGCTTCCAAACAAAAACTTTGCTACGTCTTACTTTTGGGGGATGCCTTATAGGAGACAAATTCCTTGTGTGTCCAATCACACTTGGCCAATAAAGATTCTATTCTATTCTATTCTATTCTATTCTTATATTTCGCACTTCAGCAAAACCTCTACTATGTCTTATTTTTAGGGGATGTCTTATATTCGGGGAAACAGGGTAGTAACGGCTAAATTATTTTATGTGTGAGGTTTAAAAGGCGTGGTTGTGAATGTTCAACGTTGTTTGAATGTATTTTAATGTTTTAATGTCTCAGTAGACCAGGGGTAGGGAACCTGCGGCTCTCCAGATGTTCAGGAACTACAATTCCCATCAGCCTCTGTCACCATGGCCAATTGGCCATGCTGGTAGGGGCTGATGGGAATTGTAGTTCCTGAACATCTGGAGAGCCGCAGGTTCCCTACCCCTGCAGTAGACATTGCAAAGGAGCAGCAGTGGCGTAGGAGGTTAAGAGCTCGTGTATCTAATCTGGAGGAACCGGGTTTCATTCCCAGCTCTGCCGCCTGAGCTGTGGAGGCTTCTCTGGGGAATTCAGATTAGCCTGTGCACTCCCACACACGCCAGCTGGGTGACCTTGGGCTAGTCACAGCTTCTCGGAGCTCTCTCAGCCCCACCTACCTCACAGGGTGTTTGTTGTGAGGGGGAAAGGGCAAGGAGATTGTCAGCCCCTTTGAGTCTCCTGCAGAAGAGAAAGGGGGGGACATAAATCCAAACTCCTCCTCTTTCTCCTGAAAATGAGTTTGTGCGTTTTGCTAGTGGAACAACTGTCAATTTTTTCCTCCGTCTTGCTTTCTTTTGGATGCTTGATCAATGATTGCTGCGATCTTCATATTTTCAGTTGCAAAGTACACGCTGGTGTCGGTACTGTGATATTTGCGCAGGAGAGGATAGAAGAAGCTCGTAAATTGATAGATTTTACAATTTTTGGGGAGAAAACATTTAGAATGCAATAATAATTGTGACTAAATATCATTGGAACATTATATGCCCTTATAGAACGTCATTTGCAACCCTGCGGGCTGTTTCTTTATATTTGTGATTAGAAATGTGATTAAGGGAAATTTCATTATAATTTCTTATTCTTTTGGTAGTTGTGGGTTTTTTGGGCTGCATGGCCGTGGTCTGGTAGATCTTGTTTTTAACGTTTCGCCTGCATCTGTGGCTGGCATCTTCAGAGGTGTATCACAGAGAGAAGAATGTTACACACTGTGTCGTATTCTTTTGTTTGCATGACTGTTACCAGCAGGAAAATAGGAAAAATATTTTCCAGAGCCTGCCACTGAACTACACTGGCTAAGGATCAGAGCAAAGAGACCAGTGTTGTCCAAAAGCCCCCACAAGTCCTGGAAAGAACATGTATATACAAATGTGCTGATATTTCACATGGTTTCCTTCTTGCCTTTTTCCCATTTAAGGTTTAATGTAAGCCCCTCAGTGTTGGATTTATTATTTGCCAAATGTTTAGGATTATACTTTAGCTAGGTTCTCCAGTTGCTTTAAGGTTTTGTTACTGTTAATTTAGGATACTCTTGTTATATGTTTATATGGGCTTGTACTGTATTGGAGGTTCTTTGTTATAAGGTTAAGGGATTCTATAACATGACTGGTTTTAACAGTGAGGCGTAGTGGTTAAGAGCAGTGGACTCTAATCTAGAGGACTGATTCCCACTCTTCCACAAAAGTGGCAGACTGTTATGTGGTGAACTAGAAGAAGAAGAAGAGTTTGGATATATTCCCCATCTTTCTCTCCCCCAAGGAGACTCCAGGTGGCTTACAAGCTCCTCTCCCTTCCTCTCCCCACAGTAGATGCCTTGTGAGGTTAGTGTGTTTGCGAGAGTTCAGAGAGAACTGTGACTAGCCCAAAGTCACCCAGCAGGAATGCAGGAGTGCGGAAACACACCTGGTTTACCAGATAAGCCTCTGCTACTCAGGTGGAGGAGTGGGGAATCAAACCCGGTCTCCCGATTAGAATCCACCTGCTCTTAACCACTCTGCCCGTGGTGGCAAACCTATGGCACTCCAGATGTTCATGGACTACAATTCCCATCAGCCCCTGCCAGAATGGCCAGGGGCTGATGGGAATTGTAGTTCATTAACATCTGGAGTGCCATAGGTTCGCCACCCACTGCACTATGCCATGCTGGCTCTCTAGGTTTGCTTCCCCACTCCTACATTCCTGCTGTGTGGCCTTGGACCTGTCACAGTTTGTTCAAAATTCTCTGGGACGCACCTACCTGACAAGGTTGTTGTGTGGGGAGGAAAAGGAATTTGTGAGCCCTTTTGTGTCTCCTTAGAGGCAGGAAAAGTGGGGTATAGATTCAAATTCTTCTGCTTTATCATTTTAAAAATGTTCAGTTGCAGGCTAGTATCCTGTTTACTTTCTGGGGAGGCTGTAAGTGCTGTCTGGTCCCAGCTATGACTAGCACCAGTTTACCCATTTCAGTCTACCTGTTTATTACCCTGGGGGCTGAGAAATGTTCTGGTATCGGGACACCTGCTTGTTACCTGTCTTTTTCTGTTAAGATCCAGCCTGCTGTAGAGTTCTGGAGAATTCAAAATGTGCAGCACTGTTTGGGGTGTTCTGCTGGCTCCTAATAAAATTTCAACGTTATCTTTCTATCACACATATACAATTTTTTTTCACAAATATACAAAAAAATTTTCTGGTAAGCACACAGGTATGGCTATAAAACCTCTAGATTAGGTTTTTATTTCGGCAGTCTTTTGTCAAGCCGATAATTGTTGTACAAAGTATTCTTTTTCCTTACTCCTCTAGAAGCACAACTGTTTTTTCTTACAATAGTTTCCAAATTGAATTTCAAATTTCACTTGAATGGCTCTTCTTTAAATAGTCCTTCTCTCTGGATATCAGGATCTCTCTGGATATCAGGATCTCATAGGAGCAGCAGTGGCGTAGGAGGTTAAGAGCTTGTGTATGTAATCTGGAGGAACCGGGTTTGATTCCCAGCTCTGCCGCCTGAGGTGTGGAGGCTCATCTGGGGAATTCAGATTAGCCTGCGCACTCCCACACATGCCAGCTGGGTGACCTTGGGCTAGTCACAGCTTCTCGGAGCTCTCTCAGCCCCACCCACCTCACAGGGTGTTTGTTGTGAGGGGGGAAGGGCAAGGAGATTGTCAGCCCCTTTGAGTCTCCTGCAGGAGAGAAAGGGGGGATATAAATCCAAACTCCTCCTCCTCCTCCTCCTCCTCCTCTTCCTCTTCTTCTTCATGTGAGAGATAATACTCACCTAGTGAGTTGGAGTATGCATGGGTGTAATATCTGTGACAGTACCTGTTGTACACCTGCCTTGATTATTATGGCATTCCCTAGGGTTTTGGCTTTGGTGCCTGGCTTGCGTGGGATTAAGGGAAACCTCCTTTACGGCTGAAAGTCAGCTTTTAAAGGCAACCTTGATGTGCTGTGTAGGGCTGCTTCCATGGAGAGGCTGTGGTTGCCAACTCCAGGTTGGGCAATTCCAGGAGCGATAGGGCCGCCTACCTAATAAAACAATCCTATGAATTAGCAATCTATGAAGGAGCTAGAAGATGGGGGCGGGGGAGTTAATGGAAAATGGTCGGTGTACCTCTTTGGTCCAAACTCAGTGCTCCTCAGCAAGCCTTGATCAGGGATCTCTAGGTCAATAGTGAACAGCTGGGGGTAGGAAGCTGCAAGTTGTAGTAAGGAGAGGTTTTCCTTCCCCACCCCTCAACAGTGTTTCCCTGCCCCTTCCTCCTTCTCTCTTTCCCCTTTTCCCCTCACGTTCCCTTCCCTCCTGTCTCTTTTCCTCTGTGCACCCGAGGCAAGGACGTAGGTAAGGGTTTTTTTCCCCTCGGGTTCAACCCCCCCCCCCCCATTCATGTCCGAAGCTCCGCCCCTCTGTTTGTGGGTTTTAAAAACATTTTTAGTGCTTTTTTATTTATGGCCTGCAGGGGGCGCACTGTTTGGGCTAACAGCACCAAACTTTCAGAGATTGTTTGGGGGACTCTCCTGATGATACTACCCGGGTCTGGTGAGGTTTGGTTCAGGGGGTCCAAAGTTATGGACTCCCAAAGGGGGTGCTCCCATCCTCCATTGTTTCCAATGGGAGCTAATAGAAGATGGGGGTTTCACCTTTGAGTGTCCATAACTTTGGACCCCCTGAACCAAACTTCACCAAACCTGGGGGGTATCATCAGGAGAGTCTCTTACTGATACCACCCAGGTTTTGTGAAGTTTGGTCCAGGGGGTCCAAAGCTATGGACTCCCAAAAGGGGTGCCCCCATCCTCCATTGTTTCCAATGGGAGCTAATAGAAGATGGGGGCTACACCTTTGAGGGTCCATAACTTTGGACCCCCTGAACCAAACTTCACCAAACCTGGGGGGTATCATCAGGAGAGTCTCTTACTGATACTACCCAGGTTTTGTGAAGTTTGGTCCAGGGGGTCCAAAGCTATGGTCTCCCAAAGGGGGTACCCCCATCCCTTATTGTTTCCAATGGGAGGTAATAGGAGATGGGGCTACAACTTTGACGGTCCATGTAACTTTGGACCCCCTGAACCAAACTTCACCAAACCTGTGTGGTATAATTAGGAGAGTCTCCTAAAGATACCCTAAAAGTTTGGTGCTGCTAGCTTAACAATTGCACCCCTGACAGCAGGCACCTCCCAAATTTCCCCAGATTCTCCTTTTAAATCCACTCCCTTCGGCATGGATTTAAAGGGAGAATCTAAGGTCCTCAGTTTAGAAGAAGAAGAGGAGTTTGGATTTATATCCTCCCTTTCTCTCCTGTAGGGGACTCAAAGGAGCTTACACTTTCCTTGCCCTACCCTGCTCACAACAAACACCCTGTGAGGTGGGTGGGGCTGAGAGAGCTCCGAAAAGCTGTGACTAGCCCAAGGTCACCCAGCTGGCATGTGTGGGAGTGTACAGGCCAATCTGAATTCCCCAGATAAGCCTCCACAGCTCAAGCGGCAGAGCTGGGAATCAAACCCTGTTCCTCCAGATTAGAATGCACCTGCTCTTAACCACTACGCCACATTGAAAGTGATGCTGTTTCACGGAGGGTCATAATCCACCCCCAAACAGCATCACTTTCAATTTTGTTTAACTGGGGACCCCAGATTCTCCCTTTAAGGTGGATTTAAAAGGGGAATTTGGGCTCTCTAGTTTAAACACCATGGAAAATGATGCTGTTTGGGGGTGGATTCCAGCATCACAGCGGCTGCCGGGGGGGGGGGGGGGGGAACGGGAAGCAAAACTCAGATTTTGCACCGGGCTCCATTTTCCCTCTATGTCTCTGCCCAGAGGGGAGGGCAGAAGGAACTGCCAGCTGCCGGCTGAGCGCCCAGCGAGTGGGGGGCAGGGGAGGGTAGGGCGGGGGAGTCTGCCGTCCCCGGCTTTGGAGAGCTGGTTTTATAAGTGCTAGGCCGGGGGCGGGGCTTGGGGAGGCGTGGCCATGCCCTAAGGGTGGGTGGGGGTGTGGCCCCCCCCGAACCCCCCCATAAAAAAATCTATACCTACGTCCCTGACCTGAGGGGTGCACCCAGAGGTGGGATCCAGCAGGTTCTCACAGGTTCCCGAGAGTAGGTGACTAATTATTTGTGTGTGCCGAGAGGGGGTTACTAATGGGTCATTTTGCCACGTGATTTTTGCCTTAGTTATGTCCCCCCTCTCAGCAGTAGCGCGCAGAACTTGAAGCAGTCTAGCAGGAGGTGCACCGGCGTGCGTGGCACTCAGTGGTGGCGAACCAGAGGTGGCACTCATAGCCCTTTCTGTGGGCACACGTGCACAGAGTTCATCATGTGGGGGCGGGGGGTGCGGAAAATCACACACACACACACCCCCCACACACACATCTATGCTGACCTGGGCACGATCCTTTACCTGGGAATAAGCTCGGCTGCTGGCAATGGGGCTTGCTTCTGAGTAAACCCTCCTAGGGTCGTGATTCACCCATTCAAAGTGTTGTACGGTTGCTTCACCAAGCTTACTCCCGAGTAATGCGAGCCTCGGAGCCAACTGTTTTTTCTAAATTAAAATCTCAGTATTCAGGTTAAATTGCCGTGTTGGCACTTTGCGATAAATAAGTGGGTTTTGGGTTGCAATTTGGGCACTCGGTCTCGAAAAGGTTCGCCATCGCTGACCTACAATATCTCAGGTACGTTTTCTTTTGGACAATAAGTCAGCTGAGATAGTAGAGCTGGTAGCTGAATTTTTAACTAGCGTATTCATGAACTAATAGGGTTGAAATGTTATCTAGCTTGTGCTATTGATGCCTAATAAAGGTTTGATTGATTGAAATATAAGGAGCTGTTTGAACTGCGTTGGAGAGGGAGAACTTGAGCTCAGAGAGCCATTAGCCAGATTGAGGGAAGAAGCAAAGAAACCGAGAGAACAGAAGCTTTGCTGAAACTTCTTGCCGCTTTGCAATAAATCTTTTTTTATTGTTTTCTAAAATTCACAACTGGAGCCTGAACTTAGAATTATGTGAAGCTTCCGATTTGAACTGAGTTCACAGGATGCCTTAACCAGTGGTGGGATCCAAAAATTTTAGTAACAGGTTCCCATGGTGGTGGGATTCAAACAGTGGCGTAGCGCCAACGGGGCTGGGCGGGGCACGACAGGGGCGTGGCTGGGCATTCCAGGGGCGGGGCATTAATAATTGCTCTGTTACTGTAAAAAACTCTTACTGTAAACAAAAAAGTTCCTAATTTCCAGCTGGTATCTTTCTGCCCATAATTTAAACTCATTATAGCAAGTCCTATCATCTACTGCCAACAGAAACAACTACTTCTCCTCTAATTGACTGCCTGTCAAATGCTTAATACTTTCAAATACTTAATTTTGTTTCTAGAAATCAAAAGAAGGAGACTTTCCTGAAACAAGGAACTTGACCATATTTCTAAAACATGTTTTTAAAACAGCCCAACAGGGAGAATGATCCCGTTTTCTACCTTCGCTAACCAGCCACATAGGAAACAACAGGGCTTTATGATTTTTTGGACCTAATGGGATTTCGAACGGAAAAGCAGACCCAATTAGTAACCCCCTCTCGGCACACACAAATAATTAGTAACCCACTCTCGGGAACTGGTGAGAACCTGCTGGATCCCACCTCTGGCCTTAAGAAGAAGAAGAAGAGTTTGGATTTATATCCCCCTTTCTCTCCTGCAGGAGACTCAAAGGGGCTGACAATCTCCTTGCCCTTCCCCCCTCACAACAA
The DNA here is from genome assembly GCF_021028975.2 of Sphaerodactylus townsendi. NCBI lineage: Eukaryota > Metazoa > Chordata > Lepidosauria > Squamata > Sphaerodactylidae > Sphaerodactylus > Sphaerodactylus townsendi. The sequence goes on along the minus strand of NC_059430.1, from coordinate 5,575,582 downwards.
ACACCCTGTGAGGTAGGTGGGGCTGAGAGAGCTCCAAGAAGCTGTGACTAGCCCAAGGTCACCCAGCTGGCGTGTGTGGGAGTGCCCAGGCTAATCTGAATTCCCCAGATAAGCCTCCACAGCTCAGGCGGCAGAGCTGGGAATCAAACCCGGTTCCTCCAGATTAGATACACGAGCTCTTAACCTCCTACGCCACTGCTGCTCCTTAACAGTGCCTGATCCCTTTTAATGGGAGTTGGTGGGGAATGAACTTAGGACCTTCTGAATACTTTGCTGCAATTCCTCCCCTCTTACAGTAGCAAACACTATAACTCAGAACTGTTGACATTGGGTATGTGTTCTTTTCTTGACAGTGGAGAAAATAACTGGAGAAAATAATTATTGCCGTGATATGTGTCTGTTTGGCATCCTCGTTTTAGAAAACTTGACCCTGGCTTGGAATGGGCCGGGTGAATTTCTAGCTACTGGATATTCACATCTCTCTCCTTCTTTTCCCTTCTGCAGATGGGTGCTGCTCTTCCATTCTTGCTTTCAATATTCCTTGCGGGACTGCCTTCTCACTCCACCGTTCGCTTGGCCCATCTGACCTGGGAGGACGGTCGCCCGGTTGACTGAACCAAGACATCTTGCTATTGCTGTCCCTTTGGGGTTGGAAGTGCCTCGTGTCTGGCTGGATGTGAGTCTTTGCAGAACTGGTGTCGTGAGCCAGCCCCTGGGTACTTACCAGGATACAGAGGGCAGAACCTGAGGACACAGTGCGGCCAGAGTTGGCTGCTCCTGAGGAAGACCAGGCAGCAGAGCCAACTCCCAGCCCCTCCCTGCCTGATACCGTGCAGGTGGAGGAGCCTGCAGATCCTCCTAGGGCACACAGACTTGAGTCAGCTGTGCACAGGAGGCAGAAGCAGAGGCAGCTGCTGCAGAAGCAAAGGAAAAGTGCCTGTATTGCAGCAAGATATGGGAAGATAGAAGTCTCTGCATCTGATGAGGATTAACTCCTTGCAGAATCCCAACCTCTTGGACAAGGCTCTCTATATAAGCTTGCTTCTGCCTGGCTGCAACAAGTATATTTCCCGTTTCTTTCCGTGTGCCTGGTCTACAGTGCTGATCTCCTGCGCCGTGACCTGTGGAACTACGCCTTCGCCTGCCGCCTGCATTGACCCATTGGATTGATTTCTGACCGCGCTCTTGTCTGCTGCCTGTTCTGTCTTGCGAGACTGGACCTGACCATGCCCTACTTGCCTGCAGCACACCTGTCCCCCTGTTCTGTCTTGCGAGACTGACCTGGCCTACCTGTCTTGGGACTCTGGCTACCTGGGCGGCTGCTGGATGTTCTTGCTGGAAAAGTCTCGATTCCATCTGGTCATCCATCACCCTATGACTCTCTCCCTATTCACCCTCCATCTGGCTTGGGATGGCAGGACTCTGGGTGACTCTGGCTCTATGGCTTAGTGCGAGGGTCCCCAGCCTTTTTGAGCCTGAGGTCACCTGTGGAATTCTGGCACGGCGTAACGGGCGCTGCAACAAAATGGCGGCCACAACATAGCCGCTGCCAAAGCTCCTGCAGGAGGCGATGTCTACCATAGCTTGCTTCCAATCACAGATAGACGATCCTTCTGTGGTGGTGGCGGATTTTGCCAAACTGACGCTTGCTTTGACGAAGCTCTAATGGCCACCCGGAAACCTCCGCAGGGACAGTCCCATTGGCTCCTGCCCACTTTCTGAAAACACCGGGTGGCCCCCAGATAAAATGCTGGTGGGCGCTATGGCAACGGGGCACCACATTTGGGTCCAGCTGGCTCAGTGGTTGTGAGAACTCGGTGCAAAGAACTCAGAAACCACGTTGGAAAGGTTCGAATCGGACCGCCAGATGAGGCTGCCACATACACCGTGAGGAGTGCCAAATTTAACCTATCTGGATCAGATATAGTTGGGGCGGGCCTGCAGTGGCTCACTGCTTCCAGCATCTGCTTTCCATGCTGAAGGTCTCTGGGTTCGATCCCCAGCAACTCCCATAACAAAGATCTGGTAGGAGGTGGGGGGAGGGGCCTCCACGGGAGACCTGGAGAGATGGTGCTGGCGGGAGACTCGATATTCAGCAGCTACGTGTGGTTCTGTGCCCCTTGTTGGAGATGCCTGGGTTCACTTAGCTAAGAACCAGTTTGGAACTAGTTTCTGGTTCCTCTGTGTCAAGCCCTGGATCTGTGACCCAAATCAGACTCTGCAACTTGAAGGTTTAGAAGTCTTTATTGGCAGATGACCCAGGCTGGAAGGAAAAAGCTAGTTCTGCTAGAACAGTGATGGCGAACCTTTTCGAGACCGAGTGCCCAAATTGCAACCCAAAACCCACTTATTTATCGCAAAGTGCCAACATGGCAATTTAACCAGAATGCTGAGGCTTTAGTTCAGAAAAAATGTCTGGCTCCGAGGCGTGCGTTACTCAGGAGTAAGCTTGGTGGTAATCGGTGGCTTTGCTTTGAAGCAACTGGGCAACTCTTCCAACGGGTGAATCCTACGATTCTAGGAGGGTTTACTCAGAAGCAAGCCCCATTGGCCAGCAACTGAGCTTTCTACTCCCAGGTAAAGGATTGGCATGCTTTAGCTCTTCACCATTTAAATCAGTGGGCTTTAACAGCTTGTAACAGGGTTACCTACACTGCTTCCCAAAACTAGATCTTAGGTTTAATGCTAATAATCGAGCCCAGCTGCCCAGGCTTCTAGCCTGGATATGTGTGTGTGTGGGTGTGGGGTGACTTCTTGGTTTGCTCATGCCCACAGAGAGGGCTCTGAGTGCCACCTCCGACACCCGTGCCATAGAGGTTCGCCACCACTGTGCTAGAACATTCAAACAACCCCAATATATCAATCCCGTATCCTCTTTCCCCCTCCGTGTCCCTTAGCTCTATCCAGGGAAGGGGGCCCGGCATTTTGTTGGGTAAAATATCAAAAAAACATCAAAAAGAGACTCCAGTTTCAAAGCGGACTGAAATAATGTGTGCAAAGCTTTTGAGGAGACTTTCCAGAAAATGGGGGGGACGCTCCCAACGACAATTCCCCAGCCTTCCAGCTGGACTCTAATCCTATTAGAAGGGGAAATAAGGTGTGTTCTGCCAGGCCTCATGGTTTGTTTGTTTGTTTATTTATTTATCTATCATATTTATATACCGCCCTCCCCCAAAGGCTCAGGGCGGTGTCCATCAGTCATAAAAACAATTTAAAACAGATAATAATACATAAAATACTAAAACTTTGCGGTGATGGTTTCCAACCCCCCCTCACTCCCCTTGTGTAAATTCCAATGGAGGCTGATGTTCTTGGCATGGTTGAAATCATCCCTGTTGGTTAAAACGCTTCATGGAATTAGGGTCCAGCTCAGGGCCCCATGGAAACTCTGTAAGTCCCAAGAGGGCCCTTGATCCTCACCTGGAAGCCTTGTTCCACCAGGTAGGGGCCAGAGTCAGTAAAAGTCCTTGGCCCTTGTAGAGGCCAGCCGGATCGGCCTTTGGGGCCAGGGATCACTCAGTAGGTCCTACTTCTCAAATGAGCTGGAGGGGCCTAGAAGGGCGTGTATAGGGAGAGACGGTCCTCAAGTGGCAAGCAGGGCCAAGGGGCTGCTAATCGGTTTTGAAGGTCAATACCAAAACTTTAAACATGACCCGGTACTCGATTGGCAGCCAGTGTCGTTGGTATAGGACCGGCGTAATTGAATACCTCTGGAACTCTGGCCCTGTTAGATGCGTTCTGTGTCCGGGTTGGCTCCACCAGTCTAGTCCTGTTTATTCATACCAGTGTTGGTATGGTGAGATATCTGATCTTGGGAAACTCACTGCCCCATTCAGGAGACCCATGGATATGCACCGTGTTTCCCCAAAAATAAGACAGGGTCTTATATTTGGGTGCTGTGTGGTTTCCGGGCTGTATGGCCGTGTTCTAGCAGCATTCTCTCCTGACGCTTCGCCTGCATCTGTGGCTGGCATCTTCAGAGGATCTGATGTTGGGAAAGCAAGTGGAGTATACATCTGCTGGAGTGTCCAGGGTGGGTGGGAGAAACCTTGTCTGTGAGTAACAAAGAAGGCAAACCAGGTCAATAGTTGAGGGCATCTGAATAGAAGTATGAGTAAATAATGAAGACTATAGCCTGGGCGTAACACTGTAGACAGCAAGGTCACTGTGGGAGCATCTGGAATAGAAGTATCCTGGCCTTTGGTTTCTTTGTCTATGGTCATCCCAGTTTGTGTGGGGAGCTGGTTAGACACTGTCTTGACTCTAGTATTTTTTTTCAACACTGGCAGCCAAGTTCTGTTCATTTTCATAGTTTCTTCCTCTTCCTGCTAAAATCTGTCCATGTGCTTATGGATTTCAATTGCTTCTGTGGTGGGGTTCCTGAATTTAGTGGCTTTCTCAGAGTGGTCCAGGAATTTCTGTTTTTCAAATAACATTCTATGTCCAGGTTGGTTTATCATGTGTTCTGCTATTGCTGGGATTTTTTCTGGCTGAAATAGTCTCCAGTATGCCTGTGTTCTCGACATGGTCTCTGTGCGCCATTCTTGGTGGTTCCTTTCTATGTAGACTTGTCCACAGCCGTATTGGTATGCATAGACTCCCTGCAGTAACTAAAGGGGATCCTCCTTATCCCTTTGCTGAACGTGAGCATCTGTTGAATTTTCTTAGTGGGTCTGTAGGGATGGTTTGTAGGTTGTGCTTCTTCATCAGTTTTCCCATGCTTATCAGTGTGGATCCCTTTGGATGTATGGTAAGAACATCTTCCCCTCTAGATGGCTTCCTTTATCTTGTCTATGTGGCTTTGTCTCTTGGTCTTGGCAGCCCTTCTTGGATTTCTGTAATAGAGTAAATCCATTAGCCTGTAGTGAGCCCTCTGTTTAGGTGGACTCAATTCATCTTGTAGGAGGTGAGGTTCAGCTAGATTCTGTTTACATGCGCCAAAAGTTTTACAAGTGCTCCTTTTGCCCCATGGTACTTGGAGCTTTGTGTAGCTATCTGTCTGTGTGCTTAGGTTTGCTGTATACTGTGTGTCCCAATTGTTGGTTTGGTTTGCATTAGGATGACTAAAACATCTAAAATGGCAGTTTTCCCATTTTCATTTTCTTCATAGTAAATTGGATGTTTTGGGTGGATCTTGTTGATATGGTTCAGGAACTTGTTTAGTTCTTTCTCTCTTTCTCTCCAGTATTCCAAATGGTATAATGTGTCATCCACGTGAACGGAACCATACATGGTGGGCTTTTTTTTGGTGCTGTTTTCAGGGCTTGTTTCTCAAAAAAATGTTCCATATAAAAATTAGCTATTACAGGGCTAAGAGGGCTACCCATGGCTACTCCCATCTCTTCTTGTTCCTAGTATTCATTATCCCACTGGAAGTAGCTGGTAGTGAGACAATGTTGAAACAGGGCTGTGATGTCTCTTTGGGAATTTCTAAGTTAATGAGTGTCATGGTGTCTGCTATGGGGACCTTGGTGAATAGGGGACACCTACATCAAAACTGGATCAGTTTGTCATTGGGGTTGAGTTTGTGCTCGCTTACTCTTTTCAATGAAGTGAGTTGGAGTCCCTTAATGTAATGTGTAGTGAGTCCAATATGGATTTGCAGTTGTGTGGCCAGGAAACTTTGCCAAATCATATGTAGGGAGATCCAATTGCACTCACAATAGGTCTGGAGTGGGTGTGGAGTCCCTTGTGGGATTTTGGGAGTCCATAGGAGTCTAGGAGGGGTGAGCTCTCTTGATTCCAGTAGAGTCGTTGGTGAAATGATTGGATCAATTGAGGAGTTTTAAATCAAGGTGTTGGTTTTCCCAGGATTTTGTTGGTTGGGTCCTGTTTTAACTTTTTTTGTATGTTGTGGGGTCCAAAAGTTGTCTGATTTTTTTCTTTGTATTGGTCTGTTTCCATGATAACCGCGTAAGCATTACCTTTTATCTTCTCGTAGAATGCTGATTTCTGAATCAGAATTGAGATCTTTGATGTCTTTTCTTTCTTTTCCTTGTTAAGTGTTACTGGAGTGGAAAGTTTTGCCTTCTCTCAGAATTCTTGCTGTTTCCCTCTTACTTCCCTCCGCTTCTTCCTCAGGGAGATGATAAATCATTGATTCCACATTAGCCGCATGATGTTTTCTACTGGAATTCTGGTGGTGGCAGTAACAGCAAAGTTGCCTCCTTTGTTAAGATGGATACTTCAGCCTCAGAGAGTTGCCTCTCAGTCAGATTGACATATCCTTGATGTGTCCAGAAGTACAGGTTTCACCTTGGATGTTTTTGGCATTTGGTCGACTTTTTTAGTTTCTGCCTCAGTGTGTGGTAAGCCATGTCTTTTCTCCATTTTGCTGTAGGTGAAGTTTGCCACCTTTATCCCAAAGTCTTGTGCAATCATCTTTGGTTGGTATTGATAAGGAAGGGACTAATAACTCCCCCTGTCTAAGTTTGCAAAGTGCTCCTTTATGGTGGTGTGTGGGATTCTCTCAATGCGAAAAGTGTAATGCCTGTAGGTGCTATAGATAATGGGTGAGCCTGTGGTGTTTTGAAAGTCCTTTTGGCTGCAAGAAATGATGGGATAGTACCTGTGTCTCTTGCTCCAAAAGATGTGTTAGAGTTTATTTTCAGGGGATGTCTTATTTTTTCCCTTGATTTTGCGCCCCCCACATGACCAGATTGGCTGTGCCGGGGAATCTGTAACTAGGGCTTACTTTTAGAGTAGGGCTTATATTTCAAGCATCCTCCAAAACCCCTGAAAAATCATGCTAGGGCTTATTTTCAGGGAAGGTCTTATTTTTGGGGAAACAGGGTCTGTAGGTGTCTTTCCAAAGATTAAGTCCCAAAAGCTGGGCTCCAAGGAACATTATAGTCTATTCACAAATGCTGTTTTAAGTTTAAAATTCCACTTAAGGGAAGAAGATAGGAACTTGCTTTGGCTGTTGTTGGTTATCCCAGGGGGTGATGGGAATCGTAGTCCACACACTTCTGGAGGGCCCAAGTTGGGCACCTCTGCATTACAGCAAAATATGTTCGGCCTATGACCAGTCCAGGAGAAACTTCCCAGGGAAGAGAACCAGAGGTGGGATCCAGCAGGTTCTCACCAGTTCCCGAGAGTGGGTTACTAATTATTTTGTGTGTGCCGAGAGGGGGTTACTAATTGGGTCCGCTTTTCCAAGTTAGGAAATCCCATTAGGGTCCAAAAAATCATAAAGTCCTGTTGTTTCCTGTGTGGCTGGTTAGCTAAGGTTGAAAAGCGGGATCATTCTCTCCTGTTGGGCTGTTTTAAAAACATGTTTTAGAAATATGGTAAAGTTCCTTTGTTTAAGGAAAGAATCTCCTCCTTTTTGATTCCTAGGAAACAAAACTCAAGTATTTGAAAGTATATGAAGTATTTGACAGGGCAGTCAATTAGAGCAGAAGTAGTTAGTTTCTGTTAAGGCAGTAGACGACAGGACTTTGCTATAATGAAGTTTGCAAATTATGGACAGAAAAGATACCAGCTGGAAATTAGGAAAACTTGTTTGTTTACAGTGTAAGAGTTTTTTACAGTAACAGAGAAATTATTAATGCCCCGCCCCCGGAATGCCCGGCCACGCCCCCGTCGTGCCCCGCCCAGTCCCATTGGCGCTACGCCACTATTTGAATCCCACCACCATGGGAACCTGTTACTAAAATTTTTGGATCCCACCACTGGGAATTGTGGGGGGGGAAGCTGCGCATAATGTCAAAATGCAGGGAGCCTCTTTTATCCTGTTTTTCCTTCCAAGCCCATGCAACTGGGCTCCTTAAAATGGTGATAACACTGTGAGGAATGCTAATACAGCAGAGACGGTAACAGGGCAGAGGAAGAGGTGGTCTACACCGCAGGTCTGTATTTCAAAGGTACTCTTTACTGGAGAAAAATGCTGAGTTATTCTTCCGCGAACACGAGTTGTTCTTCACGGCCCGGGTGTGTGCATGGTCTTGGACAACGAACAAACTGTTGATAATGTGTGTGACTACTTTCCTGGGAGAATCAAGCTGTGTCTTCACTTGACAAGTTTAATTTTTGAGTCTCCAAGGTGTGGCCTGCATTAGAACACCTAGGTTTGAATCCACTAGCACCTTGGATGCCAACAAGATTTGAGGTGGATGGGTTTTGAGAGCCAAATGTCAAGGGGACGGGCTCTTAGCGGGTCGTTCTTGTTTCCGTTCCAGAGGGGAGCTTATATTGCTAGGTGGGGGTAGGTGGGTGGGAAATTTGGCTGTTTGACTGTTTTGTTCTACCCACTGTCTATAGTCTGGCAGGGTACTGAATTCATAGAAGGCATTACAGTCCCGGTGGATTGAAGAGTTCTGTTTAGAGTTCGCTAGCAAATGCAGAATGGGGTAATTCCAGATGGCCTGCTGTGTTAATCTGTAGTCGCACCTGTTGTGTAGCGCCTTTTAGACTAACAACACTTGCTTGGATGTAAAGCATTCATGAATCAAAGCTCACTTTTTCCGATGCAAAAGAGAACGATGACCCATCAGCCCTTATGTGCAAGTCAGAAGGTGGGAGCAGGGCATACAAAGAACGCCCCGTTGGAGTCCGGATACTAAAGCACAGTGCAAAATGATTGGGGGGGGTGGGATAGGCAGGGTGGAAAATGCCCCGCCCCCAGAATGCCCGGCCACGCCCCTGTCGTGCCCCGCCCAGCCCTATTGGCGCTACACCGCTGTTTGAATCCCACCACCATGGGAACCTGTGACTAAAAATTTTGGATCCCACCACTGATCAAGCTTCTTCCTCCGAGACATCCAGGTTTTATCTTTGGTGAGGAAATGCCTCTGGATAATTGTCCTTGTGATAACGGAGTTGTTTGCCTTCTGGCTCTTCGCATATTCACCTTGATGTTCCGCCCTGTGTTGTCTTACAGCAACTGAGGAGACAGCATGTCTTTTCGGCGAATGAGAGAAGCCACGGGCAACTCTGCCGTACTGCTCCCCTTCCAGCCTTTTTATTGACAGTTACAGGTGGAAAATCAAACACGGCATGCAGGTGGGGGGAAGCACAACACAGTGGACGGGGCAAAGAGCACAGGGGGATTTGAGCAGGGGAATTGGCATTTGCACGTGCACACATTGGAGCCAGAGAGTCTTGCAACCTCAGCAGTTTCTCCGAAACTACACTTTGGAAGGAGAGGTCAGTCGCACGTGAGAGGCCTTTTTCCAAGCAGTCTATTGCTGTACTCAGGTGGCCCCCCTGGATGTTGGGGGGCCCTTTTCCAAGCAAGGTGCTGCCGTACTCGAGAGCCTCCCGGGCGCTGTGAGACCCCTTTCCAAGCAGAATGGCTGCCGTACTCGGGAACCTCCCAGGCACTGTGCCCCCCAACAGCCCTGTATCTGGCTTTTCGAAACTTAACAGTCTTGGGATAGACTTTTTTTGTAAGGCTGTGTGATTGTATTATTCTTTAGTGATTCTTCACAAACTAGGAGGAAATTACTTAACATAAATTCTGCCATTGGCTGTGGTCTCTTCCTGGGTGTGTGTGACAATTACTTGGGGCTATGTAAAAATGCAGAAGGGGTGTGGCGCTTCCCCTCCCTGCGAAGGGCTCTCGGGCTGTGGTTCCTTCCCTCCCTCCCTTTCCTGGGTTTTTTCCTCCCCAGAGATGTCTTTTTCCAATTGGCCCGAGGGGCCAAGGAATAGTTTAGCCCACAGGGCGCCTGATGTTGGAGGCAGCCCGACCCTGTTTTCCCAGCTTTCCCTCCCCAACCCTATGCGTGCCAGCCGAGGTCCTGCCACATTTGCCTCACTGTCAGCTGGACCCTGCCCACCAAGCTGCGGCACTCCCTCCCAGTTGCCTCACTGGGCTCCCGCTAGTTCCCTGGCTTGAGCTGCTTCTAGCCCCCCCACGTGGCTCAGCCCTCTCACGCCTTTGCTCCTTTCACCCAGAATCCCCCTCCCGTCACCCGGCTGCAGTGGCAGCTCCCGAGCCTCGGAGTTCCCCTCCTTAAATCCTCTTCCGGCTCTCAAAAGCCTCCCTCTCCCCAGCTGGAGTGACTCTGAGCTGCGCCGAATGGGCTCAGCTGTGCCCCGGGCGCGGCCGAGTCCATGGTCCTGCGCAGTTTCCCTGCGCGCTGCCATCCCCTCGCCCGGTTTCCCGTCATGCCTCCGATGCGTTCCCGCCGCGCTCGGCCGTCCACTCCTCCCGGGGACACATTGAAACTGCGACCGATCGCCTGGCTGGATGATTCTCCTGGGGTCGCCGGTGTGGTTTCCTCCCGCTCGCCCGCACGCCCAAGTCCGGGCGCGGGGGTGGCTGGAGTCCCTGTCGCCGGAGCCCCGCCCGCGCTCGGACAAGGGGCTTGCCTGATTCATTAACTGACTGCATCCTGTTTCTCTGGGTCCACCTTCAGCATCATCTAACCTTTTTCTTTTGTTTCAGCAAATTTATGACTTAGACAGTGGTTTCAGGGAGTAGTGCATTTTACAGCAGGAAGGAAAGCCTTTTACAGAAGACCAGAATAAACCTAAATTCTGCTAACACTATATGTCTTATCAAAAATTTTATTAAAACAAAATAATTATTACCTGTCCCTCTGGTTACAGGATTGTTGTATGCTCTTTTTGCCAGTAGTTTTGAGCTGTCCAGGTTGATGTTGGCATTGTGTCTTCTTCCCTCCTCTGTGGTGCGTGATATGGGTTGTCTTCTTGCTGGGTGGGATGTTGTATGGCCATCCACAGAGGCAGGTACTTCAGGCCTAGTCTGTCTTGCTCTTTTGGTCCGTGGATGGCTTTGGCGAGCTTTGACCCATTGCCTTTGCTTTGTTTTCGTTGGTTTTTTAAAATTAGTTTAATATACCGCCCTCCCCCTGAGGGCTCAGGACGGTTTACAACAAGATTAAAACATACAGTAAAACGTAATTTAAATATTAGTTACATAAAAACAGAACCCATTTAAAAATGTGGATGGCGTCTGGCTACCCCCCTCCCCCCCTTGAGCCCACGGGAGGCCAGATGACACGGTAGATGTTTTTAACCAGGCTGGCCAAACGCCTGGCGGAACAGGTCCGTCTTGCAGGCCCTGCAGAAACTCCGTAAGTCCCGCAGGGCCCTGATCTCCCTAGGGAGCCTGTTCCACCAGGTAGGGGCCAGGGCTGAAAAGGCCCTGCCCCTCGTCGAGGCGGTCCCTCAGGTATGCAGGTCCGAGACTGCGAATGGCTTTGAAGGTTCTTGCTCTTTCTCGCCTTCTTCTCCACTCTTTGATCTCCCTCACTATTGGCTGCAGTTCTTCTTCTGGCGGGGGTGGGTAGACCTCCAACAAGTGGTTGGTAGGTTCTAGTATGTACGTATAGATGTATTAGACTTTTTGGAAGGTATTTTTAGGTGCTTTCCATCTTCTTCAGTCCGCCATTTTTGCCCTGCTGTTTTCTTCCCATCGTGCCCAGTTTCCCTTCCAGTCTTGCATTTGGGTTCCAAAGTCCACCCCTAGGATTTTTAGGGTGGTGGTGGTGGCGGCGGCAGCGTTGGTGGCTGCAGTGTGTGTTGGGTTTGGGCTCATAGGGAGCGGTTCCTTTGTTTCAGGGGTTCTCGATTGGATTCCCCAGGTGTCTTGTTCCTCTTTTAGAGTCAACGTCTGGTTTTGGCTGTCTTGCCTGATCCGGTATACCTGAATTTTTTCTTTATTAATTTTTGCCCCAGGTTCCCGTTCATATTGTTGTTGCGCTGCCTGGGTAACTTTTATTCTCCCTGATCCGCCAGCCCTCAACAGCGCAGAGGAACAGAAACAGGACCCAACACAGTGAGAATAGTGAAAATAAAAAATGAGTTTATTGAGATGCTGACCTACGTGTCAGCACCTCCACACCACAGCAACAGCAGCCGCCTAGCAGCTTTGCAACAACTTTTATACACAGTCTCCCACCCGGGAATCCGGGAGGGTACAGGACAACCTACAATCATTCATTCACAAATACATAGGAACCAATTAGAGTCCAGAGGGCAGTCCCTTCTTGAATTTCGCTGCAGAAGCAGGGCGAGGCGATGACGTAGGCACAGGCAGGAAAAACACAAGAGTCCTTTGGGTGCTTGGGGCCAGGAAACGAAACCTAACGACGACGGCACCCTTATCTGCCTGCTGGTGGGATTAAGGCAGATGGAGGCGCTTCTTCCATTCATGGTTTTTGCAAATGAAAGGGACTTGCCCAGGTGGAGCAGGGGTGGATTCCTGCCTTGCTTCCAGCTGTTTCTGTGTGCGGGGTGTCGTAATGTAAATATCTGATAGGCAGGATGTGTTTCATTGAACATAATAAGCTATTTTCTGCAGTTCACTTTTTATCGCTGAAAAGTGCTTCGAACTGCGGTTTTGCTTTCCGATTAAAAAACGTTTTGAGTTCATCACGAAGCTCGAAAACACGTTTTAAAACTCTTCCTCTCGACAACCATCTCATTTCAGGGTGAAATAGCAGAGCACTGCTTGGCGCAGCCAACTTGTTGCACAGTTGCGAAAACAGTCGACTGTTTAAAGCGCTCGCCTTTACAAAATTGACAGAACTTAATGACAGAACTCAAGCATTCTCCCCACCACTACTTCTCACCTAACTCTTCCTTTAAAGGGGAAGATGGGGCGGAATAGCCCCATTCAGAAATTATTCTCTGCCTCTTGAAATAACCTCCCCAGTTCCCTGAGCTACATGTGAAACAGAGAGTTGTGTTTGGCAAAGTGCAAAGGGAACGCAACCGTGGGCCGTGCTTCTGAGTAAGGCCGCATCTCACTCCCTCCGGATCCAGCAAAAATGGCTTATTATGTAAGGTCTTTAGATTTGGACACTGCAGTGAGAAACACAATCCAGACCTGCACTGCACCCCCAAAAAGTGCATTGCAACAGGATCTTGATCTGCTTTACAATTTCCAGATCTCTTCCTGCCTTTCCCTTGACATGCTTCTAGGAATCCCACGCGAAGGATGGGGTAAAACCCCGGGTAAGCAAGAGAAAAACGCGCAGTACGCTGGCTGGCATCAACTTGTTATATTATTACTGATATTTCTTTAACTCTCTCAGTCATTAATTGTACAAATTAGTAACAATTCAACAGGGACATCAAGCCTCCTAAGTATTCAAATAATGACAACTGTACAGTGCAATTAACTTCTTGCACAATATTCTACTGCAAAACATAATATCAATGATTCTAGAAATGATTTTTCTGTCGCTGTAGATAGGCTTCCGTTTGAATTATTCACTGTTTCATTGAACTACTCGTAGTTCATGAATGAATCATGTAGCCATCGGAAGACCATATGATACTTGCTCACAGTTTGTGAATGAAATCATGTAGTAGCAGGAGACCATATGATACACGAACGCATTCGCGTATATGCGTTTTCGAGTTCAATCTTCTTCAAAGCACAATATTTTCTTACTTACAAAGGTGCCATGCTGAAGTCATCGTTCTATCTGAGTGTTCTTATGCTTCTATGGCTACAGGAATGCATTTTAATTGCACTGTACAGTTGTCATTATTTGAATATTTAGGAGGCTTGATGCCCCTGTTGAATTGTTACTAATTTGTACAATTGATGACTGAGAGAGTTAAAGAAATATCAGTAATAATAAGTTGATGCCAGCCAGTGTACTGCGTGTTTTTCTCTTGCTTACCAATTAATACGTAGTAAAACCCCGGGTACCAGAGCTGCACAACTCACTGGAATGCAGTAGGAACACAAATGCGCACAGCATCCCAGCTTCACAGAAGCGGTCCCACTTTTATTGTTCACAAAGTTGTTTGCACAGACAAAGTGCTCCGCCAGGCAGTGCGAAGACAAGTGTCTCTCAGAGCTATGTACAGTTCAGCCTTATATACATTATGCTGTCCAATCATAATGCAGCATCAATTAAGCTCAGAATGAGGCTAGGTCATGTGATAACTGTCAACTAGATTTTGCTGATCAGGCACCTCTTTGTGCTCTGACACCCCTTCCAAAATCTTTAACAGTTGTTCCTATTTACAGCTATTTACATCCACATTGATTGCCCTTCCAGTAGAAGTGAGCAACTATTGTGATTGAACGTTTGGCCAAAGAAATCACACAGGCACTGTGAGAAGACCTTTGGAGATAACTGAAATTGATGCCTAAATACTTAAAGGACTTGACTTGCTCTATTCTGGTAGCTCCTGTTGACCAGGAAGTTGGCTGCCGTCATTTGGATGCTATCGCTATGCATGTCTGGGAATCTTCATGTATTATTACAGGCTGTTTACATTCCACACCAAGATCCTGTAACAACTGTGTCAGCCACTGTATCTCATTGCACGCCTCTGAGAGCGCTGCAAACTCGGCTTCAGCTGTTGAGATCGCGACTGATCCCTGCTTCCTGGATCTCCAACAAATAGGACCTCCCCCATATTTGATGAGAATCCCAGTAACAGACTTACTGTCTTTTTCACCAGCACTGTCAGCAAACACTTCTAGCTTAGTACTTTGCTGCTTTGTGAAGTGCAGGGAATGATCTATGGTCCCCTTCAAATAACTGGCTGGCATCAACTTGTTATATTATTACTGATATTTCTTTAACTCTCAGTCATTAATTGTACAAATTAGTATCAGTTCAACAGGGGCATCAAGCCTCCTAAGTATTCAAATAATGACAACTTTACAATGCAATTAACTTCTTGCACCGTATTCTACTGCAAAACATAATGTCAACGATTCTATAAATGATTTTTCTGTTGCTGTAGCTAGGCTTCCGTTTGAATTATTCACTATTCCACTGAATTACTCATAGTTCATGAATGAATCATGTAGTCATCGGAAGACCATATGATGCTTGCTCACAGTTTTACTTATAAAGGTGCCATACTGAAGTCATCTATGGGTGTAATAAATTAGAATTACTATCATACAAAACTATTTTCAAGGTCCATTATTCTTACAATTTTAACAATCATATTACAATGAAATTACAATAACATATTACAGTACAATAAACATCATTAACAGAGCAAAATATGCCTTCTTACCATTCTATCTGAGTTTTCTTATGCTTCTATGGCTACAGGAATGCTTTGCAGCTGTGGTCATCCTATGGCTAATTTGTATGTTTTCTTCTACTTAGTTACAGATGTGATGAATGAATGTACCAGGATCTAACATTTAAAGGTGGCTGCTAAAATCCAACTCTTTATTAAATCCCAAAATATGGCTTTGGAACCTGAAAATGAACTTATTACTGTGCAAGAAGTTAATTGCATTGTAAAGTTGTCATTATTTGAATACTTAGGAGGCTTGATGCCCCTGTTGAACTGATACTAATTTGTACAATTAATGACTGAGAGAGTTAAAGAAATATCAGTAATAATATAACAAGTTGATGCCAGCCAGTGTACTGCGCGTTTTTCTCTTGCTTACCAATTAATACGTAGTACCCATATTGCTTTTTTGTCACCCCCCTTCAAATAACGCAACACCCTCTTTAGACCCTGCCAATCCTTCTCTGATGGTTTGGCTACTGCAAATGAGATATCTGGGCCCATCCAGTTTGCTAAATGTAATAGACTACCTACCAGGGACTGATAGAGATCTTGTCTTTCAAATGGTTTACTTTCTATCTCGTAGCAGGAATCAGCTGCCATGGGGGTCAATGCAGGCTTTGCATCCACCAGTCCTGCCTTTTCTATGATCTGCTGTATTTTCTGTTTTTGGCTCAGAAAAAGATCACCATCATCTGTCTTGGCCACTTCTATCCCATTTACATTTCCAACAGTGAGGTAGATATCCTTTTTGCATCCAAACCATATCTTTGTGGTGGCTGTCCTTTAGTGATACGTGTAGACTTCCTGATGACTGGTTCTGTTTCTTTAACATCTGGTTCTGCCTCATGCTTCACAGCAACACCTGTTTGCTGCCTGTCAGGACTTTCAGAAGAGCTTGTGTTATCTGCTCTTTGTTTCACTCTTTCTATTTGTTTCTTATTGCAAGGCAAAATGACTGAGGAATCCTCTCTACAGACTAGGGAATCTATATTACTATGCAAACGAGACCTCCCTGCATGTTTTTTGAATTCAGCATTCAAATTTCGAATTCAGAATCCCTAGAATTCGAATTCAGCATTCCTAGAAAATAACACCTGGCCATTTGGCAACAGGAACCTATACGCTTTCATTCCTACTTGAACATCTACAAATTGTAGTCTTTGTGACCGCACCTTCTGTTTCCTTTTATGTGGTGGTAACAGCACACTGGCAAAAGATCCAAAAGTGTGCAAATGGTCTAATTTAGGTGTTTTCTCATAGTTTCCTGTATGGAATGTCATTCAGTGTCTCACTGAATAACCTATTTACAATATAGGTACAATATGCCCATGCTTCCACCCACAGAAAATCTTTTGCGTTGGCATCCAACATGGCACAACATACCATTTGTTTTATAACACCTATTTTTCTTTCTGCCACAACATTTTCAGAATGTACATAAGCATTTGACACTCTTCTTTCTATACCTTGTCTATTCAACCACTCAGTAAAGTTACCACTTAGAAACTCTCTAGCACCATCAATTTATTGATTGATGGATTGATTATATTTCTATACTGCCCTCCCCTGAAGGGCTCAGGGTGGTGAACAAAAACAGAAATAGAGCACATAGATCAAAGGCTAAAATCCATTAATATTTTATTTTGTAGAGGAAGCTAGATTGTATTCTTTCTTTTTTTATAGTCAGTAATAAATTTTATTATAGTTTCAAATAGTACATTTACAACAGACAATCTGTATGATTTACATTAGTAAAAACATACAAAAGACAAACTGAAAGACAAACCAGGACAAATCAGACAGAACATAATTAACCAACGTAAAAGACTAATAGCGGTCTCTTGACCTAACCATTAGCCTCTATAATGGGTGTACGTCCACCCTTCTTTATTCTCTTTCCAAGATCCTAGTAAGTAGACTTCTTCACCTATAATCAGTCAAAAAAATTGACAGATTGTATTCTTTCAACTGAGTTGTTCCATGCAGCTATCCATAGGGGAACTCCATAGAGAAATTGCTGAACTACCTTGGAGTTGAAAACCTTTAGAGCTGTGAGGACATATCCCCTTCCCCTGATATGAAAAAAACTTACCACCGCTGAAGCAGTGTGATAGCTTCCTTTTATAGCAGTGTCTCTGTGTCTGGCCCAAGTGGCTTTGTGATGAAAGGTTAGGCCTAAATATTTAAAGGACTTGGAGTGTTCAACCTTAATCCCATTGATAAGCCATCTGGAAGGCTTAAAGACATTGGGAAAAAATGACAATTTTGGCCATCACGCTACCCACCCCTACTTCCAGGTCATTTATGAATAAGTTAAAGAGCACTGGTCCCAAAATGGATCCTTGGGGGACACCACTCCCTACATCTCTCCATTGTGAGAACTTCCCATTTATACCCATCCTTTGTTTCCTGTTCCTCAACCAGTTTTTAATCCATAGGAGGACTTCCCCTCTTGTTCCTTCATTGCTGAGTTTTCTCAACAGTCTCTGGTGAGGAACTTTGTCAAAAGCCTTTTGGAAATCCAAGTAAACACTGGTTCCCCCTTATCCACATGCCTGTTTATACCCTCAAAGAACTCTAGTAAGTTTGTAAGACAGGACTTGCCTCTGCAAAAGCCATGCTGACTCTTCTTCAGCAGGTCTTGCTTTTCTACCTGTTTAATAATTGTATCTTTAATGATAGATTCTACTAATTTACCAGGAACAGATGTCAAACTGACTGGGCTGTAATTTCCTGGGTCTTCCCTAGACCCTTTCTTAAAGATTGGTGTGACATTGGCCATCTTCCAGTCTTCAGGGATGGAGCCTGATTTCAGGGATAAGTTGCATATTAAAGTGAGAAGATCAGCAATTTCATGCTTGAGCTCTTTAAGAACTCTTGGGTGAATGCAATCTGGCCCAGGGGATTTGGTAGCATTTAGTTTATCAATGGCTGCCAGAACTTCTTCCTTGTCTACCACTATCTTTGCTAGTTCCTCGGATTCACCTCCTAAGAAGCTTGGTTCAGGTGCAGGAATTTTCCTCACCTCCTCTTGGGTGAAGACAGATGTAAAGAATTCATTCAGCTTCTCTGCAATCTCCCTGTCATCTTTTAGCACACCTTTTGTTCCTTCATCATCTAACGGGCCTACTGCTGGCTTCCTGCTTTTGATGTACTAGAAGAACTGTTTGTTGCTGGTCTTGATGTTCGCAGCCATGCATTCCTCATAACCCTTTTTTTGCCTCCCTTACACCTAACTTTCTTCTCTTTTGCCACCATTTGTGTTCTTTCGGGTATTCTTCATCAGTTAAGTTGGACTTCCATTTTCTAAAAGACATCTTTTTTTCCTAATAATTTCCTCAACCTCCCTTGTTAACCATGGTGGCTTTCTTTTGGACTGGGCGCTGCCTTTCCTAACCTGCGGAACACATTCCAGCTGAGCTTTTAAGACTGTGGTTTTAAATAACCTCCAAGCATCTTGAACAGTTTTGACTCTCTTGATTTTCCCTTTCAGCTTCCTGCGCACTATCCCCCTCATCTTTGAGAAATTTCCCTTTCTGAAGGCAAATGTAACTACATTAGTAGCTGTCACTTGTTCACATGCAGAGATACTGAATCTGACAGCATTGTGGTCGCTGTGCCCTATCGGCTCAACAACACTGACTTCCCGCACCAGGTCCTGGGTCCCACATAGAATTAGATCTAGGATCACCTCCCCCCTGGTTGGTTCTACAACCATCTGCTCTAAGCCACAGTCATTTAGCATATCCAGGAATGTTCTCTCCTTACTATGACCAGAACATGCATTTTTCCAGTTTATATGGGGATAGTTAAAATTGCCCATTACCACTACATTTTTGCTTTTGTTGGCCTCTCTAATTTCTTTTTCCATCTCAGAATCCTCTTGTGCGCTTTGGTCAGGGGGGTGATACTATATTCCTAATGTTAAACTATGCTTCACCCCTGGTATTGATATCCGCAGTGCTTCTGTAGAGGAATCAGCTCCCCCTGCATTGTCTATTTTATGTGACACTATGCTCACTTTGATGTAGAGGGCCACCCCACCCCCAATACGCCCTGTCCTATCCTTCCTGTAGAGCCTGTAACCTGGGATAACAGCATCCCACTGGTTCCCCTCATTCCACCATGTCTCTGTGATGCCCACTATATCAATGTCCTCCTTCAAAACTCTGTACTCCAGCTCCCCCATTTTAGGTCAAAGGCTTCTACTATTAGCATAGAGACATTTGTATACTCTGTCTCTGTCCCTAACTTGGGATTTATGTGTTTTGCCCTCTAGCCTTTTGTAGACACTATCACTTATCACATTGCTATGCTCCTCGCTTGTATGTGGTTGATTTAGAAAAACGTCCTTCTCTGTCTGCATCCCCATGGACTCTGTATTCCGAACCGAAGTCACCTCTGCTCCTGTCGGCTTTCCCCCAAGGATCAATTTAAAAGCTGTTGTGCCACCTTTTTAATGTTGAGCGCCAGCAGCCTGGTTCCTCTTTGGTTAAGATGAAGCCCGTCCCTTTTGTACAGGCCTGCCTTATCCAAAAGGTTCCCCAGTTCCTGACAAATCTGAAATCCTCTGCCTTATACCACCTTCTCATCCATGCATTGAGACCCTGTATCACCGCTTGCCTAGCTCACCCTGCACGTGGAACAGGTAGCATTTCGGAGAATGCCACCTTGGGGGTCCTGGATTTTAACCTGTTTCCTAGCAGCCTAAATTTAGCTTCCAGAACCTCCTGGCTACATTTCCCAATGTCATTGGTACCAATGTGGACCACAACTGCTGATTCCACCCCAGCACTGTCTAACAGCCTATCTAGACGAAGCGTGACATCCGCAACCTTCGCACCAGGCAGGCAAGTCACCATGCGGTTATCACGCCTCTCACAAACCCAACTCTCTATATTCCTAATGATCCGAGATCAGCTCCACTCTACAAGGAGCCCCCCACACTCCCTGAGGGGTATCGTCAGTTCGATTAGAGGGATATCTGGACCACCAGCTAAGCATGGGAAGGGGATCCCCATCTAAGTGGGAGCGTATCTTCTTCCCCCTTACCTCAGACTGGCACCCCTCCGTCACCCAGACTCTCATTCTCCACTGACATACCTTGACAGAGATGTCTCCTTAGGGAAGTGGGACCGAGCTGTTGGAGGTTCCTGAGAAGGCCTCCGATCATGTCGCCTCTCTCTGCCTCTCTCAGCTTCTCCAGGTCTCAAGCCACCTTGGCTTCAAGGAGAAACGCACAAGTTTCCTTGAGTGCCAGGAACTCATTGCAGCGTAGGGCACACCCGACTTACCTGTCCCAAAGTGGCAGATACTCACACATGTGACACTCCCTGCAAAGGGAAACACTGGAAAGCCCCCCCCCTCTTACTGGCTTCCTGCCTTCATATCTAATTTTTGTTTATATATTCATGAACTTGTTACCGATTTTAATTAAGCGCCTTTCCCCTCTTAAAGGTTTCTATACCTTCTACTATCGCCTTAAAAATATGTTCTTATTTTAGTTACAAAACACTCATGCCAAGGCATGCATTAGAGGCACGCTGTTTGTTCCAGAGACTAACTGAAAAGATTTAAAAATAAAGATTTAAAGCCCCACCTCTCAGCAGCCCCACCAATCAGCAGCCTCAGCAGCCTCCACCAATCAGCAGCCCCAGGACAAGGAGAAAAAAAAAGAGAAAACCCCTGTTTAAAATACACTGTTTAAAAGATGTGGCTTTGAGAAAAGCCCTCTGAAAAGAAAAACCAGAGCTCACTCAGCCCTTTCTGGCCCACTCCTCTTCTCCACTGCTACTCTTCTCTGCTGGTTCCAGAGACTAACTGAAAAGATTAAAAAAATTGAGAAGCCCCACCTCTCAGTAGCCCCACCAATCAGCAGCCTCCACGGCCTGGTTGTTTTTCCCTGATAGATATTTAAACCAAGGTGACCATTTATCCGAGTATTCCCTGAAGTCTTTGTTCTTTAGTTGATTTGATAACCTATCCATCGTTGCGTAATGCATCATTTTATACTCCCATTCGTCTAAGGTAGGTATAGAATCCGTTTTCCAGTATTTCGCCAAGGTGAGACGTGCTGCTACAGTCATGTAAGAAAATAGATGTTTATGGTCTTTCAGTTTCTTTGTTTCTTCTAATACAGGGTCTAACAGGTAAGTTAAAGATGTCTTTTTGAATTGAATTTTAAAAATTTCTACAATGCAGTTGTGCACCTTTATCCAGTATTTCTGTACCTCTCCGCAGGACCACCACACGTGAAAAAAGGTTCCTGTCTCTGTTTTACATTTCCAACACAGCTGTACGAATCCCTTTTGGATTTTTGCTAACTTTACTGGTGTTATATATGTTCTATAGAACATTTTTAAACTATTTCCCCATATATCTGTGTTGGGTGTTAATTTATAAATATTTGTCCAAAATTTATCCCATTGGCTTAATGTTATAACTCTCCCAGTATTTTCTGCCCATTTCATCATCGCGTTTTTTACAATTTCAGTTTCTGTAGTTTGTGT
The DNA here is from genome assembly GCF_021028975.2 of Sphaerodactylus townsendi. Taxonomy (NCBI): domain Eukaryota; kingdom Metazoa; phylum Chordata; class Lepidosauria; order Squamata; family Sphaerodactylidae; genus Sphaerodactylus; species Sphaerodactylus townsendi. Next base: position 5,554,091 of record NC_059430.1, on the reverse strand, counting down.
TAACAAAATGTAATAAAGTTTGCTAAGTTCCTTCTTTCCTATATATTTCAACCCTGCATCTGTTAGCTTCTTTTGTGAATCCCCACTCTGTCTTTTCTTTTAAATTTTTTTCCTTTAATTGAAGGTATGAAAACCATTGAATCTGACCTTCTTCTTTAGTAATTCTCATCCTTGGTTTGAATTCTATTTCTCTATCCACCCAATATTTTATTTGTTTATTTATTTATTAGGCTTGTATACCGCCCAATCCCCAAAGGGCTCTGGGCGGTGAACAACACAAGATTCAGTATAAAAACATAAAATCAAATATAATTCAACCACTAAATACATAAGTTAAAAACAGCAATTTTTACATAATACAACAGTGTAATGCAACGATGCCCGCTAAATCCCTCTTAAACCCTCCTAAGAGGGGAGAGAAGAAAAGGGTGGGTCCTACAGATGGGAATGGACCCTGTATGTAAGATAAGGAGGGAGGGGGGCAATTTCAGCGTCTGGACACTCCAAAAGCCCGGCGGAACAACTCCATATCTTATAAAGCGGTGCTCTAACACAATGGTTTTTAAATGCTGGTGTTTCTTACCTCTTTTTTAGACTTAGTTGGCCATAAATAATTATGCCAACCTTGTGTTAAATCAAAGCCTTCTAGCTTAAGTAGAGTTTTGTCAGTTAAGTGAATCCAATCTTTCACCCATGTTAATGCGGCTGCATCGTGATAAGCTCTCAAATCGGGTATCGCCAGACCACCTCTTTATTTTATATCTATCATATTTAAGTATTTTATTCTTGGCTTTCTCCCTGCCCATATAAATCTCATTAGATCTGTTCTCCATTTGTCAAAGCATTTTATTGATGTAATTAGTGGAATGTTCTGGAATAAATATAACATCTTAGGAAGCGCAGTCATTTTAAATACATTAATTCTCCCTATTAATGATAGATTTAGTTGTAGCCATTTCTCCATATCTTTGTAAATTTCTGACCATTTTGATTCATAATTATTCTTAACCAATGCATTGTTGTTGTCTTCCAATATAACTCCTAAATATTCTACTTTCTTTGCTATTTTAATACCCGATTTCCTAACTAACTCATTCTGTTCATCTTTTGTCATATTTACTGTCAACAAATTTGATTTTTTCATAATTTATTTTAAATCCTGCTACCGTTCCATATTCCTCCATAATTTTTTTAGGATCTTTATTTTATCCAAAGGTTCATCTAAGAATATACATACATAAGCCTTTATTGGCATAGTCAGAAAAAGTGACATAAATCAGGAACAATTGCATAGATACATGATAAATAAAAGGCCCCATGGGGAGCACAACAAATACGTTCTACTGGGAACTCTCAACTATCTCCGCAATGAAATTGGCGATCTCTTCACAAAGACCGGGGTCCGAGTTGTTTAACAATAGAGATAACCTAATCAGATCAGGCAGCCCAGATTGAAAGAAAAAGTGTAGGTTGGTATATTTAGATCTGATGTTATCAAACCTGGTGCAGTGCAAGAGTTGGTGAGTCAGGGTTTCAACCACATTAAGTTTGCAACTGCATAACCTTGCGGATTTATCTAAATTGCTGAACCTACCCTTTAATAGGGCAGAGGGCATAACGTTAAAATGCGCAATGGTAAGGGCTCTCCTTGCACGTGGGTTCGTTAAGGTATGGAGGTAATAGGCCATACGTCTCTGCTCAAATGGAATTAGGAGTTGTGTTGGAGAGCTGGTTCGTTTGGCTGCTAGATGCAAATTTGCAAATTCTAGATCTAAAAGCCGATCTCTGAGCCTATTGTACCCTTCTGAATAGGACATTAGGTAGAGTGATTCAATAGGCAGGCCGATGGAAATAATCTTTCTCTCGATTAGAGAAAACCAGGGGTTAGCCTGCGTGTCCTGTAGTGTCAATGAGACAAGGGAGCATTCGGATGGCAGGTAGTGAAGGCGGAGCCAAAATCTAAAGGCTCTAAGCCAAGCTTTATGTTCCAGGGTGTTTTGCCCCAGTTCTAAACACAGGGCTGCGTAAGGGACGCAGTTTGGAACTCCCATTATTTGGTGGAAAAACTTGGATTGGGGGACATTCAGAGCTTGGTTCACTACTTGGATCCAGATGGGGACCCCATAGAGTAGTTGGGATTGAACCTTTGCATTGAAGATCCTTAATGCAGCCGGAACAAATGAGTGCCCTCTGCTATGAAAGAATCGAAGGATTCCAGAGATACTAGGGGAGGACAGAGTGAGCGCTGCCTTTTGGTGCAAGGACCAGGAAAGATTGTGTGAAAAGGTGATGCCAAGGTATTTAAAACAATAAACTTGCTCAAGAAGAACATTGTTTAGTTTCCAGAAATATTTTTCGAGGGATCTAGCAAAAACCATGATTTTGGTTTTCTGATAGTTAATTGTCAATTTGTTGGTGTTGCAGTACTCAGAGAATTGTTTCATGAGCCGCCTTAGACCCACCCTGGAACGTGATAGCAGAACAAAGTCATCTGCGTAAAGCAGGGTTGATAAAAAAATGTGAGGAATGATAGGTTTAGTTGTAGCCATTTCTCCATATCTTTTTAAATTTCTGATCATTTTGATTCATAATTATTCTTAACCAATGCATTATTATTGTCTTCCAATATAACTCCTAAATATTCTACTTTCTTTGCTATTTTAATACCCGATTTCCTAACTAACTCATTCTGTTCATCTTTTGTCATATTTACTGTCAACAAATTTGATTTTTTCATAATTTATTTTAAATCCTGCTACCGTTCCATATTCCTCCATAATTTTTTTTGGATCTTTATTTTATCCAAAGGTTCGTCTAAGAATATAACCAAGTCATCTGCATATGCCTCAATTTATGTGTTACATTTTTAATTTTAATTCCTTTTTTTCAATTATTAAATGATTTATTATATATTACACAGTAAAAAACAATACACAAAAGTCAGTGAAATAAACATTTCATATACCATTTAACCAATTCACTAACATATCTACATTATTCTATTTGGTTTAATAATAATTAATAAAATTAATTCTTTCTAAGGTTTCCCTTTCCAAATAATATAGTAGTCAAGTATCGAACTTCCCCATCGAGTTAGCTGAATCTGGAGAGTTAAGGGAAAAAAACCAATCATATATTAAACAAGTAACAGTCTTAACATAAGTAATACTCCTCTAATAATATTCCTAATATAATCACAGATATATCTGTTTATATTTAATTTTCATATATGTATTAATTTTCCATTAGCACAAATTTGCTTAATATTGAAATTGAAATTTAATTCCTTTAATTTCCTTGTTGTTTTTTATGTTCCGAATCAGTTGTTCAATCACTATTATAAATAACTTGAAAAGCTAAAATTATTATTATTATTTATTACATTTATAGGCCGCCTCATCCCTGAAGGGCTTGAGGCGGCTCCCAACACGGCTGTTCCCGACAGCAAATAATACAACATAAAGTTAAACCATTAAAACTCAGCAGCAATCAATAAATACAGCAGCAATCAATAAAATAACAACAATTGGGTGAAGGAGGAGGTTGAAACAGGAGGTGGCGGTGAGGGACCATCTAAAGAGGCTTTCCCACCATGAGTGCTGGCCATCAGCAGCAATAGAGGACGCCAGGTTAGAAATGGCGGCGCCATTATGCGAAACGGAGAGAACTGCGGCAGCTCCAGCCATTTGAATGTTCTGGAGTTGCTTAACAAGTTGGGGATGGGTAAGGAGATCCAGCAAAACCTCCAAACCTAAACCTGGAAAAACAGGGGTGAGGGAATGATACAGAGCAGGGGAGATCTTAACGTCTTGATAGGTCCAATATGGGACGGAAAAAGAGAAGTCACACCCGGAAATGGAGGTGACATTGCAAAAACATCTGTTTATTTTTATTTATTTATTTATTATTTATTTATATTTATTTTTCAAACTTTTATTTACCGCCCAATCCCCGAAGGGCTCTGGGCGGTGAACAACATAAAATTCAAATACAAATAAACAAAATCAAATACAATTACCTCTCAAAAATATAAATTAAAATGCAGCAATTAATATATAACAATGCCCGTTAAAATCCTTCTTAAACCCTCCCGAGAGGAGAGAAGAAAGGGTGGGTTCTATAGATGATAATGAACCCAAATTTCCATGAGGATGGAAGGGAGGAGGGGGGGCACTTTCAGCGGCTGGACACTCCAAAAGCCCAGCGGAACAACTCCGTCTTACAAGCCCTGCGGAAATCACCAAGATCCCACAGGACCCCGACAGCTGGAGGAAGAGAGTTCCACCAGGCAGGGGCCAGGGCTGTAAAGGTCCTGGCCCGAGTGGAGGCCAGCCACATCGAGGGGCCAGGGACCACCAGTAAATTTGGGACATATCATTGGAAGCATTGGTTGAAAGCGATCTGCATTAATAAAAACGGTGGGGCATCGAGTGCGGATGCACACGCAAGCCTTTGCCAACATATAACACAACAGAGGCATTTTCCTGGTAGACGTCATAATGACATACACTAGTAGCATTCTGAATGGGAGCTAGACAAGGATGGTGGGTTGGCAGCGCTGAGCTAGGGCAGAGAAAGGGCAAGTCTTGGCGGTGTTGGCAGCTGCTAAGGTCAACAGTCTCCCATCGGGAATCAGTGAAGCGAGCCCAAATAGTGGTGTCTCGCGCATATAAAACATTGCCTGGGCCAGTTTGGAGACCCCGCAGCACAGCAGGGTAAACACAGAACAGAGACTGCGCAGTGGCAGTGGAGACGGTCATGACCCCAAAGGCATTCTTAGCATTTTGTGCTGAAACCTCAGTTGTCCCTTTATATAGAATGGGTTTAGCTATGTTTTGTATAGTATTCAATGGGAGGGAACCTAATTTAGTTCTGTCCCGTTAAGAAGCCCTAGGGCTGGTGTCCTACAGCAGTTATTACCCAGCAACCCGTCTGGTTTTGGCAGTTAGGTGCCAACGGAAGCTGGGTGACAGCAACAAGTTAGACAGTCAAAGATGTTGTAGGCTCACAGTATTGTTGGCACGGGGTAAGAGTAAGCTAATAAGCTTGAGCCGACAAGGAATAATTAAATAAATAATTTTTATTCCAAACCCTCAGAGGGTCTGCTTTAGAATCAGAGGAGTCGCCCCGAGTATACAAAAGTCACAGTTCTTATAGGATAAAGACAGCTGATGCATCATAAATGTTGCAAAACCAAACCCTGTCAATTCATGACGTTTCAATATTCCCATCATGGCGATACATTGTTAAATAGCATTCTTCAGAATATAGTTTCTCACATGGCTTGACTCTCTCTCTTTTTGCTTTCCTTTACACACACTTTCTCAGCTCGTTGCTAAGTGAAAGTATCTTTTCTTTGGAATGTGGGAAGAGACAATAGGGGTTGTTTTGGAAAGCAAAGTGCCTTTTTTTAAAATCTCTGAGCAATAATTTTTAATACTAAAATGTCTTCAAGAAAACTTGCTTAAGTTGCATATAAGTATACTTCAGTTGAAATAATTATTTATATGCTTTATTTCTATTTTCTAATTTCTGGGTCTGTGCTTTTAGATATGTTTTAGTTGAAGACATTATTTTCATGAGCTTTGTCTTTTCACACAAGCATGGGATGTATCTTTTTCTGGAATGTAGGAACATTGAATGCTTCTTCTTAACAAAGACACTTATGATTCTGTGAAATGACTTTAAGCTGTATTTCTGCCAGAATCTTTTTCTCTCCATTATTTTCCTAAATAATGCGGAGAAGGAAGAAATAACCTTCTGGTAAATCTAAAATCATTTCCTTTTTCTCTTTCTCTCTCTCTTGCTCTCACTTTCTACCACTTTCTATCATTCTTTCTTTCTTCTGTGCTTACAGTATTTAAGTTAGACAGTCAAAGATGTTATAGGCTCACAGTGGGCCACTCCCCACTCACCATAAGCTGCGGGGTCACCTCTGTAAAAGACGCGGGGATCCCGGACGCTCCCCACATCACCGGCGCTCACTGCGCAGCTGCCCGGGATTTGCCGCTCTCCCACCTCCTTGCCGCGCGGCAAATTAGGTCCTCTACGAAGAGGAACATTTTCAAAAACCCCGCAGCAAGGAGGTGGAAGAGCGGCAAAGACTCCTCCAGTGAACTGACAGGAGCGCTCGGAGGGGCTGAACGGCAGCTTTGGCGCGGCTGGGAGAGCCAAAATGGCCCCCCCGTAAAAGCGGGGGCTCAGAGCCGCCCGAAGGGTTAGGGTTTGGGGAAACCCCCCAGAGGGGATCGCCGGACCTCGGCGCACCACTCCCACCCCGGGACGAAGCCCCGAAAGTGACGACGTGGGAGGGGGAAATTAAAATCGCCCCCACCAAACAACCTTCGCAGCAGAGCCGGTGGGAGCGGGGAGGCCCGGGACAACCCCCCAGCGGGGACCGGAGGGAATCCCCGAAGGCAGCCCACCCCGGCACGAAGCGGCAAGGCCCAGCACGGGAGCGGGAGGGCCGAAAATCGCCCCCCACCAAGAGAAGGGAGCGTCCGAAAAAGCGGAAAAAAAGGGAGGAGGGGGAGACCCAGCACAGCAACCCACCCAGCGCGTTGGGGGCCCCCAGCAGCAAAAACAAGGCCAGAAACCGGCGAAACAGTCTAAAATCCCCAAACTCGGCCTGGGAGTTGGCAACGGAGGGGATTTTCACGGAAAGCAAAAGCAAGCAGCCCTTATCAGCTGAGAGTAATAACACCAGAGCATGCCAAGGATGACGGGAGGGGGAAGAGCGAGAAGGAGGGGGGAGGAGTAGAGCGAGAGGCCGAAAGCGAAACCGGCCAGCAACAGCAGAAACCACAAGAGCGACAGCAACAGCAGGGAGAGATCCCCGTTGCTGTAGCAACCACCGAGAGACAAATGACAGAGACGCCACCAGTGTCCAGGGAGCGAGTGGGAAACAAATGTCTCCGTGGTCAAAAGCCACGGAGGCTTTTCCAGGCCGGGGGCGCTGCGGGGTTGCACAGTAAGAGGTGAGTGGGAAGTGGCCCAGTATTTACAATAAATTCCAGACTCCAGAAAGTTTCTGCAACAAAGTAACCTTTATTTAGTTAGACCCGGGACGAGTCAGGGTCTGTCAACGTTGTTACAGTTAAAGCTTTAAGTGTTGAACTGTTAACTGAGTCAGTGAGTCTTACATTCTGCTTTGGCCGGGTGCAGGGCACCTAAATAACCACCTGGGAAGCAGAACAGAGACAAAAAGGGTGAGGGTTTCAATACGAGGATCAAAGGTGGCATTGAGGAGGGTCCACCATTTCTCTAAAACACGTTTAGCAGGGGAAAGGATAGGAAACATGAGCTGCTTGATTTCTTGTGGCAAGTGGCCATTATAGGTATCACGCACTAGGCTCATGACGAAGGCGAGGTTCAGGGAATGGGGTTGGGTGCAGGCAAGGGACTTGGAGATATTGGATTGCAGGGAGATGATAAATGCATGGTTCGCCTGGCCCTGCATGCATCACATGACACCATGCCGTAGTGCTGGCCCGAGGCGACATCGCTGCATACAAAGCAGAGCTGTTCGACCATGGAAATCGGCATGTATTTTCCCTGCTCTGGAGGGGTCATAAGAACATAAGAAAGTGCCTGCTGGATCAGACCATTTGACCCGGGCGCCACCATTGTAAGTCATGAGGGGCGTGGAAAATGGCCTTGCACGAGGCCACGCCCCTGCTGGGCTGAGCATGAGTACAAGTGCTTCAGAAGCCCCAGGCTCCACAGAGCCACACTGGCTCTGTACAATAATAAATGCACAGTTCGCCTGAAGAATTCCCTGCATGCTTCACATGGTACCACACCGTAGTGCTAGCCCAAGGTGACATCACCGCATACTAAGCAGAGCTGCTCAGCCATGGAAATCGGCATGTATTTTCCCTGCTCTGGGGGGTCATAAGAACATAAGAAAGCGTCTGCTGGATCAGACCACCAGGGTCATTTGACCCGGGGGCCACCATTGTAAGTCACGAGGGGCGTGGAAAATGGCTTCGCACGAGGCCACGTCCACTGCTGGGCTGAGCACGAGTGCAAGTGCTTCAGAAGCCCCAGGCTCCACAGAGCCACACTGGCTCTGTACAATAATAAATGCACAGTTCGCCTGAAGAATTCCCTGCATGCTTCACATGATACCACACCGTAGTGCTAGTCCGAGGTGACATCGCCGCATACAGAGCTGCTCGACCATGGAAATCGGCATGTATCTTCCCCACTCTGGGGGGGTCATAAGAACATAAGAAAGAGCCTGCAGGATCAGACCACCAGGGACATTTGACCTGGGGGCCACCATTGTAAGAACATAAGAAAGAGCCTTTTTAAAATTTTATTATTTATTTATTTACAATTCAACTTATATTTTATTTATTTTTAACAACACAACACAAGCCTTTATTGGCATATAAAACAGGACAAAATTTTAAAACAAAACAAGGTTAAGAAATACAGTTAAAATTACTAATTTCCAGTATAACATTTGCAACAGTTTCACAAAAGAGCACATCAGAGCTGTTCAGGAGATTGGGTATCTTATAACACTCATGCCACTGAGAACATTGTAAGAAAATGGAATTCATGTATTTCATGCGTATCTTATTGTATTTAGGGCATCGAAACAGAGAATGGTCAAGTGTTTCAACCGTAGTCATATCACATGAACAAACTCTTTTAGAACATTCCATATTCTTAAATCTTCCCTCCAGCAGAGCTGATGGCAGCACATTACATCTTGCAGTAGCCAAGGCTCTCCTCTGGGTGGGATTAATCAGCAGACGAAGATATGCTGTCACAATTCCACGCTCGCATGGGATTAATAATGTAGTCGAACAGGTTGTCTTGGCAGCACGAGTCAAATTATGAACATCAAGATCCTATTCTTAACTAGTCTGAAGGCTTCCACCTTTGTGAGCATAAGGAGTGATTCCAAGGGGAAACCAATAGCTTCAACCTTTCTAAAGATCAAAGTATACCATTCTGAAATAAAGTGATCTGATAACAGAGAGGGAATATAGCTATTGGATCCCACTAGAAAATGTATATGCAGCCAATATTTTATGGCCCTTATCCATGCCAGAGTTTCTAGAGTTGTTTGGCCCATCTCAATGCACAACGCAGCATAAGGCACACATCTAGGGAGCCCCGTTAGTTTCCGAAGGAATTTGGAATGTAATAAATTAAATGATTTATTTATTGCCAAAATCCAAATGGGGGAACCATACAGTAGCAAGGAGCCAATCATAGCCTCAAAAACCTTCAAAGCCGCAGGAATGTATTGATTGCCTTTACTGTAAAAAAAGCGATATATTGCTGTCATGTTGGTATGTGCCAAGGTAGTTACTGCTAGTCGCTGTGAGGACCATGACAAATTATACCTATAGTAAATGCCAAGGTATCGGAAATATTTGACCTGCTCAATTTTGTGGCCCTTAATTCGCCAGGACGTGGGCTTCCAACTCTCTTAGCAAAAATGAGAACTTTAGTTTTAGCATAGTTAATTTCCAGTCTGTTCTTTTCGCAATAATTAGCAAAACTGTACATTAGGCGTTTAAGGCCAATACTGGACAAGGACAATAACACTGCATCGTCTGCATACAACATTAAAGGAACATGGGTAAGATGTAATTTAGGACTATGCCCATTCACAGACACCAAAGCATGAGGTAAATCATTGAGGAGTAAATTGAATAAAGTAGGAGCCAGTATGCAACCTTGTTTAACCCCACGAGGAGTACTAATTCTGCTGGTTAACTGACCTTCCCCGGAGCATCTAACTTGACAAACAGTATACAACTGTTTGATCCGGAATAGAAGTCTGGGGTCAACATTCAATGACCTCATCTTGTCCCACAGGAGATTTCTTGTCATGGTATCAAAGGCTCCTTTTAGGTCAATAAAAGCAGCAAATAATTTAGAAGCCTTTGTAGTAGCATACTTATTTACCAGATGGGAGAGTACTAAACAATGATCCAAGGTTGACTTATTTCTGCAAATCCTGCTTGCTCAGGTCCAATGATTTTAGTTTGATCCAGCCAAGTTTGCAATCTAATCAATAATAATTTTGAATAGAGCTTTCCAATTACTGATAGTAGACTAATTGGCCGGTAATTGGAAGGATCAGTAGGGTCTCCCTTTTTGTAGATTGGTACTAATACGGCTAATCGCCAGCTGTTTGGGATAACGCCTGTGTTATTAATGATGGTAAACACTGCCGCCAGGAGAGGGGTCCACCAATCCAGATCTGATTTCAAAATCTCTGGGATAATTGAATCTGGACCAGCTGCTTTCCCATTCTTTAGACCACTTATCAGATCAGCAATTTCCTGTACTGAGACAGGGGGCCGGTCAGGCAATTCAAGAGGGTCTACCACTGGGCACGGGGTTTCCAACTCATCAGCATAAAAAGGTTAGAAAAGTAGCTATGCCAATTAAGTGGGGAAATTGATGAGGTTGATGTCAGGCCCACATTACACGGTCCATTAATTAGATACCAGAACTGCTTGGAATTATTTGTTGCGGTCTCATGTAAAAGTTGGTTCCATTTAAGTTCCGCTAGAACATAAAAAAGAGCCTTTTAAAATTTTTTATTATTTATTTATTATTCAACTTATATTTTATTTATTTATTCATTTCTTCAATTTTTATATCGCCTGATCCCCAAAGGACTCCGGGCGGTGGACAACATAATTCAAACAACAAGCAGGAGCAGGTCATACACAAAATATAAATACATAGTTTTGACTCTCTTGATTTTTCCTTTCAGCTTCCTGCGCACTATCCCCCTCATCTTTGAGAAATTTCCCTTTCTGAAGGCAAATGTAACTACATTAGTAGTTGTCACTTGTTCGCATGCAGAGATACTGAATCTGACAGCAATGTGGTCGCTGTTCCCTATCGGCTCAACAACACTGACTTCCTGCACCAGGTCCTGGGTCCCACATAGAATCAGATCTAGGATCACCTCTCCTCTGGTTGGTTCCAAAACCATCTGTTCTAAGCCACAGTCATTTAGCATATCCAGGAATGCTCTCTCCGTACTATGACCTGAACATGCATTTTTCCAGTTTATGTGGGGATAGTTAAAATCGCCCATTACCACTACAGTTTTGTTTTTGTTGGCCTCTCTAATTTCTTTTTCCATCTCAGAATCCTCTTGTGCACTTTGGTCAGGGGGACGATAATATATTCCTAATATTAAACTGTCCTTCACACCTGGTATTGATATCCACAGTGATTCTGTAGGGGAACTCAACTCCCCTTTAAATTGTCTATTTGACACATGTGACTACTATGCTCCTGCTTTGATGTAAGAGGGCAACGCTCCACCCCCAATAAGCCCTGTCCTATCCTTCCTATAGGAGCCTGTAAGCCTGAGTATAACAGCATCCCACACTGGGGTTCTATACCTCAATTTCCACCATGTCTCTGTAACTTGCCCACTATATCAAAGTCCTCGCTGCTTCAAAACTCCTGTACTCCAGCTCTCCCCATTTTTTAGGTCGAGAGCTTCTACTATTATAGCATAAGAGACATGCTGTATACCCTGCCTCTGTCATTAACCTGGGATTTTATGTTGGCTTTACCCTCAAAGTCTTTTGTAGACCACGCTATCCCGCTTGTCACATGCACATTGCTACTTGTTCCTCGGCTTGTATGTGGCCTGATTTAGAAAAACCTCCACTCTCTGTCTGCATCCCCTATAGATGCTGTAATTCCCAAACCGAAGTCACCTCCTGCTCCTGTCGGCTTTCCCCAGGGATCAGTTTAAAAAGCTGTTCCACTGCCACCTTTTTTTTTAATGTTGTGACCAGCAGCCTGGTTCCCTCTTTGGTTCAGATAGGAAGCCCATCCCTTTTGTACAGGCCTGCGCTTGTCCCAAAAGGTTCCCCAGTTCCTGACAAATCGGAAACCCTCCTGCCTTACACCACCTTCTCATCCACGCTGTTGAGACCCTGTATCTCCAGCTTGCCTAGCTGCGCCCTGCGCATAGGAGCGAGGTAGCATTTCACAGAGAATGCCACCTTAGGGGGGTCCTGGACTTCAACCTCTGTTTCCCTAGCAGCCCTAGAATTTAAGCTTCCAGAACCTCGGCTACATTTCCCAATGTTGTTGGTGCCGGTGTGGACCACAACTGCGCTGACTCCCACCCCAGCACTGTCTAAAAGCCTATCTAGGCCAGGCGTGACATCCGCAACCTTAGCACCAGGCGAGAGCAGAGTCACCCATGTCGGTCATCACACCTCCTCACAAAGCCCAACTCTCTGCATTTCTAATGGCCAGTCAAATCCACCCACTCTGAGGAGGCCCCCCACCTCCCGAGGGGTATCCTGCCTCAGTCACGAGAGGAATCAGCTGATCACCAGCTAAGGAAGGGATCCCATCTAAGGGAGCATCTTCCCCCACCTCAGACTGGCACCCTCCGTCCCCAAGACCTTCATTCTCCATGACATCTGAAGAGATGTCACCTTGGGAGTGGGACCCGGCTGTTAGGTTCCTGAAAGCCTCGTCTGTCACCCTCTCTGCCTCTTTCAGCTTCTCCAGGTCTGCCACCTTGGCTTCAAGAGAACACACACGTTCTTGAGTGCCAGGAGCTCATTGCAGCGAGGGCACACCCACAACTTCTGTCCTAGTGGCAGATAGTCATACATGTGACACTCAGTGCAAAACACTGGACAGCCCCCATTCCCCTGCTGGCTTCCTGCCTTCATATCTGATTTTGTTTAGATATTAAAAATTAAACTTTTAGTCAGTGCCCCTCTGGAGCTATCTGTATGTACTATCTGTCAAAAATGTCCTTATTAATTTAAAAAACAAAAAATAAATTTACTGGTTCCAGAGACTGAACTAAAGCCCCACCTCTGGTTCCAGAGACTGAACTAAAGCCCCACCTCTCAGCAGCCCAGGACAAAGAGGAACAAGAGATGAACTCTGTTAACCCCTGTTAAGCCCCACCTTTCAGCAGCTTCAGCAGTCTCAGCTCTCAGGAGCCTTACAAGGAGAAAAAGAGATAACCCCTGTTAAAATACACTGTTTTAAAAGCTGTGGCTTTGAGAAAAGCCCTCAAAAATGAACACCAGAGCTCACTCTGCTCTTCACTCTGCTCTTCCTGGCCCAGTCTTCTTCTCCACTGTTACTCCTCTCTGCATTCACGATAGCAAACGTTTTAGTTGGCTTGGAAGGCTTGAAACAATGGCATGGAGAGTTTTGTGGGGTACCCCCCCTTGCGGGCAGCAAGAATTGACAGCGGCATCCATTGCCATGGAAACCGGAGCAGCCATGGAGTAAATGACAGGAACAACGAAGTTGCGAACACGGTGGTGGAGGGGGTGCATAAATGGAATCAGGGAAGCAATATTTGTAATCCACATAAACGATCTGACTTCCTGGAAACGTCCAGGCTTGCTTGCTTCTGGGATCCAGAACCATGGAGAGTGGTTGAACGAAGGCAGGGGCCGTTAGGAGCCTGCCGGAGATCTGGGCGCCAATTACGCAAAGTACGGAGTTGAATGGAAGGTTGCTATGCGAACGACGTAGGTGTTTTAAAACAACGGATAATTTCTAAAAAAAATATTTTTGGCTTTAACGCCATTCAAAAATGGTTGAAACGAAAGTATTTTCGAGGTAGCACCATATTTTTAATGAAAAATGGGGAAATTAAACTATGTGTGAGCCTTAAGGGCAAAAGGGCACGTTAAGTGTATGGCCATTTGGCTTCAATGACGTAAAAATGCTGCGACGGCTCTAAGCCTGTCATTTTTAAAAGAAAAGGAAAAGGATTGTGGGTATGTAATTGGCTCCCCTGCTGATAACGTAGCGCCTCTCTGTTGTCACCCTTTACATCCCGGTCTTCATTTTAACTCACCCTGGAGCTGTTTTTACAATAGCTGGCCATCTGTGTTCGTCTTTGTTATCTGTTTGTTTACTCTGTCTCCCCATTCGCTAATTGGTTCTCCGTTATGCTTTATTTACTTTCTCATTTAAGCCCCTCCTGTTCCTCTAAAGGTTCAGGAGCCTCCAATCCACTTCTTCTTTTTGCGTTTCTTTTCCAGGTCAGGTTTTTGTTGGGGGGGGGGGGCAGGGGAGGATTGTTGCACTGAAAGAAGTTTATTTCATTTAAAGGGGCCCCAGCTGATTTACTCCATTACTCCTCTCTTTTTCTCTCCCTCTCCCCTTCCGCCGCACTTCCCACCTTCGTGAGTGACCCGTCGCTGGCTGCAGCACTGGCGCCCAGTCACGGTTGTACCTCGCTCAGGCGAAAGCAGAAACCATGAAGCGATCCTGCGCAGCTCTCCCTCGCCGTTATCTTCCTAGACCAGCCACGCCTTCCAAATCTCTCCAGTTAGAGTCAATTTAGAATTATTTTCCCTTATATGTTAGTTGGTTCGCTTTAGTGCCAGGATCTGTTTATCTTCCCTAGGGTATATATGTATACCTTCACTGTTGGTAATGGCGGTCGGTGTGGCGCCGTCTTATTCCTTTACGGCCAGCTCTCCTTTTGTTGTTTGGGCTGCGGAGCACCAATTTGTTAGTTGGTGCTTACCCCTGTCCTTTGTGGAGTCACACCTCTCTCTTCTAAGAGGAGTTTTCTTCCCTTCCCTTTATGGGAATATTAAGTTTAGAGAGTTAGTTCTCCAGAGCTCGTCTTAGAGACGTTCGATGGACGCCATTCCCAACCGGCTAAGCAGAGCAGCTCAGCTGTGGAAATCAGCATGTATTTTCCCCGCTCTGGGGAACATAAGAAAGAGCCTGCTGGATCAGACCACCAGTGACATTTGACCCAGGGGCCACCATTGTAAGTCACGAGGGGCGTGGAAAATGGCCTCGCACGAGGCCACGTCCACTGCTGGGCTGAGCACGAGTGCAAGTGCTTCAGAAGCCCCAGGCTACACAGAGCCACACTGTCTCTGTACAATAATAAATGCACAGTTCACCTGAAGAATTCACTGCATGCTTCACATGACACCACACCGTAGTGCTAGCCCGAGGTGACATCGCCACATACTAAGCAGAGCTGCTCAGCCATGGAAATCGGCATGTATTTTCCCTGCTCTGGGGGGTCATAAGAACATAAGAAAGAGTTTGCTGGATCAGACCAGCAGGGACATTTGACCCAGGTGCCACCATTGTAAGTCACATGGGGGGTGCAAAATGGCCTCCCACGAGGCCACTCCACCTGGTAGGCTGAGCATGAGTGCAAGTGGAGGGCACAAATTTCATTCATGAAAGACTATGTGTTGTCATCTCAATTAAAAGAGGCAAAAGGCAAAACGTACTGCGCACTAAACCTCTTTTCAATCAATTTTTCTTCAGTGCATAACACTTCTCTGTTAAGTAATAACATAAACATCTGTAAATAACAACATAGAAGCTGAAATTTCACAGTAAAGATCCATTCTGAAACATCCTATTACTTACATCAGGTAGTGTAGCAGGCAGCTTCTGTTGAGGTGTAGTCATGATTGCAATCAGTGATTACCATGTTTTTATCCTAGGCATACAGGTCGTTGCCAACAGGTGTGTGATGTTATTAAAGGTATAGCATTCATAAGTAACAGCGTAGGTCTAATTCCTTGCTAAGTCCTTGTTTATAGCTTTCAAGCATAAAAATCCATCTAGATTTTTGCCTAAGTATTTTTTTAATATCTAATATCTCATTGGAAAAAGATTGATAGGTGAAATCTGGCAGTTGGTTCAAGAGTGGCAATAGAGTTGCTTCTAGCAGGAACAGAGTTTTGGCAGCATCTGCAGTGTTGTTTAATCCAGCCATAAGAGGATTGAGGACATTTTCCCGCTCGGCTTCATATAGGGGACAATGATGGAGAACATGGTGAACAGTTTCCTCGAGACCAAGGTTACAGCTGCAAGTTCTATCAATAGATGAAATATGACGCTCTCTATTATATCGTCTAGTAGAGGGTAGAACATTGCATCTGGCCAAGGTAACAGCACGTCTCAGGTTGGGATCATGTAGGAGATGTAAATAGTTAGATGGAATGGAGAAGCGAGGCAAAATGTTCAGATGGATGGGAGAACAAACTTTATTTGCCTGTGTCATCAATTTTTGAGATTCCTGTTCAAGGAGTCTTTGCTTTATAAGCCGGTATATTTCATTGGCAGTCATGAGAAATAGATCATCCAGTGACAGCGCTAGATCTTGCAATTTAGTATTTATATGAGACCACCACTCCGTTGAATACAGATAGGTGAGCGCGTTGGAAGTAAAGCTGGACTGACCATTGGAAAAACATATGTGTAGCCAGAACCTAAAAGTGTGACACCATTCTTTAGTTTCCAGCAAATGCTGGCCGGTTTCCAAACACAGGGTACAGAGCGAGGGGGTCCAAAAATCTTGTATAGGAACTTGGATTGAATTCACTCCGCTTCAATGTTCCATGCTTGGATCCACAGCGGGCAACCATAAAGAAGTTGTTGGCACACTTTATTATTGAAGATCTTTAAAGCAGCTGGGATATATCTGTGGCCTTTGTTGTGAAAGAATCTGATTATAGCGTTACAGGAAATTTTACTCACCGCTATCGCTTTGTTCCTATGATGTACCCAGTCAGCTTTGTGATGGTAATTAAGGCCTAGATATTTAAAGGTCTTCACTTGCTCCAAGAAATTGTTGTTAAGGGGCCATCGCAACAGGCGGTGTGTGTTGGAAAAAACTACAACTTTGGATTTAGAGTAGTTTATGATTAAACAGTTGGTATTGCAGTACTCTTGGCAGCGCTTAAGAAGTCTTCTTAGGCCCACTTGGGTGCGTGAGAGCAATAGAGTGTCATCAGCATAGAGTAAGATGGAGATTTTTGAAGGCCCTAAGGATGGGGCATGATCGTCAGGAGCTGAGACTGCATCAGGCAAATCACTCAGGTATAGATTGAATAATGTTGGAGCAAGTACACATCCTTGTTTCACCCCTTTATTGGTGCAAATTTGAGGGGTAAGCCCACCTTGCCGATTGAATTTGACTTGACGGGATGTGTTAGTGTGCAAAGCTTTAATTAGGATTATCAGTCTTCCAGATTGATAGGTGTATAGTACGATAAATTTAAAATCTCTTTCTGAATGATGATGTTCTAGAAAATGTTTAGTTAAAGGAGCTTCCATCTTTTGTGTTCTGATTGAGCTGATATGTTCATAAATTCTGGCCTTCAAGCAGCGTGTTGTCATTCCGACATAATATAAATGGCATGGACATATTATTAAATATACATACTGTCTGGAGTTGCAGTTAGAGTAGTGTGTGATTTTCCACCTCTGCCTTTTATCTGTAGGGTGTACTATTTCCTTGGTATTGTAAGTTAAATAGCATAGATTGCACCTGCCACACTTAAAATGTCCTACAGTAGTAGGTACTTTTTAAGTATTTTGCCTCATGTCAGCTCTTACTATTTGTGGTTTGATATTTCGAGTGCGCCTATATGCCACCCTGGGAATTATATTACAACCTGGAATTTGTGAAACTATATGCCAATGTTTCTTTAAAATATTTTTAAGTTATTGGCATAAGGTGTGTAGGTAAAAGGCCAGGTTATTCTTTTTGTTTCTGTGTTCTTTTTATTTTTCAGGAGTAATTCTCTTGGTGTCTGAATAGTTCTAGTGTATGCCTGTTTAAGGACATGCATAGGGTATCCACGGAGGATCTTGTTTCTTTCTGGTTTCTAGTAGTTTGTACACAACTTCCCTTGTTTCATCTAGAGGTACATTAGTACCACACAGGCTCTGTACATTAATAAAGGTTTTTTTTAGCAGCCATGGTCCTGCCTTTGGGCTATCTTTAAAGTTATGGTGAGCATTTTTAAAATTATGATTTTTAACTGTAATGTACGTTTAACATGTTGTTGTTGCCCTGAGCCATTCTGGGATGGGCAAGGTATAAAACTAAAAATGAATTAATTTTTTTAACAGCATACCCATGAGCCTTTGCTAAATATGCAAAAAAATTGACCAACTGTCTTTGATCATAATGGGTGTGTGGTTCATAAAAGCGCACGCCTGTGAAATTGCTTTCCATTTCTCTTCGTCGTATTTTTCACACCTTTTTCCATTTTCCACCCCAGCACTGTCTAACAGCCTATCTAGATGAATCATGACATCTGCAACCTTTGCACCAGGCAGGCAAGTCATCATTTTGGTCCCACTTCTCTCCCTGCTACTCCTCTCCTCTGCTACTCCTCTCTGTTGCTTCCAGAAAGTGAGTGATAGAGCTAATAGCAAGCCCCACCTCTCAGAAGCCTAGTGTTGTCTGTTCCACTTCCCCTCTCCCTGCTACTCCTTTCCTCTCCGCTGCTTCCAGAGAGTGAGCAACAGCTAATAGCAAAGCCCACCTCTCTAAACGTATTATTATTATTATTATTATTATTATTATTATTATTATTATTATTATTATTATTATTATTATTATTATTATTATTATTATTATTATTATTATTATTATTATTATTATTATTATTATTATTATTATTATTATTATTATTATACACATAACAACACAGCACAAGTGTCTGGAATTCATCTCTGAATATCGAGTCCTTCCCAAGGACCTAGGATATTAGAGGTATTTGCGTAGAATGTGTGCAGTTCCTAGAAGTGCTGCTTTCTGCAGCATGTGGACTGATGTTCTGTCCAAGTTTAGGCTTTCCAGATGTTTTTCAAGATTTCTTGGGATTCCTCCTAGAGCACCGACTACCTAGTGGGATTACTGTTGTTCTTTTCTGCCACAATCGATTTCAACTTCTAATTTGTAGTGGTCCTTAGTATTTTGTGATCTTTTCCAGCTCTTTTGTCCTCCTCTACTCCTGCTAGTCAACTGGCACAGCAACATATCTATGATCCAAACATGCTTTTTTCTCTCTTATCACTGTTATGTCTGGGGTGTTGTGTGCCAGGTGTCTGTCTGTTTGTATCTCTAAAAAGTCCCATGAGTATTTTATTGCTTCTTCATCTTTTTCTGTGGTCTTCTTCTGGCTTGTGCTCGCATTACTCAGGTCTTGCTACAGGGCAGGCCGTACTTTTGCAAAGGTTCCAGGAGTGCACCATTGCTGCTAGCCTCCATTATTGTGGCCGTGCTCAAGATAGTCAGGTTTTGGGCTATTTTCTTACAACAGCAGATGATGTGCTCCACAGTTTCATCACCCTCTTTGCAGAGACGGCACTTTGGGTCATTGTAAGACTTTTCGATTCGTGTCTTTATTGCATTTGTCCGTAATGCTTGCTCCTGTGCAGCAAAAATCAGGCCTTCAGTTTCCTTCTTTAGAGTTCCCCTTCTGAGCCACTCCCATGTTTTCTTGCTGTCAACCTTCCCTTCAATGTTCTTAAAGTACTGCCCATGGAGTGGCTTGTTTAGCCACTGCTCCTTTCGTGTTTTAAACTGTTGGACTCTATACTCTTTTGATTCTTTGGATTCTATTATTATTATTATTATTATTATTATTATTATTATTATTATTATTATTATTATTATTATTATTAACATTTATATACCACCCTCCCCCAAAGGGTTCAGGGCGGTGAACATAGAATATACAAGCAGAGTACAGATAAAATCAGACAATTAAATTATGACTCTGCACATTTTAAAATAAACCCTTTAAAATGCAGCGTACTAATTATACAGCACAGTAGCATAATACTCAACAGATGGCGTCTTGCGACTCAACCCCCTAAGAGGGGGGGATGGTGGGTCCACTGATGTTATAAAGGGGGGAGGGGGCAATCAGCGGCCGGTCTCCCCAAAAGCCCGGTGGAACAGCTCGGTCTTACAGGCCCTGCGGAACTCACTAAGGTCCCGCAGGGCCTGGACAGCTGGAGGGAGAGCGTTCCACCAGGCAGGGCCAGGGCTGTAAAGGCCCTGGCCCAAGTGGAGGCCAGCTGCATCATTGAGGGGCTGGGAACCACCAGCAAATTGGCCTCTGCCGAATACAGAGGCCAACTTGGGACATATGGGGCAAGACAGTCCCGCAGGTACGAGGGTCCCAAGCCACGTAAGGCCTTAAAGGTTAGTACCAACACCTTGAAAATGATTTGGAACTCAACCGGTAGCCAATGCAGACGGCGCTACACAGGTAAAATGTGATCTCTTGTGTTACCCCCTGTGAGCAGGCGAGCCGCTGCATGCTGGACCAATCTTAGTTTCCGGATCAGGTGCAAGGGAAGGCCCGCATAGAGCGAGTTGCAATAGTCAAGTCTGGAGGTGACTGTTGCATGGATCACGGTGGCCAGGTCCGCTTGGGAGAGGAAGGGGGCCAGCCGCCAGGCCTAATGAAGATGGAAAAACGCAACCCGGGTTACATGGGCCAACTGGGTCTCCATTGAAAGAGACAAATCCAGGTGGACTCCCAGGCTGCGAACGGAGGAGGTTGGTGCCAATGAGACCCCTTCCCACACCGGTGGCTGAAAGTCCCCAATCCCCCCCTTGCAGCCGAGGGTCCCCTGGGGCGCTAGGCGACCGTTACACCAGAAGGACAGCCAACCTCTCCGAATCCAACCACTCTAGGCCAACACACTCCATACCGATGATCTCCGGGACAGGGGCAGCCCTAAAGGGGATCAAATCATGGATGAACATTGCTACATCACCACCCTGGCCCTGTGTTCGTGATCGGTGGAGACACGTGAAACCTGGTGGTGCGACCTCGCCCAAGGCAACGGTCTCACCTTCCCGCACCCAGGTTTTGGTGACACAAGCCAGGGCCATCTGCTGATCTCCGAGGAAATCACGGAGAATTGCAGTCTTATTATTTATGGACCTGGCATTTATCAACACCAATGATGAAGCAGAGTGCCTCTGAACCCCACCACCTTCGTTCCTCAGGATAGGACGGAGGTCAGAAGGCGGGCGAGCATATCTACATCTCTCCCATCTTCTCTCATATGGCTGCCGCCTACCATTATATTTGCCCCGTCCCATCAACACTGGGATCCCCAGCCCCATAAATGGTGCCCCCATCTCCCTACCGTCCCTCTTTTACCTAATACCCCGGCGAAAAACTCTCCATTATAAGTGGACTCAGGCTTGCCACTAACTAACCACTACTACCTATTAATCTAATTAGCAACTAATTTACAACAGGCCAGACTGAGTAATAACAACATCACATCTAACTACCCACTCACTACTCACTAATTAACTCCCCAAAAAGCTATAATTACAAAACTACACTGTCGGTATAAAAATTACAGATGAAACAGTCAAAAACAAAGAGGTTAATAGAGGTGGCGGCGGAGTGTTACTTGTATAGTTGCCTAATGCTCACACCAACAGGCTGCTATAGGTGTTATCAGTAGCAATACCAGTATCAATGTCCAGGTTCCTAAAGGAGACAAAGATATTCAAGCGCTCTCTAGTGGGCATAGCACGAGGTCAGGCACAAACCCACTGCTGAGTCCCTGCGCCCTCTGGTGGTTGCTGGTAGCCGCAGTGTCGCAGCCACTACAGGAGAGGCAAAGCCTAGGGCTCATACCACCTAGACGAGCCCACTCCTGCGACGATCGTCCGGTGTAAAGAATGTCTCGTGGAGCCCAAGGAGAGAAAGTAAAAGCAATAACGGGCAAGTAGAGCAACGGGTGGGGGGCCACTGCCACCGGCCATCCTCCCCAGATCTTAAAAATATCGCTCCCTGGCCTAAAGTTAACATCTGAGCCCAGCTGGTTCTCAACAAACAGAGATACACCGCTCTAAGCGATCCTCTGGCTGTGTGCTCCCTCGTAGACTCCTTTTGTTGTCCATCCAATTCAAGGAGCCCAGTCTCCATCCACATCCCCATCACTGGAGTGTTCTGAAAGGCTCTGGCATTGCAGTAGGGCCTAACCGGCACAACCCCCACTTCTGCAGCACCGAGATTGATTTGTAGCAGCTCCGTCCCGTCGTCACCTGCTGCAGGCTCCGCCAAGTCCACTGCGCCCAGCCCCACTTGGCTACGGAGCTCCCAGTTCAGCAGCACCACTGGAAACACTTGGGCCCGAAGTTGAAGCTGGGGGGTCTCTGCCACCGACACCCCCGCTATAGCCACGGTCCCCAAGAGCGATACTTTGATGGTGGGGGCCCAACCGCTGTGGGTGGAAGGAGCGGAGAGCAGGAGGCAAAAGGTGGAAGGCACAGTGAAAACCAAATATTGCATGCTGTTGTAGTGTAGCATTCTGATATTTCGTAGTTGGTTGCTTACACTCTTCACCCAGGTCTTTAAGCAATTGCGTTCCTGAAAAATTTCATTACCCATTGTAATTCACCGCATGCTTCATTTAAAGCAGCATATTCTGCCTCAGCTGTAGAGGTTGCCACTGTTGTCTGTTTCCTAGATCGCCAACCTATTGGGTTACTACCATACTGCATGTAATAGCCGTTCACTGACTTTCAGTCTTTCTCCTCGGCATGAGAATTGTCCGCATATACAACTAACTTATTTGTGTTCTGCTTTGAAAAATGCAATCCGTAGTCAGTTGTTCCCTTCAGATACCTAATAACTCTTTTCAGACCACGCCAATCTCTTTTTGTTGGCTTTGCAATCCTACTGCAAACGCAATGTCGGGTCTGGTCCAATTAGCATTGTGTAACAGGCTCCCAATGAATGACTGATACAAATCATGCCTGTCGAAGGCTTTGTTTTCTTCCTGTTTACAAAAGTCAGCGGCCATTGGGGTTTGTGCTATCTTTGCATCTTTTAGACTGGCTTTCTGTATGACACATTTTATTTTCTGTTTCTGCATTAGAAAAACATTCCCCCTCAGCAGACTTACTTACTTCAATCCCTAAGTACTGATGCTAAGGTCTGAAATGCTGCCAATTCAGTAAACAAGCTATGGATTTGATCAGTAAACAAGCTCATTCTCCATCCAGCCCTGCACCACTCTCCTTGAATGTGTCTTGATTTCTGGGACATCTCTCCTGACCTGCTTCTTGGTCGACCCTGTGAAGATTTAGGAGCATCTCCCAAAGCCATACCTTCTGGTAGCATGCCTACACGCAGACACTTGGCGAACCGGCATGCCCTACAAGCCTTCCGATGAAGCTTAGTTGTTTCACACTTGTCGGTGGGTGGGCAGTTGTACTGGTTATTGCCTGGGAGAGAATAAGAGAGAAGGGGCCATGGCTCAGTGGCAGCCTTCTGCATTGCATGCAGAAAGTCCCAGGTTCAAGCCTCAGCATCTCCACTTTAGGGCTACATCCACACAGCATTGGATATTGCACCTCTGCAGTCATTTGCAACTGGATTTTCCTGTGAGGACAAGACAATCCGGGAAGTGCAGTATCTATCCTAAGAACCACTCTAACAATCAGTGAGCAGATGAGGTAATTACCGATCTGGGGTGCTGTGTGGTTTCCGGGCTGTATGGCCGTGTTCTAGCAGCATTCCCTCCTGACGTTTTGCCTGCATCTGTGGCTGGCATCTTCTGAGGATCTGATAGTAGCAATGGAAAGCAAGTGGAGTATATATACTGTGAGGTCAAAAGGTGAGGCCCTCTGAATAGAGTAGCCTGGTATGTGAGTCACAAAAAAGTCTGTAGCCTGGGAGTAATAATGAAGATCGCAAGGTCAATAGGTGAATGCATCTGAATAGAAGTATCCTGGTCTTTGTTTCCTTTGATTGCTATTGTCTATAGTTGCCCTGTGTTTGTGTGGAGCTGATTAGTCACTGTCTTGATTCTAGAGTTTTTCAACACTGGCAGCCAAATTCTGTTCATTTTCATGGTTTCTTCCTTCCTGTTGAAGTTGTCCATATGCTTGTGAATTTCAATGGCTTCTCTGTGTAGTCTGATGTAGTGGTTGTCAGAGTGGTCCAGAATTACCGATCACTGTGTGTTACTATTTGGTTCCACAATGGGACTCTGTACAGGTTCTTCTTTGTATTATTCTTTCCCGCGTTTCAGGGCTGAATTCCAGAATAGGGGACTCATCCCTGGCTCAAATTAAGCCCAGATAACAAAGTTGAGTGATGTAGCTCATCACATAATACATAATTTACTTCTGGAACTCACTGCCATAAGATACGATGGTGAGTATTAGCAAGTAGAAAAGCTATCAAACAGTTATTAGCCATGATAATATGGAACTTCCATTCCAGGAATAATGTACCTCTCAATTCAAGGTGCCACAGCAAACAACAGGGAGACTGTTCCCTTCATGCTCTACTTCTGGGCTTCTCAGAAGCATCTTGTAGTTTAGAAAGACCTTTGATGTTTGATCTACTGAGACTCTTCTTGCATTCTTAACAACTTTGGAAGGTCTTTGGCACTGCTCATGGTTCAGGATGCGTCGAGGGGATGCTTACCTTGCATGGTTTCCCTGAAGAATGTCCTGCATGCTTCACATGACATCATGCCGTAGTGCTGGTCCATGGCAACATCCCCGCATAATAAGCACTTATAAGACATTAATATGCAATAGTAACGAGAAATACACAATCAAATAATACCAATAACAGCTTGAATTGCTAGTGTAACATAAAGTGACTCCGTCCCTGGGGTATAATGGCCAGAAGAAATCAATTGATTCACATAAGTTCATTCATGAATGAGTTCACTAATAAGTTAAATACATATGCCAATAAAGGTCATTTGAAGTAAAATAAGTTCAATAATGATAAATGGTATGCATTCCGCAGCAAAAAAACTCTTGATCAGACGATCTTCCAAACGATCAGACGATCTTCCAAACGATCTTCCAATTTCTATCAAATAGAAGGAAATAACAATAATAAATGATGAACCCTTTCTGGGGGACCTCCAGATACCGTGGAGTGAAGAGGACAAGTATAAACCTGACTGAACTCTTATCTGAGGCTCAGCGCAGAGCGGGTAAATCCGTATGGGCATGTATCCAGCATCAAAGACTCTAGACTCCAAACACCTCGTACGTAATTGACGTTTTCGAGAATGCTCTTCTTCAGAGAACTCCTCTTGCAGTATTTTTATATACAGTCAAATAGCAGGTGTTGCACCTTGTAATCTTCGGGACCGCATCACCCCACATGTCCCAATACGGCCTCTTTGTTCAGCAGAGGCCAACATACTGGTGGTCCCTGGCCCCTTGATGATACGGCTGGCCTCCACACGGGCCAGGGCCTTTACAGCCCTGGCCCCAGCCTGGTGGAACGCTCTACCACCAGCTGTCCGGGCCCTGCGGGACCTGACAGAGTTCCGCAGGGCCTGTAAGACGGAGCTGTTCCGCCGGGCCTTTGGAGGTACCAGCCGTTGATGGTCCCCCCCCTCCCATGGCCGTACATCTGCGCCTGTCATCTTGGGATTTGCTGCTCTTCCCTCCCATAAGAGGGTTTGAAATTGGGATTGCGGATGCCATCTTATACATTAATTTATCTATTATAGTCAGTTTCTATTTTACCGCTGCTTTTAAAAGTTTTAGTTGTTTTTAACTGTACCTGATGGTCATTATGTTGTGCACTGCCCAGAGCCCCTAGGGGATGGGGCGGTCTAGAAATCTGAAAATAAATAAATAAATAAATAAATAAACATAATATGCATCTACATAGTGCAAACAATGTATACAAACATAAGACTCCCATTCCTACATTACTCTGTGGATTGTAAGATTCAATAGTTGGAATCCTGTTTTTTTAACCAAATAATTAACTGATAGCATGTGTTTTATCATGTTTATAAAAAACAATACTAAAAAGTAATTCAAGAGAATTCATAATATGATTGCATACAAGTACTCTCCATAGAGCTGTTCACCCTGCAATTAGCTAATGTGCTGTTGTGGCGTTTCCCCTATCTACCCGGCCCCCTTCGGGGTGTGAACCGTCCCTCCTCCCCTGACCAGGGGGTTGGTCTCCCCGGACGATGGTCATTCCTCTTGGCCCAAGGGGCCAAGAAACAATGTTGCTCACAGGGCGCCTGTATGGTAGAGCCTCCTTGACTACCTCTCTGCACCTGTCCCTCCCTCACCCTGTTACTCCACAAAGCGAGCACTTCCGCCCTGTTGTAGCGTCACAGGGGTGGGTCAGTCCATTAGCAGGTATAGGGACAGTGGACTCCCAGCCTTTTACTGCACACAGATGGGCTACAGAGGGGACAGTTTCCTTGCCCCCAAGCACTGCCCGTTCTTCAGTGCTACCCCTTCCCTATCTCCCTCCTTCCTCAGAGGTTCTTCTTCCTTCCTCAGAGTTCCTTTCCCTTCCTCAGCCTTCAACCCCTCTCCCTGCTGTGGATTTTCAAAACCCTTCAACCCCTCAGCCTTCCACCCCTCTCCCTGCTGCAGACCTCCCCCAGCTCTCTCCCATCTCCTTATATCCCTTTCCTCCCCTCATTCCCCTTCCTCACCCAGCTGCCGCCCTTCACGCCCCTCCTCATCCATCTCAGATAGGGCCGGGCGAGCGCATCTGGGCCTAAGGCTCTGCCCCCTCCCCGCCTCCAGGCCGAGTGGGAGAGCCTTCTTTGCCTCGTGAGGCGAGCCGCTGGGGTTGCGCGCCACTGGAGCACTGCCCGGTCGGCCCATCCCCGCCTCCCCCGTGAGCCGGCCATTGTTGTCCGGGCTGCTGATGCGGCCGACGCGGCTGTGGTGCCGGCTGTGGTGTCCCTCAGCTGCTCTGTCACCGCTGCTCGTGCTGCCCCCGCCCCCGTGCGGCAGGACGGCCCAAGTCCAGGCGCCGTGTTGGGGTCTGCGCCCGCACCCAGACAGCTGTAATCTACTGGCTGAAGGACAAAGTTTTATCTGAATACTAATTGCTCCCAGCTGTGTGCTGGTGGTAGGATGTTAAAGGGCTATATCGTATTCTTTTATATGTTCAGGTGAGATGGAAAATATTTATAAATGACAGGAAAAATCAATGTTGTAGTTAAGTCCCATTGTGCCACTTTTAAATGCAAAAATGAAACGGTTCTCACATTGCAGGATATGTTTCTTGACATCAATATGTTTAATGTGGTGATAAGTAGCTAGCACTGTGAATCTAAGATTCTTATCAGAATGTTGATTATTCATAAAGTGTTGTACTAAGGGAGCATCTGTATTCTTATTACGTATTTAACTCCTGTGCTCTCCGACCCTTACCTTGATGGAACGTAAAGTCATCCCAATGTATACTTTTGAACATGGACATATAATAATGTACACGCAGTGGGAGGTATTGCAATTTGTAAATTGAGATAAATGCCATTGAAAGACTGATAGGGAATCTGAGATCTTCTTGGTCTTGATAGCTAGACAACATTGCTTACATCTTCCACATGGGTAATGGCCCCAAAGTATGGATCTCTGTAGGGGTCTCTGTATAGAGATGTCTGCTTTAGTGAGAGCCTGTCTAAGATTCCTTGTTCTTCTATAACCTATCAGAGGAGGTTGAGCGCACCCCACAATATCTGATATGAGTTGCTAATGGTGTTGTTCTGCCTGTTTAAACCACAGAGCTAAATTTGTAAAGTCTATAGCCCACCGTATGCGGTCTGGAGTTAGGCGATGGCAAGGCTATAATAATTCTGCATGATGTAAAACTTGTGCTCTATGCCATGCCACATCCAGAATCGGAATGGGATAGTGTCGCCTATGGTAATTCCATAAAATGTTGGAAGCCTCCTGTTGAAAAGAATCATTGCTAGTGGAGTTCTTCTTAGCACGGACTAGTTGACTGAAGGGTAGATTAACCCCGAGGTGCCTGGTGTGGAAAGAGTGGAAAGAAGGGCTTTGTTTTCATCAGTGGCCTTATGATATATCTGAAAAGAGATTCTGGAGTCAATGTTGAATGATACCATGGTAAATAATTGATGGAATGTGTGTCAGCCTGGCCCGTGAAATGTAATGATGGATGTAAAGTGTTGATCCAATTCAAAAATTCCTGGAATTGAAAAATGGTTTTGAAAATAAAAAACAAGTCATCAATATATCTTTTAAAAAACAAAATGTGTTCAAAAAAAGGGTTCACCGCTGGGTCCAGGATGTTTTGAAGCTCAAATTGTTGCATAAAAAGATTTGCAGAGGCAGGTGCTGGACTTGAACCCATAGCCAATCCTTTTGTCTAGGAATAAAAAACATTGTCAAACCGTAAAAAACTATTCCAATACAATTTCAACTAAATTAATTAGGAAATGGGTGGGAGGAAGTGCATCAGCTCTATTTCGTTATGGCTCGAATTTCATTATGGGGTATATTTGTATATAAAACAGTTACACCTCAGGTAGCTAATATGCTATGTTGTGGGAAGACTTGTCCCTCCAATTTGTAAATGAAATCTGTAAAGTCACGTATAAAAGTGCTCATATTTCTAACCAGGGGCTGGAGGAAAAAGTCCATGTATTGCTCTATGGGCTCAAGAATGGACGCTGTGGCTGAAATGATCGGATGGCCCGGAGGTGGCATTCCGGGTTTGTGGATTTTAGGTAGAGTATAGAACAGTGGAGTCCTAGGGTATTTTTTAAATCAAAAAGTCGGCCAATTTGTCGCTGATCGAACCAGCTAATTGAGCTTCTTGGACCGTGATGTGGATCACAGAAGCTATGTGGGGTGTTGGATCTGAAGGAAGGACCTTATAAAATGTGGTGTCTTCTAGTTGGTGCATAATTTCTTGAATGTAGTCATTTTTATTCTGAATGACTATCGCGCCCTCTTTATCTGCTTCTTATATGACAATTTGGGAATCTGAAGTAATAGCATTTTATTTATTTGTTTATTTATTTATTTGGTTTATATACCGCCCTCCCCCAGAGGGCTCAGGGCGGTTCACAACAGAAATATAAACAATAAACCATAATAATTCCGTACCTACAGTACTGGTCCTTAATTTAAAAGCAGCGCTCAAGTTATAAACTTTCCATTATAAATACAGTACAATGTAAATAAAAATACAGATGGTGTCCCATGAATTAAAATTCCCCTAAAGGAGGGACAGCAGGGGCCTCGATGTTTAAAGGGGTGCACATATCAGTGGCTGGCTTCCTCAAAAGCCTGGCGGAACAGCTCAGTCTTGCAGGCCCTGCAGAACTCCTTAAGGTCCCACAGGGCCTGGACAGCTGGAGGGAGAGTGTTCCACCAGGCAGGAGCCAGGGCCCAGGTGGAAGCCAGCCGCATCATGGAGGGGCCAGGGACCTCCAGCAAATTGGCCTCTGCTGAGCACAGGGGCCGAGTTGGGACATATGGGGCCAGACAGTCCTGAAGGTACGAGTTTCCAGACCGCGTAAGGCCTTAAAGGTCAATACCAACACATTGAAGACGACTCGGAACTCCACTGGTAACCAGTGCAAGCGGTATAACACAGGTAAGATGTGATATCTAACGGCACCTCCTGTGAGCAGCCGAGCCGCTGCATACTGGACCAGTTTCAATTTCTGAATCAGCTGCAAGGGAAGGCCTGCGTAGAGCGAGTTGCAATAGTCTAACCTGGAGGTGACCGTTGCATGGATCACAGTGGCTAAGTCCGTTTGGGAGAGGAAGGGGGCCATTGTCAAACCAAAAATAATTCTTCTCCAATATGATCTCCATCAGATTAATGAGAAAATGGGATGGTGGAGTTGGATTCTCACACTCATTAAATTTCTGCAAAATGATATCCCGTATCTTATCATGTGGAATATTGGTGTAAAGGGATTCCACGTCTAGTGTGATGAGAATAGACCCCCTTTCGAACTGTCTTCCTTCCATTTTATTAATAAGATCAATATAATTTGACAATGGTTCTAGAGCGGAATTGGTGGGCGACACTATTGGTTGTCCAGGGGGAGGGCAGGTTGTTTTATGTATTTTGGGTAAGATGTAAAACACGGGGACCCGTGGATACATCTTTATTAAGTACGCCCCTGTCTTTTCATTGATCCAATTCATTTCAATGGCTTCCTGGATTACTATTTTAATTATAAATGTAACATGTTCAGTGGGATCAGTTCCAATTGGTCTATAGTAAGTACGATCTTGTAATTGCCTATGTACTTCTTTCAGGTAGTCTTCCCTGTTCAAGACCACCGTTGCTCCACCCTTATCTGCCTGTTTGATC
This sequence comes from Sphaerodactylus townsendi, assembly GCF_021028975.2. Classification (NCBI taxonomy): domain Eukaryota; kingdom Metazoa; phylum Chordata; class Lepidosauria; order Squamata; family Sphaerodactylidae; genus Sphaerodactylus; species Sphaerodactylus townsendi. The sequence goes on along the minus strand of NC_059430.1, from coordinate 5,524,161 downwards.
ACAATGTCTGGATCCATTATTAAGTTATTCAGGATCTGTTTATCCTTGTTATTGAAGTTATTATATGTTGTAATCTGATTTTGTGTGCTTTCCAGCTTTTTTATATCCCGTAAAACCATCTTCTCAAATGTGGTGATGGTGAGATCCATAATATTGGGGACAAAGGAGGATCGTGGTTTAAAGGGGTTCAAGCCTCCTGTTTCACTACTACTAGTGCCAAAAAATGCCTTAAACTTTAAATATTTATTTATTTATTTATTTATTATTACGGTTATATACCGCCCTCCCCTAGAGGGCTCAGGGCGGTTCACAACAAGTAAATAAATAGCACACACTATACAATAGGTGGTGGTGCACATTAAAATACAGCGTCTAATCATAAAACATTTCAAACAACAGCAGCAACAGATGGCATCCAATAATTAAAACTCCTCTAAGGAATAGAATAGAATAGAATAGAATAGAATAGAATAGAATAGAATAGAATAGAATAGAATCTTTATTGGCCAAGTGTGATTGGACACACAAGGAATTTGTCTCCGGTGCATATGCTCTCAGTGTACATAAAAGAAAATACATTTGTCAAGAATCATAAGGTACAGCACTTAATGATTGTCATATAGGTCTAGTAAGCAATCAGGAAACAATCAATAGTAATGAAAACATAAAATGTAAAATCATAAAATAAAATGAAATGTCAGCACAGGCTATAGTCATACAGTCATAATTGGGAGGAGATGGGTAATAGGAATGATGAAAAAAGTAGTGCAGTAATTATATAATAAATATATAATAAATAGTTTGACATTATCGAGGGAATTATTTGTTTAACAGAGTGATGGCATTCGGGAAAAAACTGTTCTTATGTCTAGTTGTCTTGGTGTGCAGTGCTCTGTAGCGACGTTTAGAGGGTAAGAGTTGAAACAGTTTACAGGAGGGAACAGCAGGGCCCCAGTTGTTAGAAAAAAAGGGGGGGGAGAGGAGGGGCATCAGCGGCTGGTTTCCCCAAAAGCCTGGCGGAATTGCTCAGTCTTACAGGCCCTGCGAAACTCATTAAGGTCCCACAGGGCCCGGACAGCTGGAGAGAGAGCATTCCACCAGGCAGGGGCCAGGGCTGTAAAGGCCCTGGCAGATGGGAGCCAACCCAGCATCATGGAGACCAGGAACCACCAGCAAATTGGCCTCTGCCGAACGCAGAGACCGAGATGGGACATATGGGGCCAGACGGTCCTGCAGGTACGACGGTCCCAGACCGCGTAAGGCCTTGAAGGTTAAAACCAATACCTTGAAGACAATTCGGAATTCAACCGGGAGCCAGTGCAGGCGGTGCAGCACAGGTAAAATATGATCTCTGATGGCACCACCTGTAAGCAAGCGAGCCACGGCATGCTGGACCAGTTTGAGTTTCCGAATCAGACACAAGGGAAGGCCTGCGTAGAGCAAGTTGCAATAGTCTAATCTGGAGGTGACCGTTGCATGGATCACAGTGGCCAGATCTGCCTGGGAGAGGAAGGGGGCCAGTCGCCGGGCCTGTGGTAGATGAAAAAAAGCATGGCAGATTTACATGGGCCACCTGGGCCTCCATTGAAAGAGCGAATCCCAGGTGGACCCCAGGCTACAAATGGAAGGGTGGGGTGCCAATGAGACCCCCTCCCACACCGGCCGCTGAAAATCACCCGCCCCCCACCCGGCCCAGCCAAAGGATCTCCGTCTTTGCTGGATTCAGCTTTAACCTGCTCTGCTTCAACCAACCAGCAACTGCTTCCAAACAATGCTGGAGAGCTGCAGGGGCGGTGGCTGCTCCCCCCCCCCTCAATAAACAGAATGAGCTGGGTGTCATCAGCATATTGATGGCACACCAGCTAACTCTGTACACCAACTGAGCAAGGGGTGCATATAGATGTTAAATAACAGCCCGGGGACAACAGCCCCTGAGGCTTACCACATTGAAGCGGGCACCTCCGGAAGGCTTGGTCCCCGCACCATACTGCTGACTCCGGTCCCAGAGAAACGAGGCAATCCATTGAAGGACAGTGCCTCTCACCCCGGAAGCGGCCAGGTGGGTCAAAGATAGAGTGGTGGAGCCACATCTGCCTTTGTGGTAAGATCTAATAACACCAACAAGCCTTAGATCCGCCTTGGTCAAGCTGCATGCAGGACGTATCTGTGATGGTGGCGAGAACAGTCTCCATGTGCCCAACCGCGAGCTGGACTGGAAGGGATCAAGGCCGCTTGAGTCCCCCCAGAAAGCCCTGAAGCTGCTCTAACACCACTCTCTCAATTACCTTCCCGAGAAGCGAAGATTGAAATGGAAGTGGTGGCCCGATCACCAGGATCTAGCAGTAGGTCTTTTAAGAGTGGGCAGACCACTCCTCCTTCCAACCCACCTGGAAAAACTCCTTGCTCAAAGGGAGCTATTGATGATATTCAACAGGTGGGAAGTAATTCGTAGCAAGCAATAAGCCAGGAGGGCACGGATCCAGGGGACAGGTAGTGGGTCTAACACAGGGGAGTGGGGAACCTGCGGCTCTCCAGATGTTCAGGAACCTACAATTCCCATCAGCCCCTACCAGCGTGGCCAATTGGCCATGCTGGTGAAATGGCTGATCTACAGTCTAACAGCAGCCAGGACCCTGTCGATAGCGGCCTTGGAGAGCAGGGAAAACTGGGTCAAATACTGACCTGAAGAAAACAAGGGAGCCTCCAGTTCGCTAATGGTCTGTAAGGTGGCAGGAAGGTCCTGGCGGAGAGATGCGACTTTGTCTGCAAAATAGCTCATAAATGCCTCACAGCCAATAGCCAAATGATCATTTTTAGAACCCTCAGACAATGAGGTAAGAGACCGAATAATACGAAATGAGTATTGTGCTGGGCGAGAGCTAGCTTAGTCTGCGAGGCCGGAGGAAGAATACCCTCTTAGCCTCCTTTGTCACCACATCTCATAGAGCCTTCGCCGCGTCCTATAAGATGTTAGCCGTGCAGTTTCTTAGATTTCACACGCAGACTTCCTCCCACACTCGCTCAAGCTGTCTAAGCTCCCGTTTCATTACAGCAAGTAACTCCTGTGGTATACCATGGGGCCCAGCGAGGAGTTCAGAGGCGTAGAGAGGCCGTCGGGAGCAACCAACCTCGATGGCATTGTAAGGAAACGGGCATCTCCAGTCCAGCTACCTGCTCATTGAGGGTGCCGGCGGGTTTAGGGATCCCATTAGAGAGCATTCCAGAATCCAATAGGATCCATAAGTCTCATGTGTGTAGTAGGCATACATCCATGGCCCGTCGCCTAGACAGGGGTGTTGCAGCATGTCCTTTCCAAACCGCTACAAGAATGCTGGATCCAATTAGCAAAGAACGCTGAATCAACTTTGCAGAACGCTTGCGTGCTGTGAAGCTTTTTCGAAAGAATAATCTTCCTCAGTGCATATATTCTTATGCATTCATGCTGTTATGATTAGTCATCAAAGTGGCTATACTTGGCCTATAATACGTATTAATATGTGAATACTACTAGCCATTTGATGCCATACACTTGAATGGCCATTTAAGAAAAATTCATCAATTTTTATGCTAGCATGCCAATCCCACATAGGATATATATTAACAATAAATATCTTAAAAATTACTTCATATCAACATTTTCCATGTGCATAATAATATTAATAAATATTTTATAATTTAATATTTTACAATTTTTAATTAATTTTTAATAAATATTTTACAATCATCAGGAATAATGAATGTCATCTTACCAATTTTCATATGGAATCATTCACACGGTGTTCCTACTGGGATTCAGATCATATCAGTGATGGATAGAAAAAGGTTTGAGTCATGCTATATCTGCTGTAGCTAATATGCCAAACCTGGAGATAATTATTCCACCTACTAAAGGTAGCAACTAAAATCTATCTCTTTAATTTTAAGAAACCATGTTTCCAAAGGCAATTGCAGCCCATATTGTCATTGGAACACACCTATAAATTCAAAGACTGATGCTTGAGGTCAGCTGAGCCACTTCCATCATCCCGTCAGAGGAAGCCATGATAAAGGTGGAGGAATTGTAATTATAGACAGAGATGATTACATTAGTGAAATTAAGAAACAACTTTCTAATACAAAATATTACAAACCCATCCAATCCAATCCTACCCAACATATAGCCTCCTTGATCAGAATCACAGTTGATGAGGCTACCATCATGGGATGGTACCTTTCTATACCTTCTACTATCCCTTAAAATATGTTCTTATTTAGTAAAACACCTGCACGTGCCTAATGGCTGCTAGCCACTAGGTTGCAGAGACTGGCATTGAAAGATTTAAAAATTTGAGAAGCCCCCCACCTCTCAGCAGCAGCCACCAATTGAATCAGCAGCCCCAGGACAAGGAGAGAAAAGGAGAGCCAACCCCTGGGCTTGAAATACAGTTGTTTAAAAGATGTGGCTTTTTTGGGAGAAAGAAGCCCTCCTGAAAGAGAAACCAAGAGTCTCACTCCAGCCCTTTCCTGTTACTCTTCTTCTCCACTGCTCCTCTTCTCTCATTTTTCATCAGTTTCCCTATTTGATCTGGGTTCCCTTGATGTATGGTACAAATATTTTTCCTGTGGTAGGCTGTTTCTCCTCAGTCCTCTGGGTTTTTCTTGGTCTTAAAGCTCTTCTGATTTCAGTTGTGGAGTACCATTTGCCTGCAGAGTGCAGTCTAGATGATTGATTTCATCGGGGAGGAGGTGAGGTTCACAGATTTGTTTTGCATGATTTGTCAAAGTTTTGATGATTCCCCTTTTTTGTTGTGGGTGGTGGTTGGAGTTTTTATTTGGATGCCGGTCTGCGTGCTGGTTTTCTGTATACTGTGTGATCCAATTGATGGTTGGGTTCCTTAGAATACTGCAAGATTTATCCTAAAAAAGGCAGTTTTTCTTCTTTTTCAGTTCTCATGGTAAATTGGATGTTTGAGTGGATGCCATTAAGGTGGCCAGAAAATTTAGCAGTTCTTCTTCACCATGGCTCCAGATTGCAAAAGTATCACCCACAAATCGAAACCAAGTTGTGGATTTTCTGGGTTCTGTTTCAAGGGCTTCTTTCTCAAAATGTTCCATTTAAAAATTGGCTATCGTCCGGCTGAGGGGGCTTCCCATGGCTACCCTATATCTGTTTGCTCATAGTAATCATTATTATTATTATTATTATTTATTAAATTTAGTATACCACCCTATCCCGAAGCTAGAATCAGGTGATCTGTACAGATCAAAACATCAGCCTAGAAACATACTATATAATTAAAACAACAGTGAATGTGATCCTTAGAGAAGATGCATGCATATACGAAACCCTCCTAATGCACGAAATAATGGGAGGGCCCTGATGGTATTGGGGGGGCCCATGGGGGAATAGAGAGGAGGAAGGGGGCACCCTCAGTGGCTGAGTTCTCTCCAAAGGGCCCAGTGGAACAACTCAGTGCCTTATTACAGACCCTCACGTGAAATCCCCAAGGTCCCACTTGGAGACCCAGGACAACCTAGGAGGAAGTGTGTCCCACCAGGCCGGGCGCCCAGAGCAGTAGAGGAGGCCTATTACAACCAGTGGAAGGCCAACCGTCATGACCATTGAGGGGACTGGGGACCTCCAGTAAATTGGCCTCTACTGGCGCTTAGAGGTCGGTTAAGGACATTATGGGGTAATCACTGGGTCCCAGAAGGTACAGAAGGATCTGGAAGCAGTCATGAAGGAGCCTTAGAAAGGTCCAACACCCAGCCACCCCTTTGAGGAATGAGGATTGAATTCAACCGGGAGCCAATGTCCCATCAGAAGTAGCTGGTTGTTAGGCATTGTCCCATCAGAAGTAGCTGGTTGTTAGGCAGTGTTGAAACAAAGCTGTGATGTCTTTGAGAAAAATCTGGTTGATGAGTGTGTGTCCTTCATCAGAACCTTGGTGAATAGTGAGACAACATCCAAGCTGATAAGTCTGTTGCTAGGTTGAGATGGAGATTGTTAATTTTTCTAATGGCCTGAATCTTTAACATTGTGTGTTGTGGGTCCGATGCAGCTTTGTAACTGTGAAGTCAGGAATTTTGCCAGTTCATATGTGGGGGAGCCAATCGCACTAACAATACGTCTGAGTGGGATGGAGTCCTTGTGAATTTTGTGGAGTCCATATAACCGGGGTGGAAGAGTCGTTGGCGTGTGTCTGGTTGAATGGAGGAATTCTTAATGTGTTGGTTTGGCGAGTGATTTTTTTGTTTGGGTCTTGTTTTAGTTTTCTGGATGTTATGAAATCCAGGAGTTTTCCGATTTCTTCCTGATATTGTTCAGTTTTGATGATTACTGTGGCATTTCCCTTGGAAGTATGATGATTTCTGGATCTGAGCTGAGATTCTTAATGGCATTTCTCTCCCTTTGTGTAAGGTTGCTGGAGGGAAGTTTTGCTTTCCGTAATATGCTGTTTCACCTCTTCGTTCCTCCACTTCCTCTTCTGATTTCTGCTTCTGTCTTTTTGTGTGGCTAGCAATGTCTTTTCCCATTTTCCTGTAGGAGAGGTGGTTGATTTTGTCCCAGTCCTGGCTTCTCATTTTCGGGCTGATGACAATGCGGAGGAGACGCAGGTCAGGGTTTTTCAAATTACAATAATGGGTACAATCAGGGAGGACAATGCTCTGCAATTGGTTTGTTCTTATGCCTCTCGAATGGGAGAATGAAAATAATTTTTCCAAAACATTTGGTTACTGTTTGTAAAATTATAAATTTATTTTGGTTACTTAAAAGTAAATGGCTACCCCAGTGGGAGAACTAATTGTTTGAAGTCTTCATTGTAGCCTGTGGGTACAAGTTTTCTTCATTTTCACTCATTTTGAACCAAGCAGCAACAATGTTGTAGAGCTGTAGGAGTGGCAGCCGCTCCCCCCTCCATCGACAGAACGAGCTGAGTGTCATCAGCATACTGATGACAAGTCAGCCCAGAGCCCCACACCAACTGAGCAAGGGGACACATATTGATGTTAAATAACAGCGGGGACAATAGTGCCCCCTGAGGCACACCGCACTCCTGGGAGGCTTGGTCCCCGCACCACAACAGGCAGAACAGGTCTGTTTTAGAAGCCCTTCAGAAACTTTGCAAGGCCTTGCTCTCCCTAGAGAGCCTGTTCCACCAGGTAGAGACTAGCCCAGGGGTAGGGAACCTGCGGCTCTCCAGATGTTCAGGAACTACAATTCCCATCAGCCCCTACCAGCATGGCCAATTGGCCATGCTGGTAGGGGCTGATGGGAATTGTAGTTCCTGAACATCTGGAGAGCCACAGATTCCCTACCCCTGGACTAGCCAAATGTGTCTCAGGCCAGGAATCTCCAATAGGTTCTCCTCCAAGGAGTGGAGGAACCTAGCAGGGCAATACGGGGAGACATGGTCCCTCAGATATGCAGGCCCAAGGCCACGCACAGCCTTAAAGGTTAAACCAATACTTTGAACATGATCCGGAACTGGATGGGCAGCCAGTGGAGATGGTCTAGGACCGGCGTAATCCGGTCCCAGCTGGATGCTCCAGAAAGGAGCCTGGCTGCTGCATGTTGCATGAGTTTAAGTTTCCGGATCACTATCAAAGGTAGACCAGCGAAGATGGGAGCGGAGCCAATAGACCATGAAAGTAACAAAAACAAAGTAACGCGTAAAACTAAACCGAACCTAGACACATAAACAAAAGGAGAAGCAGAAGTTAGAAAATAAACTGGACTTACCTTAAATGCGAGATGAAGAGTGGGCGCGCCGGAACGGCGAGGAGGGGGGTGATAGGAGGAGAAGGTGTCGCTAACCCGAAGAAAGCGTACCGCGGGCTGAAAGGGAAAATATGTGAATTGATGAATGCTCCGGCTGCCTCCGCCCCCGCGTCCCCCGACCGTCTTTCCTGAGGGCAGGCGGGACCGAGGCTGCCCGGCCACCCTCCCTCCCAGCCACACGCCATCAAAGATGTCAGGACTGCTGCCTGTGTGGAAGACCTGTGCGGCGTGCTGGCAGTAGGTGAGAGTCTCTCACCGCGCCACCACCTGGTTCAGCACCAGCTGGTGGGCCTCCACTTCTAGCGCTGCCTCCGCCACCTCTGCTGCCATCGCCCGGCCGCTGTGGTGTAGCTACAATGGGGACATTTGCCATTCTTCTGTTGTTGGAAGTTGATCAGTCTTCCAGTATTTGTTCAATTCAACTCTAGCGGCTGTAATCATATGAAATAGTAAATGTAAATGGTTTTCAAACCCTCCTTCTTTTAACATTGAGGGACCAAGCAGATAAGTGATCACTTTTTTTCTTAAACCTAACACCGATAATTCTTTCTATCTGTTCATGAATTTCTCTCCAATCATTATTTATTATTTCACAGGAGCACCACATGTTAAACCATGGCTTAGAGGCTTAGAGACAGCTTCTACTCTAGAGCTGTGGCTATGCTAAACTCCGCTGCTTCATATTGATGTATTTGGGGCTGTGTAGGGATGGGTGGAGGAAGGGCAAAGTGAGGATGATGTATGAGTCTGAAATCGTGTGCATCGAGGAATGCTGCTGTAAATTTTGTTGTGCGTGCACAATGACAATAAAATGCTTATGCTTATGTGGAAAAATGTACCTTTTTTCCTACTACATTTCCAGCAGAAAGGCAAATATCCCTTTTTCATCTTAGATAACACCATTGGTGTTAGGTATGTTCTCTAGAACATCTTCAGATTATTTTCCCAAATATCCGTATTAGGTGAAAATTTATAGACATCTTTCCAGTAACGAGTCCACTGTTCTAGAGATATTGTTACATTAATATTTTCTGCCCATTTAATCATATCATGTTTACCACTTCCATTTCAGTTTTTTGTTGTAGCAAAATTTTATATATATTTACTGATAACCTTTGGCCCTTCATGTGACAAAGCTATATCTAGTTCATTATATTGTTTGGAGATACCCTAACCTCCCTGATCATTCATAAAATTGTCTCTTATTTGAAAATATGTAAACGAGTGGAATTGGTGTTCGCCAAATGTAATGGACGCTCTTGGTTTTAATATTTCTGCTTTTTCTAGCCACCACATAGGAGCTCTTTTTTAGCAGAACCAAACCCCACTCTTGTTTCTGTCTGTAATTTGTAAGGCCTCCATTCTAGGGATCGAAGGGGGGATTTTGATGTAGAATATTTTCTTATATTTTATCCAAATTTTTAGCAAAACATTTCTAACATAATTATCCTTAAATACCTTATCCCCCCTTTTTTCTGATTGAATTAGTTTATAGTTAATTATGCAGCCTGACTTTAAATTAAACCCTCCAAATTCAGTAAAGTGGTGTTATTAGGTGATAGGGAAAGTCACCATGTGGTCATCACGCCTCTCACAAACCCAGCTCTCTACATTCCTAATGATCGAATTGTCTACTACGAGGAGCCCCCCATCTCCTCGAGGGATATCCTTGGTGCGAGAGGATAGCTGATCAACAGCTAAAGAAGGGGTCCCATCCAAGGGAGAATCTTTCACCACCTCAAACTGGCACCCTCCATCCCCCAGACCCTCATTCTCCATGACATCTGAAGAGATGTCACCCTGGGAGTGGGACCCGGCTGTTAGGTCCCTGAAAGCCTCATCTGTCACCCTCTCTGCCTCTTTCAGCTTCTCCAGGTCTGCCACCTTGTATGAGCCACGTGATACCAATCACGTGGTATTTCATTTTATTTTATGATTTTACATTTTATGTTTTTATTACTATTGATTGTTTCCTGATTGCTTACTAGACCTATATGACAATCATTAAGTGCTGTACCTTATGATTCTTGACAAATGTATTTTCTTTTATGTACACTGAGAGCATATGCACCGGAGACAAATTCCTTGTGTGTCCAATCACACTTGGCCAATAAAGATTCTATGAGCCAACGGGCCCGTCGTTTCACAGCCCTGCAGGCCAGCCGACAGGCAGCTCACAAGTTTTCTGCAGGCTTTGCTCCGGCCTCCTCCACAGCAATCTTCTCGTGGCACTTTCACTTCAGCGAGAGAAGCAATGAAGGCAAGGGAAACCAATTCCTTTCTAAGGCAAAGTCCAAAGCCTTTTATTCATTGTCATTTAAAATCACCAAAAAAACCCCCAACCATCCTTCAACAGTTCAAAACATTCCAAATGATAAGGATTGGTTTCAGTATACCAGGGGTAGGGAACCTGCGGCTCTCCAGATGTTCAGGAACTACAATTCCCATCAGCCCCACCAGCATGGCCAATTGGCCATGCTGACAGCGGCTGATGGGAATTGTAGTTCCTGAACATCTGGAGAGCCGCAGGTTCCCTACCCCTGCAGTATACTGACCAAGAACCAAGGCTACTTACTGAGTAGCTCACTCGCAAAACAAAACTTACTTCCTTGCTTTTCCCCCTGCCTTTATCTTGTCTCCTTTCTTAATCAGCACCAGCTGTGTTCACTCTGAAGCGATGGTAATTTATCTCCTACAGGCAGCATTCCGACTGGTAAAGCCATTTTGCTGCAAGATGCAACCCTTACATACACACCTTGGCTCCAAGAGAACGCACATGTTCCCTGACTGACAGATGCTCATTGCTACACAAACAATGCAAAAACTGCAATAAGTATCCACAAGGCTGTCACCACAATCACGTGGTTTATTTTAACTAATGCGTCAGTTTATAAATGGACATTTACAGTAGATCATGTGTTTTCATACACTACATTTGTACATTTCATCATCCAATATTACATTAGGATTTGAGTCTCAAAAAGTTATCCGAAGGACCCTCTTCTGTGGATGAAACAAGACTTTTTTTAGAATTAACTGCTTATAAAGAATTCCTCAAAATAGTTAACACTAAGACAGCAAGCTCACCTTAATGCGCTCCTTTTCCTTCCGAGTTTCTCAGCAAGTGGGCGCTGTAGTGCAATAGGTGCCTGCCTTTTATACAATTCACTCCAGGTTACACAGAGCTGTTTCACAAAAAGCCTTGTAAATCTAAGTACTGATTAAGACCTGTTGGAAATGTGCATTTAAAAGCATAAGTTAGAAAAGCGTCACGTCTCAAAAGTCTCTGATGGGTACACTGCTGTCCTTCGGGTTTAATACTTCCAGAACAACCAGTTTCATGGATTCTAGGCGGTGTTCTTTTTCAATAAAATTGACAAATTTTATAGGTGGGCCTCCACTTCTAGTGCTGCCTCTGCCACCTCTGCTGCCATCGCCTGGCCGCAGTGGTGTAGCTACAATGGGGACATCCTGGGACATTTGATCCAGGCACCACCATTGTAGGGCACATGGGGGGGGGGTGCAAAATGCCCCCCACAAGGCCACGCCCCCTGCCGGTCCGAGCATGAGTGCAAGTGCTTCAGAAGCCCAGGCTACACAGAGTCACACTGGCTTTGTACATTAATAAAGGCTGTTTTTTAAGCAGCCATGGTCCTGCCTTTGGGCTATCTTTTAAGTTAATGGTGAGCATTTTTAAAATTATGATTTTTAACTGTAATATAGGTTTAACATATTGTTGTCACCCTGAGCCCTTCTGGGATGGGCAAGGTATAAAACTTAAAAATAATAATGAATTAAATGTTTTTAACAGCATACCCCTGAGCCATTGCTAAATATTATTATTATTATTATTATTATTATTATTATTATTATTATTATTATTACTACTACTACTACTACTACTACTACTACTACTACTACTACTACCACTACTACTATTACTATTATTATTATTACTATTATTCTTACTATTATTTGATTTATTAAACAGCCCCTAAGGGCTCAGGGCGGTTTACAGGCAACCACAATACATTCCAACTAAAACAATCGAACAATCCCAATTAAAATGTAAATACAATATTTATTTATTTATTTATTTATTTATTTATTTATTTATTTTATTCATTAATTTAACTTATAGGCCGCCTCATCCCTGAAGGGCTCGAGGCGGCTCACAATACGGCTGTTCTACCGAACAGCAATCAACAACATAAAATCAACAACATAAAACACTGAACCCATTAAAACCTATGCAGCAATTACCTATTAAAACCTATGCAGCAACAGCAAAGAACTATAAATTAAGACAACCAAGGTTTCTACAAAACAAAATTTGTTTAAAAACAGGCGCCCGATCTAAGGCTAAAAGAAAGGGAGGGAATAGGCAGGGCCTGTGATGGAATCCATAAATCAGGCCCAACCGTAATAAGTGGAATCCATAAATCAGGCCCAACCATAATAAAAGATGGAAACAGGCAGCCTCAATTTCAGTTTCAATAAAAACAGTAGCAGCAATAACCTTCCATAATTAATAAATTAGGTGGATGACGTCCGGTAAAACCCCGGGAGGGGACTGGCAGATTTTCAGATAAGCTGATGACATATAGGGCAACAGAGAGGGGCGGACTCAGCGGCCGGCCCCTCCAAAAGCCCGGTGGAACAGCTCAGTTTTACAGGCCCAGCAGAACTCCCCAAGGTCCCGCAGGGCCCTAGCAGCTGGAGGAAGAGCTGTTATTATTAATATTAATAATTATTAATAATGTGCATATTTAGCAAAGGCTCAGGGGTATGCTGTTAAAACATTTTTTAAAATTCATTTTTTTAAAATTTTATCCCTTGCCCATCCCAGAAGGGCTCAGGGCGACAGCGATATTCTGACAAATACAACCCACTAATAACACTTTAACTACATAACATCAAATTACTACAGAAAAAGTGCAGTAAATGCAGTCCACACATCTAAAGTCCAGTGTCTGTATTATGGTGCAGCAGGCAATTGAGATGGTCCAGATAAAAGCTTGAAACAAGTCAATGGAGCTCTCTAAAATGGCTCCACAAGGAGCCTCCACACCTCACAGTCTTGCTCACTGTCACCTTAAGAGCTCTCTGCCAGCTCCTACTAGATGGTATCACGTCCAGCGTCCTTGCCCTTATTCTAAGGCTCCAGCCGTCCTCCAGCTCTTTTTACACCAACAAATGGCTCCAGTCTAATCCGGCCCTCTCACTGCCGGTATAGGGCTGACACTTTCTCCCAGGTGGCTCTGTCATCACTCGGGTGATGCCACTCTCAGGGGTCCTTGCCAGCCGGCCCTCTCACTGCCGCCGCCCCTCCATGTTGGTTGTCGATCTTCTCCAGTAGTGCTGGCTGCTCCAATTCCGGCACCGCCCCAGCCGCTCCAAGCCAGTCGCTACTCCTCTCCGGCAGCACTGACTTCGCTGTTATAGGCAGCAAGAGTAGCACCGGGGGTGTTGGGAGCATACAGTGACCTTATTAAATACCCATATTGGGAAGATTTTATCTGTGGCCAAATATCCGTTCATTTTCATCACGAATGAGGTGGCATGATCCGTCTTAAAATGTAGCGTTGTTTTCTTTCTATGTCTTGTTTCATTTAATACTTCCGCTGCCAATAAACCCTTTTCACCAAAATGGCTTATCAAATGACTCCTAACTGTCTGTTATTCCGGGCTGATACCAGTGAAAGGCAAGTAAAGGATACAATCTGAAACACAAAGAAAAAGGGAGCCAATCCCCCCCCAAAAATTGGCAAGGAAGCACGCAAAGTGATCTTAAATTTCTGTTATATTAGTATTTAGCCAGAGTAATACAATAATGCATTCATAAACAACCATTAATTCTGTCATACAAAATGCGTACTTTGCATCAGATTCATTCATAAGTACCCGGAACCTTTCATGAATGATTTCAGTTAAACGTCACAAACGGCTAAGGAAAACACAGTTCGTCGGGGACAAGATATAAATGGCAGCTTATGTCCTCCGGTGTGTTGATATTTCTTAAGTGGACCGACACATCACATCCAGGTCATCAAGCAAATTGTTCATTAGGTGCTACTTGGTGTCGTAGTCCCAACGTAACACCTAGTACGGAGATGTCACACCCACAGGAAATTTTCACAGCAATTGCCGAAGTGCTTGAGTATATAGTTCCAGCTGTTACATTCGTGTAAACTTATGCAAAGTAACGCATACGAACAGTAATATGCACTATGTTTTACAAGAGCTCATTTAACGCTCTTGTTTTTGGTGTCCGACCACTTCTTCTAAAACACGCAGTCTTCAGCAAATTACAACAATCTTCAATGATATGCAAAACCGCACTCTTCAAAGATATGCAAAACGCTATGCGCTACGAGCGTTTTCAGTTCTTCGTCAGTGCTAAAGTGCTCACATGCAATAATTTAACTCAAGTGCATTTTTTGAGCACTCTCTATAACAGGAAACCTTCATTAGATGTAATCCTTTTTCAGAGTTGTTATTCTGGGCTACCATATTTGCAGCGTAGGTGTATATAAGATACTGTTACAGAAACTACACCTTCACATACACATACTCAAAATGTGAGTCTTACCAAAGTGAATCTCAAACCATATTCAAACAGTATCTCAATTTCTGTTCCATTGGATAACTTTAGAAATTATTTCCATAAATTCAACAAGTGAAGCTAAATTTTGAGGCGCTATAAAACCTCTGGATATGGTTTTATTTTGTTGTTCTTTTTCAAGCCCATCTGCAAAAATAGATATATACCAACGGGCACAGAGGAGTTCATTGTTCAGTCTAGCTCTCTCCTTCTCCTGGAATTTATGTTGTTCTGCCATGAGGTTATTCACGGTTTCGTGAACTTCCAGGGTGTTCCTGGTTAGCTGCTGCATCTTCTGCTTCATCGGGGCGTTGGAAGTTCTCATGTGCTCCAGGTGACGTTCGGTCTTCTCTTTGGTATCCGCCATCATCTTGCCAGCTGCTTGTCCTTCTTCCTCGTCCATCGGGGGTTTCTGCATTTCTGCAATCTCCTTGCGTATCTCCGCAAGCCGCTCCTGTAGGTCAGCCATTTTCATGCAAAGCAATCTTAATGTGCTCCTTCTCCGAGCTTCTTGGCAAGATGCCATCAGGGCTCAGAAGGATGCTTACCTGGTGGAGGAAGGGCTCAGAGTCATCCAGGCAGTCCAAGTGTGCAAGCACGTCCAAGGCGCTCTGTTCCATAAGATTCTGGGACATGACTGTGGGGCAACCAGGAATGGAAAAGGGTACAAAACAAAACAAAAAGGTGGGTTTTTTAAAAATTATTTGGGTTTGGAAAAAGGCAGTAAAAGGAGAAACGCAAACATTGGCTGCCATCACTGCCAGAGATGCGGGTTGTCGTGGGGTGAGAATGTGCAGAACCTGCACAGGGGTTCTGGGGGGGGGGCTCTGCTTTAGCCTGGGCCTTTGACCCCGCCCCACAGCAGCACCACCAATTCAGTTTCGGCGGTGATAAGCCATGAACCCCTAAACCCACCCGCCTTCCATCTTTCCGGGGCTCCTGCTGCGTCCGCCCCCACGTCCCCCAACCGTATTTTCTGTGGCCAGGCGGGATCGAGGGAGGGGCTCCTGCTGCAGCTGCCCAGCCACCCTCCCTCCCGGCCATGCACCAATAAAGATGTCAGGGCTGCTGCCCGTGCGGAAGGCCTGGATGGTGCGCTGGCAGTAGTTGAGAGCCTCCCACCGTGCCATCACCTCGTTCAGCGCCAGTTGGGGGGGCCTCCACTTCTAGCGCTGCCTCCGCCACCTCCGCTGCCATCGCCTGGCCCGGCTTATTAGCTTGTCTTTGTCAAATGTCTGACCTGATCAATTTTTGTCTAAAGTTAGGTGTACGCCTGTAACCAAATCTTGGTTGTGCCGAACAACCCGGGATGTCTGAGATAATGTGCCAGTGTTTATATATGATCTGTTTAATAGCTCGTGCTCTTGATGTAAAATCTAGAGCCCATGACACTGCTTTGAATTTCTTTTTAGGAGTTAGAAGGGCGGTATGTGTAGCATGTTGTAAGTGTTCTTACGCCGTGTGTAATGTTTAGAATGGTTGCCTAGAATTGTTGAATAACCTTTTCAGCTTCTTTAAGAAACGCTGAATTTTCTATTGAGTTTCTCTGAGCTCTAATTCATTGGCTATAAGGTAAGTTTACTCGTAAATGTCTGGGATGATGTGAATGAAAATGTAGAACTTTCTTTTTCTCTGTGGGCTTGTGAGATGGTTTGAAAGCAATGCGACATTGGTCATTAATATACACTGTCATATTTTTATGTGCATTAATGTACACTGTCATATTCCTGGCATGTAGCTGGGAAGGGCTGTGGCTCAGTGGCAGAGTCTCCACTCGACATGTGGAGGGCCCCAGGTTCAGTCCTCAGAATTGCCAGTTTAAAGGACTCAAATAGCACAGGCTGTGAAGGACCATTTTGTGCCTGAGAACCTGGAGAGCCGGTGGGTCGACAATATTGACCTTGATTCCAGACCACAAGTCTGTATCTGTGTAAAACAATTACATGCGTGTTCACGCCATCGGGACTGAGCCCTGGAAACAAAAGGGGGGGCCGCGTGTAGCTGAAAGCATGGACATCAGGCTGATAAAGTAGCCCTTTGCCAAGTGGTGGTGGCCGTAGACTAGGCACGGAGGGCACACTTGATTATCTGGTTTTCCCTGTTCTTTGTGCAGTGCTGACCTGGCAAACATTGCTGGAATTTGTAGCCATTTCTATCTATATGGAGCCGATGTGGAGAGTTACAGCTCACCGCAGCCTTGAAATTATCTGTTGGGGAGCCCAAGTTCCTTCCCGCCCCCCTAACTCACCTTGAGCATTGCTTTCCGGTGGGCGTAGCGGCATGGTGATGCTGACACCTGTGTTTGCGGAAGCAGAGAGGCGGGATTGAGTGGGTGATCAGTGAACTCCAGGTCAGCCCCCCAAGCCCATTTGAGGAAGAGATGTGCAGATGAAATGGACCATTCTTTTCCAATGTAACGGCCATGCGGGGGGGGGGGGATTTGGGAGTGGGTGTAAGCAGGTCTCCACATTCTGAGTGTGCATGATGAAGGCCATGGAAAGCGCACCAAACAGCATTGGGTGCCAGTCCGGCATGACGCCACACCAAGTGTGAGGAGACATCAGAGCCGCAGTTATGAAGAAAAATGCCCTGTGCAAAGTGGAAGATGGCCCCCCTTGTCACCGCAATCATCCATTATCACCACTCCCATTGCTGCTCAGACAAGAGAGCACATGTTCACATGTCATATGAACCTCAATGAACTAGGATGGTTGTGTTTTTTCATGGCTGCATGGCCATGTTGTGGTGTACCCAGTCCCTAAAGTTTCACATGCACCTGTGGCCGGCATCCTGAGAGGCATTCCACAGAGGGATGGCAAGACTGATCTGTGGACAAATTTCTCTCTCTTGGACACACCTCTGGTCAACGCCAGCACTGTTGGTGACATTAATTTTTGCAAACATCATTGACATGGCTTTTCACCCCACTGTGCGCCACACATAAAAAGTCACATCAACCATTTGAATGTTTCTGATAATGGCTCTGAAACAACTTCCAGAGTTCTCTTTCAAACCTAGGGAGGCCAGATTCTGATATGCTAGTTGAGGTGGCGGTGGGGGGGGGAGTGATTTTAAAGGGGGAATCCTCGGGAGATTTGACATGGTAGGGGGGTGACTTCGCAGTTTGCATCTACAAAACGCCATGCATGGAAACTTCCTGCCCCTTCCAACAGAGCAAATGGGGCGGTTTCAGAAAATCCCAAGAGCACGAGTCATGTTTCACTCACCGGATTCCAGCAAAGATGGACTGGAGGGACGCATGTCCATCTCATTGATGGTCAGTAAAGGCCTGCGAGCGCCGTGCGAGGCTCCAACATCCGAATGCTGGGTGGTGCCTTGTGAAGCTTCTGCGCCAGAAGGAGCCTTGCAGCTAGCCAAAACGCATTCTGCTGCTCTCATTGGGTCCTCGTTGTTGACGGACTTGTCCCCTGCCAATATGTGGTCCAGTTCTCTGCAGTAAGGGATGGTCTTTCGGGAATTTCCAGAAACGGCGTTGTGCTGCTTGCAGCGTTTAAGGTCCCTCTTCAATCCCTTTGCTTTTGTCCGACATTCAGCTGCTGACCTTGTGTGGCCCCTGCCATGCATCTCTGAGGCCACCTCCTCAAAGACATCTATATTTCTGTGCTTGCTGTGCAAGACACTCTGGACCGCCTGTTTACCCCAAATGCTGATGAGGTCCCTTGTCTCTTCATTACGCCACGCTACACCTCGTCCAGTTTGCTTAACGGAAGTCGCCGATGTTGCAACGGAGGCACTTCCGGACCTACTCATAATGTAAGGACGACGAGCTGTTGATGCAAAGTTTCGTTTTCACGTGTGCGCAACTGGCCGTGCAAACGAGTACGAGTTCTATAAATGGGAATGGCGGTAATATAGAAAAAAAAGTTTGTGCACGCGCAAAGCGCACGCACCTACCCGCAGTGAATTGATTGGACAGAAAAATGAAAGCAAAAATCAGTTTGTTTCCACCGCCCACAAGCCTGTGCACTCAGCGGCACTTTCCCGTGAATGGGAGCAGCAAAGCTGCAAAGCTGTGGAGCTCGAGCAAAGGGAGCAATGTTGGGACGTTGCCTTGTGCACACGTCTCAATTTTCGTGAGTTTTTGCATTGTGAAAGAGGTGTCGCCTCGTGTCTACGTCATCACATAGCTTCACGTCACGCACTTTCTGACGGGGACACCCTCCCTAAACAAAATGGAGGATCCTTTTGCCTGATTGGCCGGAAAGCTGTGCGTCACAGCGAATCAACCACACGTAAACAGCCGAGGTTCCACGCCACCCCGCGGCAACCACGGCGTTTTTGAAAATGTTGCTGATTGAAGAGGAGCTAATTTGACGTATGCCAAGGAGGTGGGAGAGCAACAGATTCTGGGCAGCTGCGCTGTGACCGCTGGTGATGTGGGGAACGTCCAGGATCCCCGTGTCTTCTCAAGAGGTTACCCCGCGGCATATGGTGAGTGGGGAAAGGCCCAAAGAGGAGCAGAAGGATGCTTACCTGGTGGAGGAAGGGCTCAGAGTCATCCAGGCAGTCCAAGTGTGCAAGCTTGTCCAAGGTGCTCTGTTCCATAAGAGTCTGGGACATGACTGTGGGGCAACCAGGAATGGAAAAGGGTACAGAACAAAACAAAAAGATGGGTTTTTAAAAATTATTTGGGTTTGGAAAAAGGCAGTAAAAGGAGAAACGCAAACATTGGCAGCCATCACTGCCAGAGATGCAGGTCGTTGTGGGGTGGGGGGATGTGCAGAACCTGCACAGGGGTTCTCGGGGGGCCCTCTGCTTTAGCCTGGGCCTTTGACCCCACCCCGCAGCAGCGCCTCCAATTCAGTTCCGGCGGTGATAAGCCATGAACCCCTAAACCCACCCGCCTTCCGTCTTTCTGGGGCTCCTGCTGCTTCCACCCCCACATCCCCCAACTGTCTTTCCTGCGCCCAGGCGGGACCGAGGGAGGGGCTCCTGCTGCAGCTGCCCAGCCACCCTCCCTCCCGGCCATGCACCAATAAAGATGTCAGGGCTGCTGCCCGTGCGGAAGGCCTGGACGGTGCGCTGGCAGTAGTTGAGAGCCTCCCACCGTGCCATCACCTCGTTCAGCGCCAGCTGGGGGGGCTCCACTTCTAGCGCTGCCTCCGCCACCTCTGCTGCCATCGCCTGGCCCGGCTTATTAGCTTGTCTTGATCTAATGTCTGATCTGATCATTTTTTGTCTAAAGTTAGGTGTACGCCTGTAACCAAATCTTGGTTGTGCCGAACAACCCGGGATGTCTGAGATAATGTGCCAGTGTTTATATATGATCTGTTTAATAGCTGGTGCTCTTGATGTAAAATCAAGAGCCCATGACACTGCCTTGAATGGTTGTTTCTTTTTAGGAGTTAGAAGGGCAGTACGTGTAGCATGTTGTAAGTGTTCTTACGCCGTGTGTAATATTGTTTAGAATGGTTGCCTAGTATTGTTGCCTAGAATTGTTGAATAACCTTTTCAGCTTCTTTAAGAAATGCTGAATTTTCTATTGAGTTTCTCTTAGCTCTAGTTCATTGGCTATAAGGTAAGTTTACTAGTAAATGTCTGGGATTATGTGAATGAAAATGTAGAACTTTCTTTTTCTCTGGGTTTGTGAGATGGTTTGAAAGCAATGCGACATTGGTCATTAATGTACACTGTCATATTTTTATCTGTGGGTTTGTAAAATGGCTTGAAAGAAATGAGATGTTGGTCATTAACGTACACTGTCATATCCAAGTAATTGATATTGGTGACTTGTAAATTTGATAGATGAATGGGTGTTATTGAGCCATTCTATAAACTCAAGTATTGGGAATCCAGGTTTAACAATCAGGAATAGATTATCTATGTATATATTGTTTATAGCAACTGATCTGGTGTGCTGCGTGGTTTATGGGCTGTATGGCCGTGTTCTAACAGCATTCTCTCCTGACGTTTCGCCTGCAACTGTGGCTGGCATCTTCAGAGGATCTGATAGTAGGAATGGAAAGCAAGTGGAGTATATATACTGTGAGGTCAAAAGGTGAGGCCAACTGAATAGAGTAGCAGGCATGTGAGTCACAAAGAAGTCTGTAGCATGTGAGTAACAATGAAGATAGCAAGGTCAATAGGTGAATGCATCTGAATAGAAGTATCCTGGTCTTTGTTCCCTTTGATTGCTATTGTCTGTAGTTGTCCTGTGTTTGTGTGGAGCTGATTAGTCACTGTCTTGATTCTAGAGTTTTTCAACACTGGCAGCCAAATTCTGTTCATTTTCATGGTTTCTTCCTTCCTGTTGTGTTGGGGGGCACAGCGCCTGGGAGGCTCCCGAGTACGGCAGCCATTCTACTTGGAAAGGGGTCTCTCAGCTGGGAGGCTCCCGAGTACGGCAGCCATTCTGCTTGGAAAGGGGTCTCACAGCGCCCGGGAGGCTCTCGAGTACGGCAGCAGATTGCTTGGAAAAGGGCTCCCCAACATCCAGGGGGAGCGCCTGAGTACGGCAATACACTGCTTGGAAAAAGGCCTCTCACGTGCAACTGACCTTTCCTTCCCAAATGTGGTTTTGGAGAAAACTGCTGACATTGCAAGACCCTCTGGCTCCAATGTGCGTACGTGCAAATACCAAATCCCCCTGTGCTCTTTGCCCCGTCCATTGTATTGTGTTTCCCCTGCCTGCCTGCCCTGTTTGTTTTTCTCTTATAAACTGTCAATAAAAGGGCTTGGGGGGGGAACAGGATGGCAGAGTTGCTCCCTGTTTCTCTCACTGGCCGAAACGACATGCTGTCTCAGTTTCTGTAAGACAACAGTGTTGAAGTTGTCCATGTGCTTGTGAATTTCAATGGCTCCTCTGTGTAGTCTGACGTAGTGGTTGTCAGAGTGGTCCAGAATTTCTGTGTTTTCAAATAATATTCTGGGTCCAGGTTGGTTTATCAAGTGTTCTGCTATTGCTGATTTTTCTGGCTGAAATAGTCTGCAGTGCCTTTTGTGTTCTTTGATTCGTGTCTGAGCGCTGCGTTTGGTGGTTCTTATGTAGACTTGTCCACAGCTACATGGTATGGGGAAATAGACTCCCTGCAGTAGCTAGAGGGGATCCCTCTTATTCCTTTGCTGAACATAGCATTTGCGGTTTGGAATTTTCTTGAATTGGGTCTGTAGATTGCTTGTGCAGGTTATGTTTCTTCTCATCAGTTTTCCTATGCGGTCAGTGTGGTTCCCTTTGATGTATGGTAATAGAACACTTTCCATCTAGAGCTGACTCTTTTATCTTTGTTCCTATGGGGCTTGTCTTCTTGGTCTTGCAGCTCTTCTGATAGTCTGTGAGTAGAGTAAATCCTATTAGCCTGTAGAGCCCAGTTTAGGTGGAACTTCAATTCTAGTGCTTGAAGGAGGTGGGGTTCACAGATTCTGATTAGGCAAGTGGATCTACCAAAAGTTTTGTATGGTGGCTCCTTTTTTGTCCTGGGATGATGATTGGAGTTTTTGTGTAGATATCTATTGGCTTAATGGTGCGTGAGGGTTTTCTGTATACCGTGTGGCCCAATTGTTGGTTTGGTTTGTGGATGACTAAGACATCTAGAAATGGCAGTTTTCCTTCATTTTCTTTTTCCATAGTAAATTGGATGTTTGGGTGGATTTTGTTGATATGGTCCAGGAACTTGTTGAGTTCTTCTCCTCCATGGCTCCAAATGGTGAATGTGTCATCCACATAACGGAACCACTTTTTGGTGCTGTTTCCAGGGCTTGTTCCTCAAAGTGTTCCATATAAAAATTTGCTATTACAGGGCTAAGAGGGTACCCATAGCTACCCCATCTTTCTGTTCATAGAATTCATTATCCCACTGGAAGTAGCAAGTAGTGAGGCAATGTTGAAACAGGGATATGATGTCTTTTGGGAATTTCCGGTTAATGAGTGCCATGGTGTCTGCTATGGGGACCTTGGTGAATAGGGAAACCACATCAAAGCTGATCAGTTTGTCATTGGGGTTGAGTTTAAGATTGCAGATTTTTTCAATGAAGTGAGCAGAGTCCTTAATGTAATGTGTAGTCAGTCCAATATGGATTTGTAGTTGTGCAGCCAGGAATTTTGCCAAATCATATGTAGGGGATCCGATTGCACTCACAATGGGTCTGAGTGGAGTGGAGTCCTTGTGGATTTTTGGGAGTTCATAAAGTCTAGGAGGGTGAGCTTTAGATTTGCAGAGACGTTGGCATATGATTGGATCAATTGAGGAGTTCTTAATCAAGGTGTTGGTTTTTCTCGTGATCTTAGTTGGGTCCTGTTTTAGCTTTTTGTATGTTGTGGGGTCCAAAAGTTGTCTGGTTTTTTCTTTGTATTGTTCTGTTTTCATGATAACTGTGGCATTACCTTTGTCTGCTGGTGGAATGATGATTTCTGAATCAGAATTGAGGTCTTTGATGGCTTGTCTTTCTTTCCTTGTTATGTTACTGGAGGGAAGTTTTGCCTTTCTCAGAATCCTTGCTGTTTCCCCTCTTATTTCCTCTGCTTCTTCCTCAGGGAGATGATAAATCGCTGATTCCACATTAGCAATGATGTTTTCTACTGGAATTCTGGTGGTGGTAACAGCAAAGTTTCCTCCTTTGGCTAAGATGGATACTTCGTCATCAGAGAGTTGCCTCTCAGTCAGATTGATGATGGTTCGTGATGTATCCAGTTCAGGTTTCAACTGATGTTTTTGGCATTTGTAGAATTTTTGTTTCTGTCTTTTAGTGTAGTAAGTCATGTCTTTCTCCATTTTACTGAAGGTGAAGTTGTCAATTTTATCCCAGTCTTGGGCACTCATCTTTTGGCTGGTGTTAATATGAAGGAATAATAGCTCCTTGTCTAATAATAGCTCCTTGTCTATATGTTGTTTATTGCAACTGATCTGTTTGTAAATAGGGTTGAAAATGGGGTTATTGATATATTGAGATTTCAAATGCATGCAGGAACAAATTAGCTGTGCTTGGAACAAAGCTGGATCCCATGCTAAGACCTTTATGCTAAAAGTAAAAGGTTGTATAAAATCGGAAATAGCTCTTATCTCAGATAATTTCAACCAAACCTATAAGGAAATGAGAAGGTGGCTGGGTTCCCTTCTGGCACCAACAGTCGGAGTAGGTTTTTCTCCCTTTCCCATCGAGCTCAGATACTATGTTCCCTGTTGCCTTGACATAAGCCGACCACCCCTTGCCAGTCAATGTTGGTGTGGGCTTTCCTAGCCAAAGTGTCACCTTTCAGTAAATATGGTGGCTCAGGGAAGTTCACTTTGCACTAGAATTCTTCCGAAAAAGCCCGTCGCTTGTAATCCTGCAGTCGATGGAGTTCCGGTGTCATAAACTGACCGCTGGACTCTATGAGGGCCCGTAAATCCACATCCATTGGCGGGGGCTCCTCAGAAGGAGCCAATTCCAAAGCTGGGTGGAGCACTGGATTCAGATCTGAAGGATTGAAATCTGGCTGTGCACGAATCAGTTCCTTGAGAATGGTTGCCTTTTCACAGAGATCCGCCTTGTAAAGGTTGATAGTGACCCAGGTGACTTGCCACTGCTGATAGGTATATCCCCATGCTTGTTTCAGGTTGATCTATTTGGTTTTTATTACAGGCAACTTGGTTCCTAGACTGTTCGAGTGATGCTCTTCCTTGCACACCTGCTTCAGGTGGTGACTTGGCTGCATCTCTGTGACACAACACTCGCTCCATGTCGCGAGTGCAATACATTTTTGCTACATACACACATGGGTAACAAGCAAAACAATATCACTATAATATCAAGGAATCTACAACATAACTTTCAAGCTATATCACACATCATAGAAATGGGATGGAAGCTCTATCTAGGTTACATGCAGGGGTTTATATTTAAGAGTTAACACAATCTTTATTCTAAAGGGGGTTCACAAACGGTTTGAGGGGGATAAGGAGGGGAATCATAAACTTCACACATTCTTTATTGATACCCACATATATATCTATTTAAGCCTTAGCCAGGCATATTTGTTAATCTTATATATAATTGAACAACTCAACACTTCTATTTGTATTTACATTTCCTTATTTCTCTGCGAAGGTTCTTAAAAATACAGCATAAGTCTTCCAACTCTTATAACTAAACATAAATCATCACTTAGTCCATTCAATTCTCTATTCAGAAACAAAACTTCAGTTCCATATAGTCCATGTATCAATTCTGTAGGTTCCACATAGGAAACGCCCTCTCGCATACGTATAGGAAACATTTTTAGATATAAGCCTTCCTCAGGTAAATGCTGCAGTATGTTCAAACAACTTCCATCAGTTCTTTGAGGCTTCTAATGGGTATATCTGAAATTAAAATTACACAGATACATATATACTGAAATCACAATCATGCTCTATTTCTCTATCTTTTCTTGCAATTCAGTCCATTTCATCTGTCTTCTTTCTCCTGCATCTTTTATTTTTATTACTTCCCCATTACTCACTGGCTTCCTCTGTTAAGATTTGCCCAGCCTCCCATCTCTCTCTGCCTTCCGTTCGTCTTTCGCTGACTCATAGACTGAGCTACATGTAAGACAGGTACCTCCTAATTGAAACTCACCTGTGCAGCTTAAGTCGAAATTCGGATCTTACATGATGACATGTGAAATCCAGTGCTTTTGTTAAGACCTATTCTATACCTGTGCCTGGAATCTTTTAAAGGATATATCTATTTTCCATTTGTGAAATAATTTTTTCTCTCCACATTGCCCACAGAAAATTCCTCTTGCAAATGAATTTATATTACACAAAAAACGATTCAAGGGTCCATTTCATAATTGTCAATGCTGTAGTTCCTGGAAATGCTCCACCAAGGGGAGCTTCCAGCTTGCCAGTTCTGATTGCAACTGCCATGCTCTGCCACCCTGGTCTTGATCTGGCTTAACGCTCTCTCCCAATATAGAGTTTTGGGCAAAGGGCAAACAATCGCGAGTATAAGGCTACATCTCTGTGTGTCATAAGCATGACGATTATATGAATTCAATACGCCATTGCAAATTTAATCCAGGTATATCAATTGTTGCAGTTGATAGAGAACATTGGCACTGTGCACATTTGTTACAAGGAAAATGTCCAGATTGTGTCTGAGCTGGTCCACGTTTATCCAGTAAGTCTGGATCAACACGAAGCCACGGAGTTCAGCATCGCCACAGCTCTAGAGTAGAAGCTGTCTCTAAGCCTCTTTGTCCTAGTTTTGATAGACCTGTATCGCCTGCCAGATGGTAACAGTTCGAAAAGAGAGTGTGCTGGATGAGACGGGTCTCTCAGAATATTTTGGGCTTTCTTTAGGCTTCGGGAATCATAGAGTTCTTCCAAGGAGGGGAGAGGGCAGCTGATAATCCTCTGTGCAGGAGTGATCAACCTTTGGAGCGCTTCCTATCCGCCACTATGCAACTGGAGAACCATACACAGATGCAGTAGGTTAAGATACTACTCTCATGAGCACAGCTGCAAAAGGACACCAGTGGAGTTTTCCATCCAGTTGTTTGTTTCCTTTAGCAAAGTCTCAGATAGTATTAAAGGTCTTTGCTGGGCCTTCTTAACCATCAAGCGTGAAGTCTGGAAACCATGGGGGAAGCGTAGATGTTCCCTATTAAGGAAGCTGGACCGGAAGGGATCCAACACCTTTGAAGCAGCAGTGGCGTAGGAGGTTAAGAGCTCGTGTATCTAATCTGGAGGAACCGGAGCCTGCATTCCCAGCTCTGTTCCATTCCAGCCCTGAGCTGTGGAGGCTTATCTGGGGAATTCAGATTAGCCTGTACACTCCCACACACACCAGCTGGGTGACCTTGGGCTAGTCACAGCTTCTCAGAGCTCCCTCAGCCCCACCTACCTCACAGGGTGTTTGTTGTGAGGGGGGAAAGAGATTGTCAGCCCCTTTGAGTCTCCTGCAGGAGAGAAAGGGGGGATATAAATCCAAACTCTTCTTCTTCTTCTTTGCATCATCCAGCAAAGTTTGAAACTACTCTGCAACCTCTCTTTCAATTACCTTGCCCAGAAAAGAAAGATTGGAGACTGGGTAGTAATTGTTAAGGCCAAAGGGTCCATGGATGGTCTTTTCAAGAGTGGGTGGACCACTGCCTCTTTCAGCTGCCTTGGAAATTCTCCTTTCTCAAGGGAGATATGAATGGTCTTCAATAGGGAGTCCTGCAACACCTCCACACTGGCCTTCACCAGCCAGAAGCTCATCGGTTGAAGAGACAAGTGGTTGGTCAAACCGCAGCCAGAATTCAGTCAATGTTGGTGGGTTCAAGCAGATTGAAGCAGTCCAACATTGGACCAGAAGACTCCCGAGGGATTCCGAATTCACCTACTTTATCAATGGTGGCTAAGAGATCATGGCGGAGGGTCGAGATTTTATCTGCGAAAAAGCTTGTAAATGCCTCACACGTAAAAGCCCAATTCCTCAATTTTTGGTCCCATGGGAAGTGTAGTAAGGTACCGAATTACCCTAAATATTTTTGCCAGGCGTGAGCTCACTGTGGCAATTGAGGTGGCAAAGAAATCCTTCTTAGCCTCCTTTATTGCCTTCTCCTAGGATTTCATAAGCGTCCTAAATGAGTGTCGTGTCCCTTCGTCGCGAGCACATCACCACACTTGCTCTAGTCGTCTCAGGTCTCATTTCATCCTCCTCAGTCACTCTCTATAACAAGGGGTTGACTTGGAATGGGGGCGGAGAGGACATTTCGGGGCGACAATCACAATTGTTTTAGAGAGCTTGGTTTCCCAGCTCTCTACCAGCTTCTTGAGAGAGTCGCCGGCAGGCGGGGACTCCCGCACGGCATCCTGGGACCAAGCAAGGTCCATCAGCCTACATGGGCAGGTCCAAATAAGCCCATCACCTAAGCAGAGGAGTACAGCAATTTCAACCCGGGCCTCAAGGACGAAGTGATCAGACCATGGCACTCTATCAGTAGAGGACAAGATCATATTCACACATGAGAAGTGTACTTTCAAAAGAGAGAGGTTTTATTGAGTCTCAGAAAAATAATGAACGTTCCTACGATCTTCTTAGAGTGACTCATTCATACAGAGTCTAAGAAAATAAAAGTATTGAATGGGGTTTGAGAAGCATATACGGCAGGGTTATTGTAGGGTATAAAGAGATACTTAATTAGCAGAGATATTGAAGAAGAGTTTGGATTTATACCCCTGCCCATTTCTCCTGTAAGGATACTCAAAAGGGTTTCCAATCTCTTTTCCTTCCCACTCCCACAACAAACATCCTGTGAGGTGGGTGGGGCTGAGTGAGCTCTGAAGAGCTGTGACTTGCCCAAGGTCACCCAGCTGGCATGTGCACAGGTTAATCTAGTTCCCCAGAGAAGCCTCTCCAGCTCAAGTGGCGGAGCGGGGAAATCAAACCTGGTTCTCCAGATTAGGATGCACCTGCTCTTAACCACTTCGCCACTTCTGCTCCTTTTCAAATTTTCTCCAACGTAAGTTATATCCCATTTGTAAGTTTACAGAAAAATTACAACTATTTAGAGACAAAAACTGTATATACAAAATGTTTGGTTCTGCAGAGAAGCTAATATAGTACCTTTTCAACCGTAGAATCCTTTAAAAGTTTTATAAACATAAAAAGCAATCAAAGTTCAAAGACCTTTATTAGGCATTAAAACATAGCAGAACTAAGTAATCCAAATACAGTTTTATGAGATAAAACAGGTACTCCTGTTTCAAAAATGCATACATCAGAGCGAAAGAGGAAACCAGGAAATCATTTCGTAATAGTGAGCAAGAATTTGGCCACTATGTCCAGTTGCTTGGGATTCTCTGTATTCAGAAGATAGTTCAATTTAAGATTAAAAAGGCTTGGATGGACCAGTAAGGGATCCCCTGAAAACAGGTTTGGTCTAAAATTGTTAAATTTTGGGCAAACTAATAAAATGTGCTCCAATGACTCCTCAGAGGTTTGACAGTATTCACAGGTACGCTTTTGCTGTGAAGGTACCGTGAATCTCTCTGGGGAAAAGGTTAGTGGAAACGTGTTGGTTCTCGCTCTGGTCAATAGCCACCTCAACTTAGGGTCAGGCAAGATGTTTAAGTATGCAGCTGTCTTGCATTTCCCGGGCATGATGTTAAAATGGAGGGGAGAGAACAAGCTCCTTGCTTTACTAACTAGATGTTGGTGTTCCTGATCGAATAGCCGTACCTTGATACAACGTTGTATCTCGCTAGGAGAAAGCATAAGGAGCTGGTCCCAAGAAAGACCCAGGGAGGAAATCTTTGATTTGATATGAGCCCACCAGGTAGAAGATTGAAGTTCGTGGAGGGTGCAATAAATGAGACTATTAGGGTTGTTAAGGAAACATAACCGAATCCAAAATTTAAAGGTGGCCCACCATGAAAAAGCAATCAACTAAGAATGTCAGTAACAAGTAAAGCTTTTTTAAAAGTAACAAATATCATTTTATAAATGCTTTTGTGATGCTAATGTTAACAGTAAAGATTTATTGACTACACATCCTACTTCTCTCTATCCATGTGCTCTGTTGTATACGAACAAAGAAAATAAGTTAACTTTATTACTTTGGATGTACATGTTCACTAACATGTAATGAATGGCTATATGAGTGACCAATAGATAATTAATCAATGCTGGAGAGCTGCAGGGCCCGAAGATGGGCTGCCCTTTATTATGAACACGAGCTGGTTGTCATCAGCGTACTGGTGACACTGCAGGCCAAACCTCTGAACTAGACTTGCCAAGGGGTGCATGTAGATGTTAAAAAGCATCGGGTAGAGCGAGTTACAGTAATCCAGTCTAGAGGTGACTGTGGCATGGATCACAGTGGCCAGATTGGGACGGGAGAGATAGGGGCCAATTGCCGTGCCTGTCGCAGATAATAAAAGGCTGCCTGTGCCGTCTGGGTGACCTGGGCTACCAACGATAACGATGGATCCAGAATCACCCCAAGGCTCTGTTGAGGGGTGCGGTACTAAAGCGGGGTTCACACCCCAGATAGCAGGGATGCGCAACACTCACACTGGAACACACAGCAGGAACTGAGACGCACACAGCTATATCAGCTTCCCAGAAGCGGTCCTTCTTTATTAGGTTCACAGCAATGTTGCTCTCTCTGACAAAGTGCTTCGCCAGGCGACAAGAAGACAAGAGTCTCACAGTACATAGCACACTGCTGCATTATATGCATTTCATCAACCAATCAGAAAACCTTTCCAATTAGCTCCAGAAAGAGGCTGCCATACAGAGGTGGTCATATGACACCTGTCATTTAGATTTTGTAGATCAGACATTTGTCCTGACAGGCTCTTGAGGACGTGGTGGGAGCTTGGGGTCGATGCCCTCGGGGGCCTTTCCCCAAACCCTAACCCTTCTGGAGGCGCTGTGCCACCGCTTTTACGGGGGGCCCATTTCGGCTCTGCTGGGCTGGGTTTTGAACCCACGGCTTCGTGCCGGTGTGGGGTGTGTGCGTCGGGGGCTGCCGGTC
Organism: Sphaerodactylus townsendi; assembly: GCF_021028975.2. Lineage (NCBI taxonomy): Eukaryota > Metazoa > Chordata > Lepidosauria > Squamata > Sphaerodactylidae > Sphaerodactylus > Sphaerodactylus townsendi. Next base: position 5,494,347 of record NC_059430.1, on the reverse strand, counting down.
CTCCCTGGCGGGTTTCCCCGGGTCCCCTCCCTTCGGGGGGCTGCGCAGCGACGTTTGTTCGGCGGGGGGTGATTTTAATTTCTACCGCTCGAACCTTGGGCCTGGCGCCTTCGTGCCGGGGTGGGGGTGGTGCGCTGGGGTCCCCTGATGAGTGCTGGTGGGTTTCCCTTGGTCCCCCCCTCTCGGGGGGCTTTGTGCTTACGTTTTTCTCTGGGGCCCATTTGGGCTCTCCTGGCTGCACGGTGGGTGCTACGGCTTGGTGCCTCGGTGTGGGGGCACCAGCGTGGGCTGCCGCTTCCTTCTGGGGGTCCCCCCGGGTCTCCCGCCCATCTGGGGCCGACCCCCTTCTCCCCAAGCGTCTGGGGGTGCCTTTTTCATGCTTTTTCGGGCTGTTTGTGGACTTTTAAGCTCCACATTCTTTCCGGCACTACTTTCGGTTTCCCGTCCGGCAGACTGCCGGTCGGCCATCTTTTGGCACTTGGTCGTTAGACCCCCAGTGCCTTCAGACGCTTTTTTCCGGGTCCCCCCCGGCGGGGGGGTCCCCTTTACCTCCCCAGGTGTGCCTGGGGGGTTCACACAGCTGTGGCCACCTTTTTCAAATTTCAAAAACGACTTAAAACTCACTTTTCTGTAGCTTTTCTCTGCCTGTCGGCTGGAGCTCTGCTCCCACACGTCCTCACCACAAGGTTTAACGCCTCGCCATGTAATGTAGGTAGGCTGAAGGCTACTGGACACTCCCCCCGACCCAGCCACAGGACCACCGTCTTTGTAGGATTGAACGTCAGCTGACTCGTACTCAACCAACCAGCCACCGCATTTAGACAATGCTGGAGAGCATCAGGGGCCGCAGTCGGGTGGCCCTCCACTGTGAACATGAGCTGGGCGTCATTTGCATATTGGTGTCATCCGCATCTTTGATGGAGACCGCTGTACGGTTTTGGAAAGGGTATGCTTTTTGAATGTTTTTCCATTTCCCCTCTCCGAATTGTTGAACTCCCTCTTTTATCCAGGAGGTCTCCTCCTCCGTTCACATCAGCCACAGCATCTAGATGTCTCCTCTGAGTTTTTGCAGGGGCCATTCTATGGGCTGAACCTTCCATTGCTGGCACATTCTCTTCTGCATTCACAGGCAGAAGAGGGAGACTTGAATACTCACCCTGTGATATCGGAGATGGAGTGGAGACTTGCAGGGGTCTTGGGTCAATGGTCTCCAAGTCCTGGTGCGCCATGTTGGCGGAGTCCTTCAAGACAGCATTGGCGGAAGCGGCCACTAAACGTTCCGTTGCTTTGAGATGGTGCGGTGGGTTGACGGTTCTGTCCCCCCCCAACATCTGTTCCAGCTCATCAAAAAAAGCCATGGTCCAAGGACTATTACCGGAAGTCTTGTTGTGCTGGTTAACTCTTTTGAAGTCCCGTTTTAAAGTTTTAGCCTTTGTTCTACACTCGACGGGACTTCTGTTGTGGCCCCTGAGGCGCATCTCCGCCGCCACCTTTTCAAAAACATCCAGGTTCCTGTAGTTTGACTAGGGAGTGCTACACTTCCTCCTCCCCCCACACAGCAATCAGGTCCCTCGTCTCCTCGGTCCACCATGACATGCCCCTACCTTGAGCTTTGCCTGAAATGGCGGCTGAACTTTTCTGGCCAACCATGTGATCTCCTCTCCACTTTCGCGGATGGGCCGCCGAGCTCCTGACGTAATGCGGCCAATGAGCTACCAAGTCAGTGTGATTTCACTGTTTCAGCGTACCTCTGCGCAGAGATCTCATTATCTCGACATCTCAACGCGGTGAGGCGAGGAGGGGCGGGAGGGGCGGGAGGCGAGTGAGACGGAAACGAAACTGTGAAATCTGTGTGCACAACTGGCAATGTCTATCGCATCCTGATTGGTTGGAGGAAATGGCATCACACAGTGGGCGTGATTCTTCAAAGTTGCTTGTTCCCGTTGCATTTCGCACACAGGCAGTGGATTGTGGAGGGAATTCTTTTTATCATAGAAAGTTGCACAAACATCGAGCGACAGGAAAAAATCTGATGCAAAGGCTGAAATGGGCGACAGATTAGGGGTCGAAGCACATTCCGGCGCAAGTGTGTGCGAAAAAAAGCAGAAACCGTGACAACCACATATATTAATTCAAGAACAAACCATGTGTGCGAAAAAGCCCCCTGTTCCTTATCCTTACTGAGAACAGAGATAACTTCGAATCGATTTTGTAGCTTTAAGCCCTTGTCCCTCTACTTCTTTGTGTCACATTCCTCCAATTGCCAACCTCCAATGTTTGAGAGCTGCTATCTTCCTCAGAGAGATCCCCAATGTGTTCCTCACTCAGTATGGTCTGTTCCACTCTGTCGAGGAAATCTTCCTTTTCCCTAATGTCATGAAGGGTAGATACATGCGCCTCAAGCTGCTGGACCTTCTCTTCTAAGAGAGCAACCAACTTACACTTGTTGCAGGTGTAGCTACCATGCGTTCCTCATAATCCTTTTTTGCCTCCCTTACAGCTAACTTGCTTCTCTTTTGCCACCATTTGTGTTCTCTCTGGTATTCTTCATCAGTTAAGTTGGACTTCCATTTTCTAAAAGACATCTTTGTTTCCTAATAATTTCCTCAACCTCCCTTGTTAAGCATGGTGGCTTTCTTTTGGACTGGGCGCTGCCTTTCCTAACCTGCAGAACACATTCCAGATGAGCTGTTAAGACTGTTTTTAAATAACCTCCAAGCATCTTGGACATTTTTGACTCTCTTGATTTTCCCTTTCAGCTTCCTGTGCACTATCCCCCTCATCTTTGAGAAATTTCCCTTTCTGAAGGCGAATGTAACTACATTAGTAGTTGTCACTTGTTCGCATGCAGAGATACTGAATCTGACAGCATTGTGGTCGCTGTTCCCTATCGGCTCAACAACACTGACTTCCCGCACCAGGTCCTGGGTCCCACATAGAATTAGATCTAGGATCACATCTCCTCTGGTTGGTTCTACAACCATCTGCTCTGCCACAGTCATTTAGCATATCCAGGAATGTTCTCTCCTTACTATGACCTGAACATGCATTTTTCCAGTTTATGTGGGGATAGTTAAAATCGCCCATTACCATGACATTTTTGCTTTTGTTGGCCTCTCTAATTTCTTTTTCCATCTCAGAATCCTCTTGTGCACTTTGGTCAGGGGAACGATAATATATTCCTAACGTTAAACTATGCTTCACCCCTGGTATTGATATCCACAGTGCTTCTGTAGAGGAATCAGCTCCCCCTGCATTGTCTATTTTAAGTGACACTATGCTCTCTTTGATGTAGAGGGCCACCCCACCCCCAATACGCCCTGTCCTATCCTTCCTGTAGAGCCTGTAACCTGGGATAACAGCATCCCACTGGTTCCCCTCATTCCACCATGTCTCTGTGATGCCCACTATATCAATGTCCTCCTTCAAAACTCTGTACTCCAGCTCCCCCATTTTAGGTCGAATGCTTCTACTATTAGCATAGAGACACTTGTATACTCTGTCTCTGTCCCTAACTTGGGATTTATGTGTTTTGCCCTCTAGCCTTTTGTAGACACTATCACTTATCACATTGCTATGCTCCTCACTTGTATGTGATTGATTTAGAAAAACCTCCCTCTCTGTCTGCATCCCCATGGACTCTGTATTCCGAACCGAAGTCACCTCAGCTCCTGTCGGCTTTCCCCCAAGGATCAGTTTAAAAGCTGTTCTGCCACCTTTTTAATGTTGAGTGCCAGCAGCCTGGTTCCTCTTTGGTTAAGATGAAGCCCGTCCCTTTTGTACAGGCCTGCCTTATTCCAAAAGGTTCCCCAGTTCCTGACAAATCTGAAACCCTCTGCCTTACACCACCTTCTCATCCACGCATTGAGACCCTGTATCTCCGCTTGCCTAGCTCGCCCTGCGCGTGGAACAGGTAGCATTTCGGAGAATGCCACCTTGGGGGTTCTGGATTTTAACCTGTTTCCTAGCAGCCTAAATTTAGCTTCCAGAACCTCCCAGCTACATTTCCCAATGTCATTGGTACCAATGTGGACCACAACTGGTGATTCCACCCCAGCACTGTCTAACAGCCTATCTAGACGAAGCATGACATCCGCAACCTTCGCACCAGGCAGGCAAGTCACCATGCGGTCATCACGCCTCTCACAAACCCAACTCTATATTCCTAATGATCGAATCACCCACTACGAGGAGCCCCCCACCTCCCCGAGGGGTATCCTCAGTGCGAGAGTATATCTGACCACCAGCTAAGGAAGGGGTCCCATCTAAGGGAGCATCTGCCACCACCTCAGACTGGCACCCTTCGTCACCCAGACTCTCATTCTCCATGACATCTGAAGAGATGTCACCTTGGGAGTGGGACCCGGCTGCTAGGTCCCTGAAAGCCTCGTTTGTTGCCCTCTCTGCCTCTCTCAGCTTCTCCAGGTCTGCCACCTTGGCTTCAAGAGAATGCACATGTTCCTTGAGTGCCAGGAGCTCATTGCAGCGAGGGCACACTCATGACTTCTGTCCTAGTGGCAGATACATGTGACACTCAGTGCAAAACACTGGAAAGCCCCCATCCCCCTGCTGGCTTCCTCCCTTCATATCTAATTTTGTTTCGCTATTCAAATACTGATTTTAATTAGTGCCTCCCTCTTATACCTTCTACTATCCCTTAAAATATGTTCTTATTTAGTAAAACACCTGCACGCGCAGCAGCCTCCACCAATCAGCAGCCCTAGGACAAGGAGAAAAAAAGAGAAAACCCCTGTTTAAAATACACTGTTTAAAAGATGTGGCTTTGAGAAAAGCCCTCTGTAAAGAAAAAACAGAGCTCCTCAGCCCTTTCTGGCCCACTGCTCTTCTCCACTGCTCCTCTTCTCTGCTGGTTCCAGAGACTAACTGAAAAGATTTAAAACTTTGAGAAGCCCCACCCCTTTAGCAGCCTCCACCAATCAGCAGCCCTAGGACAAGGAGAAAAAAAAGAGAAAACCCCTGTTTAAAATACACTGTTTAATTGTGCGTGCCACTTGGTGTGCGTGCCACTTGGTGTGCGCCGCTGCTTTCACAGAGTGAGCAATAGACCTAATAGCAAGCCCCATCTCTCAGAAGCGTGAGGCAAGCACACGGCCAGAACAAAGAAAACGAAGTTTAAAATAATAATTGGTTATCTCTTCTTTTATTTTGTTTAAATCTTTAATATACTTTCCACTTTTTAAATTATATGTATATATCTACTGTCTCTAGATTCTTTAATTTTAGCAGACATCCATTTACCAAATAACTTGCATTTGCGAAATTACTCTGCTTAAGACTTTGTATTACTTCTCTCCTATTTTTTTCCTCTAGTTGTTCTTTTAAGAGTCTCATCCTTCATATTATTGTCTTGTTAGAAGGTTTACTTTGAAGTTTAGTTTCTATTTCTTTTAATTTCTTTGTAATTTCTTTTGGAAATCTCTCCTAATTTTATTCTGTTTAATTTCTTGTCCTATAAGGAAACCTCTCATAGTTGCCTTCCCCTACAGTAAGTTACCTATAGAATTTTTATTCTCTTCCCAGTATTCTTTGAGTGTTTGTCTACCCAGGTTTTGTATTTCTTTATTTTTCATCATCCAGTCCTTCAGTTTCCAAGTTCTAGGTCTTTTTTAAAAATAGAACTTTTTTAAAAGTCCTAGAACTTGGAAATAAATAAGTTTGTTACTATATCATTGTGATCTGATAGAAAGTTTGGTAAAATTGAAACATCTTTTGTATATTGACTAATCTTCCCTGACATCCAAACCATATCAATCCTTGTATGGATTTTGTGATGGAAAGAGAAGTAAGTGTAACCATTCTTTCGCCTAACCATTCTTAAACCATCATGCATCCCTTAATTTAACCCTTTCCACCAGGTGGAAGAAAGCTTGGGTAACCTATTGAAATTTTTCTCAATTTAATTTTTGGGGGTTTTTTTGTTTCTTTTATTTTTCCGGACTTATGATTCCATTATAACCACCTAGCATAATTATATTCTCCTCAGAGTAATTTAACAATTTATTTAGTAAATTATTGTAGTAATTTGTTTTTTCTTTCAAATCATTCGGAGCATACATTCCTACTATGATTGTCTTCTCTCTGTTAATTGTTGTTTTGACCCCAAGGGTTCTTCCATTGTTTTCAGAAAATAATAAAAGGGGATTCGAAGCTTCCTTTGTATACATCACTACTCCTTTTTTCTTTTTTGGCAAGGGGAGTGGAACATTTTACCCATTTTTTAAATTTATAATCAGATCACTGTCTTTTTCTTTAATGTGGGATTCCTGTAAGCAAATTATCGCATGATTACATTTTTTTCAAATAATGAAAAAATTCCATTCTTTTCCTTGGGTTATTTAACCCATTAATATTGTTAGAAAATATTTTACACATCATTTTCAACTAATTTTCAAATACTTTCCTCCCCTACTATAATCAAACAAAATAAATTCCATTTACATTGTTGCTGACAGAGTACTTGGGGATGCATCTTGGATCGGGGCCTCTCTGCTGGTTGCTTTTAGGCTTGGGTTTTTTTAGCTGTTTGCTCTTTTTCCTGACCTTCTTGGAACGTAGATAACAGCTAGCAACTCTGGCTCTCTCCTTCTGCCAGGTGGCTTGCTATCTCCTGCCTGACCTTTGGGGAAGGCATTGGTTGCTTTTTCTGTTCCTGCTTTCTGCCTTGTGTGGGTAAGGGGCAGGATGGGGGTTGGCTTCAGTGGAATTATACCTGGGGGAATTGGGGATTGAGTCAGAACTGGCTTTTGCAAAGCCAGGTTTCAGGTGTCCAGTTCAATAAACACTTCTGATGGATGAAATCCAGAGTGGTCATTGTGTGGAACCCTCGACCTGACAGTTACCCAGATCTGTGAATATTAGTTACACATCAAATCTTTCTTGTGGCACGCTAGGAAATCTTGCGCCTTCTCAACAGAGTTGAGGTTATATCTTCTGTCTTTGAATATGCTTTTTGACTTAAAGCTGGGTTAGAATTTGAGCGGTTACGCTTTCTGGCTTTCATAACGCGGGGGCTGCAACAGAGGTTAAAACAATAGCTATTAGGACTGACTCTTCAGGGCTGACTAAGCAGTTAAAAATGAAGGTGACTAAATGAAAGGGAATTAAGATTTATGAGTAAACCTTTTAAAATACCTGATAGCGTCCTAATAAAGCCTGTTAAAATCTCTTTAAAATAGATTATTAAAACAGCTAAGACATTTAAAACAATGTTTAAAACTTTAAAACTTTTAAGACAGCTTTAAAGAACATTAAAAGCGTTTAAAACAACTTTAAAAGAGGAACGTTACGGTATCACAATTGCCTGCAAATCGGGCTTCAAGGGGCAATGTCGTTTTCAGTTGGAGCCTCATTATGCACTGTCATTCTAAATGAGCTGTAAAAGAGGCAGCTGGGGGACGCTCAGCTCCACTCTTGATACACAAACATCAAAGGGTGCTGCCCTTGAGTAGCATAAACACACCGAGATTAAAAAATTACTAAAAGATAAGGGCTAAAAGGGTAAAAAAAATTAAAACTTATCGTGGAAAGTGGGAGAGCTCCGCCGGGAGCAGCCTCTCAGCAGGCGGAAACCGGAAATCCTCCTGTCTTTGAATATGAATGAGACCGCTTCCAGTGTCACCCACTGGAAGTTGATTTCATTTGTATTTATTTATTTATTTATTTGTTTGTTTGTTTGGTTGTTGGATTTATAGGCTGCCTCACCCCCGAAGGGCTCGAGGTGGCTCACAATGTGGCTGTTCTCTAAGACAGCAAATCAGTACAAAAATATAACAAACCCATGAAAAACTTAAGCAGCAATTACTTGAAATAAATATAAATTAAAACAACAGAAGTTGTTAAAAACAGGCACCCGATCTAAAGGCCAAAAGGGGTAGGGGGTAGGCAGGGCCCAAGATGGAATCAGGGCCCAACCAAGATGGAAAAACAGGCAGCCTCAGTGGGGGGCGGTAGAACCGCGGCCAGCCCCCCGAAAAGCCCAGTGGAATAGCTCCGTCTTATAGGCCCTGCGGAACTCACCAAGGTCCCGCAGGGCCCCGACAGCTGGAGGGAGAGCATTCCACCCAGCAGGGACCACAGCCATGAAGGCCCTGGGGCGGGTCAAGGCCAGCTGCATCGTCGCAGGGCCAGGGGTCTCCAGCAGTTCTGCCGCTGCTGAATGCAGCGGCCTATGTTGGACATAACGGGTGATGTGGTCCCGTAGGTATGAGGGCCCCATGCCACATAAGGCCTTAAAGGTCTATACCAACACCTTGAAAATGATCCGGAACTCCACTGGGAGCCAGTTCTGGCAGCATAGCACAGGGGTGATATGATCTAACTAACCACAACCTGTCAAAAGCCGAGCTGCCTCATTCTGGACCAGCTTCAGCTTCTGGATCAATCGCAAGGGAAGGCCCGTGTAGAGCAAGTTGCAGTAATCCAACCTCAAGGTGACCGTCACATGGATCACAGTGGCCAGGTTGGACTGGGAGAGATAGGGAGCCAGCCGCTGTGCCTGGCGAAGGTGAAAAAACGCAACCTGGGTAACATGGGCCACCTGGTCCTCCATTGTTAATGAAGAGTCCAGGTGGACCCCCAGGCTGAGAACCAGGGACGTCGGGGCCAACACAACCCTCTCCAAAACAGGTGGCTGAAATTCCCTCGGTCTCTCCCCCCGGCCCAGCCAAAGGACCTCCGTCTTCGTTGGATTAAGTTTTAGCCTACTCTGCCTCAACCAACCAGCGACTGACTCCAAACAGTGCTGCAGAGCTGCAGGGGCAGAGGCCACCCCCCTCCATCAACAGAATGAGCTGGGTGTCATCCACATATTGGTGACAGACCAGCCCAAAACTCCCCACCAGCTGAGCAAGGAGTCGCATGTAGATGTTAAATAAAAGCAGGGAGACCAAGGCCCCCTGGGGGACCCCACAACCAAGTGGGGCCCTATGGGAGCCTCATCCCCACACCATACCTGCTGACCCTGACCCTGGAGTAACGAGGCAATCCACTGAAGGACAGTGCACCACATTCCAGAGGCAGCCAGATGGTGGATCAAAAGGTCGTGATTGACTATATCAAACGCTGCTGTGAGATCAAGTAACACCAGCAGCGCTGATCCGCCTCGGTCTAGCTGCATGTGAAGTGTATCTGTGATGGCAACGAGGACGGTCTCTGTCACATGCCCAGCACGGAAGCCAGACTGGAAGGGATCAAGCACCGATGTGTCCTCCAGGAAACCCTAAAGCTGCTCCAACACCACTCTCTCAATTACCTTCCCCAGAAACGACAGATTCGAAACAGGGCGGTAATTGACCAGATCACTGGGATCTAAAGATGGTCTTTTCAAGAGTGGGCGGACCACTGCCTCTTTCAACCCACCCGAAAACACTCCTTGCTCAAGGGAGCGGTTGACGATGTTCAACAGGTGGGGTCGTAACTCCTCCCGGCAAGCTTTTATCAGCCAGGAGGGGCATGGATCCAGAGGACAAGTAGTAGGTCTAACAGCAGCTAGGACCCTGTCAACATCGGACTCGCAGAGCAGGGAAAACCGGTCCAAGCTTGGACCCGAAGACGGCGGAACCTCGAGTTCCCTTACTGTGTCAAGTGTGGGTGGAAGGTCCCGGCGGAGTGACGCGACCTTATCTACAAAAAAGCTCTGAAATGCCTCGCAGCCAATAGCCAATTGAGAATTTGTCGACCCCTCCACTAAGGAGGTGAGGGACCGAACGATCCAAAATAGTTGTGCTGGGCAAGAGCTAGCAGATGCGAGGGAGGACAAGAAATAGGCACTCTCCCTCCTCATCGCCAACTCATAGGCCTTCATAAACGTCCTATAAGTTGTTTACACCACTTCGTCGTGAGACTTTCTCCACGCTCGCTCTAGCGGTCTGAGTTCCCGTTTCATTTGGCGTAACTCCCCGGTACACCAAGGAGCCTGCAGTAAGCGGGGGCGCAGAGGGCGCTTGGGAGCAATTTTCTCGATGGCATTGGAAAGTCTGGAGTTCCAGTCTGTCACCTGCTCATCGAGGGTGCCAGGGGGCTCAGGATCCCGCAGAGCATTCAGGAACACAACCGGTACCATAAGTCTCCACGGGTGGACATAAATAGGTCCGTCGCCTAGACAGGGTTGGCGCGGCGAATCCATCCGGACCTTCAGGGCAAAATGGTCGGACCATGGCACTCTATCAACAGAGGATACAACCATATCAATCCCCGACCCAAAGACCAAATCCAGCGTGTGACCAGCCTCATGAGTGGGGCCAGAACTTACTAAGGAGAGGCCCAGTGTCGCCATGGATGACACCAGGTACACAGCTATTGCACATGAGGCGATGTCGACATGGATGTTGAAGTCACCCAAGACAATAAGTCTAGGGAACCGCAATGCCCAGTCTGCCACCACCTCCAGCAGCCGTGGCAGGCTGTCCCCCGGTGTGCTAGGTGACCGGTACACCAGGAGGACCACCAACCTCTCTGAAGCCAACCACTCAAGGCTGACACATTCCATAACAGTGATCTCCGAAATGGGGGCAGCCCTAAAGGGGATAGAATCACAGATGAACATTGCCACCTCACCACCCCCGGCCCTGCGTTTGTGACCGGTGGAGACACGCGAAACCTGGTGGTGCGACCTTGCCCAAGGCGACGGTCTCGCCTTCACACACCCAGGTTTCAGTGACACAAGCCAGGTCCATCTGCTGGGCCCCGAGAAAATTCCAGAGTATAGCGGTCTTATTATTGATGGACCTGGCATTGATCAACACCAGAGACGAAGCAGAGTATTCCTAGCCCTACCATCTTTGTTCCTCGGGATAGCTCGGAGGTCAGAAGGTGAGTGAGCATATCCATATCTCGTCCGCCTTCTGTCATCTGGCCGCCGCCTACTGCTATATTTACCCCGTCCCATCAACACTGGGATCCCCAGCCCCAAAGACAGTGCCCCCATCATCCCACCGTCCTCCCTCAACCCAATAGCCTCACTAATTCCTCCACAATAAGTGGGCCCAGACCTGCCACTAAGACTATTACTAATCCAACAATCTAATACTAATCTACAACAAACAGGTTGAGCAGAAAATCTAACTACACCTAATAATATAATAACTAGGCTAACTACCCACTAACCCTAACTCTAATACAGTATTCTATAACAGCTAGCAACTACCACTATCAACTAAGTTATAGACAAGCCAATCAAAAGAGTTAAACAAAGGGGGCCACTGGGTCCACAACCAAAACTTCAACAGATTTCCTCAGTGCCCTCCCCGACGGGTTGCTGCTGATAGGATTGATGTAATTCCAATAATTGTCCAATATCCAGGCGACGAATATAATTGGTGGGGCCAGAAGAGGGCGCCAGTTAGTAATAAGAGGAACTGCTGCTACCAAATCCACACATTCCTTGACGGAGTATAGCAGCGTAGTTATTACACAGGCTCTTGATGTATATGGCAATGTAATTTCCACACAGGCAGTGGGCGTGGGGCTCACACCACCCACGCCAGCCACTTTATTAACTTTTAAGGTATATTTTGAGTAATAGAAACTTCTATTTTGTTAAATTTGACCAATTTCCTTTATTATTTCTTGAATGTCTATGTCCATTTTATTAAGTTTTTATTTGGCATCAGTCTGGAAGGCTGCCGTCATTTCAATTAGTTGTTCTAATTTCTGGCCAGCGTTAGTTGCCATTTTTTCTGGAGTTTTGGTATCACAAACTCCATTCACTCTGTTTCTTCTTCTTGTAGCCATTTATCTTTGTTTAATGCTGCGTTTTTTAGCCTGGTAATTATAAACTACTTCTTCTTTTCCTCCCCACTCTTTTAAAGTTTTAACCGTTTAAATTCTCTGCCACAGGTCTTTTCTCCCGTCACCGGTCTGTTCAGTAGCAAAGCCCTCTACATATCCTGCACTTCCTTCTTGTCTAGGAAGTTTTTATTTCTACTTGCTTTTCAGCCCAGAACTCCAAGTTGTCACTTCCTCTCTAGGTCATTAGTATTTTCTCTCTGGTTTTCTTGAAGCAGACTTTCAATTCGTTTTATAACATTGTTCTGTTTTATTTTTTAAAACGTTCTTTGAAATATAACATACAGACGGAATGAGCATAGGTGTCAAACTCGCAGCCCTCCAGATGATATGGACTACAGTTCCCATTATCCCCTGCCAGCATGGCAGGGGATGATGGGAACTGTAGTCCATAACATCTGAAGGGCCACGAGTTTGACACCTGTGCACTAGGGGGACCTCACCCTTTGGCTGCCACTTTCCTGTCTGTTTCCTTCTCAAGCGCTCCTTCCTTCTCCCTAGTCCAAGAGATTCGTCTTTGGTGAGTTCTTTACCTTTCTTAATAACATCCTTCTCGCTGGACTGTTGCCACTGCCGTTATATTCCAATTCACTTCAGAGATAGGGTTTTTCAGTTGGTTTTTGCAGCAGTAGGCTGCAGTGAGTGAGTGAGTGCCTGCCTTACACTCGTGTAACAGCTGAATCTGGGCCCATAACCTGACACAGAGCAGGCTTTTTCCAGCAGAAAGTAGCGTTATCAAGGCAGGCTAAGTGCAGCCGCAACAGGCTTGGCACAGCAAAGGAAAACACCACACCACGAACTGAATATACTTCCAAGAAGACTTTATCTTAGGTGCAGATATTTACAGTGTAGACATAAATCAGCAAACAATTGGACAGCATGCTCCGCAGCAACTCCAAAATTCCCTGTGCATACATGCACAGGCTCTGCTTTTATACATCAGTTAGCCTATCACAGTGAAGGTCAGCGACCTGGTTTGAACTGGTTCTGTACGGTTACATCTGGTGCTTCTTCAAACAGTAGCTGTCATTTAGATCATTTTGATCTGTCTGCTCACAAGATGTATACCATTTAACTATATTCCCTGACAAGTTAGGCAAGTTTCTCCTCGTCATCCGATGATGGCTGTGCTGGCATCCAGTCTCATCCCAGCTTCACAGGTTGCTTCATGGTCTGCTAACTGGATCCAAATCCCGGTCTCGATTAATCTTCAAACCTACCCCCCTTCTTGGTGAAGGTTTATGGCTTGGGTAGAAGTTCAGATAAAGATAACGTGGATTCACTTACTATCAATGGCAGACGTGTGTTGACCGTTTGGTCGCTCACTGGAGGTCTGCCAACTTACCACATATCTTGGGCAATGTGATTATTGTATAAAGAAACCTACTATTTACACTATGCCCAATGGCTTAAAACAAAAACATATACACAAAGAAAGATAGTGCGAGTGCTCAATTTATGTGCAATAAGGTGCATAAAACATGCAAACATATATACTGATTCCTATACTGGACTACTTCCTAATACAGATACAAATGTCATTTCTTTTTAAAGAACATTTAAGTCCTTTTAAATCACCAGAGTCCTAAAAGGAATGGATTTTCACCATTATCTTGAATGTCCACAACTTGTAGAGAATTTATACATGTTCCAGACCAAAATTATACGTGTTCCAAACCAGAACCCTACCCGCTGGTGTGCGAGTATTTCAAGTTCTTCTTCAGTGGCACTGGAAATTCCAAACGTGGCTTGTCAGGAGTCATTTGAGGGGATCTAGATTATAGATGTATAGTGTCTCGTAACATTTGCTCATTTATAGAATATCGTATCATTCAAGTCAATTTCATATTTACTTACACTTATCTCGGTATTAGGCACACTGTATCCTTTTACCAATAGCACTAATTGGTCATAAATTGCAGTACGCTTGCTTGTTACAACCGGGAGATGCATCTTCCCCAGAACATAAATGGCCGTTGGACTGGTCTTGGAAAGCAGTGATGGGATTGGTGGTGTCCATCTTGTATTTTGTTAGTCTGCTTACAGCTAGCTAGACTGCTCTTAGAGCCATCTGTACGCCGTGCCTTTGGTTAGAGGTGGACGGGCATGCTTTTAAAAGAAAGTATCTCATGTTGTCGAGCTTTTGTTTTGATTGGTGCAGTTAGATGCTGGGTCATTGCAAGGGGGGTTCCGGTATGAGGTACCACCAGGAGAGTTGGGAGAAGGCGTGGTCTGTTGGGTCCCACGGGGTCATTCTTGGGAACTGTTTGAGCCTTTGCTAGAGAACACCCAAAGGCGAAGTATCTCTGTTAGAACTGTTGAAGCAGCGGATTTACTCGGAGTAGACCACCTTGCAGGACGCAATGTAGACAGGAACTGAAAGACACACAGTCACCAGTGCAGTTCTATTTATTACTATCTACTAACAAAGTGCTTCGCCAGACCACAGGTGTTTTTAGGCACACCTCACACTGCTGTCTGTGCTAACTATATACAAAAGGGGTACCAATCAGCTGCCCTCACCTTATCAGGTTTGCACACGGTACAAGCTGTGCACTCGGTACTAATCTGCACACGGCACCTGTTAGAAGGAGGGTCCCGCTGTCATTTAGATTTTGCTCATCTAAACATTTACACATGTTCTGACATAAATTAAATAAGGTTGCACCACAATCATTACAAATATTACAAATGTATACCCTTAAGTACAATTGTGCTTTAAAAGAATGTCAACCCATACTATTTTCTTCAGCAATTATAATACCTTTGCATGCACATACCTACAATCAGCAAATAATACAGGTTTTGCAACAGTCAGTGTGGGGTGCATGTGAATCCTAGGGATAGAAAAATAACATTTATTTATTTATTTTTGAACTTTTACCCCGCCTACCCCCCGAAGGGGCTCAGGGCGGCAACACAACAACACAAACAACACTTACTAAAATAACAATAAATATCCTAAAACATTTTAAAACAGCTAATACAATATAAATACAACAGTTAATACAATATAAAACAGCTTAAAACAACCAAGATGGCGATTTAAACCCCTCCCCCCCAAGTTCCCGGGAAACCAACAAAGTAAGTGTTAGCCCAGCTGGTCCCCGGCAGAATAGCTCCATCTTACAGGCCCTGCGGAAACGCCCCCGATCTCATTTGGGAGCATATTCCACCAGATATATTTTTTGTCAAGGCCAGCCGGATATTTTTCAGGCCAGGGATAACCAAAAGGTTCTCCTCCAAAGAGCAGAGTGACCTGATTGGGCAATATGGGGAAAGGTGGTTCCTAAGGTATATGGGTCCAAGACTGTTCATAGCCTTAAAGGTCAAAACCAATACCTTGAAAATGATCTGGAACTGGCACTGTATGGGCAGCCAGTGGAGATGATATAGGACAGGTGTTCTATGGTCCCTGCTAGAAGCCAAGTGGCCGCATGTTCAACAAGTTTTAATTTCCAGATTAGAGTCAAGGGCAGGTCCACGTAGAGCAAGTTACAATAGTCCAATCTGAAGGTGACTGTTGCATGGATCTCTGAGGCCAGGTCAGAATGGGAGAGGTAAGGGGCCAACTGTCATGTCTGGCGAAGATGATAAAAAGCAGTCTGGGCCGTTTTGGTGACCTGAGCTTCCAAAGAAATCTTGGAATCCAGGATTACGTTAGCGACCCGTGACACAGCCATCGGGTGTCTCTGATATATGATGCCATTTTTTTAACTGTTGGTTGTAAAAAGCCATCTATATAATTTGACAATGGTTCCAGCACGGAATCCGTGGCCGACGCAATCGGTCGTCCCGGAGGAGGGCGGGAAGCTTTATGTATTTTGGGTAAGATATAGAACACATGTACCGTAGGATCATCCCTAATTGGTTTGTAATAAGTTTTATTTTTTAATTGCCTCTCTATCTCTTTAAGGTAGTCTTCATGGTCTAAGAGGACTGTGGCTCCACCCTTATCCGCCTGTTTAATGATGATGTTAGGATCTGTTGCCAACTCTTCTAAGATCTGTTTATCTTTATTGCTGACATTACTAAATACTTTTACCTGATGTTGTGTTTTCTCCAATTTCCCTATATCACGTAATACCACATTTTCAAAGGTGGAAATGGTGGGATCAGTTATATTAGGCACAAAGGAAGATCGAGGTTTAAAGTGACTGAAGTCAGATGTTTCATTGCTCTCTTTATTGCCAAAAAAGCCTTTAATTTTAATAGCCTTATAAGCTTGAAAAGGTCAATGCGTATTTGGTAGTCATCATATTTTGGGGTAATTACATATCCCAAACCTAAGTTTAATATGCGTAATTCTTCCGGAGATAATATCCTTTTAGACAAATTCACTACTAGCTGTTTGTCCTGCCTTTCCATGAGCCCTGAAAAAAGGCGTCTGTTGATGATTGCGAGACCCCCTCCGTCTTTCTCTCTCCCTTTGGGGCAATTCTCTCCTCAAGTTCTCTCATCCTCTCCCTTCAGTTCTATTTCTACTTTCATCCCTATCCGAATTCTCATTTTCTGATGACCCATAGCCGACTTTCCAAGAGACTCCTTTTTGTGGTTTGGTAGTGTTGTCATACTGCCACCGGTAGATTCTATTGGTCTCATAATCCTGTTTATCCCTGAAAAACGTACGGTTTTTAAACTCAACTAGTTTTTAAACTCAATTAGTACCACCAGGAGAGTTGGGAGAAGGCGTGGTCTATTGGGTCCCACTGGGTCATTCTTGGGAGCTGTTTTGAGCCTTTCCTAGAGAATACCCAAAGTATCCCTGTTAGAACAAATCCCTATAATAACAGACTTTGGGTTGGATGCAGTCTAGGTTTGGGGTGGAGTCAGAAGGGAGTTTACTGGGCAGTTGTGTGAGTTCTGCAGTGGGGTGTTTTGCAAGAACAACATATACCCATCATTCAAAATATTTTGCATTTCCTGCTGTACGGTAACCTCCCTCGCCTACAAACCAACTTTCAAAATCATGCTTCTCACAAAGGCTGGCATTTGCCATCAAGGAACACCTCCTCCAATATAGACCTGCCTGGACATGGAGGTCAGCAATGAGGAGGAGGTTTCCTGGTGGTTCCATCACCTTCTGAGATTCAATGTGTGGGGGGCTGCCCAGTGGTTCATCTCTGCAGTGCCCCTGCACTCTGGAATGCTCTCCCCCTGGAGGTCTGTGAGGGGCCAGCTCTGCAGATTTAGACAAGACCGTCTTATGTACCCAGAAAGATGGGTAATCTTCTCTGGGCAATGCCTTCCCCCTTCCCCCCGTACTCCCTTTTATTTGGTACCTGCTCTCACCTGTACCTGCTCTCTCTTGATACAGCCCCAGCCCACTTTCTGAAATTTGTTGAGGTGGGTTTTTTGTGGGTTGGATAATTATGTATTGTAAGGACAGGTGGGTTAGGGTGGGGGATGGGAATGGTTTAAAACTGAGTTTTTAATATGGTTTTATTATTGTATTTTTATGGTGTTTTGTGGTTGTACCCCATCACGGGATTTTTGGTGATGGGTAGTAAATAAGTATACAGTAAATAAACAAATTAAATAAGGTTGCACCACAATCATTACAAATATTACAAATGTATACCCTTAAGTACAATTGTGCTTTAAAAGAATGTCAACCCCTACTATTTTCTTCAGCAATTATAATACCTTTGCATGCACATATCTACAATCAGCAAATAATGCAGTTTTGGCAACAGTCAGTGTGGGGTGCATGTGAATCCTAGGGATAGAAAAATAACATTTATTTATTTATTTTTGAACTTTTACCATACATCGAAGAACTCAAGAGCCCGACAACACAGCTAACACAAACAACACTTACTAAAATAACAATAAATATCCTAAAACATTTTAAAGCATTTCAATACAATATAAATACAACAGCTAATACAATATAAAACAGCAAAACAACCAAGATGTGACATTTAAACCCCTCCCCCCCAAGTTCCCGGGAAACCAACAAAGTAAGTGTTAGCCCAGCTGGTCCCCGGCAGAATAGCTCCATCTTACAGGCCCTGCGGAAACGCTCCCGATCTCACTTGGGAGCATATTCCACCAGATATTTTTTTTGACAAGGCCAGCCGGATATTTTTCAGGCCAGGAATAACCAAAAGGTTCTCCTCCAAAGAGCAGAGTGACCTGATTGGGCAATATGGGGAAAGGTGGTTCCTAAGGTATATGGGTCCAAGACTGTTCATAGCCTTAAAGGTCAAAACCAATACCGTGAAAATGATCTGGAACTGGCACTGTATGGGCAGCCAGTGGAGATGATATAGGACAGGTGTTCTATGGTCCCTGCTAGAAGCCAAGTGGCCGCATGTTCAACAAGTTTTAATTTCCAGATTAGAGTCAAGGGCAGGTCTGCATAGAGTGAGTTACAATAGTCCAATCTGGAGGTGACCATTGAATGGATCACTGTGGCCAGGTCAGAATGGGAGAGGTAAGGGGCCAACTGTCATGTCTGGCGAAGATGATAAAAAGCAGTCTGGGCCGTTTTGGTGACCTGAGCTTCCAAAGAAATCTTGGAATCCAGGATTACGTTAGCGACCCGTGGCACAGCCATCAGGTGTCTCTGATATATGATGCCATTTTTTTAACTGTTGGTTGTAAAAAGCCATCTATATAATTTGACAATGGTTCCAGCACGGAATCCGTGGCCGACGCAATCGGTCGTCCCGGAGGAGGGCGGGAAGCTTTATGTATTTTGGGTAAGATATAGAACACATGTACCGTAGGATCATCCCTAATTGGTTTGTAATAAGTTTTATTTTTTAATTGCCTCTCTATCTCTTTAAGGTAGTCTTCATGGTCTAAGAGGACCATGGCTCCACCCTTATCCGCCTGTTTAATGATGATGTTAGGATCTGTTGCCAGCTCTTTCTAAAAGATCTGTTTATCTTTTTATTGCTGACATTACTAAATACTTTTACCTTGATGTTGTGTTTCTCTCCAATTTCCCTATATCCACTCTCAATACTCACATTTTCAAAGGTGGAAATGGTGGGATCAAAGTTATAGTAGAGCACAAAGGAAGATCGAGGTTTAAAGTGACTGAAGTCAGATGTTTCATTGCTCTCTTTATTGCCAAAAAAGCCTTTAATTTTAATAGCCTTATAAGCTTGAAAAGGTCAATGCGTATTTGGTAGTCATCATATTTTGGGGTAATTACATATCCCAAACCTAAGTTTAATATGCGTAATTCTTCCGGAGATAATATCCTTTTAGACAAATTCACTACTAGCTGTTTGTCCTGCCTTTCCATGAGCCCTGAAAAAAGGCGTATGTTGACGATTGCGAGACCCCCTCCGTCTTTCTCTCTCCCTTTGGGGCAGGTGGTTCCTAAGGTATATGGGTCCAAGACTGTTCATAGCCTTAAAGGTCAAAACCAATACCTTGAAAATGATCTGGTACTGGAACTGTATGGGCAGCCAGTGGAGATGATATAGGACAGGTGTTCTATGGTCCCTGCTAGAAGCCAAGTGGCCGCATGTTCAACAAGTTTTAATTTCCAGATTAGAGTCAAGGGCAGGTCTGCAATAGAGTGAGTTACAATAGTCCAATCTGGAGGTGACCATTGAATGGATCACTGTGGCCAGGTCAGAATGGGAGAGATAGGGGGCCAACTGTCATGTCTGGCGAAGATGATAAAAAGCAGTCTGGGCCGTTTTGGTGACCTGAGCTTTCAAAGAAATCTTGGAATCCAGGATTATGTTAGCGACCCATGGCACAGCGGAGGGCCTGTTACCGAGAGCAGGAGTTAGCAGCCTTGGCACTCAGCCACAACACCACGATAGCAAAACACCACAAGAAGCAGTTACTCTTCAGTGAAGTGCGGTTTATGTATAGTGCAGCTATATACAAGTATTTACAGAAGCAAGAAAGAAACGGACAGCATGCTACGCCAACATAGAATACCCCAGCCAGCAACACACAGTCACATCTGTTCAGTATATATACAAGCATTGACCAATCAGTGTAAAGGTCACATAGTCCTGTAGAAACCGGTTTGATCTGGTTTGGTCCAGCTCACTGCCTCTTGCATCAGCCAGGTGAGCTGTCAGTTAGATCACACTGATCTACTCCAGCACACAATGTGCTCAGTGAGGTATTGCTATACTCTGACACCCCTTCTCATATTGTGGGCAAACCGGTAACAAGTTACACAGTTACAGTTACACAGTTCATACATTGGTTACAATTCCAAGTTTAGGTAACACCAGGTTGAATTTATGCAGAGGTACAGGTTTGGTGAGCATATCAGCAATGTTGTGTTCAGATGACACATACTCCAACACAATGTCACCAGCTGGCGCACGCTGGCGCACATTTTGATACTTCACTGTGATGTATTTAGTTCTAGATTTCAGATTCTCCATCTCAGCCCAATGGATGCACGTTTGTGAATCCTCCAGAACCTTGATAGGCTTAACATAAGTCTCACCAAGCTCAGTTAACAACTGTTCTGTCCACAACAACTCAGAACAGGTTTCAGAAAGGGCGCTGAATTCTGCCTCTGAGGTAGAAAGAGAGATAGTGTTCTGCTTTCTGGATCTCCAGGTAACCAGAGTATTTGCATACTTGATGATAATAAGAAACAAAAAACAAGTTTGGCCAAACCCCCCAAAAAACTTGCCACACAACAGGAATTGCACAAGGAAGTGTTAATGCCAACAATGACAAAAGTGCATATATGCAATATTCACAAAATCAAGAATGAAATCATTCATGAGTCCATAAGGTTCTCCTGACCGTAATTCTATAAATACTTCATTCACAGTCCAGTGGGAACCATGGAAAAAAGGCAGAATCTGGTGAAATCGCGGTCCGCTCACCACACCGCCAAATGGCACCAGTTCAAGAAACAGCAACCTGCCGCCAAATTGTACAAGTTCAAAGGAGCAGCAAGGTTCAAAGAAGCAGCAGCAAAACACCTGTGCACTGAAGTGCGTTTTCACTAATCTTCTTCAGTGCATGTGCGTCCTCTTCAGTGCATATGTATAGTATTCGTACTTATTTCCATCATTCAAAACATTGCTATATGCTACCTATGATAATAAATAATGAAATTAACATTGCTAATCATTACAATACAGAGCACAGTTATTAATAAATATTATATAAAATGTCTGTTATTAATTTTGTTAAAAATGTTATGAATAAATACATCAATAAAGTCTGAATAAGCATTAGATAATAAATACAAGATATTAGTTTTAAATATAAATATAAATACAAAATACGAATTCAACTATACCCCAGGATACATTGAACATGATTCATAATTCCTATACCATTAAGAAATATACTCTTACCAAAATATATTGCAAATCATTCACTAGGTGTTCTTTCTAGGATTCTTAGTAATGTAATGATGAGTAAAGCATGAGTCACGTTATAAGTAAGGGTGTAAAATGAGTCACACCTGAGAATAATTACTTCACCTATTGAGCACTAGAGATAGCAACTAAAATCAATATCCCTATTTAAGCCTTTTTTCAAACTGTTAAGTAATTATGTCCAGCGTGATTCTTGCTGCAATAAAACTCTTCTGACATTAATCTTATCATACTGTCGAGCCCGTGCAACATATAGGACAACAAATTTAAACTCCCTAGGAGAATGATTGTGTGTTAAAAAATGTTCTGTTAAAGGGACCTCAACACGCTGAGTTTTAATTGAACTGATATGTTCAGAAAGCCTCTCCCTCAATGAGCGGGTGGTCATGTCCACATATGCTAGATGGCATGGACATTCTAGCATATACACACATTGTCTGGTGTTGCATGAAGAAAAATGATGAATATCCCAATAATGAAGTCTATCAGATGGATCTACTATTATTTATTTATTTTTTCAAACTTATATACCGCCCAACCCCCAAAGGGCTCTGGGCGGTGGACAACATAAAATTCAAATACAAATAAACATAAAATCAATATCAATTAATCTCTAAATAACATATTTAAAATGCAGCAAGTTAATACATAATATAGCAATGCCTGAAAAGTCCCTCTTAGACCCTCCTGAGGGGAGAGAAAAAGAGTGGGTCCTGCAGATGGAATGGACCCTACCTATAAAATGAAAAGGAGGGAAAGGGGGGGGCACTTTCAGTGGCTGGACACCCCAAAAGCCTGGCGGAACAACTCCATCTTACAGGCCTTGCGAAACTCACCAAGGTCCCACAGGGCCCGGACAGCTAAAGGAAGAGTGTTCCACCAGGCAGGGGTCAGGGCCGTAAAGGTCCTGGTTTGAGTGGAGGCCAGTCACATCATGGAGGGGCCAGGGACTGTCAGCAAGTTGGCCTCTGCACCACACTTGCTGACTCCGGCCCCGGAGAAACGAAACAATCCATTGAAGGACAGTGCCCCATACCCCAGAGGCGGCCAGGCGGTGGGTCAAAAGGTCGTGATCGACCACATCAAACGCTGTGGTCAGATCTAACAATACCAGTGGCGCCAATCCGCCTCGGTCAAGCTGCATACGGAGCGTATCTGTGACGGCGACAAGAACAGTCTCCGTCCCATGCCCAGCACGGAAGCCGGACTGGAAGGGATTGAAAGCTGCCGTGTCATTCAGGAAACCCTGAAGCTGCTCCAACACCACGCTCTCAATTACCTTCCACAGAAACGAAAGATTCGAGACGGGGCAGTAATTGGCCAGATCGCTGGGATCTAATGATGGTCTTTTCAAGAGTGGGCGGACCACTGCCTCCTTCAACCCACCTGGAAAAGCTCCTTTCTCAAGGGAGCTATTGATGATCTTCAACAGGTGGGGTCGTAGCTCCTCCCGGCAGAGTTTGACAAGCCAGGAGGGGCACGGATCCAGAGGACAGGTAGTAGGTCTAACAGCAGCCAAGGCCCTGTCAACAGCGGCTTCGGAGAGCACGGAAAACTGTGCCAAACATGGGCCTGAAGACGGCAAGGGAGCCTCCAGTTCACTAATTGTAAGCAAACTGCAAACGGGGGAGGTCCTGGTGGAGTGACGTGACTTTATTTGCAAAAAAGCTCATAAATGCCTCACAGCTAATAGCCAATTGAGAATTTACAGAACCCTCCGACAAGGAGGTCAAAGACCGAATCACTCGAAACAATTGTGCTGGGCAAGAGCTAGCAGATGCGAGAGAGGAGGAGAAGAAAGCTCTCTTTGCCTCCTTCGTCGCCACCTCATAGGCCTTCATAAACGTCCTACTCCAAGATGTGTTAAGGCTTCACTTCTCGTCACGAGATTTCCTCCACGCCAAGCTTTCTAGGACGCCTGAGCCCCGGGCTTTCATATGCCGGAGCTCCGTTGTATACCACGGGGCTCATTGAAGATGGGGGCGCAGAGGACGCCGGGGAGCAACAGCCTCAATAGCATCGGAGAGCCAGGAATTCCAATCCTCCACCTGCTCATCGAGTGTGCCGGCAGGTTCAGGGTCCCGCAGAGCATTCAGGAAACCAATTGGATCCATAAGTCTCTGCGGGCGGGCATAAATCGGCCCGTCGCCTAAACAGGGTTGGCGCGGCAAGTCCATCCAAACCTTCAGGGCATAATGGTCAGACCATGGCACTCTATCAATAGAGGACACGACCAGATCGATTCCCGACCCAAAGACCAAATCCACCGTGTGACTGGCCTCATGAGTGGGGCCAGAATTTACTAAGGAGAGGCCTAGCGTCACCATGGATGATACTAGGTCCACGGCCGCTGTACATGAGGTGGTATCGACATAGACTTTGAAATCACCCAAGACAATAAGTCTAGGGGACTGCAACACCCAGTCAGCCACCACCTCCAGCAGCCGTGGCAGGCCGTCTCCAGGTGCGCTAGGCGACCAGTACACCAAGAGGACAGCCATCTTCTCCAAGACCAACCACTCTAGGCCGGGGGGGGGATGAGGGGCAAACAAAACCTTCTAACATATTAATAAGGTGAACCGTGTCTTGTATAAATGAGGGCATAATATTAACAAAGGGTTGAAGGTAGAAATCTATGTATGATGCCAGGGGTTCTTGGAGGAAGAGGCAGAGACGATAGGTCGTCCCGGAGGGGGTGAACCGGGCTTATGAACTTTGGGAAGTGTGTAAAAAATGGGAATGCGTGGAAACTCATTGACTAGAAAAGTGCCAACTTGTGGTGTGATCCACCCCATTATAATAGCCTCCTCAATCGTGATTTTAATCAGTGAAGCAATATGCTGGGTGGGATCGACCTGAATGGGTTTATAATATTTAGTATTAGAGAGTTGAGTTTTGATTTCGTTGACATAATCATCTTTATCTAGAATCACAATGGCACCGCCTTTGTCAGCTTCTCTAGTTATTATAGAGGTATCCTGACTCAACCGGGATAGTATTTGTCGTTCCTTGTAGTCTAAATTATTAGTGGGTGTTATGTATCGAGATTTCTTTTCTAATTTTATAATGTCCCATTCAACTAATCTTTCAAAAGTCTTAATGGCGTCATTCTGGACCTGGGGAGAAAAAGAGGATTTTCTTGAAAATATATATGGCTGATGATCGGCTCTCCTATTGGAATCCCCCCAAAATGCTTTTAACTTAATATACTGTACTAATTTAAACAATTCTATCTGAGTTTGATAGCTGTTATATTTTGGGGTAGGGACAAAACTTAAGGACCTTCCTTTCTTCATGTGTAAAGACTCTAGAGGATAAGTTTATTATCAGGTCCTCCTCCTGCTCCCAGTTGAGTCACGATACCTCTATAATACAATTTTACAAATTTGTACCATGCTTATACTTTCGACGTAATGATTCCTTTACTAGCTAATTATTACAATAAATATTCAATTAAAATTCCAACAATTTAATAATTTATTTCAATAAATATCATATTAATATTACTGCCTAATTATTATAAAATTGTTTTTAATATAATTTTGCAACGGATACTTACAGTTGTTAGCTGTGATACTATCACGTCTCTTATTGCTCCCCATTCTAAGCGTAATGTCAGCTGTTAGCTATTCTCTGCACTTATGCTCTTGCTGCACTAATCTCTTGCAGCCGTTGTTTCAGTTAAAGGTATAACTACTTTTTATAAATATATAACTACTTTTTATAAATAACATGCAACATTCAACTCTTTATTTAGGCCATTCCCCAAATGGCTGCGAAATCTGTATATCCATTTATTTTCCCACCTCAACAAATGTTTTTTAACATCAAACGCTTTTTCTCCTGGCACATCGCAATGATACAGAATAGCAAAGGAAAAATCTCTTTCACTGTGATTTATCTCTATGAAGTGCTGCACTAATGGAGCATCTTCCCTTTTAAGTTTTATATTCGATATATGCTCAAAAATGCGCGTTTTGAGCTGTCTCGTCATTCCAACGTAAATCAAAGAGAAGCTACATTACATTAAGTAAATGCATTGAGCTGTATTACAATTGGATAGTTGTTTAAGGTGGCATCTGTAATCTGTTATCGGATCTACAATGATTTTAGTATTCATTGATTGTGCACATGCACTACAATTCCCGCATTTGTAATGTCCAACAGTTGGAGGTGTGTATTCTATCTTGGGTCTAAAGTCCGAGCTTATTAATTTTTCTTTCAAATTGTTCGTTCTTCTGTAACCTATTTTTGGAGGAGATTTACATCCAGGGATTTCTGAAAGTAAGTGCCAATGTTTTAAGATGACTTTATTTCTGATGCTAATGGATCATAATTTAGTGCCCAATGTATAGCATTGTCATTTTCTTTGTTTTTATTTATTTATTTATTTATTTCTTGGATTTTTGTATCGCCCCATCCCCGAAGGGCTCTGGGCGATGTACAACATATAAAAACACTGTAAGACAGTTAAAACCTTAAAAACATTAAGCAGCGGTAGACCCATAGAATAAATTCTAACAGTTATACAACAAATCACAGTAAAATAAAATATAGGTGGTGTCCGACATTCCGACTAAGTGCCCTCTTCCCCCAAAAAGGGGGGAGGGAATGGTAGGTCTCCTCGGGTCACAAACGGCCCGGGTGTCAGGGCCAGAGGACGCTTTTGGATTGGAATAATTTCTCCCGAGGAATATTGTTGGCTTGTTGCCACGCTGTTTCCGATACTGGAATGGGATAGCCTCTTGAGTAATACTGCTCTAGAACAATTTTGGCTTCCGCTGTAAAAGTTGCCTCATTACTAGCGTTTCTCTTTATCCTCAGCAGTTGACTGTACGGGAGGTTGTCCCGCAAATGCCTCGGGTGATAAGACCCATAGTGTAAGGCATGATTCTTATCTGTGCTTTTATGATATGGTGTGAAAAAAATCTCACCTTGTTCGCTAATGTTAATATTTGTATCTAAATAATTGATCTTTGTTTGGTCACTATTCCCTGTTAGCTTGATGGATGGGTGGCATGAATTAAGCCAAGTCATTAATTTTTCTGGTTTTAAACTTGGTTTTCCAAATATTAATAGGTCGTCTATATATCTCTTATATACATAAATGTCCTTATAATAAGGATTCACTTCTGCATTCATGATAAAGGTCTTTTCATACCACCACATGAAAATGTTTGCCCCATTCGGAGCAAAATTTGACCCCATAGATAAGCCTTTACATTGTAAAAAGATACTTATCAAAACGGAAATACGTTTTTCTAATATAACTTCCACTATGTTGATCAAAAAGTGGGAAGGAGGTAGCTGACCCTCACGCTCATTCAATAGTTGAAATATTATGTTTCTTATTTCCTCATGTGGAATATTCGTATATAATGCTTCCACATCCAAAGTTATTAATACAGAACCTTTTTGGCATTTCATGCCTTCAAGTTGGTTAATTAGGTCTCCAGTATATTTTATATAGGAGTCCATCTTTCTAACAAAAGGTTGCAAAAAGTAATCGATGTAATTAGATAGTTGTTCCAAAACTGAGTTTGAAGCTGACACGATTGGTCTCCCGGGGAGTGGGCGTGTTGTTTTATGTATCTATGGGAGTATATAAAAGACCGGGGTTCTCGGATAATCATTTATTAAATATTTTCCTGTTTTTTCTCCGATCCATCCCATTTCTATCGCTTCTTGTACCATCACCTTAATTATAAATTGAATTTGTTTAGTTGGATCTTGAGTTAATGGTTTTGTCATTGAGTTGTCTATACACCTCTATAAGAAAATCTTCTCGATTCAACACTACCGTTGCCCCACCCTTATCCGCTTGTTTTATTATAATGGATTGGTCAGCCATTAAATTGTTAAGAATGTCCCAGTCCCTTTTGGTAAAGTTGTTGTATCCCTTAAAGTCACCTTGTCTGTTTTCTAACTTGCGAATTTCCCAGAGGACCACTTTTTCAAACACTCTGATGGCCGGGTCTACAACATTAGGAACAAATGTGGACTTCGGTTTAAAGCGGTCAATCACTGTATTTTGAGTTGTTTCGGAGGTCCCAAATAACACTTTTAATTTTAATAGATGTATTAGTTTAAATAAATCAATCCTCGTCTGATATTCATTGTATCGAGGGGTGGTCACATATCCCAAGCCTAAATTTAATATTCTTTGTTCGTCAGGAGAGAGGGTTTTTGAAGAGAGGTTAACTACTAGGTGTTCCTCCTTCCTCTCTATGTCCCTTGAAAAAATGGGGTTTGCTGCCTATTTTGGGAACCTCGTCTTCTCTCTCTTTCTCTTTGGGGTAATTCCCTCATATTATTTTCTCGCTCTCTATCTCCTGATATATCATTCCCTTCTTCTCTATTTGTAGTGTCATTTTCAGATGATCCATAACCATCCTTCCACAATACCCTTCTTCATATGGGATTAGTTTCATATTGCCATCTGTATACTTTTTTGTTATCATAATCCCTCTTATCTCTGGCGAACTTCTTGTTTTTGAACTCTGTCAATTTTTCTTTAAAGGATTTCAGATCCCTATCCATGTTTGCTACTTTCTCCTCAAATGTTTTGGGAGATATAGTTTCCCTTTACTATGCTTCAGTTTTTTAAATTTCATTTTTAAGTATTCCTCCTCTTCTAATGCTGTTTCAATTATTAGCAGCATTAGGTCCATGGAACATTTATTGAGTATATTAGCCCATCGGAATTTAAAGTTCTCAGATTCCAAAAAAAGTGTAGGACCCTTCTGCATTCGTAAGCCCCGGGGTATTCTATTGGCCTTAAAATATTCAGTTAGTGAAGTTGCATGCTGATATGTTTTTATAAGTTTTTTGTTCAAATTTACTAACATTGTCCAATCTGTCTCTGTCTCTTGAAACCCATGTGTTTCCTCTAATCGCACCTTATTAAGGATGCGATGACTATCATCGTCACTGTACGAAAAGCTATCTCGTGAAGCAATTTCAGGATGAGGAAAACCATTCCTGTTGGGACATACACTTTGCCTTGTTCAGTGACCCACCACCCATCCTCTTGAAGCCTTTGACCTTCCTGTTTGGTGAAGTGACTTTCCTGTTGGGTGTAGATCAGGTCTAGAATTGGTAGGGCGGGAATCAAATTGGTAGGGCGGGAATCAGCACCAGCTGATCTGGGAGCTTGGCCACTTCCTTTGCTGTTCTATTGGCTTTCCAGTTTCCCCTAGCGATGTCTGACCCTCCCGCAGTGTGAACTTTGCAATGCATGACTGCCAGCTCAGCCGGCCATTGTGCAGCTTCCAGGAGTGCTGCAACTTGGGAAGAGTTCTTTATTGAGTTCCCATTAGCTGTCAGCATTCCATGCTGCACCCACAGTTTCCCAAAAGCG
The DNA here is from genome assembly GCF_021028975.2 of Sphaerodactylus townsendi. Lineage (NCBI taxonomy): Eukaryota > Metazoa > Chordata > Lepidosauria > Squamata > Sphaerodactylidae > Sphaerodactylus > Sphaerodactylus townsendi. The sequence goes on along the minus strand of NC_059430.1, from coordinate 5,465,847 downwards.
TGCAGGACCCCAAAAGCATACCTAGAGTCTGTAAAAATATTAACCGTTAGATTCTTGCTGTGGAATAAAGCCCTTGTCAGTGCCACCAGTTCCGCAGCCTGAGCAGAAAGGGGGGGGCAGAGCTGCAGCCTCAATGACTTTATCTAGAGCAGGGGTCTTCAAACTACGGCCCGCCAGATGTTCATGGACTATAATTCCCATCATCCCCTGCCAGCATGGCCAGGTGGTAGGGCTCATGGGAATTGTAGTCAATGAACATCTGGAGGGCCATAGTTTGAAGACCCCTGATCTAGAGTAACCACAGCATAACCCGTATATCTCCTCCCTGCCTCCACAAAGCTGCTACCATCTGTCCAAAGTTCTAAATCAGGGTCAGAGAGGGGAACATCCTTTAAATCAATCCTCGTGGCATATGTCATATCTATAGTGTCTATGCAGTCATGTTCTAAAGGTTCAGAAGGGTCGGGCAACAGTGTGGCCAGATTCAGCTGCGTGGAGACCGCACACTTTACCCCTGGACTTTCAATTAGAATTGTCTGGTAGCGAGTCATCCGCTGCTGCGTTAACCAATGACCCCCTTTTTGTTCCAAGACCGCCAGGACCGCGTGAGGGACATATACAGTCAGCTGGGCCCCCACTGTGAATTTTAGGGAGTCCTCTGTCAATAGGCAGGTGGCAGCCACAGCTTGGAAGCAAGTGGGCCATCCTTGTGCCACCGGGTCCAATTGCTTAGACAGATATGCGACTGATCTATAAGTGTCTGCAAAATCCTGTGCCAAGACCCCTTTTGCTATACCAGATTGCTCGTGTACAAACAAAAAGAATGGCTTGGACGGATCCGGGAGGCCCAATGCTGGAGCTTCCAGCAGAGCCCGCTTGATCTCCTCGAAAGTGACCCTTTGGTCTGGTGACCATTCTAGTTGTACCATCTCTGGCCCTTGTAGCATCTCATGGAGAGGCTTAGTCAGGGCAGCATGTCCAGGGATCCAATTCCGAGTATATCCTGCCATGCCCCAAAATTTTCTCAAGTCCTTCCGGGTGTTGGGAAGTTGGATTTGGGCTATCGCATTCTTTCTGGAGGCGGTCAGGGCTCTCTTCCCCCTTTGAATGCCCAAATACAACACGGACAATTGGGCGATCTGGGCTTTGGCCTGCGAGACTCGGAAGCCCTCAGCCGCTAAGAAATTAAGAAGGCTGACAGTGGCATCCAGGCAAAGGGCAGTCGACGGGGCAGAGAGGAGAAGATCATCAACGTATTGTAACAAACTAACATCATCAGGTGGCGTCCAGTCCCACAGGCGGCGGTCCAGAGCAGTACCAAACAAGGTCGGGCTATTCTTGTAACCCTGAGGTAGGGAGCACCATCTAAGTTGAGCCTTGTGGCCATAAGACCAAGACCACTCAAAAGCAAAAAGGTAGCGGGACTCTGGGGCCAGCGCAACCGAAAAGAATGCATCCTTCAAATCCAAGCAGGTGAAGTATGCATGGTGGGGGGGGAAGGGAGGTCAAGAGGGTGTACGGATTTGGAACAACAGGATAAATATCCTCGGTAATTTCATTTACCTTCCTGAGATCACGGACCATGCGAAAAGTGCCGTCCTTTTTTTCTATGCCTATCGCAGGGGTGTTGAAGGGGGAGGAGCATTCCTCCAGGATGCCCAGGCGCAATAAGCGATCCAGGGTAGGCTGGAGGCCCTCTTTGACTTTCTGGGTCAGAAAATACTGTTTCTGCTGCACCGGAAGGGCGCCTGGCTTAAGGCGAACATGAACAGGGGGCACCCGAGACGCTTGAACGATGTTCTCTATATCCCAAACCACAGGGTCCACCACCTGCAGGACCGATTCAGGGATCGCGGCTGTAGGCGGTGGAGCGACCAGGGCCATGACCCCTTCCATTTTGGGATCTAAGACTAATGAGCAAATGGTGTCTGTGAAAGAGATGGAAGCATTCAATTTGGAGAGGAGGTCCCGACCAAGGAGACAGGGCAATCTTCCATACTAAGAAATGAGTGCACTGTCTAAACGGGACCCACTGAAACCATCGTGGGGGCCAGACATGGGACGAGCTGTGACTGACTGCTCGCCCCAACCACCCGCACCCGCTCCCCCATAGGTGGGAGCATGATTTTAGAGTTAAGGACAAGAACCCAGCATCCGCGAGGCACCCATGTCCACTAGCATTGGGACGGAAAGTCCTCCCACTGACACTGGGAGTACCGAGTCAGAAGAGGAGAGGGACAGGCAATACCGGGGCCACCATGGCGACCTCAGTCGAATCTTCAACGGGCCACGCTGCCTCCCCCAGATCTAGTGGCAAGGGGGCTGCAGGGGCGGAGGGCTCCACCTGTGGGGATATGGGAGGGGAGTTCGGAGGAGCCGAAGCCCCAAACTCCTCCTGCAGCCATGGGACATCCACCAGTGATGGGATGGTCTCCAGCTCTGGCTGTGGGGAAGCGGGTGGGTGTGGGGTGTCGACGTCCCCTCCGTTGCCCTGGGTCGGAGAACCAGGTGGAAGGGATCACGGTGCTGGAGATGCCAGTGGGACAGAAAGGGGACACACTCTCAGCAGTTGGTCGGGACCACCCGACTGGCCGGGCGAATCGGGGGCCCCGGGCTCAGCCAAAGTAAAGTGGACCTTCTACCCCCATGGCTTCGGCCTAGGCGGGGAAGAGAAAGGGGAAGATGTGGCGCCCCCCGCGCCTCCAGCCGTAAGCTGACTTGTAAGGCGGCAGGCATCCAAGTGATCCTGAAGGCTACGGGTGTGCAGACACAAATTCTTAATTTCAGCGTTTCTGCGGCGGAGAAGGTTCTGGAGGTCCTGCACCTGGACCTGCAGGCGGCCGACCGGGTGTTGGAGGGGAAGCGGGGGAGAGGATCCGCCCAAGGGGCGATTGCTGGAGCTGCCAGGGAAGGGACTACCATGGGTCGTGAGAGAGAGGGTCCTCACGTTTTCTACCCACATTTAACAGAGTCTGATATAACTCTCGGAGGAGGGGCCATTCAAAGGATCCTTCCTTCGGCCACTCTGCTGCGACCAGGTTGTAATTGACCCACTCATCCGGACACCAAGCGCAAAACTGTTCTTGGCTAACCTTAGGATTTTTCTCAAATTTTTCCCAGTTAAATAGGACACACGTGAGAGGGGCATCTATGGGCAAGGATTGTGACTCTAGGGATCTCGACTCAGTGACACCCATTTCATTCCTAGAACCACAAAAAACCTAATAATTCTAGTCTTAGGGGATTCTGATCCTGGCCTGAGACCCAAGTCAGATGCAAAACTCTCGGACCAGAGCTTCAGAGGACTTTAACCTCAAGCGAAGCCCAAATCCGATGCAAACCCCAAGAACCACAGTGTTAGGGCCTCTAACCCCAAGCAGAACCTGGATCCAATGTTAACTTAAGCCCCAGAGGACTCCAACCTCGAGCAGACCTGGACTCACAGCCACTTCCCAAGGTTCCCAATTTCCTCTCCTAACCTAAGATTCACGGGGATCTCACCTGTCTTCAAAGTTCAAACGTCGTTCCCCGGGCGATCCTTTCTGTTCACAGACTTCTGGCCTCCGACTCCAGGCCGTAGCTCGTTCCTCCTTGCTCCTTGCTTCTGCGCCTGGTGGTAACAGCTGCCTCTTGCATCAGTCAGGTGAGCTGTCAGTTAGATCACACTGATCTGCTCCAGCACACAATAAGCTCAGTGAGGTATTGCTGTACCCCAGTGGTGGCAAACCACGGCTATACCCTGACAGGTTATCCCCAGACTGCTAGTTGATCCTGACCCTTCTCACATATATAGATGTATAGGCATTTGTATTAATAAAGGATTTGTTTATGTTTCCCATGAAGCCAGCCCATGCATCTGCCAGGGATTATGTGTTTAGATATAGAAATAAGAATATTATTCAAGTAACTCCTTTCTTGTCTTTATTTTTTATGTAGGCATACCTTTAGATACGTTGTAGATTTCTTAGTATTACATTGATAATGCTTTATTTATTTATTTATTTATTATATTTATATACCGCCCTCCCCCGAAGGGCTCAGGGCGGTGAACAACAGAACATACAAATAGAGCACAAAATAAAATCAATAATATCAGAGTTGATTGAATAAGTCATTAAATAAATGGCTCTATATATTAAAACCAAACCCCATTTAAAATGCAGCATCCTAATACCAATTGCAACAGGTGGTGTCCTACTAACAAATCCCCTAAGAGAGAGCGGGGGGGGGGGGACGGCAGGATCCACGGATGTTATAATGGGGCGGGCCGTCAGCGGCTGGCCTCCCCAAAGGATTTTGCTTGCAATGTTACCCATGAACATCCAGAAAATTAATATTCCTACTAATCTCATGTGTGTATAATGAATATTGTGTCCAGATTACTAGTGAAACTATCCCCTTACTTTTATTATACAGAAGAGTGTATGAGATTCTTAATTGTTGTATTGTCACTTATGAACCCAAAAAAACTCATATTCATATATATCCTGTGTGTGTGTGTATTAAATGTACTACTAGTGTTATTGTCTCCCCATATAGGAATAAACTGAGTATTTTGTTACAAGAGTCAGAGATTCTTTGGAGAAAGAAAGACAGAGAGAGAATCAATTTTAAATATTCCTTTTGCTGTATTAATAGAATAAGTTCCTTGGGGTTACATTAGTTTCTATTTTAGCTGATATTAAGTCTCCAGGAAGTAAGCTAGAAAATGCAAAAGGAGCCGACACCCTCTTGCAACCAGATAAACCCATCAATTTAAACAAAGGACCTTTGGGCTTACAGAATAATGGAATAATGGGTGTGCTGCGGCTGTTGGAAGATGCCACTCGACTTCCCATTGGATTATTTGAACTCTCCACTAACAGGATCTCAAGACCCATTGGACATTTCGAATTTTCCTTAGACAGAATCCCAAGGAACTAGTCTCAGGCAAGAAGGTGCAGCCTTTTCTTTTGGGACTTAATCCCATCAGCAAAAGCAAAAGACTGTCTTCCTTCTCTTTGTTTTGGATTGTTTCTGTATTATATGGCAGGGGACTGCCCTCTTCCTTGTTTGTACTGTGGGGATGGGGACTGCCCCCTTTCCCCTCTGATTGGGTGAAAAACTGTATAAAAGCACAGGAGCAGCAGTGGCGTAGGAGGTTAAGAGCTCGTGTATCTAATCTGGAGGAACCGGGTTTGATTCCCAGCTCTGCCGCCTGAGCTGTGGAGGCTTATCTGGGGAATTCAGATTAGCCTGTACACTCCCACAGATGCCAGCTGGGTGACCTTGGGCTAGTCACAGCTTCTTGGAGCTCTCTCAGCCCCACCTACCTCACAGGGTGTTTGTTGTGAGGGGGGAAGGGCAAGGAGATTGTAAGCCCCTTTGAGTCTCCTGCAGGAGAGAAAGGGGGGATATAAATCCAAACTCTTCTTCTTCTTTGTTCTGTGCAGGGCAGTCTGGCCTGGAAAGAGCTTGAAATCACAATAAAGAACCTCTGCTCTAAAGGCAGCCTGTCTCTGCGTTCGCTCATTGCCGCCAAAGCTGAAATCACTCTGAAATCACTATAAAAGTTACCGGGGTGGCCGGTTACACTAACTGACGAGGCCAGGTATGTAAAGTTTTGCCATCTAGCACAGGCAAACTAAAGTTGGCTCCAGACATAGGAAGACTACGAAAGAGAATTTTCAGGGGAAAAGCGAAGAGATTAATCTATAAGTATAACTTTACAAAAGGGTGACAGATATTTCTTTATCTAAACTTATGTTCCCTAAAGCCTGAAAAGAAAAGTTCGCGTATTTTTAATATTTTACTGGAGAGATTTCAATATTATATTTGTTTGATTGGTAAATTGTCCAAGGTAGCCAGATCTGTTTGTAGTCTTCAGCTGGTAGCCCCTTAACCTGAAAAGAAAGTCTATCCATTATGTATAGAGTTTGAACTTTCTCCCTCCATTCTTCCATTGTTGGTAGCTGATCTGTTCTCCAATGTCTCGCTACCACAATCCTCGCCAAGTGAGACGCCATGATGGCCCCATCACAGCTGGAACTGGAAGAATCCGTCTCTTTGCTTTCAATTATTGTTCTGAAGATATAAGAAAACATATTTTTAAATAAGGTTATAGCCAATTTGAAACTCTGTTGTATCTTTTTTTTTTAAAAAAAACCCTATTGTATAGCCGGAATAATTCCATACATACATATACAATATTTTATGTTATATCCAATGGAAAGGAAGAATGAGGGCAAGACTAAACCAAGAGACAAGGAACAAGATTGGCCAACCCCCCCCCCAAAAAAAAACCTTGCCACACAACAGGAATTGCACAAGGAAGTGTTAATACCAACAATGGCTAAAGTGCATATATGCAATATTCACAAAATAACAATCAAGAATGAAATCATTCCATGAGTCCATAAGGTTCTCCCGACCGTAATTCTATAAATATTTCATTCACAGTCCAATGGGAAAAAGGCGGAATCTGGTGGAATCGCGGTCCACTCACCACACCGCCAAATGGCACCGGTTCAAGACACAGCAACCTGCCGCCAAATTGTACAAGTTCAAAGGAGCAGCAGCAAAACGCCTGCGCGCTGAAGTGCGTTTTCGCTAATCTTCTTCAGTGCATGTGCGTCCTCTTCAGTGCATATGTATAGTATTAGTACTTATTTCCATCATTCAAAAATTGCTATAAGCTACCTATGTCCTATGATAATAAATAATGAGATTAATATTGCTAATATTACAATACAAATCATAGTTATTAATACATATTTATTAAATAAATATTACACAAAATGTCTGTTGGCATTAATTTTGTTAAAAATGTTAGAAATACATACATCAATAATTAATAGACAATAAAGTCTGAATAGACATTAGATTATAAATACAAGATTTTAAATTTTAAATATTAAATATAAATATAAAATACAAAATACAACTACACCCCAGGATATATTAAACGTAATTCACAATTCCTATACCATTGAGAAATATCCTCTTACCAAAGTATTTATTTATTTATTTATTAAATTTATAGGCTGCCTCATCCCCGAAGGGCTCGAGGCGGCTCACAACATAACTGTTTCCAGAACAGTAAATCAATATAACATAAAATCTAACTCATTAAAATTCAGCAGCAATTAAAACAATAAATACAGATTAAACAACAAGGTTGTGTAAAAACACACACACACAGGCGCCCGGTCTAAAGGCCAAAGGAGGGAAGGGAGGAGAGGCCAGGGCCCAGGATGTTTGGAATCAGGGCAGGAGCCTGACCAAGGCCGGAAAAAGAGCAGCTTAGTTCCAGTTTCCCTAAGTGGGGGGCAATAGAACCATGACCAGCCCCTCCAAAAGCCGATTGGAATAGCTCCATCTTACAGGCCCTCTTGAATTCACCGAGGTCCACTTGGGAACCTGGACAGCCTGGAGGTAGGAGCAGTGCCACCAGGCAGGAGGCCAGAGCCGTGGGCCCTGGCCAGTGTCGAGGCCAACCGCATCGTCGCCCAGGGCTGGGGATGCCGGCGATTCTGCCGCCAGTAGAGCCATAGCTGACCTATGTGGTTGACATAAGAGTGTCACGCGGTCCACGTAGGTATGAGGGAGACCCCCCCATGTTGCGTGAGGCCTTACAGAGTCAATACCAGCACCTTGAAAGCGATCAGCGGAACTCCCACTGGGAGCCAATTGAAGCGGCATAGCAAAGGGGTGATCCTAGATAATCACCACCCTGTCAACAGCGAGGGCCGCCCACATTCTGGACTCCAACTTCAGCTTCTGGATCAGTCTCAAGGGAAGGCCTAAACTGAGAGCCGAGTTACAGTAATCCAACCTTGAGGTGACTGTCGCATGGATCACAGTGGCCCAGGAGCGGACTGGGAGAGATGGGGAGCCAACCATGCCCGTTGCCTGGCCGAAGATGAAAAGAATACAACCTGGAGTACTTGGCAGGGCCACCTAGGCTTCCATTGATAATAGAGAGTCCAAAGCGGACCCCCAGGCTGCCTGGCTCGGAGACATTAGGGCCAACGCATAGCCCCCCCTCCAAAACAAGCGGCTACTGAATTCCCTGGGTCTCACTCCCCCGGCCAAGCCAGAAGGGACCTCCCGTCTTACGTTGGATTAAGTTTTAACCTACTCTGCCTCCAACCAACCTGTGACTGACTCCAAACAGTGCTGCAGAGGCTGCAAGGGAACTGAAGCTGCACACTACTCCATAAAAACAGAATAGGCTGGGTGTCATCAGCATATTGGTGACAAACCAGCCCAAAACTCCGCACCAGCTGAGCAAGAAGTAGCATGCTTAGATGGTAAAATAAAGCCCGAGGGAAAGCAGAGGCCCCCTGAGGGACCCCACAACTAAGTGGGGCCCCTATGGCAGGCCTCATCCCCCAGCACCACACCTGCTGACCCCGACCCTGGAGAAAGCGAGGCAATCCACTGAAGGACAATGCCCCCGAATCCAAGAGGCAGCCATGCGGTGGATCAAAGGAGTAAGTGATGGAGCCATATCAAGGCACTGCTGTGAGATCCAAACAGCACCAGCAGCGCCGATCACTTCTCAGTCTAGCTGCATCTCAGAATTAGCTATCTGTGATAGCAGTGAGGGCGGTCTCCGTCCCTTTTAGCCACGAGGAAGCTGGACTGGAAGGGATCCGAGCACAGATGCATCCTCCAGGAAGCCACAAAGCTGCTCCCAGCACCACTCTCAGTGCAATTACCTTCCCCAGAAACAACAAATTCTGAAGCGGGGGCGATAATTGGCTGGGTCTTTCAGGATCTAAAGATGGTCTTTTCAAGAGTGGTGAGGACCCATAGCTTGGCCATCAACCCACCTGGAAACACTCCCACTCCGGGAGCAGTTAACTATATTCAACAGGTGCAGGAATTTGTGCTCCTCCCGGTAAAGAGCTTTTATCCAATGGGAGGGGCACGGATCCAGAAGGACGGGTAGTAGGCCTAACCCAGCGGCTATGACCCTGTCAGCATCAGGCACAAGAGTAGGGAAAACCGGTCCAATCACCTTGGACCCGTTGAAGGCCTTGAGGGAGCCTCGGGTTCCCTTACTGTATCAGCATGGCTGGAAGGTCGAAGCGGAGTGACGTGACTTTATCCACAAAAAAGCTCTGAAATGCCTCCCCGGCCAATAGCCTTAATTGGGGAATTTGTAGACTCCTCCTACAGAGAGGAGTGAGAGTTGGAGCCATCCCGAAATAGTTGTGCCGGTGGGAGCTGTGATCTGAGAGAGAGGGGCAGAAATAGGCGCTCTTAGGTCACTCTTTATCGCCAACTCGCAGGCATGCTTAGCGTCCTATAAGTTGTTCACGCCTACTTCATCGTAGGGCTTGCTCCTACGCTCGCTCTAGCCATCCCCACAGGTTCCCTGTTCATTTAGCGTAACTCCTCAGTATACCAAAGGGGCCTGTGGTGAGCAGAGGCACAGAGGGCGCTTGGAAGCAATTTCCTCTGATGGCGCGCCAGAGTCTGGAGTTCCAGTCTATCACCTGCTCATCAGCGAGGGTGCCAGAAGGAGCCTGGGGTCCCGCAGAGCATTCAGGAGACCCTCAACTGTGGTTCCATAAGTCTCCGCGGGCGGACATAAATAAGTCCGTCGCCTAGACAGGGTTGGCGTGGCGAATCCACCCGGACCTTCAGGGCAAAATGGTCGGACCATGGCGCTCTGCTAACAGAGGATACGACCATATTCACTCCTGTATGTTGCAAATCATTCACTAGGTGTTCTTTCTAGGATTCTTAGTAACGTAATGATGCATGAAGCATGAGTCACGTTATAAGTAAGGGTGTAAAATGAGTCACACCTGAGAATAATTACTTCACCTGTGGAGCACTAGAGATAGCACTAAAATCAATATCCCTATTTAAGCCTTTTTTAAAACTATTAAGTAAATATGTCCAGCGTGATTCTTGCTGCAATAAAACTCTTCTGACATTAATCTTATCATACTGTCGAGCCTGTGCAACATATAGGACAACAAATTTAAACTCCCTAGGAGAATGATTGTGTGTTAAGAAATGTTCCGTTAAAGGGGCCTCAACACGCTGAGTTTTAATTGAACTGATATGTTCAGAAAGCCTCTCCCTCAATGAGCAGGTGGTCATGCCCACATATGCTAGACTGAAATGTGAAAATGAAGAAAACTTGTACCAACAGGATACAATGATGACTTCAAAAAATTAGTTCTCCCACTGGAGTAGTCACAAGCCTTTATTGGCATAAAATAAACATACAAAATCCGCACACAAAATTTGCCCATTATTGCTCACAATTATAGACACTGGTACTAAAATACTAAATACTAAAATATATACATGGTCCTTCTGTAACTACAGGACATTCCTTCAGCTAAGTTAACCAACCCAAACGTCATCGGACACTGACAGAAGCCAGCAAAATCACTGCTGGCTATATGCGGTCATAATACATAGACATTGGTTGGTATTCATCTAGACTTACGTCTATTATTGTCTCCCACTGGAGTAGCAATTTACTTTTAAGTAACCAAAATAATTTTATAATTTTACAAACAGTAACCAAATGTTTTGGAAAAATTGTTTACATTCTCCCATTGGAGTAATATATATAAACACAAGTTAGAACAGCACAGCAATGTAATCTAAATATAAATATAACAATGGTGGCTAGGCTGACACCAGTTTGGCTTTAGAAAGGCAGGAAGACGTTTGTACATTTGTGACGGTTTGACATGAAGGCCTTTAAAATAGGTCAAGGTTTTTCAAAGTACAATAATGGTTACAATCTACAAAAAATAAGTAAATAGTTGTAATTATAGACCAAGCGAAGCAACCCAGTTTGATTATTTATAAAGGAGAAAAAATGTCTCCGAAATGTAAGAGGACAAACGTCTGCGAACTGGTTTATTATGTTGTAGAGCTTTCCGGCGGGAATCATGGGTGCTGTGTGGTTTCCGGGCTGTATGGCGTGTTCTAGCAGCATTCTCGGCCCTCAAGTTTAAGCCTTCAATCGCGGCATGTTCTGAAAAGAAAACAAAATAAAGACTTGTTACAAAGAAATTCGGCTAATTTACATGTGAAACTGATTTCCAAAACATAAAAATACTTTACAAAGGCAGGCCCAGAGTTTTCAAAGCACACATGGTTACACCTACAAAAAAATAAGTAAATAGTTGTAATTATAGCGTTCAACCAGTAACAGTTTGATTATTTTATAAAGGAGAAAAAATGCCAAAATAACAGGGAGGACAACGCTCTGCAATTGGTTTATTGTATTGTCGGCGGCTTTCTTAATGCCGATCATTTAAGGGCTGTTAGGCAGAAGCTATCTGTGGCTGGCATCTTCAGAGGAATCCTCTGAAGATGCCAGCCACAGATGCAGGCGAAACGTCAGGAGAGAATGCTGCTAGAACACGGCCATACAGCCCGGAAACCACACAGCACCCAATTGGTTTATTCTTATGCCTCTCGAAATGTCCTTGACCACAAGACAGAAGCAACCTAATTTATACAGAAAGTCAAGGGAGACAGGTGCAGTTAATTAAGGAATCACAGGAAAGGTCTGAAGTCAATGTTTGAATTAAGTCCAGCAGGCTGCATAGTATCCAATCTGAAAATAAAAAAGCTCTCAAACCTGTTGGTACAAGTTTTCTTCATTTTCACTTTGGCGTGTACTTTCCCCTTTTGCTTAGCATGGAGGAATCACATATGCTAGATGGCATGGACATTCTAGCATATACACACATTGTCTGGTGTTGCATGAAGAAAAATGATGAATTTCCCAATAATGAAGTCTATCAGATGGATCTACTATTCTCCTGGTGTTATAGGTCAAATTGCAAAATTACAATGACTGCATTTAAAATGTCCCTTTAAGGAACGGGGTGAATCTGTACATAGCCTAATATCTGTTCTTACTAATTGATTTCTGATATTACTGGTACGTTTGAAGGCTATTCTAGGTGGTAGGCTACAGTCTGCAATATGAGATACTATATGCCAATGCCTCAAAATAATAGATTTAATGGCTACTGCATTAGGTGTAAAGGTAAGAGCCCAGTGGATCCTATTATCCTTATTTCTCTCTTTATATTGCAACAACTGTTGCCGTGGTACATTGTCAGCTCTATCAATTGCTCTTTTTATTATGCCATCCGGATAACCCCATTTCTTAAATTTCTGCACAGTATTTTTTATCTCTGCATGGAAAGTTCCTTGTCTAGAAGAATTGCGCTTTTGACATAATAAATAACTGTATGGCAAATTTTGTACCAAATGAGGATGATAAGAGGTGCAGAATAACGCTCTATTTTTTTCAACGGGCTTATGAAAAGGGGAAAATACTACTCTATGTTCTTCATCAAAATGTATTCTTACATCCAAAAAATTAATAGATGTGCTACTACATTGTCCAGTGAAAGATAAACCCATTAAGCCATTCTAAAAATGGAGAAAACTCAAATCCAGGTCTCATTAGAAACAGAAGTTCATCTATGTACCTTCTGTAGAACATCAAATATTGACTATATGGATTGTCACTATAAATGAATTTGGTTTCAAAAGATTGCATGTATAAATTTGCACAACTGGGTCCTAATGGGGACCCCATACTCAAACCAGATGTTTGTAAGTAAAGATCATTATCAAATCTGAAAAAAACTGTTTTCAAAAATGATATCAAGGAGAGAAATCAAAGAATGTGTAGGAGGGGTCAAATCAGCTCTTGTTTCCAGTATATCAAATAAGATCTTTCTAGTTTCGTCCAGTGGAACATAAGAACAAGCCAGCTGGATCAGACCAGAGTCCATCTAGTCCAGCTCTCTGCTACTCACAGTGGCCCACCAGGGACATTAGTATATAAGGCGGCCACATCCACTGTAATAAGCCAGGAACCTGAGAGGCAAACAAAACCTTCCAAAATATTAATAAGGTGAACCGTATCTTGTATAAATGAGGGCATAATCTTAACAAAGGGTTGAAGGTAGAAATCTATGTATGAAGCCAGGGGTTCTAGAATGGAGAAAGAGGCAGAGACGATATATATCCAAACCATACATTTCCCCCCTTTTTATCCCCTCCAAAAAGTTGATTTCTTCTTCTTTTCTAAACTTAGCAGCAGCAGGTTCATTCTTTCCAGTCTCTTCACCCATCTTCCTTCGATGACTCCGACTTCTCTCGTCCAGTCCTCATAGCCAGTCCATATCTTTATCATATCAGTCTGTCTGTCTTTCCATAATTGATTTCTAGACATTATTTCAAAAATTTCTAACTGTACTTGTTCCTAAACATATTCTTGCCATTTCTGTATTGTCCATATTTTCTTGTCTTTCCAGCCCAACACTATAACTGCATGTACAGCTCTTATCACTATTTTATACATTATTTGTTGTCTTAGTTCTACTCTACTATCCTCCAAAGTACCCATGAACAATAAATCTTTATTTAATGCTATTTTAACTTTCACTAATTTCTCTATATACCTCAATACCTGTTCCCAAGATTGCTCTATCTCCTTACATTCCAACCACATATGCATGTAAATTGCATCTTTCCCCCCACAATGCCAGCATTTTGGACTGAATCCCCTTATCATATATGCCCATTGCTTTGGAGTTCTATACCATTTTAATATTACTCTTCTTTCCAGTTCTAAATATTTTTGTATCATTTTTTTCCAGGATTGCCACTGTCTGCTGATTTATTGGGGCTCTGAATATCGTCAAAAGTAAAATCAGGCCCGATCTCACTGTGGAGTTCCCATCAATTGTAGGGGAAATCCACAGTACTTAGCTAAAAGTAATTAACAGTGAGATTAGACAGGCCTGTCTTTTAAACATAGCAATAGAGAAGACATGACTGTATTCCTAATTCACTGGTTATAAAAGTACATATTTACCAAATCAAAGATTACTGCTGTTAGACCAGTATTTGCCTACACTTGGCGGGTTCCGCCTGGGCCCAAAACAGTGGTGTGAAAACGGTGTAAAATGGTTTAAAATGCTGTAAAAGGGTTTACACCTTTTTCACACCGCTGTTTTTAGCCCATGCAGAATCTTCTCTTGTTAGGGTAGGAATTACAGAGTACACAACACAACACAATACAAGCCTTTATTGGCATATAAAACAGGACAAATTTTAAAACAAAACAAGGTTAAGAAATACAGTTAAAATTACTAATTTCCAGTATAAAATTTGCAACAGTTTCACAAAAGAGAGCACATCGAAGACATTCTTGGAGATTGAGTCATGCTATAACTGCTCACTGCCACTGGAGGTGATTGCGAGAAAATGGAACTCGTGTATTCCATGCGTATCTTATTGTATTTAGGGCATCGAAACAGAGAATGGTCAAGTGTTTCCACCGTAGTCATATCACATGAACAAACTCTTCTAGAACGTTCCATATTCTTACATCTTCCCCCCAGCAGAGCTGATGGCAGCACATTACATCTTGCAGTAGCCAAGGCTCTCCTCTGGGTGGGATTAACCAGCGGAATTACAGAGTAATTTCGGGCCAATATCTTGCTCTAAGGGGGATGTGACGAACCAAAAGTGAAAGCGACCATATGTTTGGATAAATAAGATTAATTTTTAAACTTTCTTTGGCAGATTCCAGGGCTTTCCTCTGAAATATGTACTTCTTGTGTAGCTTATGTATTCTCAAATGTCTGTGTAACACCGTTGATATCCTGATATCCTAAGGTCTGAGGACCTCTCCCCTTGTTTTCCGGAATACAGTAAATGTAGGAAGATATCTGTCTGTGTCCTATTGGTGTGTTTCAGTCCTGGCTGCAGTTGAGACTCTGAGGTTTTGGAATTCCCCAACACAACCGCTTAAATAAATGTAGTGCAACTATGCTGTGCCAAACAGAATTTTTAAAGATGGCATTGACCTGAAAAAAACATAAGCTTTGCTACATTTACGGAGCTTTTCATTGGATATGCTCTCACGCATAATTATATAGTGTATCCCCTTCCAGTGCCCTTATTATCTCAGTTTGCCCATTCAAAGATGCTGTTGGCTGAACAACTTCCAGGGGGTATCTGGGTATGAACCTGTTCAATAACATTTGAATAAGGTCCCAATCTAAATAATCTAAAATAAGCCTCCGAGGTAGTGAACAGGTGACATAATTCCTCTGAGAAATATATTAATCAGTGAAGTAGCGGGAGAGGGGCAGAGGTGGGATCCAGCAGGTTCTCTTTAGGTTCCCGAGAGTAGGTTACTAATTATTTGTGGGTGCCGAGAGGGGGTTACTAATGGGTGATTTTGCCACGTGATTTTGGCCTCAGTTACGCCCCTCCTCTCAGCAGTAGCGCGCAGAACTTGAAACAGTCTAGCAGGAGGTGCGCCGGCGTGCGTGGCAGCCTGCGTGCATTTGTTTCCCACCCAAGGACCGGTGCAGCAGCTGCGTCCTTGCCACAGCCCCGCCCAGGAATGCCCCACCCCTGGAATGCTCAGTCACGCCCCCATCATGCCCCGCCCAGCCCCATTGGCGCTACACCACAGTTTGAATCCCACCACCATGGGAACCTGTTACTAAAAATTTTGGATCCCACCACTGGAGAGAGGGGGTTGATGGGGGTGGGGGCAGGGAAATTGAATGAAATATCTCAGTCTGAGGATATTTAATCAACAATCCAGAAACGCAAAAGATACCATCAGCAGACCACCATCAAACTTACATGACATTTAACTGAAAGTCCAGTTAATTTCCTCATTCAGTCCTTAAGGCATCAACGTTTCCAGTGTGAAAATCCAGAAGGTTGCTCTCATTGCAGCTGTTGGAATAGTTGAAGGGAAGATGTCTGTAACATGACTCAGGAGTGGAAGTCCTTATCAGCATGATTGAAGGCCCCAAAGTGCTGTATGGGAAAAGCTGAAAGTTTCCTTCATCCAATATAGCTTCTGGGCTCACAGATTCAGGTGTTGACGGGTCTGAAAGTATTTATCTGAATGCGTAAGTTAACAAGGGCTCCAGATCACATTGTATCAAAGGGATTGTATCTAGGTGATTAAGAAGCATTCCTAACTTAATGTAATTGCTACAAGATATATGTAACCAGCTTGCTACAAGATATATGTAACCAACCTGCTATATGTTGTCACTGTCGTTCTGGGACGTTTCTTTCCTTGATCTTTGCTTTATGGCTTCACATGCTCTCTAGCTAACTGGGCTCTCCCCCGACACTTTGTCTCATGGGAAATTGAGTTGTTTCTGTTGTCCTGTGGAGGCAGGATGCCAGGTGGCTTTATCTCTATCCATCGCTAGGCCTCCGAGCTAACTCTTTCTCACATTCCTTGGGAAAATAGGATAAAACAAATGGCAAAAGCCAGGTCTTCCAAAACTGGCTTTGTCGAGCTGGGTGCTTTGATGCCTGTCAATAAATGTATTTTAATTAAATTATATATTAAATTATATATACGATGTTTTAAACTTTTGTTCTTGTTGGAAACTGCCCTGAGCCTTCGGGGAGGGCAGTATATAAATGTAACAAATAAATAAAAATAAATAAATGCTGCTGATCAACCACATAGAGTCCGTTTATTGCTTCAGAGTCCAGGACCTAACACATTGATAATAACGTCAGAATTACAATTCACAGAAGAACTGATGGAAAAATGTTCTACCCTTGAATGAGTTACGAAAACACATCGAAAATGAGTTCAACAACACATCGACAACACAGAGTTACGAAAAGTTTGTGTTTCTACAGAGGCAGCACACGCAGAGCAGTGACCACAGTGGAAATTCCCTTTAAGAATAACTCTCACATCAATAGGCTTACTCAATCTGCTTCTAGCTAGCATATCTCTGAGATGTGGGGGTGAAACTATACCAGAAGATCCCAGATAAAAAGGTGCTAGTTTTCTGTATTATATCCCTTACCTGAATGTATAGGTTCTGTTGGACATATTATTATTTTATCAGGGTTCTGTCTGTTCCCCTTGGGAGAGAATAAGGATAGTCTTGAGGGAGTTTTGGCCTTATAAAAGGTTTCTTTTACCATTCTTGTTGCATATACTCTGTCAACAGAGAGAAATGTTTCTCTTTCTCACAATACTAGAACCAGGGGGCTTACATTGAAAATGCTGAGGGGAAGAATTAGGACAAATAAAAGGAAACATTTTTTCACGCAACATGTGATTGGTGTTTGGAATATGCTGCCACAGGAGGTGGTGATGGCCACTAACCTGGATAGCTTTAAAAGGGGCTTGGACAGATTTATGGAGGAGAAATCGATCTATGGCTACCAATCTTGATATTCCTTGATCTGAGATTGCAAATGCCTTAGCAGACCAGGTGCTCGGGAGCAACAGCAGCAGAAGGCCATTGTTTTCACACCCTGCAAGTGAGCTCCCAAAGGTACTTGTGGGCCACTGTGAGTAGCAGAGTGCTGGACTAGATGGACTTTGGTCTGATCCAGTAGTCTTTCTTATTTTCTTGTCCAACAATTCATGTTGGAATCTGTACTTCAAAGGGGAACATAGTACAAGAATAAACAAATATCATGACACAAAACTGTATGCAAACTACAGCCTGGCAGTTGTGAGTTTTCTAGGCTGTGGGGCCGTGGTCTGGAAGTGTTTTGCTCCTAACATTTTGCCCGAATCCATGGCCAGTATCTTCAGAGGCACGTCATGGAAAGAAACCCAACCCAACCTACCTGCCTCTGAAGATTCCAGCCAATGAATCTGGTGAAATGTTAGAACTACCAGACCACGGCCGCACAGTCCAGAAAACCCACAAAAGCCAGTTGATTCTGGCTGTGAAAGCCTTCGACAAGACATTCAAACTACAGTGAATGTCAAATATATACACAGGTTACTCTTACATAAAGATTGGTATTATAAAGTAAATAATATAGAAGAAGAAGAGTTTGTATTTATATCCCCCCTTTCTCTCCTGCAGGAGACTCAAAGGGGCTGACAATCTCCTTGCCCTTCCCCCCTCACAACAAACACCCTGTGAGGTAGGTGGGGCTGAGAGAGCTCCAAAAAGCTGTGACTAGCCCAAGGTCACCCAGCTGGCGTGTGTGGGAGTGCACAGGCTAATCTGAATTCCTCAGATAAACCTCCACAACTCAAGCGGCAGAGCTGGGAATCAAACCCGTTTCCTCCAGATCAGAGTGCACCTGGTCTTAGCCACTGCTCTTAGCCACTACGCCACTGCTGAACATAAGCTCAGCCACAAATAATTACAATCAAACTGTATGTTATGTAGAAAAATTGCAAAGCCCCAGTGATAGAAGAATGGGAGAGGGAGAGACAGCAGATACCCCTATCCGCCATGGAGTAAAGCAGGGATGCCCATCCTATTTAATCTTGCCATGGAAACTATCATGAAAGCAAGCCTGGGAAAGCCAATGCTTGTTTCAGTAAAGACCTGGGTTCTTTTCTCCAAGAACTCTAACCAGCTGAGGTCTCAACAATTTTTATTGAAAAACAGAAATCAAAGAAACAAAACTTAAATGCACGGAGGTTGCTCAGCTGGTTACATTCCTTTTGGGTCTTTGTCCTCATTCCGGGAACCCATGGTCCCCAGATGCTTCCCTGACCATGTCTCAAGATGGAATTCAAAAACCTTTGCTTTCCCCTTCTCCGGAAAACTCTCTTCAGGCCACGAGGTATATTAGGCCTTTGAAGTTTCATCCTGGCACCTCTGCATGGCTTCCTGTCCTCCCTCCAGGAGATCAAAAGGCAAAGATGCTTTTCACAGTCATATGTGACTTCCCCTTGCTGTAGCGATAGCATCATTCCATGACACGCCCCTTTTTGAGATTAAGTCAGAGGTGGGATCCAGCAGGTTCTCACAGGTTCCCGAGAGTAGGTTACTAATGATTTGTGTGTGCCGAGAGGGGGTTACTAACTGGTGATTTTGCCACGTGATGTTTGCCTTAGTTACGCCCCTCCTCTCAGCAGTAGCACACAGAACTTGAAGCAGTGTAGCAGGAGGTGCACTGGCGTGCGTGGCAGCCACAATAGCATAATGTGCATTTGTTTTCCTTGGGTGAGCCTTTTGGCTGCATCATACCACAGCCCCGCTGAGGGTACTACATTACGCTACCGTTGTGTCCCACCCAGCCCCATTGGCGCTACGCCACTGTTTGAATCCCACCACCATGGGAACCTGTTACTAAAATTTTTGGATCCCACCACGGATGAAGTCTGTAAACTCCATGTTCACATGCTTCAGCTTCCTAATAATACTGGCTGCATAATATCACATGTTTCTAGCTAATAGTTCAGCTAACTAATAATAGTTCAGCTAACTATTTTCCATCACAGAAACATCTTCTGTTACATCTTCAATGGCCCAGGTGGGTTCTGGCTACACAATCAAAAGGTGAGTGACTTTGCCTACGCGGAAACCTGGTGCTGGTTGCTGAGAACCCCAGGGAGCTACAAGGATGCTGGACGCTGCCTCTGCTGATGCCGTTGCCTAGATGGGCCTGTGCTTCAATGCTGGGAAGCTCGACTGGTTGCTGTTGGCCCCCTGGCAGAAGATCAGAGCCCTGAATATTGTTTTGCTGCCCTGGATCTCTTTTGCCCTGAGGATCTCTTTTGCCACTGTGGCAAAGATGCCTCTACACGGGGTCGACTGTTCCATCACCGCCCTGCTAAAGAAGCGTCTATTCTTGCTGCCTATTCTTGCTGTTTAAGCGTGGGGAAACATAAATCCTTTTTGATATGTGCAGCATTTAAACACTGGATGGGAATGTCCTGCTGAACTTGCTTGCAAGTGAGTGTAACACACGCCAGCTGGGTGACCTTGGGCTAGTCACAGCTTCTTGGAGCTCTCTCAGCCCCACCTACCTCACAGGGTGTTTGTTGTGAGGGGGGAAGGGCAAGGAGATTGTAAGCCCCTTTGAGTCTCCTATAGGAGAGAAAGGGGGGGGGATATAAATCCAAACTCCTCTTCTTCTTCTTCTTCTATCTGTGGGTTCTGTGGGGCAGAACTTGGAATGAGTTTGCAACAACAAATTAAAAAAAAAACAAAATGCTTTACTTTCTTAACATATAACATCAACATTTAACATCACACTTCAAGGTCCTGTTCAGGTTGCATTTTCAAGTCCTTCTATTTACAGTCCACTGATACTGCCAAGTCCAATTCTTCTTTGCAAGTGGGTTGGCTCCTGAAGACTCCAAGGGCTTGGTGGACAGGATTCAACATGATGAAGGTTTCCAGGAGAACTCTCACCCGTTACAAACATAAAAAGAAGCCCTGAAACAATAAACTCCAACATTTACAACATAGCAAAAATAAACAACTCCCTTCCCACTAGTTCCCAACAACATTGCGGTTACCTTAACAAGGTGTTCAGGGCTTATACAAACCAAGGTCCGAGTCTGGTAGCCTCGTCTCCTCCAAACTACATGAGCTCTGCACCCCTTTCTGGGTCAACCCATTCTGAACATGGGGGTTACATGAGCATGGTTAGGATTGAATTCAGGGGACCTCCGAGCGGCATTGCTTCAGTTTATTGCTACATAGTTTACCTGTTAATCCATTTTTAATCTTGTCCTTTCCCCCAGGATCGTAAATGTAGTGACTCTCCTCTCCTAGATGTTAACGGGCAGGGTTTTTTAATTGGTATACATGAAGTCTATATTTTTGTATGTTTTATATTTTGTTTAGCCACCCTGAGCTCATTTTTGGATGGGAAAGGGTGGTATTTGATTGATTTGATTGATTGGATTTATATCCCACCCTTTCTTTCCCCAAGATAGGCTCAGAGTGGTTAAAACACATAAAAGTATACAAAACAGGAGAAGATTAAAATGTTACAGTACATCTAAGAAAAGAAACAAGCAACGAATCCCATAATTTTACATTCACTGAATTCCAAGATTGACCTCCCACCGCCCTGTTCCAGTTTTCTCTGCCTCCAGCTTGATAAAGCATTTAAAAATAATTAAAAATAGGTCCCAAGTGAAGCGCGCATGCTCCGATAGCTGCCCGGTTTAAGCCTGTCCATTTGGGAGTCATGGCGCGGTGTGCGCATGCTCATTAACCGGGAGGCGGCCTCATGCCCTTTTAAAAGCGCGCCTGCGCGGTCGTCTGCCCTTGAATGTTTGCATTGGACGGTGGCCGCGCAGGGTCCTCCGTCGTTCCCGTGATGGCTGGCCGGGGGAAGCTGATCGCCGTGGTGGGCGACGAGGACACCGTGACCGGCTTCTTGCTGGGCGGCGTCGGGGAGCTGGACAAGCATCGGCGGCCGAACTTCTTGGTGGTGGAGAAGGACACGGGCCTGACGGAGATTGAGGAGGCCTTCAGGTGCGGGAGGGAGGCCGGGGAGGGGGCTGCAGGGGGCTGGTTGTCGTGGCAACGGAGGACGAGTCCACTTCCCCGGAGGAGGGGGCTCTTAGTCGCGTTGATGGGGGACGTACCATCTGGCTTTTCCCACGGGGGGGGGAGTAGGGACGTTGCTTAACATCCTATCGGAGAGTCCATTTCTCTATACGGGGGGAAAGACTCGTTGGGACAAACCAGTGCAATAGTGGGGGGGAATTAATTAAAATGGAATTAGTGTCAATGGGGGGCTACCTTGCTGGGGAGTCCATTGTCACGGCGTGGGGGGAGGGGAGTGGGAGGCAGGAATGACCCGGCCCCTGGTGGAGGGCGGAAGAGCCCATTCTTGGCCAGCTGGGGGAGTCCATTGTCACGGCGTGGGGGGGGGGAGGAATTAGGAGGCGGGCCGGCCTCGTGAGAAGGTGGAGGGCGGAAGAGCCCATTCTTGGGAGGGGGGACAAAATAGGGGGGTGGGGCTCCAGCAGTGGGGAACAGGGGAGAAAGGGGATCTGGCATTCTTTTCTAAGTTTTCTTTATGTTTTCCTTTGTGTAGTTCAGTTCTTCCCTCGTTCCCTTCCATTTCATCCTAACAACAGCCCTGCTGGGTAGGGGAGGCTAGGAAGGTGGCCCAAGTGCACCTGTCAACCTTCTATGGCATAGGTGTCAATCCCGAACCTCCAGATGTGGGACAGCCTCCCCGATCATCCCAGTGCCAGCATCATGCTGGCAGGACTTAGATGGTCTGGAGGAGCTGCCATATATGGTTGAGGGGCAAGTATTTTTTGGGGGGGGGATTATGCCTTGATTCCGAAGGGTCCCCCCCTTGTTGGTTCATCCACCTTTCCCCTTGTTAGACAGACCATTTGTGTGACTTTTGAAGGGTTCCTGGACAAGCAAGTTGTTTGGGGTCCCGTCTTTGGTGGCTCAGGGTAACTGGGTTCTGGGATGGCTGGGGTGTGACGCTGGTGATAAGGAGGGTTTTTGCTGGGTGGGCAGAAGTTCAAAAGAACAGGGGCTTCCTGCAGTCCTGTTTTGGCCGGCCTCTCCTTGCTGGTAGGTCGGTTGGGTGGGGGCTTGGGACAGGGGTGTGTGTGAGCAGATCTAACTTTTATGGGATCTCCTGCTAGTAATGTCCAGGAGGAGGGGGGGTCAGTTCAGTGGGCTGAATCTGGACGTTCCCTTTAGATCAGGGGTGCCAAGCTCATTTGTGACATCAATTGGATATGAAGAAGAAGAAGAGTTTGGATTCATATCCCCCCATTCTCTCCTGCAGGAGACTCAAAAGGAGACTGGCTAATCTCCTAAGCCAGCCCTCTAACAACAAGCACCCTGTGAGGTGGGTGAGGCTGAGAGAGCTCCGAGAAGCATGGCAGACTAGCCCAGGGGCTCTTGGCTGAAGCGTGTGTACCAGGAGTAGCCACCTGGCTAATCCTGAATCCCCCAGATCAGCCTCCACAGCTCAGGCGGCAGAGCTGGGAATCAAACCCGGTTCCTCCAGATTAGATACACGAGCTCTTAACCTCCTACGCCACGGCTGCCTTGGTTGGAACTGAAGGGAGGGTAGTGGCTGCCTTGGCTACTGAGCCCCCCTTGCAGGTTCACCAGCCCAGATCAGCACTTGGGGGGGGGGGGGTGTAGCTGCCTCACCTGGTGAGCCCCCTCTTCACGCTTTCCAGCACTGGAGGGGGGTGGGAATGGCTCACCAGGTCAGATTGAGAGTGAGGGCATATGTGTGTGTGTGAAGCTGTGACAGGCTTGCCAGCCCAGAATGGCACAAGAAGAAGGATTTGGATTTATACCCCCTCCCCTTTCTCTCCCGAAAGGAGATTCAAAGGGGCTTATAATCTCCCCCCCCCCACTCCCCCACAACAAACACCCTGTGAGGTGGGAGGGGCTGAGAGCGCTCCAAAGAACTGTGACTAGCCCAGGGTCACCCAGCTGGCGTGTGTGGGAGTGCACAAGCTAATCTAGCTCACCGGATAAGCCTCCACAGCTCGAGTGGCAGAGTGGGGAATCAAACCCGGTTCTCCAGATTAGAGTTAACTTGCTCTTAACCCTTACCTGCACGCTGGCTTTAGGAGAGGTGGTCAATGCTGGGGGTGGGGGGGACGGCTGCCATGGCTGGCAAGCCCGCAACAGGCTCGGCAGGCCCGATTGGACCTGAGCAGGATTGTCGCAGCCGGCTTCTGGGCCTGCGACAACCTCCGAAGGAGCTAAATCTGGCCCACCTGCTTTAGATACCCTGGCTGGTAGACAACGATAGACCTGCCCTCTGTGACTGTGGGCTGCTGCCTCTGCAGATAAGTTTGCGAAGCTTCTTAATTTGGGGAAGGAAGAGACGGCGCTGGGTTTCTGCATGCAGGCAAAGGGCCAATCGCTGCCACTGGTGTTTTGCTTTCCCCACCCACCCTCCTCCCTCCCTAAGAAAGAAGAGGGATGCAGTTGCTCCCCAAAGCCTTTAATCCTAAAATTAGCAACTTTTTAATTTCTAATTAGCAAATTAGAAATGTTTCTCTCTTTCTCACAATACTAGAACCAGGGGGCATCCATTGAAAATGCTGGGGGGAAGAATTAGGACTAATAAAAGGAAACACTTCTTCACGCCAACGTGTGATTGGTGTTTGGAATCTGCTGCCACAGGAGGTGGTGATGGCCACTCACCTGGATGACTTACAAAGGGGCTTGGAGGCAGATTTATGGAGAAGTCAACCTCTGGCTCCCAATCTTGATCCTCCTTGATCTGAGGTTGCAAATGCCTTAACAGTCCAGGTGCTCGGGAGCAGCAGCAGCAGAAGGCCATTGCTTTCACCTCCCTGCATGCTGAGCTCCCAAAGGCACCCTGAGTTGGAGCCCACTCACGAGTAGCAGAGAGCTGGACTAGATGGACTCTGGTCTGATCCAGCAGGCTTGTTCTTATGTTCTTATGTTTTATTTCTGCAAGTCACCCTGATGTTCTTTGTACTGCTACTCTGTGCAAATCAGAAAAATCGGAGCGTGCTTAATTTCTGTGGTCGTGTACAAGTGGGGTGGAGGTTGTATTGGAGCCCCGTTGATTTTGCAGCTTCAGTTACGCAGCTAATACTCCTTTTGCAAGTCTCCTGGCTGTAGCATTCTCAGTTTCAGAATACGTGAGTCAGAATTGGCACCACAGCTCCACGGAAAAATGAAGCTTCTTTCACAATAGCGCTTCCTGTGTCCGGAACAACCTGGGTCCGGCCAGGTTTGTGTTTATGCCCAAACAGCCAGGCCTGCCCGGGCCCCAGCCCCACTGGCCTCAGCTGCCTTCCACCAGCTTCCGCATGACTTTCAAAGGAGGCTTCTGCTTTCGCGGTGACCTTGGGGGAGCTTCTCAGAAGGTCGGAGCTTTGAATTGCTGGTAGAGGATATGATCTGCCGGTGGTGTTTCCGCTATCTCCAGGAGGGCAGAAACTGGTCCCAGGAATTTATGGGGGGGGGGGGGGGGCTTGCAGGATGTGCCCCGGTTGAGTGCTGTGGCCCCTTCCTTCCAGAGAGCCAGCGTGGTGTAGTGATTAAGAGCAGGTGCACTCTAATCTGGAGGAACTGGGTTTGATGCCCTGCTCTGCCACTTGAGCTGTGGAGGCTTATCTGGCCAGACTAGGTTGGCTTGTGCACTGCCCTGACACCTTCCAGCTGGATGACCTTGGGCTAGTCAGTTCTTCTGAGCTCTCTCAGCCACAGCCACCTCACAGGGCTGTTGTGAGGGGGGGAGGGAAAGGAGTTTGTAAGCCCCTTTGAGTCTCCTTACAGGAAAGAAAGCGGAGGATTGACTTCTTTTTGATTCTTCCGTGCCTCTGTCCTCGAAGTCAACAGCAGGTGATCTGAATGGAGGCGGTATTCAGAGCCCGATTATGCTTAGACGTTCACCTTTACCTCTCTGTGCTGTTAGTTGGATGTCAGAGGAACCAAGTTAGAGCAGACAAGAGTTGACGTTCTAGGACTGATGAGCAAAATTTAAAAGTCCTGTGGTCCATCGGCTCCAGCATCCTGTACCACACAGTGGCCGACCACTTCCTCTGGAGGTTGTTAGGAAATATCCAGGCCCTCTTGGAGTCTTGGGAGAGTTCACTTGGGGCCTGTAAGACCGAATTGTTCCCACGGGCTTTTAGGGAGGGCAGGCAGCTGATAAGGCATGCCCCTTCCCCCCTTTCCCTTCCCCCTTGTACTCTGAGTCATAATACTTCTGGGGGGCCCTCCACTCTCTCACATCTTGTTTCCTTCCAGGGTAGGTTTATGAGAGTTTTTTATGCTGGGCCTTCAATGTAATTTTGTTAATTTGTGCTGTTTAATGGGGGTTTTAATGGAAATTGTTGTTTTATTGTGCTGTTCACACTTTAGAGCCACAGCCGGGGAGGGGCGGTATGTAAAATTAATTAATTATAAATAAATAAATAAATAAAAATAGCCAGTGACCAGATTTAGGGGGCTTCCTCTCCACCACCCCGGGGGTACTTAAATCAGCTGTGAAATTTAGCTAACGTTGGCCTCTCAGAAGACTGGAAGGTATGAGAGATTAGTCGCGCCACTTTGTAGTGGGTTCCAGAGGCAGTGGTGACCCAGGCCAGCTTGGCTGGCATGTGGTGGGGGATGGTGAGGGGGAAATCCATTTATTAAGCGAGTGAAGGAGGGAGCGAAGCAGCAGTGGGGTGCCTGTAAAGGGAAATTCTTGGCTAGCAGATCATCGTTTGAACGGCAGACAAAGAAGCATGTGAGCATGAGCGGTCTGGTAGACAGCATGGACTTCCCGAAAAGCTCTTGACTAAGTCTGACAAGACAGGTGCCTGTGTAAATTTTACAGTTGTGGGATAAAAGGGCGGGTGCTCTGAAACAACACATAGCTCACTTTAAATGGTGGTGGGAGACTTCCTCATGAGGAGAGGCTGCAGCATTTGGTGAGCAGGAGGTTTGGAGACTGGGACGCCTGAGAGGGGACAGGGATTGGAGTTCTGGCGATAAAATGATGCCTGGAGTGGAAAGTCTGTGGGCAGAGAGAACATTCTGCTCTGTGCTGGAGAACCAGGGGGCATCCACTGAAAATGCTGGGGGGAAGAATTAGGACTAATAAAAGGAAACACTTCTTCATAAGAACATAAGAACAAGCCAGCTGGATCAGACCAGAGTCCATCTAGTCCAGCACTCTGCTACTCGCAGTGGCCCACCAGGTGCCTTTGGGAGCTCACCTGCAGGAGGTGAAAGCAATGGCCTTCTGCTGCTGCTGCTCCCGAGCACCTGGTCTGTTAAGGCCTTTGCAATCTCAGATCAAAGAGGATCAAGATTGGTAGCCAGAGATCGACTTCTCCTCCATAAATCTGTCCAAGCCCCTTTTAAAGCTATCCAGGTTAGTGGCCGTCACCACCTCCCGTGGCAGCATATTCCAAACATCAATCACACATTGCGTGAAGAAGTGTTTCCTTTGATTAGTCCTAATTCTTCCCCCCAGCATTTTCAATGGATGCCCCCTGGTTCTAGTATTGTGAGAAAGAGAGAAAAATTTCCCTGTTGACATTTTCTACCCCACGCATAATTTTATAGACTTCAATCATATCCCCCCTCAGACGTCTCCTCTCCAAACTAAAGAATCTCAAACGCTGCAGCCTCTCCTCATAAGGAAGGTGCTCAAGTCCCTCAATCATCCTCGTTGCCTTCATGCAACGTGTGATTGGTGTTTGGAAGATGCTGCCACAGGAGGTGGTGATGGCCACTCACCTGGATAGCTTTAAAAAGGGCTTGGACAGATTTATGGAGGAGAAGTCGATCTCTGGCTACCAATCTGGATCCTCCTTGATCTGAGATTGCAAATACCTTAACAGACCAGGTGCTCAGGAGCAGCAGCAGAAGGCCATTGCTTTCCCATCCTGCATGTGAGCTCCCAAAGGCATCTGGTGGACCACTGTGAGCAGCAGAGAGCTGGACTAGATGGACTCTGGTCTGATCCAGCTGGCTTGTTCTTATGTTCTTAAGCCAAAGAGGAGGAGCAGGTGGGCCTATTCTCACCGTGGGGGGAAGGACTGGATGGCCAGTAGATTCTGGGGAGACAGCAGGCAGTTCTTCCCTTGAAAAGTTATCCCCCTGTGGACTTTGCTGTGGCTGGATGGATGCAGCAACGGCCAGCTGACTTTCGAAGAGGAAAGGGCTGGTCTTATCAATAGCTTACATTTTCGAGGGCAGAATATTTCTAAATGCCAGGTCCTGGCGGGCATCAATAGGGTGCCGTTTGCTATGGTATATCCCCCGCTATGCACCCCCTCCCTCGAAGAGCCAGCGTAGTGTAGTGGTTAAGAGCAGGTGGACTCTAATCTGGAGAACGGGGTTTGATTCCCCACTCCTCCACCCGAGTGGCAGAGGTTAATCCAGTAAACCAGATGTGTTTCCGCACTCCGACATTCCTGCTGGGTGACCTTGGGCTAGTCACAGTTCTTTGGAACTCTGTCAGCCCCACCTGCCTCACAAAGTCTGTTGTGGGGAGAGGAAGAGAAGGAACTTGTAAGCCACCTTGAGTCTCCTTACAGGAGGGAAAGGTGGGATATGAATCCAAAGTTGTTGTTGTTGTTGTTCTCCTCCTTCTTCTCCTCCTTCTTCTCCTCCTCCTTCTCCTCCTTCTTCTCCTCCTTCTTCTTCTCATTCTTCTCCTTCTCCTCCTCCTCCTTCTCCTCCTCCTCCTCCTTCTTCTCATTCTCCTCCTCCTCCTCCTTCTCCTTCTTCCCCTTCTTCTTCTTCTTCTCCTTCTCCTCCTCCTCCTTCTCCTCCTCCTTCTTCTCCTCCTCCTCCTTCTCCTCCTCCTCCTCCTCCTCCTCCTCCTTCTTCTTCTTCTTCGGTTTTCAGTGCTGGCAAGTACCCAACCTGTTGGTCTCTGTCCTCAGGGGTTTCTTGAACCGCGACGACATCGGCATCATCCTCATCAACCAGTTTGTGGCAGAGATGATCCGGCACGCCATTGACGCGCACACCAAGTCTATCCCGGCTGTGCTGGAGATCCCCTCCAAGGAGCACCCCTACGATGCCTCCAAAGACTCCATCTTGCGCCGGGCCAAAGGCATGTTCACCGCGGAGGACTTGCGATAGACGGAGCGCAGGCGGCGCGCTTTGGGTCAGCTGCTGACGCATCTCCCCTCTCCTGTAAAGACTTTGTGTCTGCTTTCCGTGTCATATATTACTTCGAGAATTTTCTCCAATTACTTCGATAATTAGTACCCTTCTGGCTGTGCTTTAAGGATAGTGCGCTATTTCACCCTGGACTTTTGTTACCCTGAGAATTGACCGGGTTCTTCTGCATTCCCAAAATTTGGCATTATTTGTTCAGCATCTGTTGTGTTTTCCATGGGGGGTGGGGGGGAACACCTCATGTTCATCCCATGCTCCCAGTTCACTCCAGTCGGTAGCATTAACTGGCCCCCTCCTGCCCAACCGTAGCCAGGTCTGTGTTGGCTTCCTCCCGTTGCTGAGATTGGGAATAGCTGGCTGTTCGCCATATTCTGCCACGATTCTTGTGCCCGTTTGTCACACCATTAGGTGATAAAAGTGATCTTTTTGGCCAGTCAGCTCTGTATCCGTTGGTCCTTGGTACTTGTGCTTGGTTTGGTGGTGTGTGGCATACACCCCCTCCCGTCTATCTTGTGTTCCAGAATCCTGGATGATAAATTAATCCAACTGACACAGTTTCGGCTGATGTGTTTTTGTGACCAGGGGCAGTGATGTTGCTCACGTTTGAGGTACTTGCATCTTCAAGATGCCAGCCACAGATGCAGGTGAAACGTCAGGAGAAAATGCTACTGGGACACGGCCATACTACCTGGAAAACCCACAGCACCCTGGTGATTCCAGCCATGAGAGCCTTCGACAATAAATTGCTGGGACTTACGGGGACAAACATCCACACACTCGGGCTGCATTCAGGAGGGGGATTGGGCAATCCGTGCGTCAGAGGGAAAGTTAGTGGGAGCCGTTCTTCTATATAAGTGATAGTGACCACTGTTTTGTAGAACCTGTCTGGGGCCTTCATGGTTCCTCCACCGACCCTTTCTGCCTTCTGGAGCCTTCAGTTCAGGAGCAAATCTTGAATTGTTGGAGTGAAAAGCTGCTGGGCCACATGCTAGGAAGCTTTGGTGTGCAGGTTGGTATGAGCAGATGCCAGTGGTATGCCCCTGACGGTCAGGAAGTTCTTCCTGATGTTTAGGTGGAATCTCCTTTCCTTCACCTTGAACCCATGACTCCTGGTCCTAGTCTCTGGAGCAGCAGAAAACAAGCTTGCTCCCTCACCAACATGACATCCCTTCAAATATCTAAACATGGCTATCATGTCACCCAGAGGTCTTCAAACTATGGCCCTCCAGATGTTTAGGAACTACAATTCCCATCAGCCTCTGCCAGCAGGGCCAAGTGTCACCTCTTGACCTTCTCTTCACCAAACGAAACATCCCCAGCTCCCTAAGCCTTTCCACATGGGTCAGTGATGGCGAACCTATGGCACGGGTGCCAGAGGTGGCACTCAGAGCCCTTTCTGTGGGCACACGTGCACAGAGTTCATCATGGAGGG
Source organism: Sphaerodactylus townsendi (assembly GCF_021028975.2). Lineage (NCBI taxonomy): Eukaryota > Metazoa > Chordata > Lepidosauria > Squamata > Sphaerodactylidae > Sphaerodactylus > Sphaerodactylus townsendi. Next base: position 5,436,024 of record NC_059430.1, on the reverse strand, counting down.
GGTGGAAAATCACCCCCCCCTACTCACATCTAGGCTAGCCTGGGCACGATCCTTTACCTGGGAGTAAGTTCGTTGCTGGCAATGGGGCTTCTGAGTAAACCCTCCTAGGGTTGTGATTCACCCATTTGAAGCATTGCACGGTTGCTTCACCAAGCTTACTCCCGAGTAACGTGCGCCTCGGAGCCAACCATTTTTTCTCAACTAAAACCTCAGCATTCGGGTTAAATTGCCGTGTCAGCACTTTGCGATAAATAAGTGGGTTTTGGGTTGCAGTTTGGGCACTCGGTCTCGAAAAGGTTTGCCATCACTTTCATAGGTCATGGATTCCAGACCTTTTGCCATTTTGGTTGCCCTCCTCTAGACCCATTCCAGCTTGTCAATATCCTTCTTGAATTGTGGTGCCCAGAACTGCATGCGATGTTCCAGGTAAGGTCTATAACCAGTGCAGGTTAGGTACAATTACACCCCTCGATCTTGACTCCATACTCCTATTGATACAGCCTAGAATCGAATTGGCTTTCTTGGCCAATGTTTCTTGGAGAATGAGCAGGTGGATGCTTCCGATGTGCTAAACTACCCTGTTTCCCCGAATATAAGACATCCCCTGAAAATAAGTCGTAGTCGAGGTTTTGCTGAAGTGCGAAATATAAGGCATCCCCCGAAAGTAAGACGTAGCAAAGTTTTTGTTTGGAAGCATGCCCGACAAACAGAACACAGAAAAATAAGACATCCCCTGAAAATAAGACAGCATATCCTTGGGAGCAAAAATTAATATAAGACACTGTCTTATTTTCGGGGAAACACGGTAGATCAAAGATTCATTTAATGCACGAGGTTGGAAAATGAAGAGTTGTTCAATGGGGTTGCCAGCCTCCAAGGTGGGGTCTGGAGTTCTTTGCAGTTACAGCTGGTGCTGGATTTAGATGAAGAGAAGTCCTTGGGTATTCCTTTTGGGAGGCCCCTCCCAAACCCCTGCCCTCACGGCTAGAGGAAGATGGAAGAGAGTTTCAAACACAATTGAGTAAAGCCGAGGATGATGACGGGCGTTTAAAAATCCGCAGTTCACAAAATCAATACGGAAATTGATGCTAGTGTCGAGTAATGAGCTTCAGACAGTGTTATTAAGAACATAAGAACGAGCCTGCTGGATCAGACCAGAGTCCATCTAGTCCAGCACTCTGCTACTCGCAGTGGCCCACCAGGTGCCTTTAGGAGCTCACGTGCAGGAGGTGAAAGCAATGTGAAAGCACTTTATTCTAAAGTGGAGTGCAAGGAAAATTACCGAAGGTTGTTTCAGAGACTACGGTGTGTTATGGCAGCATGTGTAAGAAAGGCCTATGGCGGTGTCAAAAATATTACGCGCCTCGGTCGAAGGCTAGATTTTGAGGCCCTCGACTTCAGTTGGCCAAGCCTATAGGGAAATCCAGCAGTGGTACTTCAGACAACAGGTTAATTGTCTGAAATGATTAGGATTCATTAGATTAATTCCCCTGGAGGAAATAGCAGCTCCGCTAAGCAGACTCGTATGGCGCACATCCCAGCTGAGATTCCTCACCAAACTGCCTAGAAGAAGAAGAAGAGTTTGGATTGATATCCCCCCTTTCTCTCCTGCCGGAGACTCAAAGGGGCTGACAATCTCCTTGCCCTTCCCCCCTCACAACAAACACCCTGTGAGGTAGGTGGGGCTGAGAGAGCTCCGAGAAGCTGTGACTAGCCCAAGGTCACCCAGCTGGCGTGTGTGGGAGGGCACAGGCTAATCTGAATTCCCCAGATAAGCCTCTACAGCTCAGGCGGCAGAGCGGGGAATCAGACCTGGTTCCTCCAGATTAGATGAGCTCTTAACCTCATACGCCTACCTCTCACCTCTGGGCTGGGGAACTCCTGGAGGTACGTGGGTAGAATTTGGGACAGAGAGGGACTTCACCAGGGTGTGATGCCATCCACGGCCCACCCTCCAAAGCAGGCGAGTGGATCTGTGGACCTGTGCCATGCCATACTGGCAGGGGCTGGTGGGAATTGTAGTCCATGAACTTCTGGAGCGCCATGAATTGTAGTCCATGAACTTCTGGAACGCCATAAGTTGGCCACCCCTGGGTAGGCAAATGCCCGCCCTCATCCATGGCTCAAGGGGGTGGGTCAAGTTGCCCACTCTCCCCATTTGCCCCAAGCTCCTATGCCCTCTCCAAGCACGACCTTATGAGCTCACAAGGGGCTGCCCCGGTGGCCACCAGAGGACCTTGGCCAGCTCAAAGGTCACACCTGAAGCAGGTGAGGGAAGAGCAGCAGGGCTTCTCTTGGGGTCTTCGGGTGTCTCTTCCTTGGCAACAGGCCGGTCGGGGCAGGGTGCCCGGGGAACAGAAAGGCCCGTGGACAGCTGCTGTTGGTGCTGTAGCTTCAGGTTTCGGATAGGAGCGAGGCCCGTCTCCGTCCAACCATGGCCCGGCCACTGAACATGGATGCCTTACAGCAGAACTTCTGGAAAGAGGAGTACAACAAGGAGCTAATGCTGCGTTTCGGCTGGCACCAGAAGTACGGGGCCCTCGTCAAGGCCAAGCAGGAGCGCCAGCGGGAGCGGCGCAAGAAGGCCGTGGAGACGACCCTCAAGCTCCCCTCCATGAAGCCCCCGTTGCTCCAGAAGCCCAAGAGTCCTCCCCCCTCTCCGCCTCCTCCTCCGAAGCCACCCAAGGAAGACGAGCTGTTGGGGATTGATGTGCGGGTGCTGGAGGCCGAGATGAAGCCAGCCTTTCGGGAGGTGCGCGCCCTGCTGTACCAGGGCACCTCCCACGAGGACGAGGGGCGCTATCGCTACCTGCAGACTCGGGCGCTCCTCCGGCCGGAGGACAAGTACACCTTGCCCATCACCACCAACTTCAACTACGGCTGGCAGATGGGTAAGTGGACGCCCCAAAGCGAGGGAGCCTGTTGGGCTTGCCAACTTCCAGGTGGCGCCTGGAGATGTCCCAGAGCTAGAATTGACCCCCAGAGAATAGCGATCCCATTAGAAGAAGAAGAGTTTGGATTTATACCCCCCTTTCTCTCTTTAGCTTGGAGAGGAGACGTCTGAGGGGGGATATGATTGAAGTCTATAAAATTATGCATGGGATAGAAAATGTTGACAGAGAGAAATTGTTCTCTCTTTCTCACAATACTAGAACCAGGGGGACTCCATTGAAAATGCTGGGGGGAAGAATTAGGACTAATAAAAGGAAACACTTCTTCACGCCAACGTGTGATTGGTGTTTGGAATCTGCTGCCACAGGAGGTGGTGATGGCCACTCACCTGGATAGCTTTAAAAGGGGCTTGGACAGATTTATGGAGGAGAAGTCGATCTATGGCTCCCAATCTTGATCCTCCTTGATCTGAGATTGCAAATGCCTTAACAGTCCAGGTGATTGGGAGCATCAGTCGCAGAAGGCCATTGCTTTCACCTCCTGCACGTGAGCTCCCAAAGGCACCTGGTGGGCCACTGTGAGTAGCAGAGAGCTGGACTAGATGGACTCTGGTCTGATGTACGGAGTTCTTATGTATGGAGACACAAAGGCTTGTTCTTATGTACGGAGACACAAAGGGACTTACAAACTCCTTTCCCTTTCCCCCCCACAACAAACACCCTGTGAGGTGGGTGGGGTTGAGAGAGCTCCGAAAGGCCCAAGGTCACCCAGCTGGCATGTGTTGGAGCGCACAAGCTAATCTAGCTCGCCAGATAAACCTCCACAGCTGAAGTGGCCGAGCGGGGAATCAAACCCAGTTCTCTGGGTTAGAGAGCGCCTGCTCTTAACCATTACGCCACTGCTGCGTTACCATGCGGAAAATGGCTTTTTGGGAGGGTGGGCTTTATCGCATTACAGCCCACTGAAGTCCCCACCCAAATTCTGACCTCTTTTGGCTGCCCCTTCAAATCCTGAAGCTGCAGGTGATACTGAGGGGAGCTCTGAGGAATCCCCCCGATTAGTCCCCAATGTGTGGGACACATGGGTATTTGCCACTGCAAGTGTTTGGGAAGAGATGTGTGCCCGTGTTGTGAAGCTATGCCTCTCCATTCTTGTTCCCTCCACCTTCTTGTCTCTCCAGGAAACATGGCCCACACCTACGTGGCCCCCACACCCAAGTGCCGCATCGACAGCTTCTTCCGCAAGAACGGGGCCTTCTCTCTGTTGCACCCACGGGACGTGGCCCTCTGAGCAAGGCGTTCCTCTTGTGGCCGTGGCTGCAAACAGGATCCTACTGCCCTACCTTTTGAAATTCTGGCTTCCTGTTGTGACCTTTAACCTTTAAAAACCTTTAATGGCATAATTAAGAAAGACACTGTTATAAATACAATTACCAATGGAGTTAAGGTAGTTTGCTAATAACAGAACACCAAAAGTTAGCCGGCGCTTCCAATACTTCCGCAGTTTCATGATCTGATAGTTACCATAATGGGTGAATCCCAGAGGTGGGATCCAGCAGGTTCTCACAGGTTCCCGAGAGTGGGTTACTAATTATTTGTGTGTGCCGAGAGGGGGTTACTAACTGGTGATTTTGCCACGTGATTTTTGCCCTAGTTACGCCCCTCCTCTCAGCAGTAGCGCACAGAACTGGAAGCAGTCTAGCAGGAGGTGCACCGGCGTACGTGGCAGCTTGTGCCTGCGTGCATTCGTTTCCTGCCCAAGGACCAGCGCAGTGGCTGCCTCCTTGCCACAGCCCCTCCCAGGAATGCCCCGCCCCCGGAATGCCCGACCATGCCCTGTCATGTCCTGCCCAGCCCCATTGGCGCTACGCCACTGTTTGAATCCCACCACCATGGGAACCTGTTACTAAAATTTTTGGATCCCACCACTGATGAATCCGTATACTCAATGCAAGTTCTCAGCAACGGGTCTACAAATGCGAATGCGATTTTGGGCTGTATCAATGTGATTTAGGGCTGTATCAATAGGGGTATCGTGTCTAGATTGAGGGATGTAACTGTGCCTCTCTATTGTGCGCTGGTTAGACCTCACCTGGAATATTGTGTGCAGTTCTGGGCACCGCAATTCAAGAAGGATATTGACAAGCTGGAACGGGTCCTGAGGAGGGCAACCAAAATGGCAAAAGGTCTGGAATCCATGCCCTATGAGGGGAGACTTAGGGAGCTGGGGATGTTTTGTTTGGTAAAGAGAAGGTTAAGGGGGGACCTGATATTTGAAGGGATGCCATGTTGGTGAGGGAGCAAGCTTGTTTTCTGCTGTTCCAGAGACTAGGACCAGAAGTGATGGGTTCAAGGTGCAGGAAAAGAGATTCCACCTAAACATCAGGAAGAACTTCCTGACCGTCAGGGCTGTTCGACAGTGGAATTCACTGCCTCGGAGTGTGGTGGAGTCTCCTTCTTTGGAGGTTTTTCAACAGAGGCTGGATGAACATATGTCAGGAGTGCTTTGATTGCAGAAGATTGGACTTGATGGCCCTTGGGGGTCTCTTCCAACTCTGATTCCACGATTCCAGTCAGAAAAGGAACCCCCAAGTTCAAGAATGAGCTCTTTCATATTTGAAATGGCGAGAAGCAAGACAGGCCGCGAGCAGCGCTTTTGGGAGGAGCGTATGGCTGGGATCCACGGTCCGACTGAGCATTTAGGCCACCAGCAATACCCCGTTCAGGATAAAGATGACAGGAGGTTTGTGATTTCATCTACTGCTTCCTGGACTGTCTTTGTTCTAGAACGCTCCAGTTAGGTCCTGGTTCCTGCCTAGCTCTGTCCCCAAGGCACTCGGACCGAAGCGGAGCGTTCTAGAACAAAGGCGGTCCAGGAAGCAGTAGATGAAATCACAATCCTCCTGTCATCTTAAGGTATAAGAAGAAGAGTTTGGATTTATACCCCGCCTTTCTCTCCTGTAAGGAGACTCAAAGGGGCTTACAAACCCCTTTCCCTCCGCCCCTCCCCACAACAAACACCCTGTGAGGTGGGTGAGGCTGAGAGAGCTCAGAAGAACTGTGACTAGCCCAAGGTCACCCAGCTGACAAGTGTTGGAGCGGACAAGCTAATCTGGTTCACCAGATAAGCCTCCGCAGCTCAAGCGGCAATTCCTGTCCTTCACAGGGTCCATCCTCAAATCACCGGGAATTTCCCAACATGAAGAAGAGGAGTTTGGATTATACCCAGCCTTCCAGTCCTCTAAGGGGACTCAAAGGGGCTTACAAACTCCTTCCCCTTCCTCTCCCCACAACAGACACCTGGTGAGGCAGGTGGGGCTGAGAGAGTTCGGAGAGAACTGTGACTAGCCCGAGGTCAACCAGCAGGAATGTGGAAACACACCTGGTTCACCAGATAAGCCTCAGCCACTCAGGTGGAGTGGGGAATCAAACCAAGTTCTCCAGATTAGAATCCACCTGCTCTTAACCACAACACCAGGTTGGCTCAGCAGGCTTCACGTGGAGGAGCAGGGAAACAAATCTGGTTCACCAGCTAAAGAGTCCGCCAATCACGTGTGGGGAATCTAACCTGGTTTTCCAGATTAGAATCTGCAGCTGACGTGGAGAAGCCGGGCATTGAATCCACTTCTGCAGACAATTAAGAGCCAACTGCTCTTAACTATGACACCACGAATGTTCAAAATCTCTTTTCAGACGGGCGTGTCGGGCGGAGCAGGCTCCCCTGCTAGGCAGCCAATGCACTTCCTTGCTTGAAGCGGGGAGAAACACCTGCCAAGCAACACTGACAGACAGCCCTGCTGGTATAATGCCGGTCTCCCCATCTTCTCAAGTAGGCCCGCACCCTTGCAGCTCTGACGTCAGGGGCGTAACGAGGCAAACTGTAGCCCTGGGCAAAACCTGAGTTGGATGCCCCCCCCCCCATGGGCGGCCACTCCACCACGACCAAATTTCTTTTGCACCAGGACATTGGTGCCTGCAGGGGGTGCATTTTCAGACATAGCAGCACCAAAATTTCAGCATATCATCAGGAGACTGCCCTTATGCTACCCCCCAGGTTTGGTGAGGTTTGGTTCAAGGAGTTCAAAGTTATGGACTCCCAAAGGGAGTGCCCCATCCCCATTGATTCCAATGGGAGCTAATAGGAGATGGGGGCGACAGTTTTGAGGGTCCATAATTTTGACCCCCCTGAACCAAACTGCACCAATCCTGGGGGGGTATCATTAGGGAAGTCTCCTGATGAGACCCTGAAAGTTTTGAGACTGTGCCTTCAGAAATGTACCCCCCCCCCCACAGCCTGCAACCCCCATTGACAGCAATACAGAAAACTCAATGCAGAACAAAGATTCTTGGGCAAATTTCTGGGATGTTCCTGCAGGGGGCGCATTTTTGGATGTATCAGCACCAAAATTTCAGGTGTTATCTGGAAACTGTCCTGATGGGACCCCCCAAGTTTGGTGCAGTTTGGTTTAGGGGGTCCAAAGTTATGGACCCTCAAAGGGGGTGCCCCATCCCCCATTCTTTGCTAAGGAGATAGGGGCTACCCTTTTGAGGGTCCATAACTTTGGACCCCCTAAACCAAACTGCACCAAACTTGGGGGGTGGCAGAAGGACAGTCTCCCGATGATATGCTGAATTTTTGGTGCTGCTAGCCTAAAAACTGCGCCCCCTGCAGGCAACAAACGGAAAACCACTAAAAATACCCAAAAACGAACCCTGCATTTTGATGCCCCCCACAAGGTGGTGCCCTGGGCAGCTGCCCACCTTGCCCAGTGGGCATTACGCCCCTGTCTGACATGGTGGGGAGAACCACAAAACGGCTGCCACAGGAAGCTCAGTAACTTCAACCACACCGTTGTGGTGTGGCAGTAGCTGCTGCCAAAGCAATGTTTATTTTAAAATCTGAATACAACCAATGAAATCTATGTCAACACATCAGAAGCCTTGCTGGGCAAGAGCCTCCACGTCCCCACTCACGTTCTAAAAACACTTGGCAGAAAAGGTGTTGGGGAAGGCGGCATCGTGCCCAGGAGCACTGTATCAATGTGTTGTTGGGGACTTCTGTATTAATGTACGGCTAGGCTCCAAAGAAGAGTGTGTATCACTTATTGCATGTACCCTGTTTCCCCGAAAATAAGACATCCCCTGAAAATAGGACGTAGTAGAGGCTTTGCTGAAGTGCTAAATATAAAGCATCCCCTGAAAGTAAGACGTAGCAAAGTTTTTGTTTGGAAGCATGCCCGACGAACAGAACACCAGAGCATGCAGCTGTGGAGCGGAAAAATAAGACATCCCCTGAAAATAAGACAAAAATTAATATAAGACACTGTCTTATTTTCGGGGAAACGCGGTAACACCCTGCTGTGATTTGGGCAGACGGAACAAGGGCTCTGCTACTTCCCCCGCCTTTTGCCGGAAACCTCCGAAGAGCATTTAATAACATTCTTCCAAGGTGTTGTGGGGTTTCCGGGCTGTATGCAGAGGTGGGATCCAGCAGGTTCTCACCAGTTCCCGAGAGGGGGTGACTAATTATTTGCGTGTGCCGAGAGGGGGTTACTAATTGGGTCTGCTTTTCCGTTAGAAATCCCATTAGGTCCAAAAATCGTAAAGTCCTGTTGTTTCCTATGTGGCTGGTTAGCGAAGGTAGAAAACGGGATAATTCTCCCTGTTGGGCTGTTTTAGAAACATGTTTTAGAAATATGGTAAAGTTCCCTGTTTAAGGAAAGTCTCCTTCTTTTGATTTCTAGAAACAAAATTAAGTATTTGAAAGTATTAAGTGTTTGACAGGCAGTCAATTAGAGAAGTAATTGTTTTTGTTGGCAGTAGACAATAGGACTTGCTATAATGAGTTTAAATTATGGACAGAAAGATACCAGCTGGAAATCAGGAACTTTTTTTTACAGTAACAGAGAAATTATTAATGCCCCGCCCCCGGAATGCCCAGCCACGCCCCCGCCGTGCCCCGCCCATCCCCATTGGCGCTATGCCACTGTTTGAATCCCACCACCATGGGAACCTGTTATTAAAATTTTTGGATCCCACCACTGGCTGTATGGCCATGTTCCAGTAGCATTTTCTCCTGAGGTTTCGCCTGTATCTGTGTCTGGCATCTTCAGAGGTGCTTGAGGCGCAAAGTTTGGTGAGGCTCTAGGGGGAAAGGAGAAATGGACAGCCCTGCACCTCTCTGTGTATCTGGTGTGGCAGGAGCGTCACTGTTAAAAAGGCACTCCTTGGCAGACAGTGGCCCTTTCTGCACCAACTTCTTAGAACATTTCGTGGCAGTAAAGAAAACATTTTCTCCATGGAGTTCCACATCCCCCCCCCCTTTGGTTCCCAAAATGTTTTATTTCCAGCTTCAAAATATCTTCATTGAATCCCCTTTAAAAATAATTCTTTGGGCTGCAACATTTTCAAAATGTCTTCACTCCTGTACAGTCTCTTTAAGACGTTTTCCACGCCTCTCTGCCATTCCTGAGCTTCCTCGTGTGAGCTCCCAAAGGCACCTGGTGGGCCACTGCGAGTAGCAGAGAGCTGGACTAGATGGACTCTGGTCTGATCCAGCTGGCTCTTTCTTATGTTCTTAAGGCCATTGCTTTCACCTCCTGCCTGTGAGCTCCCAAAGGCACCTGGTGGGCCACTGTGAGTAGCAGAGAGCTGGACTAGATGGACTCTGGTCTGATCCAGCAGGCTCTTTCTTATGGTCTTATGTTCTTATGAGCCGTTTTCTGAGTTCAGTCCCCCTTCTCCGCCTGTTTTTTGCTCATTTTTGTAAGGTTTTTTTTAATTGGGGCGGGGGGAATGTTCAGGACACCAATTATAGGCGGTATGGAGAAGTGCAGCACGAAGCGGCGTTGAAACATTGATTCATCCAACTAACTAAACCAACTAAAAAAAAGGGAAAAATGTAATGGTGGCCATGAATCATTTGGAGGGGGTTAGTGTAGACATACATTGTGGTAAAGGGGTGGTGGTGGTTGAAAATGTTTTCCAAAAGCATTGTCGAAGGCTTTCACGGCCGGAATCACTGGGGTGCTGTGTGGTTTCCGGGCTGTACGGCCGTGTTCTAGCAGCATTCTCCCCGGGCGTTTCGCCTGCATCTGTGGCTGGCATCTTCAGAGGATCTGATAACTTTTCCAAAAGTTTTTGGGTGATTTGTACAGAAAAGGCCATTATGGGGTCCTCTAAAGGCCAAATCTGCCCCTCAGGAGGTGTGTCCCACAATCTACCCCCACACCTGCCCCTGTTGGCATTTCACCTCTGGGTTTCCCATGCAATAAGAAGTGAGTTTTAGGGTCTGGTCTGGAAAGATGGGCTCGGTGGTGCCCTTTCCTGTTTTTCCCAATTTAGGTACATATTATAGTCGGCCATTCTCACTGTGATACAGGACAGATTACAAGAAGAAGAAGAAGAAGAGTTTGGATTTATATCCCCCCTTTCTCTCCTGCAGGAGACTCAAAGGGGCTGACAATCTCCTTGCCCTTCCCCGCTCACAACAAACACCCTGTGAGGTGGGCGGGGCTGAGAGAGCTCCGAGAAGCTGTGACTAGCCCAAGGTCACCCAGCTGGCGTGTGTGGGAGTGCCCAGGCTAATCTGAATTCCTCAGATTTAAAACAGGTTTAAAGGTTTAAAGAAAAAGACTAGACATTTCAGTCCATTGCTGATGCTGGGCTTTTATTTATCTAACCCGGACATTTGTCCTCTCCTGCCAAGTTCCCTGATCTATTCGGCCAAAGTTATTTTTAATATACATGTTAAAAATCTGGCTTCTTTATGATTCCTTCCCCTCCCTTTTATTTTTGGCGAGCTGCGGATGTGTAAGAGCGCACCTTCCTGTAGAGTCACAAAAGCATTTTTCTTAAACCTGCATTTTCAATCCTATCAGAAGACGAAACACATCTGTCTGGGAACACCATAGAACTCAAAATCTGTGCCGAAAGAGTGCTGTCTTTGGTTCTGCTCAAAGTCCTGGGGGAAATGATGGGGACTGAATGGGGGACTCCTGGCACCAGAGATTCCGCACTTAACTGGAATCGAGCTGAGTTTGAGCGTGGTTCCCTGAAAAAGTAGGGTGAAGCTGGTACAAAACCACGTCGATCCCAGTGGTTGTGCGGAGCACTTAGGTCGAACGCAGCTCGAACTTAGGTCAATAACTCAAGTGCAGAATCGACCCAGGTGCTCAGGAGCAGCAGCAGCAGAAGGCCATTGCTTTCACATCCTGCACGTGAGCTCCCAAAGGCACCTGGTGGGCCACTGCGAGTAGCAGAGAGCTGGACTAGATGGACTCTGGTCTGATCCAGCAGGCTCGTTCTTATGTTCTTATGACTTGTGCTTTAGTTTGTCCTGAACTACCCGGTCCATATGTAGTGGTGGAAGAAGAAGAGGAGTTGGATTTACACCCCCCCTTTCTCTCCTGTAAGGAGACAAAGGGGCTTACAATTTTCTTTCCCTTCCCCCCCCCCCACAACAAACACCCTGTGAGGTGAGTGGGGCTGAGAGAGCTCTGAAGAACTGTGACTAGCCCAAGGTCACCCAGCTGGCATGTATTGGGAGTACACAGGCTAATCTGGTTCCCCAGATAAGCCTCCACAGCTCAAGTGGCAGAGCAGGGAAATCAAACCCAGTCCTCCAGATTAGAGTGCACCTGCTCTTAACCACTGCACCACGCTAGAAGTGGCTACACAGCACGCTGTCACCTTTGGGAGCCCCAGAGGGTCACACACAACTTGTGAGTGCAAACTCCTCCTTCCTTGCTGTGCAGAACTTTCAGTTTTGCCTGGAGCCAAATGCGCAAACCTCTGGAGGCAGGAGGTCAGTGTTTTAGATGCGTGCGTTCTAAGTCAAAAGCGGCATCCATCTCCTGGAAGCCAAGTCTAAGAAGTTCTCTGTCAGGCTGGAGCCTGGCAACAGAGGGATCTGGGTTTGCAGGAACGGGAGGGGGAGTTGGCAGGGGCGGAGCAAGGGGGAACTGCACCTGGGACACGTGTGCGCCCCGCACCCCTGCCATGCCCCCTAAACGCCCTTGCCACACCCCTGCAGGGGCACATGCCTGGTGCGTGTGCACCCCCTGTCCCCTTGGCGCTACGCCATTGGGAGTTGGGAGACAGTGGTGAACAGTTACTTTCACTTTGCCAGGTAGGGGTGCCCGTGGCCAAATGACTTATCTCAGCAGTGGCGTAGGAGGTTAAGAGCGCGTGTATCTAATCTGGAGGAACCGGGTTTGATTCCCAGCTCTGCCGCCTGAGCTGTGGAGGCTTATCTGGGGAATTTAGATTAGCCTGGGCACTCCCACACATGCCAGCTGGGTGACCTTGGGCTAGTCACAGCTTCTCGGAGCTCTCTCAGCCCCACCCACCTCACAGGGTGTTTGTTGTGAGGGGGGAAGGGCAAGGCGATTGTCAGCCCCTTTGAGTCTCCTGCAGGAGAGAAAGGGGGGATATAAATCCAAACTCTTCTTCTTCTTCTTCTTCATGGCTGGCCTTGAGTCCATGATGATTATGTTCCTTCCAGCTATGCTTTGTAGTCGAGGATAGAACACGGGAACCGAGGGGGGGAGGGCGAAACTATGGGTTGATGTATTGCGAGTGGACAAAGACCATTTCAGAATCGGCTTTGAGCTTCTTGCCTGCGCTGTCTGCCAACAAAGACTTTTGGACCAAGTGTTACAGAGTCTGAACTGAGTTTCAGATCCAGGGCTTGAGACGCTCCAGCTAGGTCCAGATCTGGAAGGGGGCAGGTAGAAGTGGGGGGGCCGTCTTCTCTGTTCAGTCGCCTCCCGGCTCTCTTGGCTCAGGACTCTCCTCCCCGGGGGCCACCAGCGGATCCAGCAGCTCCTTGAAGCACATTGTGTTCCTGTGGAGGGGGGAGAGATTGGTGATGGTTAGCACAGCGCAGCGACAGCCACTCACGGAGGCGACTTTACAAATGAATATGAGAGACATCTGTCAATGGCTATTAGTTAAGACAGCTAAGCGTGGTGTAGCGGTTAACAGCGGGTGCACTCTAATCTGGAGGAACCAGGTTTGATTCCCCATTCTGCCACTTGAGCTGTGGAGGCTTATCTGTTGAACCAGATTAGCTTGTGCATTCCAGCACATGCCAGCTGGGTGACCTTGGGCTACTCAGTTCTTTGGAGCTCTCTCAGCCCCACCTACCTCACAGGGTGTTTGTTGTGGGGGTGGGGGAAAGGAAATGAGATTGTAAGCCCCTCAGAGTCTCCTTAGAGGAGAGAAAGGAGGGATATAAATCCAACTCTTCTTGAGGTCCTGAGATCGAACAGGTAAGTAGCATCCCAGACTAGGTAGACCATGGGGTCTGATCCAGCAGGGCCCTTCTTACGGTCAACCATAATTAAGGCTAACATGTTGTGATGGAATAGTACTGTAAAACTAGCAAAATCACACATGACTGTGAGAAGCATCTTTGCCTTTTGATCTCCTGGAGGGAGGACAGGAAGCCATGCAGAGGTGCCAGGATGAAACTTCAAAGGCCTAAATTACCTCGTGACCTGAACAGAGTTTTCCCGAGAAGGGGAAAACAAAAAGGTTTTGCAATTCCATCTTGAGACGTGGTCAGAGGAGCATCTCGGGGCCCATGGGTTCCCGGAATGGGGACAAAGAACCAAAAGGAATGTAATCAGCTGAGCAATCTCTTAACTGCATTTATGTTTTATTTCTTTGGTTTCTGTTTTTCAATAAAAATCGTCGAGACCTCAGCTGGTTGGAGTCATTGGAGAAAAGGACCCAAAGGATTTTACTGAAACAAGCGTGGCTCTCCCAGGCTTGCTTTCATGATATATGTCCGTGGTGGCGAACCTTTGGCACTCCAGATGTTATAGACTACAATTCCCATCAGCCCCTTCCAGCATGGCCAATTGGCCATGCTGGAAGGGGCTGATGGGAATTGTAGTCCATAACATCTGGAGTGCCAAAGGTTCGCCACCACTGAATACGTTAACCTGAATGACCTCATAATGGTTGTTGAGCTACATTTCCCAGTGATGGGCCAAAGGCTTTTGGAAAACTCTGACTTTCCTCTCTGATGAGTTGGAGGCAATTAAAGAGAGAGGACACCTTTTCTCAAGGCTGTTGGCCCCCTCTAAGTGAAATAGCCAACGATCTTGCTCAGCATAAGACAGCAGTTTCTGCACTCAGCACAGGCTTTTGAGTACTCCTCTAACTCTGGCACCTGAGGCTAATGCCCAGCGGTCCCAACAGCGTTGACTGCACCTTACAAGCTGGTCTGCATAGCTGTTCCATTATCTCTATTCAAAAGATATTTCAATCCGGAAGATAGAGATAGAGTTCAACAAGATCTGAACGCACTGGAAAAGCAAGCAGAGGTGAATAAGATGCAATTCAACAAGGACAGGTGCAGCCTTCTATATCTGGGTGACGAAAATGAGGATCGTGCAGACTGAATGGGAATTTCTTGGTAGCTGTGAGTGCGAACAGGATCTTGACGAACGGGTGGACAGTAAGTTAAACATATGCAGACAGTTTGATGCAGCAGCAGAAAAGGCTAATGCGATCTTGGGGGTGTATCAACAGGGACATAACATCCAAATCACAAGAAGTCATAGTCCTGCTGCACACGAAATTGGTCGGGCCTCACCTGGAGTATTGTGTACAGTTTTCAAGCCTCACAGCAAAAAAAAAGGACGTAGATGGAATGGAGCAGGTGCAGAGGAGACCACGAGGACGGCCAGGGGCCTGGAGCAAAGGTGTAATGCCCACTGGGCAAGGTGGGCAGCTGCCCAGGGCATCACCTTGTGGGGGGCACCAAAAATGCAGGTTTTGTTTTTGGATATTTTTAGTGGTTTCTGTTTTTGGCCCGTAGGGGCGCAGTTTTAGGCACTAAAATTCCCAGTGTATCATCAGGTATCTGTCCTTATGCTACCCCCCCCAAGCTTCGGTGAAGCTTGGTTCAGGGAGTCCAAACCGTTGCGGACTCCCCAAAGGGTGTCTTCTATCCCCCATTGTTTCCAATGGGAGCTAATAGGAGATGGGGGCTACACCTTTGAGGGTCCATAACGTTGTCCCCCCTAAACCAAACTGTACCAAAACTTGGGGCTAGCATAAGGACAGTCTCCTGGATGCATACGCTGAAATTTTGGTGGCACATGTCTAAAAATGCACCTTCCTGCAGGCACCAATAATGACCTGGTGCAAAAAAATTTTTTGGTCGTGGTGGGGTGGCCATGGGGCAAAATCCAACTCAGCTTTTGCCCAGGGCTCCAGTTCTGCTCCTCGCTGTTACGCCCCCCCCCCCCCCCGGCCTGGGAGGAAAGGCTGGGGTGCTTGGGTGGATGCTTCAATCGGAGAAGAGAGGAGGCTGAGGGCTGGACTCTCCTGAAGTATTTAGTAGTTGGTGTGCTGGGAGCCTTCCCGAGCTAAAGCGGTCAGAATTCTGGTAGCAGTCTTCTCCTGACGCTTTCGCTTCTGCACCGCATTCAGATCCTCTTGAAGATGCCAGCCACAGATGCGGTATGAACGCCAGGAGAGAAATGCTGCATAGAACACGGGGCCATACAGCCCGGAAAACCACACACAGCACCTAAGGCGATTCCGGCCGTGAAAGCCTCTCTACAATATATTATTTAAAGGGCCGTCACTCAGAGGAGGGCAGGGAGCGGTTCTTGTTGGCAGCAGAGGATACGACTTGCAATAATGGGTTTGAATTATGGAAAGGTATCAGCTGGATATTAGGAATCATAGATTTACAGCAAGAGTAGTTCTGCGGTGCGATGGGCTGCCTCCAGGGAGTGTGGTAGGAACCCTTGTCCCTCGCTCATCATTGAGCAGGGGGCTCAGACTAGGATGTATTCTGTTTGAATCCCCATTCCAACTCTTTAGTTTGGAGAAGAGACGTCTGAGGGGGGGATATGATTGAAGTCTATAAACTCACGCAAGGGGTAGTGAAAATGCTGACAGAGAGACATTTTTTCTCTTTCTCACAATACTCAGAAACCTAGGGGGCATCCATTGAAAATGCTGGGGAAGAATTAAGACTAATAAAAGGGAAACATTTATTCATGGAACGTGTGATTGGTGTTTGGAATATGCTGCCACAGGAGGTGGTGATGGCCACTCACCTGGATAGCTTTAAAAAGGGCTTGGACAGATTTATGGAGGAGAAGTCGATCTATGGCTACCAATCTTGATCCTCCTTGATCTGAGAGATTGCAAATGCCTTTAGCAGACCAGGTGATCGGGAGCAGCAGCAGCAGAAGGCCATTGCTTTCACATCCTGCACGTGGAGCTCCCCAAAGGCACCTGGTGGGCCACATTGCGAAGTAGCGAAAAGAGAGCTGGACCAGATGGACTCTGGTCTGATCCAGCAGGCTAAGTTCTTATGTTCTTATGTTCTTATGGATTTGCAATTTGTAAACCAGCCTTGGCATTATTATGGATAGCCATGATTCTGCCCCTCAGGAGATTGAGGGGAGCAGCCCACCTCCCAAGCCATCTCTCCCTCTTGACTGCATGACATAATGCTCGTTCTGCCAGCTTCACAGTCTCCGCAAGTGCGCTCACGGCCAGTCTTCATCCAGCCTTGTCCTGCTGGGGCCAAAGCGTGACCATCAGCTAGCTGCCACTGGAGCCCACCACGGCCATCGGACTTCTCTGACCCCCCCTGCAAAGGTCTTGTATTTGCCTGGCGCAGTGCGGGATATCCTCAGAGAACTGCCTTTGGCTGCTAGGAAGGATGGCACTTGCCTTTTGTGTTAAAGCGGACACCTGGACAATAGCTTGGGTATGTGATTAGTATATTGTCCACCTAACGCACCAGCTGATACCTTGCCAAACCTATTGGATGCTGCAAACCATTGCGGCTCCCTGAGAGCCAGCGTGGTGTAGTGGTTAAGAGCAGGTGGATTCTAATCTGGAGAACTGGGTTTGATTCCCCCCACTCCTCCACCCGAAAGTGGCAGAGGCTTATATCTGGTGAACCACAGATGTAAGTTTCCCCACTCCTTCAGCATTCCTGCTGGGTGACCTTGGGCTAGTCCACAGCTCTTCTGAACTCTCAGCCTCGCCACAAGGTGTCCTGCTGTGGGGGAGAGGAAGGGAAAGGAGCTTGTAAGCCACCTTGAGTCTCCTTACAGGAGAGAAAGGTGGGGTATAGATCAAAAATCTTCTTAATAATAATCCTAGATAATTTTGATGTTGCCTCTTTTCCATGGTGACCTTTGGGCTCTCACAGCTTGTAACAAGTCCCACACATGAAAGGGACCATACTCTGAGTTTGATCTTCACTATAGGGATAGATATTGGCCCAATACAAATTGAGAAAGTGCCATGGTTGGACCAGCGTGCCTTGGAGACCTGTCTGTGCATCCCACGCGTGCTCTGTATAGGTGGCGAGTGGGTTTTACTCGTGCGTGAGTCAGAGGGATCCTTTGCTCTCCAGAACGCTTCCGCATGGGATTCCTGGATGCCTCCCAGTGACCTCCTTAAAGTGGCAGGCCGGCTCTCGAGAGCTCCTCTACTGTAGATCAAGCGCCCGGCGTCCCTCCGCCTAAATTCTGGTAACGTCCAGCTCCCTGGTATACCAGGGAGCTGAGGAGGAAGAAACGAGAACTGAGACCACTAGAGCAAACTTGGAGGAAGTTTCACAGGGGGAGTCACACAAACAACGCAACTATGACTATTGAAGTGGGTTCCAGGCTTTTGCAGTTGGGTGGATTGGGAGAGAAAAAGGCCCACAAATGTGGTCCCCAAGTGCCTGGGAATCGCTGCTCAAAATTATCAAGGGGGAGACCCCCTACCTTCCTTCTCCCCCCCCCCCGCTGCAGATACATAAGCAGATAAGGGATTCTACCTGGTCCAGGTGTTCCGTGGGGGATGGCCACCGCTCTGCCGGGCTGCCTCCCAAAATGTCATCCTCAGATTTGCGATGCTTGGCAATGGACAGTCTCTCCTGGAACTGGAAACAGAGAGAGGATTGTTCTGGAAGGCTTTCAAGGGTACGGACCTCCACTGGTTCTGGATGGCTTTTCCGGCTGTGTGGCTGGGCCGGGTCTGGCGTGGTCTTGTTCCTAACTGCTCTCGTCACTTCTGCATCTGTGGCTGGCATCTTCAGAGGTGTATCACAGAAGGAAGTCTGTTCCTGCGCTGTGTCCAGGTCAGTCTCAGAGTGGGTTTCCCTCATGGATTCACGATAAATATATACAATACAATGCAAATATACAAAAATACAATATAGGAGCAGCAGTGGCGTAGGAGGTTAAGAGCTCGTGTATCTAATCTGGGGGAACCGGGTTTGATTCCCCGCTGTCGCCTCCTGAGCTGTGGGAGGCTTCTCTGGGGAATTCAGGATTAGCCTGGGCACTCCCACACACGCCTAAAGCTGGGTGACCTTGGGCTAGTCACAGCTTCTGAGCTCTCTCAGTCTCCGCACCTACCTCGGCTACAGGGTGTTTGTTGCAGGGGAAGTGCAAGGAGATTGGTCAGCCTCTTTGAGTCTCCTGCAGGAGAGAGAAAGGGGATATAAATCCAAACTCTTCTTCTTCTTCTATAATCAGTCGCAGGGTCTAGAAGCAACTCCAGCAAATATTGAGCTAGTGCAGGGGTCTGCAACCTGCGGCTCTTCAGATGTTCATGGACTACAAATCCCATCAGCCCCTGAGCTAGTGAGAATTTAACAGAGACCATTTGACCGTCATATCAACCAAATAGTCTGAAAAGGGATAAGGAAACTAAGGCAGGCCGGCTAAGCTGGATAAATGCCGCCATTGCCTTTGACCAGTGGTGGGATCCAAAAATTTTAGTAACAGGTTCCCTTGGTGGTGGGATTCAAACAAAGTGTATGTGTAGCCTCTAATGGCGGTTGGCGGGCTAACGACACGGGCGTGGCCGGGCATTCCAGGGGCGGGCATTAATAATTTCTGTTACTGTACAGCAAAACTCTTACTGTAAAACAAAAAAAAAAGTTCCTAATTCTCCAGCTGGTATCTTTCTGTCCATAATTTAAACTCATTATAGCAAGTCCTGTCGTCTCCTGCCGACAGAAACAGCTACTTCTCCTCTAATTGACTGCCTGTTAAATACTTAATACTTTCAAATACTTAATTTTGTTTCTAGGAAATCAAAAGAAGTTGAGACTTCTTTCCTTAAACAAGGAACTTTTACCCTATTTCTAAAACATCATGTTTTTAAAACAGCCCAACAGGGAGAACACTTATCCCGCTTTCTACCTTCGCTGCCAATCCAGCCACATATAGGAAACAACAGGATCTGTATGATTTTTGGGAACCTACTGGGATTTCTAATGGAAAATGCAGACTCCAGTTAGTAAACCCTCTCGCACAATAACAAATAATTAGGTAACCAACTCTCGAACCAAGGAGAACTCCGTTGATCCCCCCACCTCTGCCTTTGACCGTTGGCCGGGCGGCATAGTGCCATCTTCCAGGCCCTGCAGAACCGTGACAAGCAAAGGAGAAAAGCAAACGACCTCTAACAAGGGCAGGCTGGGCATCGTCTGCATTCAGAGGCGGGCCAAGGCAGGGCAAGGACGAACTCACCCGCAGGGACTGCCGCTCCTTATCGCGTCGGTGCCGGAGCTCTCCCTCGGCCCGAAGTTCTGCCAGCTGCTTCAGCGCCTCCTCTTGCTCCTGCCGAGAGAGCCAGATGAAGGCTTTCTCCCGGCGCGGCGGCCGAGGGGACGGCAACTACAGGTGAGGAAAGCAAAAGGTGAGCCAGGGCAGGGGCGAGGGCACAAAATGCTGCGTGTTCGAAAGCCACATTGTGGTGTGTTGTCGGATCAGATAGGGTCACCATTGTCTTCCAGAAGTCCTGTAGCCTGCAGAGGGATCATACCGGTTTCATCAGACCCTGCCAGCAAATGGCCATGCTGGCAGGGTCTGATGGGAATTGTAGTCCATGGACATCTGGAGAGCTGCAGGTTGCAGACCCGTGGACCAGGTTTGGATCCCTGCTCTGATTTGGAAGCTCGCTGGGTGACCTTGGGCCCGTCACATGTTCTCAGCCTAAGCTACCTCACAGGGCTGTCGTGAGGAGAGGAGAATGATAGAAGCTGCTTCCGGTCCTCGCTGAGGTGAAAGATGGAGTGTAAATAAAGTGAATGAAATAAATTACTAGGCCGAAGGAATGGGCTTTAGCCGGGGTTGCCAACTCTGTCTTGGGAAATTCCTGGAGATCTGGGGGTGGAGCCTTGGGAGGGCGTGGTTTTGAGAGGGGAGGAGTCTTAGCGGGATACAATGCCACTGAGTCCGTCATCCAAAGCAGCCAAGTTCTCCAAGGGAACGGATCTCTGTAGTCTGACAATCAGTGTAATTTCGACAGGAGTCTCGGCCCTACATGGAGTTTTGCAACTCCAGGCACCAGAGGCGTTCCTCCCATTGGGCAAAGTGGACAGTTGCCCAGGGTGCCCCCTTGTGGTGGGCGCCAAAAATGCAGGTTCGTTTGTGAGATTGTTTTGTATTTTCAATGTTTTTTCTGTTTTAGGCCTGCAGGGGGCGTGCAGTTTTAGTTAGTGAGTTAGCAGCACCAAAATTCTCAGGGATTTTTCAGGAGATTCATCCTGATCACATCACTTCCAGGTTTGGTGTGAGGTTTGGTTAGGAGTCCAAAGTTATGCGGGCTCCCAAAGGGAGTGCCCTATCCCCCCATTGTTTCCAATGGGAGCTAATAGGAGATGGGGCTACACCTTTGAGAGTCCATAACTTTGGGACTCTACTTAACCAAACTTCACCAAACCTGGGTGGTATCATCAGTAGAGTCTCAATGTAAGATACTCGTAATTTTGGTGCTGCTATCTTAATAATCGCGACTCCTGGACAGCAGGCACCCCCCTGCTGTGTTCAGGGATTTGGAAGCTTGGGGCATGTTCTATAATGTGATGGTGACTTTGGAACAACCTGGTGGAAAAAAATCATTGTTTGGTCATGGTGGGGGAGGGTGGCCGCCTATGGAGGGGCATCAAACTCACGTTTTGCCCAGGGCTCCAGTTTGCCTAGGTACACCACTGCCAGGCACCCAGTGAATTAAGACGAGAGCTGATCTGACCACTAGACATCTTTGTCTGAGTCCAATCCGACATTGGGGTCACCCACCACCCTCCTTTTCCCATGTCTCAGGGCGTAGCCCTGCCCATAACTTGCAGCCTAAGACTTCACTGCTCTGTGGGGGCTGGAACTGCAGGTGAGGGAAAGGCACCTTGTGCATGTTCAGAGGAGCTCTTGCCCTTATGTCTCATTCGGCCTTGGGTTCGGGCACCACACACATTTTTATAATCTTATTGTTATATATACTGTACTGATGCTGCTAGTTTTACGAATTTTGTAATTTGTTTTAACCTGCTCTAATTTATTTTATTTTGTGTGGATACGAGCTTTGGCCATTGTATGCAATACCGCACCGGTTTAGTGTATACCGGCCTCGAGATTCTTCTGGGTGGGCGGCTATAAATCTGATATATAAAGAAATAAATAAAATTCAACATGATCAGCGTTTTGGGCCATTCGACCATCTGCCTGGCAATTCCTTCTTGGCTTGGCCAAGCCGTTCCTGACTGTTCTGCAGATCAGCAATCTCTGCGGGTCAAAAACAGAACGTCACAAATCTAGGACCCCGGCCCTGTGTTTCCAGCATCCTTACCGGCCGGGCCCTGGGCTCCTCCTGACCCTCTGGCTGGGTGGGCTCCGGAGCCCCTTCTGTGGGCACGTCCTCATCTTGGGCCTGCTGCGAGGAGAGAATCAAATGCATGCGCAGGATTAGGTTGGGATGGAGGCAATTTCTTCTCCCGTTGCCAGCACTGTGACAACAAACCTGAAGGAATTACAGTGGAACCTCGGTTTTCATTGGTAATCCGTCCAAAAAGAATCGATGAAAACCGAAACCGATGAAAACCGAGGCAAACTTTTCCATAGGAATCAATGTAAATCCAATTAATCCGTTCTGGGCACTCCAAAAAACAAACCAAAAACACATTTTTTGGTGAATAAACCTAGTGTTTAATGCTGAAAACAGGAACAAACGATCACACTAGGACCAGCTTCAGAGCCAGTGGACCAACGTCGCACCAGAAAGCTGTCCAAAGAGGTCTGTTTCTGACGCCTCTTTCAGATTTGTCTGAAATGGGGCAAGACATTGCTTCAGTTAAACAAGTTGCAGACACGGCGTGCAACAGCTTTGTCCGGGTGATTTTTCTCCACAAACCCCTGCACCTGACTGCAAATCGATGAAAACCGAGGCAAATCGATGAAAACCGAGACAATTTTCACTGAAAAAATCGATGAAAACTGAAACCGATGAAAACTGAAGGCAATGAAAACTGAGGTTCCACTGTATTCAGCTTTTCCCCTACAGACAATTAGCTTAACGTAATCCATCAAGGAGGGAATTGATTTCTAGCATTGCTGTGAGTCGGAACCTGGCCACACCCAGCCATAAACTGCCCCCCCCCCCCATACTACATGTGGCATTGGGTGGGGGGAGGCACAGCTCAACGCTGGGCAGTTCTTGCCCTGGGCACCATCCCTGATTGGATATGGTAAATGTTTATCAGAATTTCAAAGGATCATCAGTAGACTTTCCAGACATTAGGGGCACGCCGGTCCTTGATAGCTCTTCATTTCTACGGCAGGAACAACCTGAATAAATTATGCAAAATGAGCAAACAGACAAACTTGCTATACATGCATATTTCATTCAAGTGGAAGAAGGCAGGCTTTCTTTAGAGAGCTCTGAAGTCAGCTTGGCGTTAGCCTTTTAGGTGTCCGGTGGCGATCATATCTCCAGAGCGGATCATACTCTCCACCAGTTTCGCCAGCATACACTGGGCTGCCAAGCAGGGGCTGATGGGAATTGTAGTCCATAACATCTGGAGTGCCAAAGGTTCACCACCACGGACCTAGGTCATTCTGGCTCCACCTGCGGAAAGTCCCTGGTTCGGTCTCTAGCAGCTGTGTTTAAAGAGGAGCAGGTATGGGCAAACAGGTGTTTCTGCCACTGACCCTGCAGGGCAGCTGCCAGTTGAGTAGACAATACTGACTTTGATGGAATAACGGTCTTAGTAGATATAAGGGAGGCTTCGTGTGATCGGTTCTAGCCACCTGCAGGACTGGGCAGGCATCTGGAAAGGGTCAAGGAGTTAATTTTCTTGCCTTGGCAACAATCGCTCCAGGACAAAGTGTCGGAATATGCAAGTGTCAGTCACAACTCAAACATGAAAGAGTTAACTGTGTGTATGTTAATTAGTCACTGAAGTCACAGTTTTATGACCAGTCTATTGATTAGCTATTGGTCAGCAAGTCAGACCCAGGTATTGTGCACCGGTCACCGTAGGCAAAATTGATAAAGTATGTTTCTTTGTTAGAAGACATGCTCTCTCTTAGACACCACGATGTGACCACAGGAGATAATCACTATGTAACAGGAGAAGTCGATCTATGGCTCCCAATCTTGATCCTCCTTGATCTCTGATTGCAAATGCCTTAGCAGACCAGGTGCTCAGGAGCAGCAGCAGCAGAAGGCCATTGCTTTCGCCTCCTGCCTGTGAGCTCCCAAAGGCACCTGGTGGGCCACTGCGAGTAGCAGAGTGCTGGACTAGATGGACTCTGGTCTGATCCAGCTGGCTTGTTCTTATGTTCTTAACTAAGGCCCCTTCTGCACACACAAAATAATGCGTTTTCAAACCACTTTCACAACTGTTTGCAAGTGGATTTATTATTCCAAGACAGCTTCAAAGACACCTCGAAAGCAGTTTGAAAGTGCATTATTCTGCATGTGCGGAATGAGCCTCAGTATAGTGCTAGCATAGAAAAGTGTTCTTATTTTCTTTCCATGCAACCCTCCCTAAATAGTTAGTGAACTCATTTATGGAATGGAATTTACTCATTATTCCATTATGGAATGGAATTTATGGAATTTACTAATTTAGTAAATTTAGTAAATTTAGCAGACTAGCAGAAAAGAAGACCAAAACACAGACTAGTGTATTGGTCTTCTTTTCTGCTATCCTGCTAAATTTATATAACACAAAACTTGTGAACACCACGAAAACATGGGAAAAGTCCATTCCACACTGCTCTCTGACACCCATTCCAACCCCTGGTTTTCCATAATTGAAGAAAAAATTGCCTCTATTGGACTGTCAGTGGATTCACTTTGCCCTTTGTCCTATTCAGAAGCTTATAGGAAATTAAAAGGTCAACTATTGGATAGAGAGTTCTCTACCCTAATCACCGCAGCCAAGAAAACGTGTTCCCCCCTGTATTTTTCTCTCCCATTTGAATGGGGCCACTTGACACACTACCTGTATTGCTTAATAAACCCCGTTCAAAGGAGAGCCATAATGCTCGCCAGGTTTAATGTTATGCCTTCTGCCTTGTTGCATGGCAGATTTAATAAGCAAGAAAAGGCTAAAAGATTGTGCCCATCTAACAACGGCTCAGTTGAATCTCTGGCCCACCAATTACTTCACTGTCTCAGATTCAAGGAAATCAGATCCAAGTATGTGAATCTCTACCCTTTACATTTTTTACCCGATCTCCCCGATTTAATTAGATTACACTACTTGTTGGACAACCCTGATCCTTCCCTCTGTATGATAGTGGCAGACTTTCTCCTGGAAATTACCAAACGCCAGTAGATTTCCTTCGACCTAACATCTATTTCCTGTTTTGTATATGCTTTTTAATCCATTTTTATTATTGTTGTACTGTTGTCTATGCCAATAAAGGCTTGCTCGCATTTCCCCCATTTCCATTCCACACCCTGCCTTTCCACAAGTGGATCAGCCATGCTTTCCCTTCTCTTAATATACATTCATTGCCCCCTTCCCATTGCTGTACCCACAACCCAGCCCCCCTCGCAACAATTCACACCTCCTTACCCAGGACTGCTCAGAAGGTCTCCTAGATGGGACCTCGCAGCTGGAGTTCTCTCTGGACATGCCCACACGGAGAGCTGCCGGCTCCCACGCGATCTCCTCTTTGTGTCTTCCAGGGCTGGGTGGAGAAAATGCAGTCACCACGGGGGGTTTCTTGGTCTCAGTGGTCTCCTGTATCAGCTCTCTATGCTCCTCATGTTGAGCATGTAGGCCATCTGTTCCCCTCTGGCCCCACGTCCTGGACAACTTCCGGGGGTCAAGAGATTTTGACTTCCACTGCAAGGTCCCAGGGAGATGTTCCTGGAGTTCTGAGTGTCCCAAATCCATCTGTATCTCTTTATCTTCAAGAGGCTCCCACTCAATTTCTGAGGATTCCTGGGGACAAAAGATAGCCGGGTCCATGAACTCTTGAGAATTAAGGGGATGGAATACCCTCACCATGGGCACCACAGGAGATGTTTCTGGCAAGCATTCTTGCCGCTGGGATGTCTGTGGTGCCTCCAGTTTTGGTGAGCCCCTGCTTCCAGACTCCATGTTGAACATCTCTGGGGATTCTTGATTCTCCTTCTCTTGCCCTGGCAGAGGAGATATCTTCTGTTCTACCAGTGGCAGCTGGTGGGACTGCTTTCTTTGCCTCTCTAAATCCTGTGGGAGATGAGGTTCAAGTTCAGTGGCCCCTCGTCCCTCTGATTCAAAGAACTCTTGAGTTTCTTGGGCATGGGCGGCCTCCAGCTCCTTCCAGTCTTGGGGTCTACAAGTTTCTCGTTCCATGTGCAGCCTCCCCAACTCTTGGAGGAGCTTATCCCCAGGCTGTGGCCCCTGGTCAGGAGGAAGAGCCTGTGACCCCTCTGGAGATGTGAACGGTGCTTCACCCTGATCTCGCTGGACGTCGTAATCGATGGGACGAGATCCCTCATCCATGGCCACCACCATTTTCTTTGTGGAAGCTTCTTAGGAATTCCACCTTCTCTGTTCCAGGGGGTTCCAGGGTCCCTTCAAAATCCTCCAGCATCTCCTGAAACTCCTTGCTTGGTCCCTGGATGCTAGGTGACCCTTGACCCTGAAGCGGAGTCATTGGAGTATGCTGACCAGGTGACCCTTGATCTTGAAGCGGAGTCATTGGAGTATGCTGGCCAGAATGGCTTTTTCCAACACTCTGGACATTGAAACTATCTTTCCTGGCCCTCTGGGATCCAAAAGTCTTGGACTTTCTCAGCAGACCTTTTAGGAGAGCAGGGCTTTCTACATACCTGTTTTCTTGAGGTGCGAGAGGTTTTGGTTCCATCAGCCTGTGAGCTTCAGCATCTTCTGGTACAGGGGGTTCCAGGGTTCCTTCAAAATCCTTCAGCATCTCCTGAGATTCCTTGCTTGGTCCTTGAATTCTAGGTGACGCTTGACCCTGAAGCGGAGTCGTTGGAGTATGCTGGCCAGAATGGCTTTTTCCAACGCTCTGGACATTGAAACTATCTTTCCTGGTCCTCCTCTGGGGTCCAAAAGTCTTGGACTTTCTCAGCAGACCTTTCAGGGGAGCAGGGCTTTCGACATCCCTGTTTTCTTGAGGTGTGAGAGGTTTTGGTTCCATCAGCCCCTGAACTTCAGCAGCCTCCGGATGTCTCTCTGCAGCTCTGGAAACTTGAGAAAATTCCTCCCCGGCCTCGGTTCCTTCACATCTCTTCGGGCAGAAGATCTGTGCGTCCTCCAGTTCTTGGGAAGAGAGGATTTCTCCTTGAGTTCTCAGGGGCTCTTGTGCTTGGGGAGGTGCCAGCTCCATCTCTTGTGGACCCTCACGGTCTCCTCTGTCCTGTGGCTGGCGGATCACTTGGTCTTTGAGGATAAGTCCATGGATCGGAAGAAGTTGAGAATGAATATCCATTGGATCATCCGGCGGTTTCCTTTGGGGTTGCCCTATCTTCGTGCTGCTCGTGTCCGGCAGCTTGGAGAACTCTGACTTTCTCAGTGCCTCAGACTGGAGGAACTGAAGCTCCCTCGGGTCAAGAGACTTTGACTTTCCCACAATCCTCCAGAATTCCCAGAGTTCGCTGTATCCAGGAAACAGCCAAGTGGAGGGCTTTCCATCCGCTGTAGCCTCCGGTTTCTTAGGTGGTGTTTCCTCAACCTGAAGGTCACGGCTGTGCCTTGGATCTGTGGCTCCAAAGCTCATGGGCGTATGCTCTGTCTGAGGGGCTCCTGATGGCTGGAGATCGTCTGTATCTTTCTGATGGACGCCGATATGGGCATGTTCCGGGGGATCACTGGGCTTGTTTCCCTCTATTTCCTCTTGAGGCTGTGAGATGTCTTGGTGAGTTGGTTCCTCCTGTCCAGCAGATTCATCCTTGGACTCCGACACTTTTGAGTCCTCCAAAGGGTTTGTCACCATCTGGGTGGTCACCTGAGGAGCAAACGTTTCGAGCATTTTCGGGGCTTCATCCTCAGGGCCCCGTGGACAGCCACGTGCTTGCTTTTCCTGGATCTGAGAGGAGCCTCGTTTTGACTGTTCCCGGGGACCAAAAGACGTTGAGTCTTGAAGCAGATCGGCCTGAAGCTGTGCAGTTTCTTGGGCAAGACGGTTCTGAGGAGTCTTTTGCGTGCTTCTTTGAGTCTCCGTGGTCTTATCTTCTACCCGGGACTCGCGTCCTGAACTTCCTGCTTCCGGATGTCCTTGGGGATAAATTGGCATGGAATCAAGATGCCTCTGGAATTTCAGGACTTCGGGGTCCACCTGTACTGTTCCTTGCACGTGCATCACAACCAGTTCTTGGGGCTTCAAGATGTGTGGCTCCGTCAGCTCAGCTGACTTTAGATGCAAGCTGCTTGGCAGAGGGAGATGGATTTCTCCACCTGGTCCCTGAGGCTGAAGAGGGCTTTGAGCTCCATGGGCCTGCAAGTCCTCCAGGTCGCTCTCCTCCTGAGCCTGGGGATGCTCGGGCAGTTGTAGCTCCCTTGCCTTCATCTGGGAATCTTCCTGGACCAGAACGACTTTTGGCCCTCCCTGGGCTTCGGGGGACTCCAATTCACGCAGTTCTGGTGGCTTGGGGGGCCGAAGCTCCCGGAAGTCAAAAGACTTTGATTTCTCAAATCGTTTTCCTGGAGGCAGGAGAATGTTGGCCTTATTGTGTCCTAGAGTCTCAGGGGGCGGACAATTGGCTGTCTCGATCTTTCCTCCCTCTGACAAGTTTGAGCAGCTCAAACCTTCCGGGTTGCATTGTGGCACCCCTTGGGCCTTCATAGGGTATGGATTGCCCGGTGCCCCCAGTTCTCCAGTTGGAGAACCACAGCAGCAACTGGCTTTGTTGGGATTACAACCTTCTGTCACGTTCTCCTGTGTCATGGAGGTCTCTGAACCTTTCCTGTCCTTGGGTCTGCAAGTATTTTTCCTGCCCGGGGACGTGTCCTGGGGTTCCAAGTGCCTTCTTGTGCAGATTCTCGCGGAAGTGCGCCCAAGCCCACCTCCTCCTCTCCACATGCCGGGTGGGGCTCAGCCCGCTCAGCCTGCCCATCTCCAGAACCCACCACATAAGAGGGGGGAGTTTCTGGACTTCTCAGTGCTCTGGCTCTTGTTTCCATCTGTGGAGCCTCCCCCGATCCCTGAGGTGTGTACCTCCTGCTTAACTCTGAGATTTTTTGGTGTCTCTGTGGGCCAGGGTTCCTCAGTTCCTGGGGATAACAGTTCTTCGGGGTGCCATATTTCTGGGGCTCTGGTTCCATGTGTGGGTCTCCCCATCGCTGGGTCATTTCTAACCTCTTCATTGCCTGACTGGCCGGAAAAGATGGCTCCAGTTTCCTGACCTGTTGAGTCCGGAAGGCACGTGGGCCTGTCAGCTCGAAAGATTTTGCCTTCATCCCTAGAACCTTCCACAGCAGAGGAGGCGTTTCTGAATCTCTGCTATCCTGGGGGTGAAAATTGCCTTCAGACTCTGTCTTGGCCTGTGAGGTTTCTGGACTGGACCACCTGTGGGATGCCACCATTCTTGCACGCCAACGGCTGCGTCTTTTAGTCGTGGCCTTTCCTCAGGCCGAAGTCTTTATCTGTGGAGATCCTCAAGGTTGCCCTGAGATGTTTCCCCACCTTCCTCTTCGCTTCTTGCATCAGAGGGATGCTTTCCCCTCAGGATCTTTTGGCTCCCGGAGCCACTTTAACCCCTGGTTCCATCTGTAGGTCCTCCCTGTTGTAGCTGCCTGGGACTTATCAATCCATCCTCTCTATTTCCTTCGGGCTTCAAAGGCAACCCATTTCCTCACCCCTCAAAAGATTTCGACTTCTGCCACAAGATCCTCCACAGAAGCGGAGGAGAGTCGGGGCGCTTGTCTTCCTGCAGCTTATGAAGCTGTAGCTGGGCCATGGGGGACCCCCTCATCTTCTGAGATGTCCCCTGAGTCAAAGCTTCTTCTAGTTTCCTCAGTTTTTGGATCGGAAAGATGTAGGGATTCCCCACGTCAAACGATTTGGCCTTCTGCCACAAAACCCTCCACAGAAGAGGTGGGCTTTCCGGCCTTCCATATTCCCGGATCTGGGGTTTGCCACATATTTTTTCCTCAGGTGGAAAGTCCTGTCTGGCCTTCATTGCTTGAGGCCCCATGATCTCAGGCGCCTGTGGTGCTGTTCCTTGTTTCCGAGGGAGTTCTTCACGCTGATCGCTCTGCGGTTTCTGCCTCCATTTCTGGGACTGAGAGTCTTCAGGCTGGGTCTCGAAAGCCCCCGAACCTATCTGTGTAGGTCCTTGTTGGCAAGAGACCTTCACGTCCTGGCATGGAAAAGCAGGTGGCCTCCTCGGCTCGAGAGATTTTGATTTCCTCTGCAGGATGTCATAATGGTTTGGAGGCTCCTTCTGTTCTTGGATGGTTCCTAGACTCTTCTTTTCCGGAGTCTTGTGGCCTTGTGCAGAGGCCTCATGTGCCCTCTGAGGAAAATCCTGAGGCCTCCTTCCAGGCTTTTCTTGGGCCTGAATATTTCCCGGAGGAATCGTATCCTGAGACTTCGACATTTCTTTGGGCTTCTCAGATTTTGTCTTCCTCGACAAAGACACCTGGGTGTCTGGTTCTTTCTTAGCCTTCTTACTCTTGGCTCGAGGCCTACTCAGATTTCCTCTCGCAGCTTGTTGTCCTGACTCATCTAAGGTCTCCGCCTGACAGGCCTGGTGAAATCCTCAGTTCCTGTGGGCAGGACTCCTGTGTCTTCTTCGATGGACCATCAACCTTCTGTTGATCCTGACTCTTCGCCATTTTGGAAGTTTCTGGTTCTCTTTCTGGGACCTGAACAGCCTTCTGTTCTCTCCCTGGGTGCTCTTGGGTTGTTCTCTCTTGATACCTTTCTGGCTGATCATCTTGGTGTCCTTCAAGGTTATGACCTGCCTGAGGTATTTGTGGGAAAATTGCTCTATTCCTCAGCTCTTTGGGCATCAGAACTTGGGGTTTCACAAACTCCGGAGGCCCCCAAGACTTTGACTTTGTGTGCAACAGGAACATCTCCAGACTTCTTTGCTGCTCTGCTGTGCGGTTCTCGTTCTCGTCTTCATCTTCTCCATCCTGATGCTCACAGGTCTTCAGTTTCTTCAGCAAGGGACCTTTCGGACCATCTTCCAGATCTGCTGCCGACAGCTCGTTTGCAGAAGTCTCTGGGCCCATCTTCAGCGGCTCCTAGAAATCAAAACACTGTTCAAGGCCTTCGAAGTCCCCAAATGATGCCCCCGCTTCAAGTTCTACAAAGGCAATGTGTGAACGGAATTTTTGAATCTCTACCATCTATATGCCAACATTACATAATAAATTAACTGGACTTATTTAATTTGGGACACCATTTCCTTCTTTCTCCTTCTGTCAGGCTAAACCAATCCCTCTGTGAGGGCTTTTACCATGAGGGGTTGCCAATGACAGCTTGTGAAATTCCTAAAGGATTCAGGACAGGGTCTGGGTGGGCAAAGTTTGGGGATGGAGATCAGCCACTAACAGGCGCCATAGTGCCCACCTCCAACTGGGAGGTCTCCAGGCCCATTATAATGAAAGGTGGTAGGTGCACCAAAAGGTAATATGAAAGTCCACTCTACACCAGCAGCTGTAAGTACTAATATAACCAAGGTCAGAGTGTGAAGGAAACCCTAGTAACACAAGCGAGTTCACACCCTAAGAAACTGAATGGTGCTATGTGTTTTGAAAATATCTAATATTTTTTAGCATTTGAACAGGACCCACAGGATAATATTATAATGACATGAAAACATGTAATTTCCTCGACTTGGAAATTATTTTCATATAGGTATGTATTTTCCTATTGCTCGCTAGGAATAACAAAAAATAAACAAAAAAATTTCCTTTTGTACCCAAAGTTATACAAACCTATTGCTTCATAGAAGAATTGTATACAGAAAAATCATTTCATAATTAACAACAAATGTTAGGTAACAAACAATATTTTAGTCACAATGTAACACAGCAATTTTCAGGTCTCATTCATAGTATTTTACTGTGGTATAATCCACAGCTAAATTCCCATTCATAATACTTTTGTCCAAGTCAAAATAGTCATTTCATTCATTCATAATAGGTAACAACTCTTTGTAGACTCAGTCCATTCATGAAATTGGCTCTCCAGCTGACACTATCCAAGAAGTTGCTGGAGAGCAACTCCAGAGACCTGAAAATTGCTGTGTTACATTGTGACTAAAATATTGTTTGTTACCTAACATTTGTTGTTAATTATGAAATGATTTTTCTGTATACAATTCTTCTATGAAGCAATAGGTTTGTATAACTTTGGTACAAAGAAATTTTTGTTTATGTTGTTATTCCTATGAAGCAATAGGAAAATACATATATATGAAACTAATTTCCAAGTCAAGCACATGTTTTCATGTTATTATACTATTATCCTGTGGGTCCTGTTCAAATGTTAAAAAATATTAGATATTTCAAAACACACAGCACCATTCAGTTTCTTAGGGTGTGAACTCGCTTGTGTTACTAGGGTAAGTACTAATATACCAAACAACATCCACTTATTTTTTTTACATCTGTTTAGATATTTGCCATTCATAACTTACAATCAATAAAAGAATCAATAACTCTCTCAATTTTTGTTCAACAGGTCAAAACCTGCACAATGATGGATTCCGGACAGGAAACGTATAACAGGTTGCAGTCGTTATTGTCAGTAGGACTTTATACTCCAGATGCGGATCATAATTTTATCAGCTTCTTCCAGCATGGCCAATTGGCCATGCTGGAAGGGCTGATGGGAATTGTAGAAGACCATTGTAACATCTTGGAGCACCTAAAGGCTCACCACTGGGTTATAAAGGAACCTGTTTTCCTTTTTCCTGTCCGTATGCATGCTGTCCTGGCAACAATTGGAGCTCATGAAAACAATCTGGGTTGCTTTCACGCCTTCGCACAGAGACACTATATACTTTTCAATTTCAAGCATATTACGCATAGCTGTGCAGGCACACGAAACGTAACCCCTCCAGCCATGCCAATCGCCCTAATAATACGGGTTGTATTGCCTGCATAGCTACACACGTGCAACATGCAAATGAAAAGGAAAAGAAAGGACCTCGCTGCAACATCAGGGCGATAAGGAACGATAAGGCATAAACCCAAACTCTTCTACTTCACCATACCCATTTTCTATAATTTTCAACGTTTTCCAAGCTGGAGCAGGATTTGCAACTAGCCATAGTAGCAAATCCTGGCCTAAATGGATTCGTGGTCTGACTCAATATATGTCAGCATCCCACACACTGCTGGAAAGGATTTACCAACACACCCATGTGTTCTCTCTTATGGCGCGAGTATCAGGTTGGCAGGTTCCTCGATCAGGGACATCAGCAGGGAGCCCTGGAGTCGAAAGCGAGTTTCTCGTGAGAGGACGGCAGGCCTCTCCTCCGCGCGATGGGGCTTAAAAGAAGAGAATCTGCTGCTTAGCCATCAGGCTACATTTTAAGCAGAGCAGAACTTGGAGCCTTGCTAGGAAGTCTTAATCTAGAGCAGTGATTCCCAAAGTGGGCGCCACCGCCCCCTGGTGGGTGCTGCAGCGATCCAGGGGGGGGGGGCGGGGATGGGCACCGGTAGAAGCATTAATACATAATATCTTCTGTTTAACTGTTCTTAAAAAATTTTAAAATTAACTTCCAGGGCTAAGTAACATTTTTTTTCTGAAAGGGGCGTAGGCCAAGTTTGGGAACCACTGCTCTAGAGCAATCCTATTGGACACAGAATAAAATCAGCATCCTGTAGCACCTTACAGACCCACAAAACATTTTCAGGGCAGGAAATAAAACATTTCCTCTATGGAGTTCCACAACGTTTTTAGCCCAAAATGTTTTATTTCCAGCCTGTAAGCATGCTATTGGGATGCTGTTCCCAAGCGATTCTTTGGTGAAAACGTTTTGAAAACGTTTTCACTTGCCGTGCAATCTCTTTAAGAAGTTCCCCAGGCCTCCTGAACTGGGGGCGTGGTGAAGAGCAGGTGCGCTCTAATCTGGAGAAGTGGGTTTGATTCCCCGCTCTGCCACTTGAGCTGTGGAGGCTTATCTGGTGAGCTAGATTAGCTTGTGCACTCCAACACATGTCAGCTGGGTGACCTTGGGCTAGTCATAGTTCTCTCAGGACTCTCTCAGCCCCACCCACCTTACAGACTCTGTGAGAGTAGAGTACAGGGGGTTGAAGTGACCACCAGTGCCCGCTGCTCCCCATCTCACCCGGCCGCTGAGGATGCCCACGAGGTCCTCGATGGTCTGCCGCAACTCCTCCCTCCCTGAAGCTGGTAGTATCCCGCCTGGAAGCACGGGCGACGGGCACTGGTCTCTTGCCAGGAGGCCTCGCCTCCCTCGGCCACTTCCCAACTCGGGCTTCTGCGCGAGAGCCAGCATCTGGCCGATGGCTTCTCGCAAGGCTGGTGACGCATCGTCCCGGCATCCTGTTCAGGTGCAGAAGGAAATTGCCCGGAGACGGGGGAAGCTACTGCAGGTGTAACCCCCCATGCTCAGAATGGGTTGACCCAGAAAGGGGTGGAGACTCACAGCAGCAAGAGGCTGCAGAGCTCACGTAGTTTGGAGGAGACAAGGCTACCAGACTCGGCCTTTGATTGGAGGCAGCCAGTGATGGCAGATCATATCTCCAGGATGTTGAGCCACTTCATCAGCCCCTTCCAGCATGGCCAATTGGCCATGCTGGAAGGGGCTGATGGGAATTGTAGTCCATAACATCTGGAGTGCCAAAGGTTTGCCACCACGGGTATAAGCCCTTAACACCTTGTTAAGGTAACTGCAATATTGTTGGGAACTACTGGGAAGGTAGTTGTTTGTTTTTGCTATGTTGTAAATGTTGGAGTTTATTGTTTCGGGGTTTCTTTTTGTGGTTGTAATGGGTGAGAGTTCTCCTGGAAACCTTCACCATGTTGAATCCTGTTCACCAAGCCCTTGGAGTCTTCAGGAGCCAACCCACTTGCAAAGAAGAATTGGACTTGGCAGTATCAGAAGACTGTAAATATAAGGCAGAGGTCTTCAAACTATGGCCCTCCAGATGTTCATGGACTACAATTCCCATCAGCCCCTGCCAGCATAGCCAAGTGGTAGGACTCATGGGAATTGTAGTCTATGAACATCTGGAGGGCCATAGTTTGAAGACCCCTGATATAAGGACTTGAAAATGCAACCTGAACAGGACCTTGAAGTGTGATGTTAAATGTTGATGTTATATGTTAAGAAAGTAAACCATTTTGTTTTTAAAAATTTGTTGTTGTAAACTCATTCCAAGTTCTGCCCCACAGAACCCACAAGCTGAGGTTACACAGGCACTGATGCATGCAGGGGGGCATCGGTGACATTCTCCCCCATTATCTAGGACAGTGTTTCCCAACCTTTTCAACGTCACAGTACCCTTGACCTCGCTCTTCATATCTCAGGGTACCCTTGAGGTTCGTTTGAATTTATTTTTGCATTTTTTAGGGTTTTTTCTCCCATTTTTGGCCGGGGAGGGGAGTGGCAAGCAGGGGGAGGGGAGGGAAAGCAGCGTTGACAGCCGCATTGTTTGTTTGCCTAAATTTGGCGTGGATTGGGGGGGGGATTTAAAGGGAGAGCTCCCTTTAAATCTACCTCCCCCCAATCCACGCCAAATTTGGGCAACTAAAACAATGCTGTTTTTCAATGTTTTTTAAAGGGAGCCCATGAGGCTTCCAACCCGCTCCCCCTCAAAATCCATTTGATTCCAGTGGGGGGGGGGGGGCAGGTGGTAGCATTATCATGGTACCCCTGGGACGTGCTCATGGCACCCCAGGGTACCAGGGAATCCAGGTTGGGAGTCACTGACGAAGGGCTTCCTCCCATCCTGTGCAGATGGGAGCTGCTGCCACTTTAGACACACTGCAGGTGGGAAAAAGCAGGGTGACCAACCTCCAGGCAGAGCCTGGAGATCTCCAGAATTACAACTCATTCCCCGTACGCAGTCTTATGTTTAGAATCTGGCCAATATTCTATAGAGGCCACTATTTGGCTAATCATTATAAAATTCTGGTTAAATATTCACTACCGAAGCTCCAGAAACTCATTGACCCAACTTACCTTGAGTGAACTCCATCGTTCAAAATGGCGCACAACGGTTACAGCAAAGATCGGGGAACTGGGTTATGACAGTGACTCCTTCAATATGCTAACTTTCACTGAAACTTTTGCCCTCATCAAAGGGAGGCTGTTAGCAATGGACTATCAACAACTGCAGAGCTTGGCAAATAAATCTTGTTCGCCGACGAATATGTCAATTCCTTTCACGCAGGGATACCCAGCCTATTATACAATACAGCTACTCACAAATCCCATACACATTAGAGAGCCTATATATGCTGGCTAGATTTAACATCATGCCATCTCTCCTATACATAGAGGAAGACTTAAAGGTCTTCCAAGCCGCATAAGTGAGTGGTTCTTGTGCCTGTAGCTTAGGACAGCTGGATTCCATCCCACACATTCTCCTGAACTGCTTATTATACCAAGAACTCCGATCCAGCCTGTTATCCCAAGCTATAGACCCTATGATTGATTATACTGAATCAGATAAAGTAGTTATGCTTTTAAATTGTCAGGATTTTCATTGTTGCCTTATAGTGGCAAAGTTTTTGTCAGAAGTTTGTAAACTGAATGTATGACAAACGCGAAGTTTTTTACTATTCACTTTTTAACTGGAACTGTATTTTTATACTATCGTGTATATGCCAATAAAGGCTTATTGAATTGAATTGAACAACTCATTCGTCCTTCATGGCAGCAATTTGGAGCTGTAGCCACTTCCCTGTATTAAGAATCCGAAGGCTCGAAAAGGTTGGGAGCCCCCTACCCTGGGCCATCTCCACGGTCTCACGTAGAGGGAACAACGGCAGGTTCGGATATTCACCTGGCAGATGGCACTGGGCGGGATACCCCGTTTTACATCCCGGCTCAGGCTTGCTGGCATTTATTCTTACCATCCCATAGAGGACTAAAGGCGGGGTGGGGGGAACAGATCACAGCCCTGCTCTCAGCCGTCCTTCTGTACCTGCTCCCGGGAGGCTCAGCTGCTGCCCTCCAGGGGTGTGTTCCTCCGCGGTTTCTGCCCCTGCAAGGGTTAACAGAACGTGGACCAAACAAGCTCTGTCCCTCTCGTGCTGCAGCAGCAACCGGTCCAGCAGAACTTGCTGCGGAGAGAAAAGGACGGAAGCTGCATCAATTAGCACATAATGCAGGCTGGCAAGCAGTACAAAAGTACTAAATAATCTCTGAAACAAATGAAAGCTATTCTTGACACAAACCGTGCTTTACAATCTCAGTTTTAAGAACATAAGAAAGAGCCTGCTGGATCAGACCAGAGTCCATCTAGTCCAGCTCTCTGCTACTCGCAGTGGCCCACCAGGTGCCTTCGGGAGCTCACATAAGCATAAGCATAAGCATTTTATTGTCATTGTGCACGCATTAAATCTAACTTGCGGTTAAAGCATTCCCGATGCAGTCAATAATTTCTCGGTGGACTTATATTACTCATCTCCTTCATCTTTCCTCTTCTCCGACTCTGGTCCATACACAGCCCCAAATATTATCAATAAGCAGCGGAGTTTAGGCATATTTACAGCTCTAGAAGTTGCCCTAAGCCTCTTTGTCCTAGTTCTGAGGGCCCTGTATCGCCTTCGCCAGATGGTAACAGTTTAAAAAAGAGAGTGTGCTGATGAGACGGGTCCCTCAGAATATTTTAGTTTATTTAGGCTTCGAATTATAGATTTCTTCCAAGGAGGGAAGAGGGCAGCCTATAACTCTTTTGTGCAGTAGTGGATCACCCTTTGAGCCTTCTTATTCGCTTAATTGTGCAACTGGAGAACCACATACACAGATGCAGTAGGCTAAGACACTCTATAGCACAGCTGCAAAAGGACACCAGAAGTTTCCATCTAGTTAGCTTCCCTTTAAAAGTCTCTGTGAAAGTACAGTCTTTGCTGGGCTTTCTTAACCACCGCGGCAGTCTGTACGCCCCAGGTCAAGTCCTCTTTAATCATAACGCCCAGAAATTTAAAACTAGCCACCCGCTCACGTGCAGGAGCTCACGTGCAGGAGGTGAAAGCAATGGCCTTCTGCGGCTGCTGCTCCTGAGCACCTGGTCTGCTAAGGATTTGCAATCTCAGATCAAGATCGGGAGCCATAGATCGACTTCTCCTCCATCAATCTGTCCAAGCCCCTTTTTAAAGCTATCCAGGTGAGTGGCCATCACCACCTCCCGTGGCAGCATCTTCCAAACACCAATCACACATTGCGTGAAGAAATGTTTCCTTTTATTAGTCCTAATTCTTCCCCCCAGCATTTTCAGTGAATGCCCCCTGGTTCTAGTATTGTGAGAAAGAGAGAAAAAAAATCTCTCTCTCTGTCAACATTTTCTACCCCATGCATAATTTTATAGACTTCAATCCTATCCCCCCTCAGACGTCTCCTCTCCAAACTAAAGAGTCCCAAATGCTGCAGCCTCTCCTCATAAGGAAGGTGCTCCAGTCCCTCAATCATCCTCGTTGCCCTTCTCTGCACTTTTTCTATCTCTTCGATATCCTTTTTGAATCAAAGTACAAGCTCCTGTTCCAAATGACTCAATCTTGTCCTTGAAGCAAACCGTGTCTCACCATCCCAACGAAGTCTGAAGTTGTGGTCTAAACGAACCCGAGTTGATATACATAGATTTCCCACTATTTGATGCTTCAGCCACAGGTGTCAAACTCGCGGCCCTCCAGATGTTATGGACTACAGCTCCCATCTTCCCCTGCCAGCATCATGCTGGCAGGGGATGATGGGAACTGTAGTCCATAACATTGGGAGGGCTGCGAGTTTGACACCGATGCTTCAGGCTATTCAGTCACTGGTTTACGACGCCCCTCCTCTTACCGTCATCGATCTCCCTGGCATCATCTTGGCTTCCTGCCATGCCGGCTCCGATCCACGGCCTGCCGCAAGTCGCAACTTTGCCAACTCCTGGTGGCATGCTTCAGGCACGATGGGCTTTGAGTCCCAAAAGCTGGTGAAAAAAGCATCCCATAGACTGTGCAATGGATACACTGTGGGTTTTGATCTGAATGAGCAGCTACCTGTTAAGTTTGCACTAGTAGCATATCTAGGGGAGGCCAGAGGGGGCAGACGAACCAGACGCCATTCGCCTGGGGTACGTAGGAAGTCATTTTGGACACCCCTTCCCTCTCCCCCCTGTGCCTAGCCCCCAGCTGAACTTCCCCTGCCCCCACCGGAGCCCCTGCCGAACTCCCCAGAAAAATCCTTGGCCTTCTCCCCCTACCTCAGTGTGCTGCTGGCACCCTCTGTGCGCTAGCCAAATGGTTTGTAATTCTTTTTTTGTTTTGCTGGTGAGGGCGTGGAAGGGGGTATGGGGGGAGTTCAGCTGGGGGATGGGCGCAGCACCCAGGTATGAATACACCTGGCATAGCCCCGTTTGGTACAGATATGTCCCTGGTCTGGTGCTAGTGGGGCTCTCAGGAGGCCAGAAGGGTCCTATTTTCCTCCACCATTTCAACCTTATGGTAAGGTAGACCAGATGGTCACCTTTGTGAACCGGGACAGGTGGCCGCAGGAGCGCACGACCTTGCGCCCCAGAAGGCAGTGCGGCAGCCTTCCAAAAATCGGGGCACTTGAAAAAAAACCCATTGGACGCGGGACAAATTGTTTTAAGGTGGGACTGTCCCGCCAAAAGTGGGACGTCTGGTCAGCCTACCTTATGGACATCCTGGATATGTCCTAGAACAGTGATGGCGAACCTTTTCGAGACCGAGTGCCCCAACCGCGACCCAAAACTCACTTATTTATCGCAAAGTGCCAACACGGCAATTGAACCGGAACACTGAGGTTTTGGTTTAGAAAAAACAGTTGGCTCCGAGGTGTGCGTTACTCGAGAGTAAGGTTGGTGGTAGTCGGTGGCGTTGCGTTGAAACCACTGTGCAACTCTTCGAACGGGTGAATCATGACTCTAGGAGGGTTTACTCAGAAGCAAGTCCCATTGCCAGCAACCGACCTTACTCCCAGGTAAAGGATCACGCTTTAGTTCTTGCATGAAAATCAGTGGGGTTTAACAGCGCTTAACAGGGTTACCTATACTGCTTCCCCAAAACTAGGTGTTAGGTTGAACGCTAAAAATCAAGCCCAGTGGCCCAGGCCAGCCTAGATGTGTGTGTGTGTGGCGGGGGGGACTCTATTTGAATGTGCCCAGTGGTGGGATCCAAAAATTTTAGCAACAGGTTCCCATGGTGGTGGGATTCAAACAGTGGCGTAGCCCCAATGGGGCTGGGCGGGGCACGACGAGGGCGTGGCCGGGCATTTCGGGGGCGGGGCATTAATCATTTCTCTGTTACTGTAAAAAACTCTTACTGTAAAAAAAGTTTCTAATTTCCAGCTGGCATCTTTCTGTCCATAATTTAAACTCATTCTAGCAAGTCCTATTGTCTCCTGCCAACGGAAACAACTACTTCTCTTCTAATTGACTGCCTGTCAAATACTTAATACTGCCTTTCAAATACTTAATTTTGTTTCTAGCAATCAAAAGAAGGAGACTTTCCTTAAACAAGGAACTTTACCATATTTCTAAAATGTGTTTTTAAAACAGCCCAACAGGGAGAATTATCCCGTTTTCTTCCTTCGCTAACCAGCCACATAGGAAACAACAGGACTTTATGATTTTTGGACCTAATGGCATTTCTAACGGAAAAGCAGACCCAATTAGCAACCCCCTCTCGGCACACACAGATAATTAGTAACCCACTCTCAGGAACTGGTGAGAACCTGCTGGATCCCACCTCTGCATGTGCCCACAGAGAGGGTTCTGAATGCCACCTCTAGGACCCGTGCCATAGGTTCGCCACCACTGTCCTAGAATTATAACTGAACTCCAGTCTAGCCGGCAGCTCCCTGAGAGAAAACGGCTGCTTTGGAGGACCGACTCTATGATATTATACCTGGCTGAAGTCCCTCCTCTCCCCAAACCCCGCCCTCCCCAGGCCCCACCCCCAAGACTCCAGGAATTTACCCAGCTGGAGTTGGCCATCCCAGCGCACACTGACTGGGAGGACTTGTCGTTTCCTGAGTAATCACAGTCCGCTCGCCTACCTCATAGGACTGTTGTGGGGAGTAAACAGATGAGGAACCATGCTCACCTTTCTCAGCTCCTCAGAGGGTGGACATAAACAGAGGCAGAATGAATTTTGCATTGGGGAGAGAGAGGTTCTCCAATGCTTAATCCCCCCTCTTCGTTCTGTTCCCTTCCCAGCCAACCCAAAAGCAACGCTGACTACTGGGTAGAACCCCTCCCTATCCAGCTGTTTCCTGAGCCCCACCTGAGGACTTACCTTTCCCCTTGGAAGAGCTCGGTGATGAGCACAGCTGCCTGAAAAGACGCCTCCTGCTGGACAAGCACAATTTGTGCGTGCAGGTATAGCAATCGACGGGAGGCCTCCGGGTTACTGGAGACAGAGAAAGATGAAAGGGTCTGTACTGCTGGGCCAAGAGTGTCCAGCCGTGGCCCTCCAGATGTTCATGGGCTAGTGGGGTGCCATGGGGTTCCGTCCCAGTGCTATTCAATATTTTTATCAATGACTTGGATAATGAAATAGAGGGCATGGTAATCAAATTTGCGGATCATACCCAATTAGGAGGGGTAGTTAGTACCCCGGAGAACAGAGTCAGGATTCAAAAGGACCTAGGCCAAAAAATTGGACCCTTATAGGATGGACGACACCTGGCTTGACAACAGTACATGCGAAAGGAATATATGAATCTTAGTAGACCACAAACTGGGTGTGAGTCAGCAGTGTGATGCGGCGGCCAAGAAAGCCAATGTGATTCTGGGCTGTATCGATAGGAGTATAGTATCTAGATCAAGGGATGTAAATACCACTGTATTCTGTGTTGGTCAGGCATCCCCTGGAATATTGTGTCTAGTTCTGGGCACCGCAATTCTAGAAAAATATTGACAAGCTGGAATGGGTCTAGAGCAGGGGTGGGCAATTATTTTTTCCATGGGGCCGCATAAGAAACAGAAAATATTGTGGAGGGCCGGGCCAAAAGGCAGGGGGGCGAGGCGCTTTTGAAAGCCCCGCAGAAGCCGGCAGCCTAGGCAACAAGGAAGGGGGGGCCAGTCAGGGTCATCCGGCGGGCCGGATGTGGCCTGCGGGCCGTATAATGCCCAGGTCTGGTCTAGAGGAGGGCGACCAAAATGGTTAAAGGTCTGGAATCCATGCCCAATGAGGAGAGACCTAGGGAGATGGGGATGTTTAGTTTGGTGAAGAGAAAAGAGCTAACATGATAGCCCTGTTTGGATATTTGGAGAGAAAGGCAAACTTTCTCTCTTTGGAGAGAATCCAAACTCTTCTTCTACTTCACCTGCCAGCCAGGAGATGCTGCTGGGCTAAAACGGCCGCCGTTTCCACCTGCCTCCGACGCCGGAGCTCCTCCAGGGCTTGAGCTGCGGTTCCCTCTGTGCCCGTGGGATTGTTGCACTGGACGCTCTCCTCACTCTCAAATGCCTGAACCACAGATCTGAAAAGGTGGGGAATAGCTAGGCTTGCCCTGATTCTCCCCCTTGTTCACAATCCCTAAAACCCCCTCTTGTCTTCCCCAGCTTGGGCTCCCTTCCTTCTTCTTGGATCGGACCTAAGGTCCTAAGCCCACCAGGAATCTCTTTGTCACTCTCTAGCTCTAGGAGCAGCAGTGGCGTAGGAGGTTAAGAGCTCGTGTATCTAATCTGGAGGAACCGGGTTTGATTCCCCGCTCAGCCGCCTGAGCTGTGGAGGATTATCTGGGGAATTCAGATTAGCCTGTACACTCCCACACACGCCAGCTGGGTGACCTTGGGCTAGTCACAGCTTCTCAGAGCTCTCTCAGCCCCACCTACCTCACAGGCTGTTTGTTGAGAGGGGGGAAGGGAAAGGAGATTGTCAGCCCCTTTGAGTCTCCTGCAGGAGAGAAAGGGGGGATATAAAACCAAACTCTTCTTCTTCTTCTTCTTCTTCTTCTAGCTTCAAGGGTCTGCAACCTGTGGCTCTCCAGATGTTCATGAACTACAATTCCCATCAGCCCCTGCCAGCACAGAAATCCGTGCATCTCAATAAATCTTCACTGTTTTATATTCTCATCTCCTAATTTATGATTTGCAAACTTATGGAAATTATGCTTTATACATCAGTACACATAATACAAATTAAAATAACATTCGAGCATCTGCTCCAACATAATATCCAGCACTCCTCACAGTTTCAATATCAATCTAAATAACCAACAACATTAATAATAATACATGCCCAGTCATTTATATTATTATGTTAACATTTGAATTAGAGCCAAAGAGACTCACATAGACGATTTGTATTGATACTGTGAGAAGGGCCGAATGTTGTGTTGAAGCGGATGTTTGGATGCGATTTTAATTTTTATTGTGTGTATTGATGCACAAAGCATACCTGGAGTACCTTCCTTATGAGTAGAGGCTGCAGCGTTTGGGACTCTTTAGTTTGGAGAGGAGACATCTGAGGGGGGATATGATTGAAGTCTATAAAATTATGCATGGGGTAGAAAATGTTGACAGAGAGAAATTTTTCTCTCTTTCTCACAATACTAGAACCAGGGGGCATCCATTGAAAATGCTGGGGGGAAGAATTAGGACTAATAAAAGGAAACACTTCTTCACACAACGTGTGATTGGTGTTTGGAATATGCTGCCACAGGAGGTGGTGAAGACCACTAACCTGGATAGCTTTAAAAGGGGCTTGGACAGATTTATGGAGGAGAAGTCGATTTATGGCTACCAATCTTGATCCTCTTTGATCTGAGACTGCAAATGCCTTAACAGTCCAGGTGTTCGGGAGCAACAGCCGCAGAAGGCCATTGCTTTCACCTCCTGCATATGAGCTCCCAATGGCACCTGGTGGGCCACTGCGAGTAGCAGAGAGCTGGACTAGATGGACTCTGGTCTGATCCAGCCGACTTGTTCTTATGTTCTTCTGTAAGTTCAAGAATGATTTGTGAAGACCTTTGATGATCAAATTAGGAGGTATGAATATAAAACAGTGGAGATGTACTGAGATACACAGCATTAGTGCTTTGTGAGCCAAGGAGTGCCAAATAATTTGTTGAATTGACCTCCAGGTGACACCTAGAACTCTCACGGAATTACAATTGATTTCCAGGCAACAAAGATCCTGGAGAAAAATGGTGGCTTCAGAGGGCGGGCTGTATGGCGTCGTGGAGCTCTGAAGCCCCGCCCTTCTCTAAACTCTATCTTCCTCAGCAGTGGCGTAGGAGGTTAAGAGCTCGTGTATCTAATCTGGAGGAACCTGGTTTGATTCCCCGCTCTGCCGCCTGAGCTGTGGAGGCTTATCTGGGGAATTCAGATTAGCCTGTGCACTCCCACACATGCCAGCCGGGTGACCTTGGGCTAGTCACCGTTCTTCGGAGCTCTCTCAGCCCCGCCCACCTCACAGGTTATTTGTTGTGAGGGGGGAAGGGCAAGGAGATTGCAAGCCCCTTTGAGTCTTCTGCAGGAGAGAAAGGGGGGATATAAATCTAAACTCTTCTTCCTCTTCTCAGGTTCTAGCCCCAGGTATTTTCCAAGCAGGTGTCCAAGCAACCCTGGCCCTGCTATTTCTTGCCCATGCACCTGACACTGAGACGCGCGCCAGGGAGGCAGGCGAGGGACAAGACACTCCCCTTGCGCAGGCCACAATCCACCAGCAGCTCCAGTTCCGACAGCTTGTCCTCTTTCACGTTCTGTGGCAGAGAGGCCCACGACGGCGGCCCTGCAGAGAGAGAGAGCAGCCTGAGGCTGGCGCGTAGGTC
This sequence comes from Sphaerodactylus townsendi, assembly GCF_021028975.2. Classification (NCBI taxonomy): domain Eukaryota; kingdom Metazoa; phylum Chordata; class Lepidosauria; order Squamata; family Sphaerodactylidae; genus Sphaerodactylus; species Sphaerodactylus townsendi. The sequence goes on along the minus strand of NC_059430.1, from coordinate 5,391,958 downwards.
GGCATGCCGCCCCCACTTGCCTCTGTCTTTTATCATGCTCGTGAGACGGTAAATATGAGAGGTGAAAACAATTGTGGAGTCCTCGAGGGACACGGCACAGAATAAAAGCTTTCCGGTGTCTTTTCATAGGGATGCCAATTTCCAGGTGGAGCACAGAGATCCCTTGGCATTACAGCTGATTTCTGGACTACGGAGATCCGTTCCCCTGGAGAAAATGGCTGCTTTGGAAAATGGACTCTGTGGCATTAAACCCACCCCGCTGAGGTACCTTCCCTCCCCTGTTGGAATAGGCCCGTGGTGGCAAACCTTTGGCACTCCAGATGTTATGGACTACAATTCCCATCAGCCCCTGCCAGCATGGCCACTTGTAGGGGCTGATGGGAACTGTAGTCCACAACATCTGGAGTGCCAAAGGTTCGCCACCACTGGAATAGGCACAGTCTAGTGTGAAAAGTATGAGAAGATGAAGCGCCTGCAAGGGGACAGCATGTGGCAGTTAGACCGGACAGCGAGGTTAGGGACCTTCCATCCCGTTAAGTGCCCCCTATAGTCTGTCTCCACACTGATATACTTAGGGCAATATCCAGCTTCTTCTCAGAGGGCTCTTAATGAATGAGTAGCGTGCACCCTTTAAGAGCCTGTAATCTTCGTTCTTTCTATACCTTTACCGTATCAATTATAACAAGATATTGGTATGTTCACGGAGTGATGAATAAGTTTGCAGCTTAAGAATAATACCCCATGAACATACCAATATCTTGTTGTAATTGATACGGTAAAGGTATAGAAAGAACGACGGACAATAACAAGACTGTATCCTTATTGCAATGAACTGAATGTATCCAGCGGAATGGATTAATATCGCTGGCATTCTCCTGAAGGGACGATCTGTAATGAAAGCGAATAAGTATTATTGAAGATTGTATTTTATGTATGGTTGCATGATTAATTAGATTGTAAAATATACAGAAACCACGGAGCAGCATACGTGCGTCACGTGATTTTTCGGTCCGACGATTACAGTCTCTCCTTGCTCTCTCAACTGGTTAGGCAGTTGGAGATTCTAACCTTTACTATCTCATATAGGTGCACTATCTCATATGGTGCAAGCACCAGGTCATTATGGACCCATGGGGTGATGTCACATTGCAATGTTTACTAGGCAGACTATGTTTACAGGCAGTGGTGGGATTGAAATAATTGAACAACCGGTTGTTTACAAGCACCATTTTAACAACTGGTTCTGCCGAAGCGGTGCGAACCGGCTGAATCCCACCACTGTTTACAGGGTGGGTTACCGTGATCTTCCCTGGTTGTCTACACTTTACCCAAAAGCAAGCCAGGCACTCATTTTACCAACCTCAGGGTTGAATGCATATCCTGAGCAGAGTTTTGACCGCAGTACTACAGGCGACTATGCATTTTGTCAGTTAGTAGCATGTCTCTAGACCAGGGGTAGGGAACCTGCGGCTCTCCAGATGTTCAGGAACTACAATTCCCATCAGCCCCTACCAGCATGGCCAATTGGCCATGCTGACAGAGGCTGATGGGAATTGTAGTTCCTGAACATCTGGAGAGCCGCAGGTTCCCTACCCCTGCTCTAGACCCTAACATGAACCCTTTGGGTTCAGAAATTAAATTCTGTACAACCGACTCCTCTCCATCAGTGAAAATTGTTGCCTTTGAGATGGTAGACTCAAATATGGCTCTTTTAATTTTATTTCTTTATTTTCTTGTATAATATTTACATCCTGTCCTTCCTGGTCAAAACGGGGCTCAGGGAGGCTTACATATACAGTTAATAAAATTCCAATAATATGTATAATTTATTTCTAAAAGTCTAAAATACGTATGTTAGGCGGGAGCCCCGCATCAAGCAGAGAAGCACCAGGGGTGGGGGGTGGGGATGGGGTATGAGCAGGCTGATGGAAAATTAATTTCACTTTTCCTAGGTCCCCAAGTACAGACACCCAGGGCTAGGAGGCTATATCTCAGTCTTCTGACCTTGAGTCCAACCGTCATTCCTATCTTTCACACCTTCTGTAGTGTGGGATAGTATTACGGGTGAGGGAGGGGGGAGGCAAACAGGGGTTGATATATCGGGGTTGTTTGACTGTAGAAGTAGAACTGGCTTTTCCCCTCCAGCCGCTGATGTCTGCCAATAAAGACTTCTAAACCTTCAAGTTACAGAGTCAGGTTTGTTACAGATCCGGCCGGGCTTGACAATGTACAGGTGGTAATTTAGTAGGATTCCTCAGCCCCAGGCTGACCAGACGTCCTGCTTTTGGCGGGACAGTCCCGCCTTCTAACAATTTGTTATTTCAATTGTCCCGTTTTTTGGGAGGCTGCCGCACGACCTTCTGGGGCTTGCCGTTTCCCGCCCTTTCATAGGCGGGAAACGGCAGTGCCACAGAAGGCAGTGCGCTCCTGCGGCTACGTGCGCATGCGCGCATGCGCGCAGCCGTCTACCCCCGCCCCTGTTCACAAAGGTGACCATCTGGTCACCTTACTCAGACCCCAAGTCTCAAATTTATTTCATCCAGACTTAATCTGGCTCTAGAATTTACGGGGGGGGGGGAGGAGAAAAGGGGGTACAATAAGTGTGCAAGATAGAAATTGGGGTGGCAGGCAAGATGGACAATTTGTACTAATGGATGCCTCAAGCAACATGGCTACTCACCTCAGGCATAACTCCAAGGGGGCAGGGGGTGCGCACGATGCACTGGGCGCGCGCCCCTGCTGGGGCATGATGAGGGTGTGGCAGGGGCATTCCAGGGCATGGTGGGGGCGTTCTGGGGTGGAATGGGGGCGTTCCGGAGCGGGATGGGGCAGGGGACGCACCATTGCACCGGGTGCCTCCCCCCTTGCTACGTCTCTGACTCACCTGAAACCCTCTCTGGTGTGGCACCCAAATTCCTGGCACCCATTCTTTGCCCTGGGCCCTCCCCAAGCTGCCCTGCCAGCCCCACTGAGACCCAGCTCCCACCACGCGCTGAGCAGGACCTTACCGTAATGAGCCTGCAGCATCTCAGCACAGAGCTTCCGCTGAAGTACCCGATATTTCCGCTCCAAAGCTGCCAGCACCCCCGATGGCTCCTCGCCAAGCAGCGTGGCTGGCACCCCCGACTCCCACCTGCAGCAGCGAAAACACCCCTGCCACTGAGTTGCAGCATCTTCGGGTTTGCTCAACATTAGCACCAAGCAGCCACAACTCCACTTTGCCCAAGGAATTATCAACTCTGAGCCTGGAAATTGCTGGAGACTTTGGGTGCCCACGGGCACCCTGGCGCCTTATGACACAAGTGTCAAACTCGAAGCCCTCCAGATGTTATGGACTACAGTTCCCATCATCCCCTGCCAGCATCATGCTGGCAGGGTTGGTGGGAACTGTAGTCCATAACATCTGGAGGGCCGTGAGTTTGACACCTATGCCTTATGACATCTTCTTTGGAACCTGCCAAGTATTTTTAGTAAGTGGGAGGGGCCCGGTGGGGTTTTCAGGAAGTGGGAGGGGCCAGAGAGCAAAGGCTCACATTGGCAGATTTTTTAAAAATGTCCCAGCGGCAGCTGCCCCCACAACATAAGGATCTGCACTGTGTTATTGACAGTAAGCTGTGGCAATCATTTTGTGGCTGGCTCCACCTCCTGTGGCGGCCATTTTGTGGCAGCCATATTGTCACTGCACCCACCGTGCCATGTCAAGATGTGCTTACAGGCTGGGGGACCCCTGGCCTAAAGGAACGTACACTCAGAAAGTTTCTGCACACACTGAGAGTTTGTATCTTTGCAATGGAAATAGAAGGGGAGAGAGACCTACCTTTCCAGGGGCTGTTCCGTGCGGCTCCGGACCCCCCACCGATACAAGGACGTGCCACTCCCTGCGCTTGTGCCCTTCAAGAGATGAGCAAGAGTCAGGCGGCATGAAGAGAGCTGAAATCAAATCCTGCCTCGCTGTGGGGCTTTCCCCATTTGTGCAATGAGTGGAGAATGGCCACTAACCTGGATAGCTTTAAAAAGGGCTTGGACAGATTTATGGAGGAGAAGTCGATCTATGGCTACCCATCTTGCTCCTCCTTGATCTCAGATTGCAAATGCCTTAACAGTCCAGGTGCTCGGGAGCAGCAGCCGCAGAAGGCCCTTGCTTTCACCTCCTGCAGGTGAGCTCCCAAAGGCACCTGGTGGGCCACTGCGAGTAGCAGAGTGCTGGACTAGATGGACTCTGGTCTGATCCAGCAGGCTAGTTCTTATGTTCTTATGAGAAACAGCCTGCCTCGCCCAATAGTGGTCAAAGCAAACATAGTGAAGGCACTGACGTGCTCTGCGCATTTGGGTTTTTTTTAATTCGAGGAACATTTTTAAGTTACAGTCATTGGTTTTTAATATTGCTGTCCTGGCCCTCTAATATCTTAGCCAGGGTCCTGCCATATTTCATCTGAGAATTGTTTGCATTTAATCCAGCCTGTACCAGTCTGTCTCTTATCTCGCTTTGCAACAGTTCTGCAGCTGGAAGTGGAGGGAAGTTTGGGGTGTCTGTTTCTTCCAGGTTCGCACTGTTTAAGGAATGTGCCGATGCTCCTCTGCTCCTCATGCCCTTCTCTCTCCAGGTGTCGCCTCCCAAATCCCCAGGTACTTCCCAATCTGGAATGGGTGGCCCTAGTGCAGTGATGGCGAACCTTTTTGAGACCGAGTGCCCAAATTGCAACCCAAACCCTACTTATTTATCGCAAAGTGCCAACACGGCAATTTAACCTGAATGCTGAGGTTTTAGTTTAGAAAAAACCGGTTGGCTCCCTCTTCCTCTGCCCCACCTGCTCAAGCAGGGGCCAGCCTGCTCTAGCCTCCAGCAAGTCCCGTGCGCACCGCTCTGTGCCTCTCTAGCATCTCTGCCTCCTCTGCGCCCCCCCAGGCAGCAGCCACCCAGAGCACAAGGACCAGGCCACCAGCCGAGTCCTCCCTGCTCACCGCAGTGCGCACATATTGTGCTCAGTGGCCCAGGCCAGCCTAGATGTGTGTGGGTGGGTGATTTTCTGACCCCCACATGACGAACGCCGTGTGCATGTGCCCACAGAGAGAGCTCCGAGTGCCACCTCTGGCACCCGTGCCGTAGGTTCTCCATCACTGCCCTAGTGCCAGTTCTTAGTCCGGTCTGGGAGGGGAGCCCTGCATACAAACTCCACCAAGGCCCTTACCAGCTCTTGATAGAGGGCTCGTCTTCGCCCGGCACGAGGTTCATCCACAGGTAACTGAACGGCTCTGAAAAGCCAGTCCTGCGGAATAGAAGCCACGAAGGGCTGGGGTAAGATCACACAGCAACACAAAACAAAGCCCGAGACAGTATAAATGTCAATCGTAAACAGCAAATCCCCTGTCTGGCTCTAATACAGAATTAAAAAACTCCATTTTAACATAAACGTTTTAAAATACATCAATGAACATATAAACTATACATACAACGGACAACAACAACAATAATTCGAGACCCCACACACCCTCATGCACAAAAAGAAGAAGAAGAAGAAGACTTTGGATTTATATCCCCCCTTTCTCTCCTGCAGGAGACTCAAAGGGGCTGACAATCTCCTTGCCCTTCCCCCCTCACAACAAACACCCTGTGAGGTAGGTGGGGCTGAGAGAGCTCCCAGAAGCTGTGACTAGCCCAAGGTCACCCAGCTGGCGTGTGTGGGAGTGCACAGGCTAACCTGAATTCCCCAGATAAGCCTCCACAGCTCAGGCGGCAGAGCTGGGAATCAAACCCGGTTCCTTCAGATTAGATACATGAGCTCTTAACCTCCTACGCCATAACAAGTCTTAACCTCCTACACAACAAGTCTCTACCATGAGAACATCATATTCAATGAACTGCGCATGGTTGTGAGGTGAACAAATTGGCTGGTGGCCAATCTCCGATGGAGGTGGTAGTATTGACCCGGGATGAATCAATACTGTCGACTAAAAAGTCTTCATCAGCCACTCACATAATTCTGGTACAAGTGGTTCTATTCCAACAACAATAATAATGGTATAAATATATCAGTGTATCAAGGGCTCGTTGTAATTCCTTCCCTTGTTCTGTACTCCAAGGGAGGTTTCTTAAAATTGACTTGCAAGAGCGGAAATGCCCCTACTGTTCTATAGTGGTGCAATCTATGGAACATATAATGCTTAATTGCCCCAAATACGAAGAAGCTAGGACCAGGCTTTTGACTCTGCTTCCTGCTAAGTTTAAGGAATACTCTGTTGCTGGGAAGGTTGCATTCCTACTAAACAACTCTTCTTCTGTGATTTTAAATTCTGTAGCTAGGTTCCTTTTAGGAACTTTGGAATAATACCTGTGATGGTTTTATGTATGGAACATTTGCCTGGATAATGCTGGTTGTTATATTGGTATTATGGCTAATAAAGGTTTTATGTATGTATGTAAAAATATATCAGTGTATATACATACATTCATTCATCAACAATGATAATCCGCTTGGCAGCACAAGATGGCCCATGAGAAATAGGGCGTTTTCCCACTTACCTTCTGCCCCACGCTACTGTAGGCAAGTAGCGCGGGGTCCCCTGGCACTCCCCACTACAGGGGCATCAACAATGCAGCCGCCCCAACACTGCCGCTGTCGCGCCCCCTCAGTGCGAGTCATTCCTGCCGCTCTTCCAAACGGCACCATTTGATGACCCCTCTGCACGGGGTTGTGGGGAAGCCCGGGTGCACGCCAGAAATGACACGCGCTGAGAGTAGCGCGCGGCATAGGGGGGTTGTGGCAAGTGGGGAAACGCCCACAGATGCCACAAAGTGGGTCATACTGACTACACATTACACATTAAATTAAAAGTAAGGTCACATAGCCCAGAAACCCAAATTGTTCCCCCGCCCCTGACATACACACAAGACTTAAGACTGGAATGTGTCCAGAGGAGGGCCATCTTCACAGCTTCAACCAGTGAATTACCAGGAAATCTAGATTAGGTACATCAAGTTGCAAAAGACTTATGGGAATCTCAGCGGAGGGCTCTCAAGGCAAGTGAGAAGCGAGGGTGGTTTGCCACGGCAAAGTCTTCCTTGGTGGTCTCCCTCCCAAGTACAGACCCTGTTTAGCTTCTAAGTTCGAATGACTCCAGCGAGGAGCTCTCAAGGCAGGTGAGAAATGAAGGTGGTTTGCCATTCCCTTCCTCTGCAGAGCCTTCTTTGGTGGTTTCCCTTCCAAGTCCTGACCCTTCTTAGCTTCTGAGTGACCCCAGCAAGGCAAATGAGAAGCAAGGGTGGTTTGCCATTACCTTCCTCTGCAGAGTCTCCCTTCCAAGTACTGACTCTGCTTGGGTTCTGAGTTCGAGTGACCCCAGCAAGGGGCTTTCAAGGCAAGGGAGAAGCGGAGGTGGTTTGCCGTTGCCTTCCTCTGCACAGCCTTTCTTGGTGGCCTCCCTTGCAAGGATCGACTGTGCTTAGCTTCTGAGTTCTGGTGACCCCAGCAAGTGGCTCTCAAGAGAAGTGAGAAGTTGAGGTGGTTTGCCTTTTTCCTCTGCAGAGTCACCCTTGGTGGCCGCCCTTCCAAATAAGGACCCTGCTTAGCCCCTGAGATCTGACAAGATGGGGCCGTGCCATGCCATCTCCCTTCCCAAAACCAGGCTACAGGCTGGCACATGCTCAGAAGAGGTTCCTAAATCTTGCCGGCACTAGGATGTTTCATGGCATCATAAAGACCAAGGAGGCGAATCTTTGGCCTTTCCACCAGCTGCGCTATCTGACATGCATGAAAGCAGCCGTGTTTCCTATCCATTCAGGACCCAAGTGAGCATCCCAGACCCTGGGCATGTGTAACCCCCCTGCTCAGAATGGGTTGACCCAGAAAGGGGTGGAGACTCAAAGCAGCAAGAGGCTGCAGAGCTCATGTAGTTTGGAGGAGACGAGGCTACCAGACTCGGACCTTGATTTGTATAAGCCCTTAACACCTTGTTAAGGTAACTGCAATGTTGTTGGGAACTAGTGGGAAGATAGTTGTTTGTTTTTGCTATGTTGTAAATGTTGGAGTTTATTGTTTCAGGGTTTTTTGTGTGTGGTTATAATGGGTGAGAGTTCTCCTGGAAACCTTCATCATGTTGAATCCTGTTCACCAAGCCCTTGGAGTCTTCAGGAGCCAACCTACTTGCAAAGAAGAATTGGACTTGGCAGTATCAGTAGACTGTAAATATAAGGACTTGAAAATGCAACCTGAACAGGACCTTGAAGTGTGATGTTAAATGTTGATATGTTATATGTTAAGAAAGTAAGCCATTTTGTTTTTAAAATTTGTTGTTGCAAACTCATTCCAAGTTCTGCCCCACAGAACCCACAGATAGAGGTTACACATGATTATCCCATTAAGCCACAGACCATTGTCATCCAACAGTACGAGGCTGATCCACAACAGCCCTTACCTCAATGTCTCTCCAGGCCACGGCGGGCCCTCGACTCCTGAGGAACTCCTGCCAGGACTCCCCCGTGGCACACGCGTTGGGCACCTGGGCCAAGAGCAGCTCAGCATCCCGGACAGACAGATACCCATCGTGGTCTGAGTCCAGCAGCTGGAAATCCCAGTAAAGCTGGAGAGGGAGAGACCCCAAACAGCCCGTTCTTAGCTCAGCCTGGAAGGAGCTGTGTCCCTGCCACCTTTCAGGAAATGGCAGCGGTAGGAGGGTGTTATAATGATTCAGCATCTCTTTCCTGGTGCAAGACGGAGATTCAGTATCTCTGCATGCGAACAAGTGACAACTACTAATGTAGTTGCATTCGCCTTCAGAAAGGGAAATTTCTCAAAGATGAGGGGGATAGTGTGAAGGAAGCTGAAAGGGAAAATCAAGAGAGTCAAAACTGTCCAAGATGCTTGGAGGTTATTTAAAAACACAGTAATAAAAGCTTAGCTGGAATGTGTTCCGCAGGTTAGGAAAGGCAGCACCCAGTCCAAAAGAAAGCCACCATGGTTAACAAGAGAGGTTGAGGAAATTATCAGAAAAAAGAAAATGTCTTTTAGAAAATGGAAGTCCAGTTTGACTGATGAAAGAATATGACAGGGAACACAGATGGTGGCAAAAGAGAAGCAGAAGTTAGTTGTAAAGGGAGGCAAAAAAAAAGGATTACTGAGGAACGCATGGCTGCAAAACATCAGAGACCAGCAACAAACAGTTCTTCAAAGTTATATCAAAAGTAGGAAAGCCAGCTAGGGAAGCGGATGAGGCCCAAGTTAAGATGATCAAAAAGGAGCAAAGGGTGTGCTAAACGATGACAGGGAGATTGCGGAGAAGCTGAATGAATTATTTGCATCTGTCTTCACCCAAGAGGAAATGAGGAAAATTCCTGCACCTGAACCATGCTTCTTGGGAGGCAAATCCAAGGAACTAGCGAAGATAGTGGTAGACAAGGAAGAAGTTCTGGCAGCCATTGATAAACTAAATGCTACCAAATCCCCTGGCCCAGATCGCATTCACCCAAGAGTTCTTAAAGAGCTCAAGCATGAAATTGCTGATCTTCTCACTTTAATATGCAACTTATCCCTGAAATCAGGCTCCTATCCCTGAAGGAAGACTGGAAGAGATGGCCAATGCTCACACCAATCTTTTAAAGAAAGGATCTTAGGGGGGGGGACCCGGGAAATTACAGGAACCAGTCAGTTTGACATCTGGTTCCAATGGTGTAAATTAGTAGAATCTATAATTTAAAGATAAAAATTATTAGAAGCATGTAGAAAAGCAGAAGACCTGCTGAGAAAGAGTCCAACATGGCTTTTGCAGGGCAAATCCTGGTCTTACAAAATTTACTCAGGAGTTCTTTGAGGGTGTAAACAGGCATGTGGATGAAGGGGGGGAACCAGTGGACATTGTCTACTTGGATTTCCAAAGAGCGCTTTTGACAAAGTTCTTCACCAGAGACTATTGAGAAAAACTCAGCAATCAAGGAATAAGAGGGAAGTCCTCCTATGGATTAAAAAACTGGTTTAGCAGAAACAGGAAGCAAAGAGTGGAGTGTAAATGGGAAATTCTCACAATGGAGAGATGTGGGGAGTGGTGTCCCCAAGGATCCCGTTTTGGGACCAGTGCTCTTTAACCTATTCATAAATTACCTGGAGAGTAAGGGTGGTGGGTAAGGCGTGGTGGCCAAGTTTGCAGATGATACCAAATTATGCAGTGTGGTAAAAGAACCGCAAAAGGCGATTTGTACCAAAGCAGCTCCCAAGTGCGACCTTGACAAATTAGGTGAACAGGTGGGCTCAGAGAAATGGCAAATGCAGTTCAATTAGTAGCAAAATGTAAAAGAGTGATGCACATTAGGGGCAAAAAAAATCCAAACTTCACATACACGCTACAGGGGTCAGTGCCTATCAGTCACAGAACCAGGGGAGAAGGGATTTGGGCATCTTAGTTTGATAGTTCCATGAGAATGTCCAACTCAATGGATGGCAGCTAGCTGTGAAAAAGGCCAAACTCTATGCTGAGGGGATCATTAGGAAAGGAATTGAGAGATAAAACTGCAAAGATTGTCATGCCCTTATATATAAAGAAGCCGTGGAGTGCGACCCAGCACTTGGAGTACTGTGTAATTCCAGTTCTGGGTAGCCACATCTCAAAAAAGGACATCCGAAGAGGAGATAGAAAAAGGAGTGCAGAGAAAGGGCAACAAGGATGATTGTTACGAGGACTGGAGCACCTTTCCTAGGAGGAGAGGCTGCAGTGTTTGGGGCTCTTTAGTTTGGAGAGGAGACGTCTGAGGGGGGATATGATTGAAGTCTCTAAAATGATGCATGGGGTAGAAAATGTGGACAGAGAGAAATTTTCTCTCTTTCTCACAATACTAGAACCAGGGGGCATCCATTGAAAATGCTGGGGGGAAGAATTAGGACTAATAAAAGGAAACACTTCTTCACGCAACGTGTGATTGGTGTTTGGAATATGCTGCCACAGGAGGTGGTGATGGCCACTCACCTGGATAGCTTTAAAAGGGACTTGGACAGATTGATGGAGGAGAAGTCGATCTATGGCTACCAATCTTGATCCTCTTTGATCTGAGATTGCAAATGCCTTAACAGACCAGGTGATCGGGAGCAACAGCCGCAGAAGGCCATTGCGTTCACATCCTACATGTGAGCTCCCAAAGCACCTGGTGGGCCACTGCGAGTAGCAGAGAGCTGGACTAGATGGACTCTGGTCTGATCCAGCTGGCTTGTTTTTATGTTCTTATGGAGGAACAAGTGTTGAGCTCAGGTTTTCAATGGCCCCAGAAGGGAGGCCATATCTGTTTATTTTTGCACAAACCAGGGTCCCCAATGCGGTACTCCCGGCTATTACATCCCTTGCCCTCCGTAGAAATTTCTGAAAGCGGGCAGGGCCATTGTGAGGCAATGCTTTTCCACTGGCAGATGAGGAGGACTGGAAAGCACTCGGGCCTGGCTCATCCAGCGTGTGGTTTCATTTTTAGAAGAAGAAGAAGAGTTTGGATTTATATCCCCCGTTTCTCTCTTGTAAGGAGACTCAAAGGGGCTTAGAATCTCCTTGCCCTTCCCCCCTCACAACAAACACCCTGTGAGGTAGGTGGGGCTGAGAGAGCTCTGAGAAGCTGTGACTAGCCCAAGGTCACCCAGCTGGCGTGTGTGGGAGTGCACAGGCTAATCTGAATTCCCCAGATAAGCCTCCACAACTCAAGTGGCAGAGCTGGGAATCAAACCCGGTTCCTCCAGATCAGAGTGCACCTGCTCTTAGCCACTGCTCTTAGCCACTATGCCACTGCTGCTCCCCTCCAGAATCTCCTTCTTTCCAGGAGGGGTGAGGAGGGAAGTATTCCTGCCTCCTGCAGAAGCCATTTTAGGTTTGGCTTTGTTGCCTGTGGACGCTGGTTTTCTCAAAATCCCCAATACACCCGGACAGGCACAGAAAAACTGGTCACCCCGAGTGTAAATGAAGAAGAGTCTCTAAACCAACATGATTTTATCCTATGCCCTTTTCAGGATAAAGGTAACAAGAGATTTGTGAATTCATCCGCCATCTCCTGGACCGTTTTTGTTCTCAAATCACTCCGCTTGGGTCCTGGTTCCTACCTAGTTCTGCTCTCAAGACACTAGGACAGTGGTGGCGAACCTTTGGCACTCCAGATGTTATGGACTACAATTCCCATCAGCCCCTGCCAGCATGGCCAATTGGCCATGCTGGAAGGGGCTGATGGGAATTGTAGTCCATAACAACTGGAGTGCCAAAGGTTCGCCACCACGGCACTAGGACATGCAATGACATTTAGTATTTGACAGTGTTTAATGACTGACATGCAATGCCATATCGTGTTACACACCAGGCAGCAAAAAGAATCCATCCATCCATCCATCCATCCATCCATCCATCCATCCATCCATCCATCCATCCATCCATCCATCCATCCATCCATCCATCCATCCATCCATCCATCCATCCATCCATCCATCCATCCATCCATCCACCACCGTGGTGGCGAACCTTTGGCACTCCAGATGTTATGGACTACAATTCCCATCAGCCCCTGCCAGCATGGCCAATTGGCAGGGGCTGATGGGAATTGTAGTCCATAACATCTGGAGTGCCAAAGGTTCGCCACCATTCATTCATTCATTCATTCATTCATTCATTCATTCATTCATTCATTCTCTCTCTCTCTCTCTCTCTCTCTCTCTCTCTCTATCTATCTATCTATCTATCTATCTATCTATCTATCTATCTATCTATCTATCTATCTATCTATCTATCTATCTATCTATCTATCTATCATCAGCTAGATAGCTAGATAGCTAGATAGCTAGCTATCATATCTCTGTCTGTCTGTCTGTCTGTCTGTCTAATTTTAATATTTGGTTTCCTGATTTTTGGTCTCTTGCCCTCCCCAAATCAAGCCAACCCAGACACCCACTGAGAAAGTGGTATATTGAACACTCTTAGGTCAATATTCTCAGGCTGATGTTTCAGAGCACTGGAGCAGCTGGCGTTCCACAGAGGTGGGGCATGCATGCAAACTGTGAGAAGGGGTCTCTTCCCCTCCCCTCGTCCCCGGCTCACCTGCTGCTTCAAGTAGCTCCGTTGTCCTGCTTCCAGTAAAGTCTCCAACAGTCTGTCTGAGCAGCAGCCGCCCCACGGCTGCGCTCCAAAGACCTATAGGACAGTGGGAATGGGGGGTTATCAGTAGTATGCAAATGACTGACCCTTAACAGCTTATCCCACAATGTTTACAACTCATTGACTTCTAGGTAAGAAATGTGTACAAAGATTCTCAACTAAATTTCATTCCAATAAATGCTAGTAGTCCAAAAGACCACCTCGCTGGGACCCAGATGGGAAGGGAAGGCCCCATCTGCCCATGCGGAATAATGCACTTCCAATCCACTTTCACAATTGTTTGCAAGTGGATTTTGTTATTCCACATAGTAAAATCCAGCTGCAAAGTGCATTGAAAGTGGATTGAAAGTGCATTATTCTGCATGTGTGGAAGGGGCCTAAGGTTTGAGGCCAGAGGCAACTTCCCCTTTGCTGGCCTCCCTCCTCCGGCCTCTTTCTCCTTTCCCTATTTATTCATCGTTGAATTATTGTTCTTTTTTCCTTTTCCTACTAGAGTTTTAATTGACCTTTCCCTTCCGATTAGTCCCCTTATTGTGTTTAATGACACCACTAAGTTTTATTAATTGGGATTTTAACGTCATCCGCGTGCGATTTCACTGTAAACAGTAGACGAATAAAGTTTGTCTTGCCTAGCGATCCCGGGCACAGGTTGTTTTCCCTTTTTGTTTTGTTTTGAGGAGGCTATCTGCAAAGCTGCATTGGCATAAATATGCGCATGCTGCAGCTTTTCAAGTTGTGCCACCCTAGCTTTGCAGACGGCCCCCTCAAAACAAACAAAAGAAAAACAACACCTGCGTGGGATCGCTAGGGAAAATAAACTTTATTCATCTACTTTTTTACTGTGAAAAAGCAAATGGATGTGCTGCAAGCAGAGGAAACTCTTGTGGGAAATCTTCACACAAAATGGTGGCGCAACTGTGAAACAGACAAGAGCGCCACGCAGCAGGCGGGGAAAATGTATCTGTTTTGGCTGGCAATGATTGTGTGTGGAAACACAAAATCCCAAAACGGATCTTTTAAAAACATCCTAAAGGCTTTTTATTTCTGTCATGTGGAATCTACCCCTGGGTTGTTTTTCGCTTTGTGCACGTAGGCCCATTTCTTGCCCAAGTAAAATTTCGTCTCATTGAGGGAATAAACCCCCTCGATCTTCAGAGGGGCCAGGCAGTCGCTCTGGTGACATAAACCTCTCTTGTAGCCGGCAAAAGTTGCCTTGGATGACAACCACACCCTTGATTCTCCAACTGTGTGCATTTGATGTTGTTTCCTGAGTTTGTTTTCTGTGTTGAATGTTTGGACTGTTGACGTTATTGTACACTGGTTGGATTCACACGATTTAGATCTGCAATGTTCACCATTGATATACATTAAACATCTCTGTGTTAGCATGCACATGTTTTTCAGTTGGTTGTGATCACTATATAGTGTTTGGGTTTTCCCCTTTCAGTTTTGTTTGGGCTCTAAGCCTTCCAGTCATGGGACAGCCTTGTAGTCCCATCCCCAGCAGGGCACAACAGCTCTGGGCCAGAGGTGGGATCCAAAAAATTTAGTAACAAGTTCCCATGGTGGTGGGATTCAAACTGTCGAGTAGCGCCAATGGGGCTGGGCGGGGCACGATGGGGGCGTGGCCGGGCATTCCGGGGGTGGGGCATTCCTGGGCGGGGCTGTGGCAAGGATGCAGCCGCTGCGCCGGTCCTTGGGCGAGAAACGAATGCACGCAGGCGCAGGCTGCCACACACGCCAGGGCACCTCCTGCTAGACTGCTTCAAGTTCTGCGCGCTACAGCTGAGAGGAGGGGCGTAACTAAGGCAAAATCATGTGGCAAAAACACCCATTAGTAACCCCCTCTCGGCAAACACCAATAATTAGTAACCTACTCTCGGGAACCTGTGAGAACCTGCTGGATTCCACCTCTGCTCTTGGCCAAGATGGAGACGGCAACGAAAGCTTCTGCCACAAGAAATGTCCTTGTCTCAGACATGCTAGACTGGAATCCAGTAGCGCCTTAGAGACCCGGGAGATTTTCAGGCTGGAGTATTAGATTTCAGTAATAAAAGCTCCCTTTTAAAAGATACATGTTGAATTGGCAATTCCTGAACATTTACAGCTCAGTCTGATGGGAAGTTGCAAAGACGAAATTCAGGATGCAGAAGTAAAATGCAAAATGTAATCTGCTCTGCTCTGAGCAGAGGGGAAACACTTTGGGGAAAGAAAATTAGCATTTGTGTTGAGATAAGATTCCTGTAACCCTATTCAGCTCTGGGAGCATCCATTGTTCTGAAATACATTCAAGTTCAACAATCTCCTGCTGTGATGTCCCTCTGAAATCTCTTTGTTTAAGGACTGCCCCTCTTACGTCAACAGTGGAATATTCTGGAAGAAGAAGAAGAGTTTGGATTTATATCCCCCCTTTCTCTCCTGCAGGAGACTCAAAGGGGCTGACAATCTCCTTGCCCTTCCCCCCTCACAACAAATACCATGTGAGGTGGGTGGGGCTGAGAGAGCTCCGAGAAGCTGTGACTAGCCCAAGGTCACCCAGCTGGCGTGTGTGGGAGTGCACGGGCTAATCTGAATTCCCCAGATAAGCCTCCACAGCTCAAGCGGCAGAGCGGGGAATCAAACCCGGTTCCTCCAGATTAGGCTAAAATGTCCCATTCCCGTCCCCCTGAGGTTTTTGAGCATTATGGGTTTTTATGCCAGATTTATGCCTATTTATTCTTTGGCGTAGGGACTGACCTTTTTGTCGGATGCAGAGCAGAGGTGTCCAACTCTGGCGCTTCAGATGTTCATGGACTACAATTCCCATCAGCCCCTGATGGAATGGCCAATTGGCTGATGGGAATTGTAGTCCATAAACATCTGAAGCGCCAGAGTTGGACCCCCCCGATATAGAGCGTGTAAGGACATGAAATTATTTGGGCTCCTTCCGCACATACAGAATAATGCACTTTCAAACTGCTTTCAGTGCTCTTTGAAGCTGTGCGGAATAGCAAAAACCACTTGCAAACAGTTGTGAAAGTGGTTTGAAAACGCATTATTTTGCATGTGCGGAAGAGGCCCTGGTGTTTAGAGAACTGGGAATCTTTGAACGGGTCTGCCTCGTCTACCCTCACCTGGTATACGGCAGCGCGGAGCTGGGATCGATCCGTCGAAGTCTGGAACAGCCCATGCTGAAGGCCGTGCAGGTCCCGCCTGCCCCGGCTCTGAAGACTGGATCCCCTTGTGTCCATTATAACAGCCTGCAAGAGGACAGTATGCTTCTGTCAAGGAAATGGACATAATCCCAGTTGGGCGGCGGGAAAGACATCTCACGGGCCTCTGTTTCCAGCCCTGGTGGGGCATCGCACAGGTTGGGAGCCAAGAAGATTGCATGGAAATAATTCAAATGCCAGACATGGTCCCAGAGTCATGGAAGTTCAAGTGCATAGAGTTGGGAACTTCAGGTCAGGAAATCCCTGTAGATTTGGGGGTAAAGCTGGGAAGGGTGGGATTTAAGGAGTCTCCCCCAGGGGTGAAAATGTCAGAACAGCGATGGCGACCCTTTTGGGCTTGGTGTGTCAAAAATTGAGAAAATGCTCAACTTGATTCTGCTGCTGTGTCAACCCCACAACCCCCCCCCCGCCAATCAAAAGACAAGCAATTATTTCCATATTTGTTTATTTTAAAAAAATATGCAGTTGGATCTCTAGAATCTGAGTCAAACACCACTGTAAAGTCAATAAAAGCAACATCAAGAGATACTTGTTTTAACAAGTATACAGTCTAATCATGTGTGGTGTTAAGTATTATAGAAAGAAATGTTGCTCCTAACAGCTTTGTCATCTGCTGACTGAATATCGACCAGTCCCCTCCCGGGGGGTTAATGCCAGACATCATCTACTTATTTTAATTGTGGAAGATCACTGCTGCTAGTGTTTTAATGTTTAATTTATTTATTGTTTTAATTGAAACTATTTGTTGTATTCAAATGTTGATTGTTTTGTAAACCGCCCTGCGCCCTTCGGGGGTAGGGCGGTCTATTAAATTTTAACAACAACAACAACAACAACAACAACAACAACAACAACAACAACAACAACAACAACAACAACAATAATAATAATAAATGTCGAATAACTACAAAAATGACTCCAACTCAGACAGGTAGAATAATTATTGTTGGGTGTTGGTGAATCATAGAGTTGGAAGAGACCCCCAAGGGCCATCAAGTCCAACCCCCTGCATAATTAAAGAACTCCTGACTGATGGCCATCCAACCCCTGTTTGAAAACTTTCAAAGAAGGAGACTCCACTGAATGCAGGCCGGCCATTCGAAATGTTGTGGTGTGTCGTCTTTGACATGTGTGTTATGGGTTCACCATCACTGACTTAGAGCCCACTCTTCAAAGAAATCACTTTTTCCAGGGAACAGATCTGGGAATCAACAGAAACAACTACTTCTCCTCTAATTGACTGCCTGTCAAATACTTAATGCTTTCAAATACTTAATTTTGTTTCTAGCAATCAAAAGAAGGAGACTTTCCTCAAACAAGGAACTTTACCCTATTTCTAAAACATGTTTTAAAAACAGCCCAACAGGGAGAATTATCCCGTTTTCTACCTTCGCTAACCAGCCACATAGGAAACAACAGGACTTTATGATTTTTGGACCGAATGGAATTTCTAGCGGAAAAGCTGACCCAATTAGTAACCCCCTCTCGGCACACACAGATAATTAGTAACCCACTAGAGGAGAAGTAGTTGTTTCCGTTGGCAGTAGACGATAGGACTTGCTATAATGAGTTTAAATTATGGACAGAAAGATACCAGCTGGAAATTAGGAACTTTTTTGTTTACAGTAAGAGTTTTTTACAGTAACAGAGAAATTATTAATGCCCCACCCCCGGAATGCCCGGCCACGCCCCCGTCATGCCCCGCCCTGCCCCATTGGCGCTACGCCCCTGTTTGAATCCCACCACCATGGGAACCTGTTACTAAAATTTTTGGATCCCACCACTGAGGGGTTGCCAGTTCTGGTGTAGGAAATTCCTGGACCTTTGGGGACAAAGCTGGGGTGGGGGGGTTGGGGAGGCAGCTCAGCAAAGATATGACCCCATTACAGCCCAAAAGCTCCAAAAGCAGTCGCTTCCTCCAGAGGAATGGCTCTTTTTCTGATACAAAGCAAGAACGTGGTTGAATGTTTAGGCTCTTCGTCTAGAAAAGTAGGGCAACAGAGAACAATACTGATAAGGTGAGGCTGGGCCTAAGTTCACGGGACGTCAAAGGGTGGGATGCTGGCATCTTCCAATAAGGGCACTAGTTTGCCCCAAATGTTTTGGGGAAAGGGATGATCCCCTCCCTATACAGTGATTGATTGATGATGGTTGCATTTTGGGGTGTGTTCTTTCTTATGCTGTTCGGATGTAACCTATAAAAATAAGAACATGCATCCATTTTGGGGTGGCTCCTCTGATACTAGCTTGCCCGTTGTTGGCCTGAATAAAATTGTTTCTTTAATTTTATTCTTTTGTCGGCTTGGCTCATTTGCCTCTGGGTCTGTACCCCAAGCCTGCGGTGACAATGAGACCGGGCTGGAAAAATCCAGTCAGGGCTAGTTGAGACCCCAGGCTGTTTGAAAGTGAGACGCAGGGCAAGAGTTTTACGGGCCGAGAGCCAAGGCGCATGCTTAACTAGCTAATGAATATTAACAGACACACCCCGGGCTGTATGAGGGACATTGATAATGAATGAACAGGATAATATTGGGGGCGGCGTGGTGGCTACATATCAAGGAACAACATGCAATTAAGCGGATCGAAAAAGATAGAAACCCCAGGACTTTTAGCCAATGAAGGAACGGAGAGGGGCTTGCATGTCAGGAGAAGGGAACATATATATGGGCACGTATTGTGGGAGGTGGGTGGAGTCTGCCCCAGCCGGGACAGCATCCCTCTCTTTGCAAATAAAGCTTTTAGGAACCTCCTCTGTTGACTGGCTACTTGATTAAAGGATTTTTGGGCTCCACAATGGGGAACTCCTGGAGATTTGGGAATGGAGCCAGGGGAGGGCAAGGAACTTACACCCCGCCTTTCTCTCCTGTAAGGAGACTCAAGGTGACTTACAAGCTCCTTTCCCTTCCTCTCCCCACCTTGTGAGGTGGGGGGGGGTGAGAGACACCTTGTGAGGTAGGTGGGGCTGAGAGAGTCCTGAGAGAACTGTGACTGGCCCAAGATCACCCAGCAAGAATGAAGGAGTGCAGAAACACATCTGGTTCACCAGATAAGCCTCTGCCACTCAGGTGGACGAGTGGGGAATCAAACCCAGTTCTCCAGATTAGAATCCACCTACTCTTAACCACGACACCATGCTGGTTCCCAGGTCCTCCCCTTCCCCAAACTCCACCCTCCTCAGTCTATGGGTCTATGGCATTATACCCTACCGAGCCCCTTCCTCAAACCTCATTCTCTCCACACACCTCTCCCCAAATCCCCAGGAGTTTCCCCAACCTGGAGCTGCAACCCGATACTCTGCTCGCTGTTCCAGAGGAGGCCCCAAGTGCCGGAGGAGGAATCCAAGGAGACGCAGAGAAACCGCCGCTGCCCTCAGAGCCCTGCCGTGTCTGGAGGCAAACTGTGCAGAAGGCCCATTTCGCACCTGTAGAGGCGAAGGTTCTCAGTGACACGAAAGGTGGCCAGCTCCAGGCCAGGAAATCCCTGGAAATTTCGGGGCACAGTCTGGGGAGATCGAGGCGTGGGGAAGGACATAATGCCGAGGAGCCAACCCTTTAACACAGCCAACTTCTCCAAGGGAGCTAATCTCTGTTCCCTGGTGGTCTGCCATAATTCCAGGAAGAAGAAGAAGAAGAAGAAGAAGAAGAAGAAGAAGAAGAAGAAGAAGAAGAAGAAGAAGAAGAAGAAGAAGAAGAAGAAGAAGAAGAAGAAGAAGAAGAGGAGGAGGAGGAGGAGGAGGAGGAGGAGGAGGAGGAGGAGGACATAAGAACATAAGAACATAAGAACAAGCCAGCTGGATCAGACCAAAGTCCATCTAGTCCAGCTCTCTGCTACTCGCAGTGGCCCACCAGGGGCCTTTGGGAGTAGGAGGAGTAGTTTGGATTTATATCCCCCCTTTCTCTCCTGTAGGAGGCTCAAAGGGGCTGACAATCTCCTTGCCCTTCCCCCCTCACAACAAACACCCTGTGAGGTAGGTGGGGCTGAGAGAGCTCCGAGAAGCTGGGACTAGCCCAAGGTCACCCAGCTGGCATGTGTGGGAGTGCGCAGGCTAATCTGAATTCCCCAGATACGCCTCCACAACTCAAGCGGCAGAGCTGGGAATCAAACCCGGTTCCTCCAGATCAGAGTGCACCTGCTCTTAGCCACTGCTCTTAGCCACTACGCCACTCCTGCTCTCCAGGATGTATCCAGGCACTACCTAGCAACACGAGTGATCATGAAAACACAACTAGAAGAAGAAGAAGAAGAGTTTGGATTTCTACCCCACCTTTCTCTCCCATAAGGAGACTCAAGGTGGCCTACAAGCTCCTCTCCCATCCTCTCCCCACAACATTGTGAGACAGGTGGGGCCGAGAGTGCTCAGAGAGAACTGTGACTAGCCCAAGGTCACCCAGCACGAACGTAGGAGTGCGGAAACACACCTGGTTCACCGGATAAGCCTCTGCCGCTCAACTGGAGAGGGCTCTGCTCTCGTCCCCCCCTCCCCATCTCTGGGTCCAAGAGAGGAGGAGGTCAGGGACGAGTCAAAGGAGGGCAGCCCTAACTGGATACTCACCTTGTCTTTGCCAACTTCTGCAGCCCACTGACAGACAGCTCCCCCCGCCAACGGAGCCCCCCTTGTTCTCGGCAGCGCAAGGAGCAAGCAGACGAAGCCTCCACGCCGTGTTCCTGCAGGCAGGCGAGCCTCAATAATTCATGGCCTCCCAGGCACCTTTGTCTCTGGATACCTGAGAGCCTTGGAAAGTCCAGGGAGAGAGAGAAACGGGCAGCAGCAGCGTTGCCATTTCAGACACAAGCAGGGGCAGATTAACCCCTTCCGCAGCTGCCTGAGCAGTGGTGGGATCCAAACATTTTAGTAACAGGTTCCCATGGTGGTGGGATTCAAACAGTGGCGTAGTGCCAGTGGGGCTGGGGGAGCACGATGGGGGCGTGGCCGGGCATTCTGGGGGCGGGGCATTAATAATTTCTCTGTTACTGTAAAAAACACTTACTGTAAACAAAAAAGTTCCTCATCTCCAGCTGGTATCTTTCTGTCCATAATTTAAACTCATTAGAGCAAGTCCTATCGTCTACTGCCCACAGAAACGACTTCTCCTCTAATTGACTGCCTGTCAAATACTTAATACTTTCAGTATTAATTTTGTTTCTAGAAATTAATTAATTTTGTTTCTAGAAATTAAAAGAAGGAGACTTTCCTTCAACCAGGAACTTGACCATATTTCTAAAACATGTTTTTAAAACAGCCCAACAGGGAGAATGATCCCGTTTTCTACCTTCGCTAACCAGCCACATAGGAAACAACAGGACTTGATGATTTTTGGACCGAATGGGATTTCTAACGGAAAAGCGGACCCAATTAGTAACCCCTTCTCGGCACACACAAATAATTAGTCACCCACTCCCGGGAACTGGTGAGAACCTGCTGGATCCCACCTCTGCAACCCCTTCTACAAAATCTTCTTTTTTGCACCAGGACATTTGTGGCCTGCAGGGGGCGCAGTTTTTAGGCTAGCGGCACCAAAATTTCAGCATATCATCAGGAGACTGTCCTTATGCTACTCCCCATGTTTGGTGAGGTTTGGTTCAAGGAGTCCAAAGTTATGGACTCCCAAAGGGGGTGCCCCATCCCTCATTGTTTCCAATGGGAGCTAGTGGGAGATGGGGGCTACCCTTTGAGGGTCCATAACTTTGGACCCCCTGAACTAAACTGCACCAAACTTGGGGGGGTACCATAAGGACAGTTTCCAGAGGATACCCTGAAATTATGGTGCCGATACATCCAAAAATGCACCCCCTGCAAGAACATTCTACAAATTTGCCCAAGAATCTTTGTTCTGCATTGAGTTTTCTGCATTGCTGTCAATGGGGGTTGCATGCTGGGGAGGCACATTTCTGAAGGCACAGTCTCAAAACTTTCAGGGTCTCATCAGGAGACTTCCCTAATGATACCCCCCAGGTTTGGTGCAGTTTGGTTCAGGGGGGCCAAAGTTATGGACCCTCAAAACTGTAGCCCCTATGTCCTATTAGCTCCCATTGGAAACAATGAGGTATGGGGCACCCCATTTGGGAGTCCATAACTTTGGACTCCTTGAACCAAACCTCACCAAACCTGGGGGGTAGCATAAGGACAGTCTCCTGATGATACGCTGAGGTGCCACTAGCCTAAAAACTGCACCCCCTGCAGGCCAAAAATGGAAAACCACTAAAAATACCCAAAAACGAACCCTGCATTTTGATGCCCCCCACAAGGTGGTGCCCTGGGCAGCTGCCCACCTTGCCCAATGGGCATTACGCCCCTGGTTACACCTCCATCTCAAGAAGTCTCCTCAACAAAGCCTTGATGACCTCCCTTGATCCTAATAGTGTGCAAGAGAGGGATCGGCGAGTTTCTTCAGCTTGGTGTCTCTGATTTGATCCTCTCTAATTCCATTCCACAAAATGTCATCCATTTAATGCCGAAGAGCATTCGTTTGTGTGAATTAGACTGGATGCGTTGCCATCTCGGGCAGGGGTGGCCAACCTATGGCACTCCAGATGTTCATGGACTGCAATTCCCATCAGCCCCTGCCAGTCATACGTTGGCCACTCCTGATCTAGGGTCACTGAAGGGCATTCCTTATTTTGATTGAAGTTGTGAATGGGGTGGGGAGGGACGTATGGAGACTCTGGAACAGATTTTGTTGTTCTGCTGTTGTGGGGATGATTGGAGGCAGAAATATTTAGGACCACTTTTATCCTACAAATCGTATCTTTCCTCGCAAAGTTTAATTCAGTGGCCGCTACCTGACAAAGAGAATAGAATTAGATTCTTAATAGCTAATTTTTTGTGGGTGGTAATCAATTGTGAAAAGGGGTTAATTTGGGGGATTATGTTACTGTGAAGCTTCTTGTGGTCTTTTGGCAATGGGATGTGGTGTTTAAGATTGGTGGACTGGGTTCGATTCCCCACTCCTCCACTTTAGCAGCAAACTCTGCATTTGTTTCCCTGCTCCTTCAGGTGAGTGGTGAACTCTAATCTGTAGAACAGGTTTTGAATCCCCACTCCTCCGCATGAGTGCCAGACTCTTATCTGGTGAACTGGATGGTTTCCCCCTCTCCTGCACATGAAGCCTGCTTGGGTGCAGAGTCACAGTTCTCTCTGAGCTCTCTCAGTCCCACCTATCTCACAAGGTGTCTATTGAGGGGAGAAAAATGGAAGGTGATCATCAACTGCTTTGTGACTCTTTACAGTAGAGAAAAACGGGTTATAAATCCAAACTCTTCTTCTTGTTTGAGTAAGTAAGTAAGTAAGTAAGTAAGTAAGTAAGTAAGTAAGTAAGTAAGTAAGTAAGTAAGTAAGAAAGAAAGAAAGAAAGAAGAAAGAAAGGAAAAAAGGAAGGAAGGAAGAAAGAAAGAAAGAAAGAAAGAAAAGAAGAAAGAAAGAAAGAAAGAAAGAAAGAAAGAAAGAAAGAAAGAAAAGAAGGGAGGAAGAAAGAAAGAAAGAAAGAAAGAAAGAAAAGAAGGAAGAAAGAAAGAAAGAAAAGAAGGAAGAAAGGAAGAAAGGAAGAAAGGAAGAAAAGAAGGAAGAAAGGAAGGAAGAAAGAAAAGAAGGAAGAAAGAAAGAAAGAAAGAAAAGAAGGAAGGAAGAATGAAAGAATGAAAGAATGGAGAGAGAAACCTTCTCAAAGTATTGCCGAAGGATTTCACGGCCAGATTCAACTGGTTCTGGTGGGTATTCCAGGCTGTGTGGCTGTGGTCTGGTGGATCTTGTTCCTAACGTTTTGCCTGCATCTGTGGCTGGCAGCTTCAGAGGTGTATCACATAGTGTCCTGACTTCCCTCTGTGATACACCTCTGAAGATGCCAGCCACAGATGCAGGCGAAACGTTAGGAACAAGATCCACCAGACCACGGCCCCGCAGCCCGGAAAACCCACCACAGCCACTTCTCAAAGTAAGCTACACGATGGTTTGGGGAGCAACCCGCAGTTGGCTGCCCAGAAAACCCTTGGGTAACAAATCCTGTGCTGTCTCCTCTCGAAGGGACATCTCCACACACCTTCTGTGTCGTTTCAGTTTTCTTTACAGATTTTGCTTTCAGCCAACAGAGAGAAACTCTCTTTCTAAATTTCGGTTTCTGGTTTCCGTTTCCAACTCAAAGAGGAGGCTCAGATATAAGAAGGGGTTGCAGGAAACTAAGCCAGGGAGCTGCCAAGCCACAGAGGAAGCAGAGAGAGGCTGCAACCAGGATCCAGAATGGGGTGAGTATCCATTGCCTGCCAGCCAGCCAGGTAGGTGGGTGTGTGGGTGACCCACACCTGGAAAACTTTAGACTGTAAAGCAAGGCAAGGAAAAGACCATCACCAGACCCAAAGGTGGCCAAACAGGGTTTTTCTATTTGGGAAGGTTTTGATGAGGAAAACTTGCATCTGCTGAAATTTACCCCCTGGTCGCCCTGTGTGTCAAGTTTGCCCCTAAACTTAGCTTCTCCTCCCTGAGGCAATTCACCTGCTAGATTTCTCCTTCCTGAGTCAATTCGCCTGCTAGATTTCTCCTCCTTGAGTCAATTCGCCTGCTAGATTTCTCCTACCTGAGTCAATTCGCCTGCTAGATTTCTCCTCCTTGAGTCAATTCGCCTGCTAGATTTCTCCTTCCCTGAGTCAATTCGCCTGCTAGATTTCTCCTCCCTGAGTCAATTCGCCTGCTAGATTTCTCCTCCCTGAGTCAATTCGCCTGCTAGATTTCTCCTCCCTGAGTCAATTCGCCTGCTAGATTTCTCCTCCCTGAGTCAATTCGCCTGCTAGATTTCTCCTTCCTGAATCAATTCGCCTGCTAGATTTCTCCTTCCTGAGTCAATTCGCCTGCTAGATTTCTCCTCCTTGAGTCTATTCGCCTGCTAGATTTCTCCTCCCTGAGTCAATTCACCTGCTAGATTTCTCCTCCTTGAGTCTATTCGCCTGCTAGATTTCTCCTCCCTGAGTCAATTCGCCTGCTAGATTTCTCCTTCCTGAGTCAATTCACCTGCTAGATTTCTCCTCCTTGAGTCTATTCGCCTGCTAGATTTCTCCTCCCTGAGTCAATTCACCTGCTAGATTTCTCCTCCCTGAGTCAATTCACCTGCTAGATTTCTCCTTCCTGAGTCAATTCGCCTGCTAGATTTCTCCTTCCTGAGTCAATTCACCTGCTAGATTTCTCCTTCCTGAGTCAATTCACCCGCTAGATTTCTCCTCCCTGAGTCAATTCACCCGCTAGATTTCTCCTCCCTGAGTCAATTCACCTGCTAGATTTCTCCTTCCTGAGTCAATTCGCCTGCTAGATTTCTGCTTGTGTTCTATGACTGAAGCAAACTTGTTTTCTGCTGCTCCAGAGGCTAGGACACGGAGTAATGGATTCAAGGTGCAGGAAAAGGGATTCCACCTAAACATCAGGAAGAACTTCCTGACTGTCAGGGCTGTTGGAGAGCGGAATATGCTGCCTCCGAGGGTGGTGGTGTCTTCTTTAAGGAGAGGCTGGGTGGCCATCTGTCAGGAGTGCTTGGATTGTGTCGTCCTGCATGGCAGGGGGTTGGACTGGATGGCCCTTGGGGGTCTCTTCCAACTCTAGGATTCTATGACAGACAGTGCCAGGAGGGAAATGCCTGCCAATCGGTGTTCCCAGCCTTTTCTCGCTCGGCAACCCATTTCTCTAAAATTGTCGCTTGCAAGACCCCCACCTCCGGAATCCCCCCTTCGTTTGAGACATTTTAATCTTGCAAATCATCTACTTTTAGGATTTCTCTCTTACGTTCCAGAAAAATGTTCCCTTCCCAGACAGCGTCAGCAGTTTTCAATCAGGATTCTTGGACAAAAGCCCAAGAACCTTATTGGTGTTGCAGGGGGAAGGGAAGAGGGGACAGTTTTCGGTTTGCCTCGGGGACGGGATACCAATTTTTGTTTGCTGTATCCAGAGGCGTAGCTAGGAAAAATGGAGCCCGGGGCAACATCTGAGTTTTCCGCCCCCCCATATGGGTGGCCGCCCTCCCCCACCAGGACCAAAGACCGCCCCCCCCACTTTCCCTGGCATTATTGGTTTTTTCAGAATAATGAATGAAAGTACGTGCGCCCTTTAAGAACCTGGGAAGGACCGAAAAAAGCACGTGACGCACGTCTGCTGCTCTGTGGCTGTATTCTATACAATTTGGATACATATGAGCATACACATACAATATTCAATACTGAGTGCTAATACACTTAAATAACAGGTAAGTCTCTTAGGATAGCAGCAAATTCATCACAGACTGGTGATGGCCACTCACCTGGATAGCTTTAAAAGGGGCTTGGACAGATTTATGAAGTCGATTTATGGCTACCAATCTTGATCCTCCTTGATCTGAGATTGCAAATGCCTTAGCAGACCAGGTGATCGGGAGCAACAGCCGCAGAAGGCCATTGCGTTCACATCCTACATGTGAGCTCCCAAAGGCACCTGGTGGGCCACTGCGAGTAGCAGAGAGCTGGACTAGATGGACTTTGGTCTGATCCAGCTGGCTTGTTCTTATGTTCTTATGACTCTAAGAATAACAATTATATATGGGATACAAGATATACAGCGAATGGAAACAACAAATGAGACTGTATCCTTAATATTATGAATGGCAAAGCTTAACGCTGTTTATTACAACTGCTGAATTTCTCCCAAAGAGACTTACCTGTTATTTAAGTGTATTAGCACTCAGTATTGAATATTGTATGTGTATGCTCATATGTATCCAAATTGTACAGAATACAGCCACAGAGCAGCAGACGTGCGTCACGTGCTTTTTTCGGTCCTTCCCAGATTATTGGTTTTTTTCCCAGTGACCCTTCTCTTCTCACAATGGGGCCAAACTACGATCACTTCAGTTTAGTCATTTTAGCTTCTAGAGAGAGTTCAGGATTGATTTGATGATGATGAAGAAGAAGAGTTTGGATTTATATCCCCCCTTTCTCTCCTGTAGGAGACTCAAAGGGGCTGACAACCTCCTTGCCCTTCCCCCCTCACAACAAACACCCTGTGAGGTAGGCGGGGCTGAGAGAGCTCCGAGAAGCTGTGACTAGCCCAAGGTCACCCAGCTGCCGTGTGTGGGAGTGCACAGGCTAATCTAGAACCCACTGATTTGTCTTCTGAGCTATCCATGGTATCTGCGAAACTCTCCTGCAAAAACCACATTTCAAAGGAAACCACTTATCGGCTTTCTTCCTTGTCCAACTTTCACATCCATACACAGCAATAGGGAATGCTATTACTTGGAATTAATTTGATCTTGGTTCCGGGGGTTGCTGGGGGAGGGAAGGGGGAGGGCTCATTTGCCCAGGGATCTTTGGATCAGGGAGGGTTACTGGGGGGGGGGAGGGCGGGAGGACCCATTTGCCCAGGGATCTTTGCTGAGTGGGCTTGCTGTGGGGTGGGGGGAGGCAAGGGGGCTTCTGGGGCCCCAGAGTAGCAGCAGCAGCAGCAAGGTGCCACTCCCCAGGAGAAGGGGGGTGAGCCCGAGAGGTCCTGCTGGAGATAGGGGGAGGCAGGGGGGCTTCTGGAGCCCCAGAGTAGTGGTGGCAATGTGTCGCTTCCCTGGGGCAGGGGCAGGGTGAGCTCCAGTGCGTTGCAAGAAATTACAAACAAAGAGAAGCGTGTTGCAAGAAATTACAAAGAGATCCTCTGAAGATGCCAGCCACAGATGCAGGCGAAACGTCAGGAGAGAATGCTGCTAGAACACGGCCAGACAGCCCGGAAACCACACAGCACCCCAAAGAGAAGCGTCTCCGTGCGAAGGCACGACAGCAACCTGGACTGTTTCCGTGGCCTCCAATCGCTGCCTGCACGGAATGCATGTGAATGGGGGAAAACAGGTTCTTTATCATGACTGCAACCCGCTATACGTTTGCTGTGCAGAATTGACCTCAGGAAAATATCCTTTTTTGTGTGTGAAGCAAGCCTTTATGGCATAGACAGCAGTACAACAATAATAAAAAATGGATTAAAAAGCATATACAATACAGGACATAAATGTTAGGTCGAAGGAAATCTACTGGCGTTTAGTAATTTCCAGGAGAAAGTCTGCCACTATCATACAGAGAGAAGGATCAGGGTTGTCCAACAAGTAGTGTAATCTAATTAAATCGGGGAGATGGAGATGGGGTGAATGTAAAGGAGTAAGATTCACATACTTGGATCTGATTTCCTTGAATCTGAGACAGTGTAGTAATTGGTGGGCCAGAGATTCAACTGAGCCATCGTTACATGGGCACAATCTTTTAGCCTTTTCTTGCTTATTAAATCTGCCATGTAACAAGGCAGAAGGCATAACATTAAACCTGGCGAGCATCATGGCTCTCCTTTGAACAGGGTTTATTAAGCAATACAGGTAGTGTGCCAAGTGGCCCCGTTCAAATGGGAGAGAAAAATACAGGGGGGAGCACGTTTTCATGGCTGCAGTGATTAGGGTAGAGAACTCTCTATCCAAAACACTGCAGCCATGAAAACGTGCTCCATTGCACAGGGAAATATCCTGCTTCTTCTGAGAAGTTCCACACAGTCTCTCTCTCTCCCCCTTAGGTAGTGATGCAGTGAGGACACTATCTCTGCCTCTGTTTGCAATCGAGTATGTTAGCTCCCGAATAAAACTGGAGCTACGCTTTAATCAGGGCGTGTGCCTTTGCCGTGTTAGCTACTTCACTGACGTGCCCGTCTTCTTTCCGCAGCACCAAATCTTTGTGGGAGAAGCTCCAGAGCTTGCCGTGTCATTTCAACTGGTGTCTCGAGTTCAAGGACAAAGTGAACGTCGGCCACGTCCTGCAAACGTTGGCTCTCAAGGTGGAGCACGCGGCCTATCAGAACCGCAGCGTTTACCTGGCCATGAGGGCGTACCTGCAGCAATTGGACGGCAGTAGCCCGGACGCACTGGGGAGCCTCCGTGAAGCAGAAACTGTGCTCCAGCAAGAGCATCCAACCGACTTCTCCCGCCGGGTCTTGCTGATCTATGGGAACTACGCCTGGATCTATTACCACTTGTCCAATTATGAGATGGTGGAGCTCTACCTGGGCCGAATTCGCGAGATCTGCCAGTTCCTGTCCAGCCCTGAGCCGTATTCGGTGCAGATGCCCGAGATCCACGCACAGAAAGGCTGGTCCCTTCTGTCCTTGGGTTTCCAGAATGGGGAAGAGGCCCAGAAATGTTTCCAAGTGGCCCTCCAAGGAGACAAGTCCAGCCAGGAGTTCCAGGCAGGTCTGGCGATCTCCGCCTTTGCTTCCTGGACTCGCTGTTTCGATTTTCGGCTTCGGACTGAGGTGCAAAGTTTGATGGAACCGCTTCTCTGCCGCCAGCCCCAGAACGATGAACTCAAAGTGCATTTGGCCAGTCTGCTAGAGCACAAGGACTGGCGGCGGTCAGAAGCCCTCGCAAAGGAGGTTGCTGAGAACAGCCACCACCCCGAACATCTGAGATTCGCCGCCAGGCTTTTGAAGAAAAACAACATTTCCCGAGCCGTCGGCATCTTGCGGGAAGCGATCGGCCTGGCTCCCGGCTACCACCTCCTGCACTATGAGCTCGGCGTCTGCTACAAGCAACAGTTGGAGGGAGCAGCTGGAGAAGTCAGGGAAGAGGTCCTGGCCGCTGCTATCGAGAGCTTCAAGCGGGCGGTGGAGGCAGATCCTCAGTCTATATTCTTCAGGCTGGAGTTGGCTCAGCTGTACTGCGAAAGGAACCCAACTTACGCGGAAGAGATGTATCGGAACTTGCTGGAGGAGCTGCCGAAGGCCAGCCAGAGGTGCCAGCAGGCCATCTACCTGCACTGGGGGGACTTCCTCCTCCGTGGGAAGGGCTTGCGGCTGGAGGCGCTGGAGGCTTACAAGGCAGGCTGCGCAGTCCTTGGGGGCCACAAGAAGGAATGGCAGCAGCTGACAGGCAGGCTGGGAAAGCTGGCCGAGGTGTTCGAGAAAGACTCTGAAATGGAGTCGGCCGAGGCGGCTTTTGAGGTTCTTCGGCTCAGACCTCAGTTTCAGAAGGAAATTGAACCTGGCTATTGACAGGAAGCGGGGTGAAAGGTCATGGGATATCCAGCAAGGCCTGGAGGAAGCGTGACCCCCTCTCCATCCATCCTCAGGAGTTGCTTCTCCTTTGGAGTTAGGACTCTGACCGCTTGTGTTGCTGTGACCTTGGGGATAAACTGCCCCGTTCAGTTAAATGTTGGCGTCCAAGGAGCGTCAAGATCCCATTGAAGTGGAGTTTCCTTCTTTCCTCCTTCCCTTTGTCGCGGTGGCTTCCTTCCCCAACCTGGCATATGGGGGAAAAACACCTGTTCTTTTCCCCTGACCTTCTTAAGATCCTGCAGAGATCAGAAGACGGGGCTGTTTTACTTTCTCGACTCACGAGGAAATGCAGAATGTCTGGAACTTGCCATCTTGGGGAATTAGTTTGGCCTTTTTTCTTAGGGTGATTCCGCACAGCACATTATCAGCAGAGCTCGACTTGTGTCTGGCTCGGGTAGTCCGCACAGGCACAGATCTTGACGCAAGTCCGACTCTCCTTCGACTCACCTAAGCCGGGTCTTCTCGATCCCTGCTCCGACCTAGTACTGTGGGATGAACTCGTGTCGAGCTCAAGGTTGCGCGGACTGTCTGTTGAGCTCGACTCGACTCGACTCGCCCCTCCAGCCAATCACGTCATTCCTGTCTCTGCCCAATGAGGGCTTAGTTTCCCTTTAACCAATCACGGCACGCTTTTGGCCAGCCAATCATAATCGACCATTGAGAGCATGCATACAGCCGGAAACTCACGGAGCCAAAAAGCATTCGCTGGACTGGAACGAAGCAGGGGACTGTAACTTGTGATAGCTTGTTCTGTGGTTTGTTGGTTCAAACAGAAATCTCTGGAGGAGGGAATGCCTGTATTAAATGAGGCTGTTGTTTCTTTGTAAGGGCTGTTCTGAATGTAAATTTATTCTTCTAGAGTTTCACAAGTGGAGCTGCCTTGTAATTGAGTACATTCCTGCCCGGCCGACTCAAGTTGAACTCTACTGAATGTACTGTGGGGAATCACCCATAGTGGCCCTCCCAATGCTGAACAGAGCAGCATCCACTTAATACCACCGACAGTATCCCTGGGTGGCCGTCTTGAAAGGAGAAGTATGTGTCTGTGTCTCATGGACTGGAGAGAGCCAGGCTCCAGAGGAGTAAGGGGGGAAGGAAATGGTGCCCGGGGC
The DNA here is from genome assembly GCF_021028975.2 of Sphaerodactylus townsendi. Taxonomy (NCBI): domain Eukaryota; kingdom Metazoa; phylum Chordata; class Lepidosauria; order Squamata; family Sphaerodactylidae; genus Sphaerodactylus; species Sphaerodactylus townsendi. The sequence goes on along the minus strand of NC_059430.1, from coordinate 5,360,459 downwards.
AAAATGGCACCCAGCCCTGCCCCCCACGCCCCCAACTCCCCCATCCTGCTCTCCTCCTGCCCCCCCCGTGCCCCCTCACTTCCCTTAGTTTAAAAGCAGCCTGGTGGGAAACTACACTTCCCAGGAGACGTTGTGAGCCCCAACTCCTGCAGGATTTGGGGTGCTGTGTGGTTTCCGGGCTGTATGGCCGTGTTCTAGCAGCATTCTCTGCTTGGGATGCTGCTCTCCCAAGGAGAGAATGCTGCTAGAACACGGCCATACAGCCCGGAAACCACACAGCACCCCAGTGATTCCAGCCATGAAAGCCTTCAACAATACATCCTGCAGGATTTTCCACCCCCCCACGTGACCCACTGGCTTGCGCCCCATGCACCAGCCTTGACCCCCTGTCCCCCCCCATAGCTAATGCCTGCTGTGGCTCCTTTCCTATCTTTGGATGCCCGAGGGCTGAAGAGGCAGAGGGTGGAAGTTTGGAAGACAGAAACCGTCTGCCTGGGAATCCAGACTCCTAGCTGGATTCCATCTTTTGAGGAACAGGAGTATCTGTTGGGTAGAAGAAGAAGGAGAAGAGTTTGGATTTATATCCCCCCTTTCTCTCCTGTAGGAGACTCAAAGGGGCTGACAATCTCCTTGCCCTTCCCCCCTCACAACAAACACCCGGTGAGGTGGGTGGGGCTGAGAGAGCTCCGAGAAGCTGTGACTAGCCCAAGGTCACCCAGCTGGCGTGTGTGGGAGTGCACAGGCTAATCTGCATTCCCCAGATCAGCCCACAGCAGAAGACAGGCGGCAGAGCTGGGGAATCAAACCCGGTTCCTCCAGATCAGAGTGCACCTGCTCTTAGCCACTACGCCACTGCTGCTCCTACCAAATAGGGTAGTCACACATCTGGTTGGTGACAGGATGGGCCTTCCCTGCCATCAAAGGGACAGTATGGGGTGTGCAGATTCAGCTGAAGGGAGGGGGACACCTGCCTTCACCTTCTGATATGAATATTTTCCTTTCCTTTCCTTTTCCTTTGATGCTAGTAACTGTAGCTAACTAGGAGCAACCCTGGGGCCTTCAGCTAGCGGGGAGCAGCAGGCTGAGAACTACTCACTGTGCTTTGAGTTGCTTTCGACTTCCAAACATCTCTTTTCGTTTGTGCTATTCCAGGTGAGGGGAACTTCAGGCTCGAGTCGCGACATGCGGCTCTTATGCCCTTGCTACCTGCGGCTCCACTCCAGCTGAGCTGCCCGGCTTCGAGATCCTTGCCTGCCCTGGTGGTAAAGACAGCAGGAGCAGGCACACCCACTGCCTGCGTCAATTGGCAGCTGCTGGCTTTCCTCTTGCCCGCCTTTGTTCAAGCGGGCGGGCGCTCTCGGCGGGCCGGTAAGGCTGAGCTGTTGGCTCCCATCTCTGCTCCTACTCTGCAGGCAAGTAGGCAGGCGATCCATGCTTCTCTAGAAATGAGCGGAGTAAAGGTGTGCTGCCAATATATACAGTGTTATCTTTATTTTAAATGTCAAAAATTATTTGCAGCTCCAAGTGTTTTCTTTTCCTGTGGAAAACGGGTCCAAATGGCTCTTTGAGTGTTAAAGGTTCCCTACCCTTGTGCTATTCTCACAGTCCATGGGAAACAGGGGGGGATTTATGGTGGGAACTCTGGGGGAAATAAAGGCAGTTGTATTTTCGTAGAATGGTATTTTCATAGAATGCCAGGTTCTTGCTGTTATCAATAAAGACTTCTGATCCCACATCCAGAGTCTGCCTGTTGACTTCGGTCTCAAGACCTGACATTTTGGCTCATTTGCATTTCTGTCGGATTGGAAAGGTGTCCTGTCAACAATAAACACATTTGAGGTTTTTTTTTTTTGCAGATTCTTTGAGCAGGCCATCTGGCGTCCCCTCTGAACCCCCGACTAAATCTATATATGGTTTATCCACATTTAGAATCCTATCTGCAGGTCTGGTGTTCCCATTGTTTTCAAGGGTATTGTCAAAGAAGAAAAAATGGACTGATTATCAGAGGTTGGAGCATCTTCGTGGGCAAAAGGAGGAATCTCGAATGTTCCTTCTTCAGGGAAACTGTGCAGATACCACAAATAGAGGAGCAGCAGTGGCGTAGGAGGTTAAGAGCAGGTGCACTCTGATCTGGAGGAACCGGGTTTGATTCCCCGCTCTGCCGCCTGAGCTGTGGAGGCTTCTCTGGGGAATTCAGATTAGCCTGTGCACTCCCACACACGCCTAGCTATGACCTTGGCTAGTCACAGTTCTCTTCTGAGCTCCTCTCTGTGCCCCTGCACCCACCCTCACAGGTGCTTGTTGTGGGAAGGGCAAGGAGGATTGTAAGCTCCCCTTTGAGTCTCCCATATAGGAGAGAAAGGGGGATATAAACTAAACTCTTCCTCTAGGGACAGGGCTAACCTCTGGCACGGGTGCTGAGGTGACACTCCAGAGCTCCCCCCCCTGTGGGCACACGCTAGTACCAGAGTCACTTCCCACACACATCTAGGCTGGCCTGGGTCATTGGGCTCATTTCATTAGCATTAAACCTAAGACCTAGTTTTGGGGAAGCAGTGTAGGTAACCCCAGCAGCCTGTTAAACCCCACAGATTTTCATGCTAAGAATTGTGCATCCTTACCTGGGAGTAAGCTCCTGCTGTTGGCAATGGGCTTGCTTGAAAGTAAACCCTCCTAGGGCTGTGGTTCAATCTCGCTGGAAGACAGACAAGCTGTTTCCAAAGCACACCGACTACCACCAAGCTTACCCTCGAGTAACGCATCACTTTGGAGCCAACTGTTTTTCTAAACTAAACCCTCAGCATCTGTGGGTTAAATTGCCGTGTTGGCACTTTGTGATAAACAAGTGGGTTTGGGGTTGCAATTTGGGCACTCGGTCTCGAAAAGGTTCGCCATTACTGTTACCCACAGTCAGGGGTAACTAGACAGTGATTTCAGAGTGATTTCAGCTTTGTCAGCAATGAGCGATAGTGATTTCAGAGTGATTTCAGCTTTGGCAGCAGGAGCAGGAGGCAGAGGTAGGCTGCCTCTCGAGCAGAGGTTCTTATTGTGATTTCAACCCTTTCCAGGCCAGACTGCCCAGTACAGAACGAGACACAGCCCTTTTATACAAGCCACCCAATCAAAGTTGAGGAAGGCAGTCCCCTGCCACATAATACAATACAGACACTTAAACAAAGAGGAGGAAGACAGTCTTTGTTTTTTGCTGGATGGATTAAGTCCCAGAAGAAAAAAGGCTGCCAATGAATCTTGAGATCCTGGAAGTGGGAAACCTTACTAGTCCAATGGGTCTTGAGATCCTAGAAGTGGAAACTTCAAACAGTCCAATGGGTCTCTGGAGATCCTAAAAGTGAAAATTCAAATAGTCCAATGGGAAGTAGGATGATGTCCTCCCAAAACTGCCAAGGCACCTTTGTAAGTTCAAAAGGTCTCTTTTTGTTGAGGGGCTGACAAACTTCTATCAGGATTGTAAGAAGGAGCTTGTCCCATTTCTGTGCATTTTCTGACCCACTTACCTTGTTACCTAGCTAAAATAAAACTTACTAAAATCCTAAGAGAGGCTTCTTCTATTAATACAATAAAGTAAGAAGAATTATTTCTAATCCATTTCTCTCTTGTCTATCACTCTAAAGTAACTCTATATAATCTCTTTAACCTTATAATAACATGCTTAAGTACATTGGGGAGAGATAACACCAGCAAGTACATTTTTACTACATACACTCCATTACGCATGCACAAGCAAAACAACATCAGTATAATATCAAGGAAATCTACAACATAACTTTCAAGCTATATCATCACATCATAGAAAAATGGGATGAAAGCTCTATCTAGGATACATTCAAGGGTTTATATTCAAGAAGTAAATAACAATTCCTTTATTCTAAAGGAGGTTCAGCTGCAACAGTTTGAGGGGGGATAAGAAGGGGAATCATATAAACTTCACACATTCTCTTATTGATACCCAACATATATCTCTATTTAAGGCTTAGCCAGGCATATTCCATAGGAAAATGGATTTCTGGGAATCCATGGGTAACACTACTGCTCTAGGATGCTGAAGAAGAGGAGTTTGCTTATACCCTGCCTCTCCCAAGGGAGACTCAAAGTGGCTTACAAAGGCCTTCCCTTCCCCTCCCCACGACAGACACCTTGTGATGTAGGTGGGGCCAAGAGAGTTCAGAGAGAACTGTGACTAGCCCAAGGTTGCCTAGCAGGCATGTAGGAGTGGAGAAACAAATCTGGTTCACCAGATAAGAGTCGGCCGCTCAGGGTGGGAGGAGTGGGGAATCAAACCCAGTTCTCCAGATTAAAACCCACCTGCTCTTCACCACTCCACCGAGCTGCTCTGGGGAGGGCAGAGACCTCAGTGGGGTACGGTCTTTGCAACACCCGACACGGTTCAGCCCGAGCAGGAAGGGAGGGGAGACTATGAACTTTGACCTTTTAGGTTGCCAAACCCCTGGTGGCGCCTGGAGATCTGGAATTACTGCTTATCGCCCAATGATAGAGGTCAGTTCTCCTGGAGAAAAATGGCTCCTTTGGAGGGTGGACTCCATGACTTTATTATACTGTGCCGAGCTCCCTCCCCTCCCCAAGCCCCGCCCTCCTCAAGCCCCGCCCCAAATCCTCAGGAATTCCTCAACAAGGAGCGGGAAACTCCAGCTGGGTTTGCCAAGTCGGATGTCTTCCGCCCCTTTGATTGTTATTAGGTAGTCAATCAAGGCTGCCCTCCAGATGTTAAGACTACAGTCTTTCACCCTGCCAGCATGATACTGGCAGGGGATGATGGGAACTGTAGTTCATAACATCTGGAGGGCCGCGAGTTTGACACCTATGCTTTAATAGATGTGTAGTGGCATGTTATTAACCTCCATGCTGTGAACAAGCTACCTGTTACCACGTTAGACCTCTACTAAAGGGCCAGGTGGGTTTATTTTTTTCCAGGTCTGTTGGCAACCCCAACTCTAAATGCCAGAGGATGCTGCCAGATTGCTTTGATGTGTCCAGATTGCTTTGACTGTGTCCAACTTCTCTCTGTGATGCACCTCTGAAGATGCCAGCCACAGATGCCGGCGAAATATTAGGAACAAGAGCAACCAAACCACGGCCACACAGCCCGGAAAACCCACAACAACCAGGTTGAGTCTGGTCGGGCTGCCAAAGCCTTCTCGGGACTAAATGCATTTTAGGGGTGTTTGAAAAAACATTTCATCACCACCTGTTTATTTTAATTTTTAGCTGGTTGTTTCTGATTTTGCTAATTCTTTGCAGGCATAGAAAGAAGTAACCTGTGATTGACTCCTCCAAATACCTCTTTATTTCGACACAAAAAGAGGTAGCCACTTACATAGGACGCAACCCAAAAGTATTCAGTTATTTAGTTTGGCCTTTATTTATTGACTTCATGTATATCCCAGTTTACTACCCGGAGGAGCCCCAAAGTGGCTTATGCAATTCTTCTCTCCTCTACTTTATCATCACAATTACCCTGTGAGGTAGGCTAAGACCCGGCAAGATTCCGTGGCAGACAGGAGATGCCAATCTGGGTTTCTCAGGTGCTCTAACCACCACACCACTCTGATTCCCAGTCATAAAAAGTATTAGGTTTCGATCAGTGGTGGGATCCAAAAATTTTAGTAACAGGTTCCCATGGTGGTGGGATTCAAACTGCGGCGTAGTGCCAATGGGGCTGGGTGGGGCACGATGAGCTTTTGAGATTAACAGCTCCCTTCTTCACATAGCTATCTGGAGTCTCCTGGCCAGTGAGCTGAACTGAATGTGAGTCTATCTCCAAGCCCGGCGGCTGGAGCTGTGGGTTAGAAGAGGGTTAGAAGAGGATTGGGCATGAACCAGGATAGAAGGTCACCCATGTTGCCATGCCGAGTGTCCCGACTTTCCCCCGGGAGTGTTCAAGCAGCATCAGATAAGGACTAGTCCAGAGAAGCGGACTTTGTCTGAAGTTTTCTAGCCTGTCAAGAAGCTAGAGCAGCAGGAAGGAGCTGAGTCCTTTCCAGAGTCATAGAATCATAGAGTTGGAAGAGACCCCAAGAGGAAGAAGAAGAAGAAGAGTCTGGATTTATATCCCCCCTTTCTCTCCTGCAGGAGACTCAAAGGGGCTGACCATCTCCTTGCCCTTCCCCCCTCACAACAAACACCCTGTGAGGTAGGTGGGGCTGAGAGAGTCTCCCGGAGAAGTGCTGTGATTCAGCCCAAGGTCACCCAGGCTGGCGCGGTGCAGGAGGTGCACAGGCTCATCTGAATTCCCCAGATGAGCCTCCACAGCTCAGGCGGCAGAGCGGGGAATCAAACCCGGCTCCTCCAGAGCCATCAAGTCCAACCCCCTACCATGCAGAAACACTCAAAGCACTCCCAACAGATGGCCATCTAGCCACTCTTTAAAAACCTCCAAAGAAGGAGACTCCACCACTCCTCCTAGGCGGTGAATCCCACGGTCGAACAGCCCTGACGGTCAGGAAGTTCTTCCTCATGTTTAGGTGGAATCCCTTTTCCTGCACCTTGAATCCATTGTTCAGGTCTCTAGTCTCTGAGGCGGCAGAAAACAAGCTTGCTCCCTCTTCCTGACATGGCATCCCCTTCAAATATTTAAAACATGGCTACTCATGTTCCCTCCTCTAATCTCAGCTCTCCAGACTAAAATATCCCTAGCTCCCTAAGCCTCTCTCTTCTGTATATGGGATTCCAGACCTTGCAATTACTCATTTTGCTGTCTCCTTTCTGGACCCGCTCCAGCTTGTCACAATAATATTCTTTTCTTTTGAATTGCGGTGCCCAGAACTGTACACAATATTCCAGGTGGGGTCTAACCACTGATGCAGAATAGAGAGGTACAATCACATCCTTCTCGGCATCTTAGACACTCATAATTCTATTGGATACAGCCCAGAATCGGCATTTCTTTGGCTTTTTTAAGAACATAAGAACATAAGAACAAGCCAGCTGGATCAGACCAGAGTCCATCTAGTCCAGCCTTCTCTGCTACTGCGCAGTGGCCCACCAGGTGCCTTTTGGGAGCTCACGGCAGGAGGTGAAAGTGCTAATGGCCTTAAGAACATAAGCAAGAAAGAGCCTTTCCAAGCTGGATCAGACCCCAGGAGAGTCCATCTTAGCTGGGGTCCCAGCCTCTCTGCTACCTCGCAAGAGTGGCTCCACCAGGTGCCTTTTGGGAGCTCAAGCATGCAAGAGGTGGTGCAACTCTTCCTGGCTCTCTCTGGCTGCTGTTGTCTCCCTGAGCACCTGGACTGTTAAGGCATTTGCAATCTCAGATCAAAGAGAGGATCAAGATTAGTAGCCATAAATCGACTTCTCCTCCATCAATCTGTCCAAGCCCCTTTTAAAGTTATCCAGGTGAGTGGCCAATCACCTCACCACCTCCCTGTGGCAGCATATTCCAAACACCAAATTCACACGCTATGTGAAGGAAGTGTTTCCTTTATTAGTCCTAATTCTTCCCCCCCTAGCATTTCTCAAGGGATGCCCCCTGGTTCTAGGTATTGTGAGAAAGAAAGAAAAATTTCTCTCTGTCAACATTTTCTACCACACAGGTATAAATTTGATAGACTTCTAACTATATCCCCTCTCAGACGCCTTCCTCTCCAAACTAAAGAGTTCCAAACGCTTCGCAGCTCTCCCTCATAAGGGGAAGGTGCTCCAGTCCCTCAATCATCCTTCTCATTGTCCTTCTTCTGCACTTTTTTCTATCTCTCTCAATATCCTTTTGAGTGATGTGGCAACCAGGTGAACTCGAACATACAGTACTCCAAGCAGCGCGTTTACGCATCTTCACGGCTTTATTATAAGGGTAATGTCAATCTTTGCAGTTCTTATTCTCAATTCCCTTTCCTAATTATCCCCAGCATAGAGTTTTGGCTCCTTTCCACAGCTGCCATGCATTGAATTGACATTACCATGGGAACTATCAACTAAGATGCCCAAATCCCTTTCCCTGGTTCAGACCGATAGCACTGACCCCTGTAGCGCAGTATGTGAAGTTTGGATTTTGTTCCCCTATGTGCACTCATCTCTTTACATTTTGCTACATTGAACTGTATTTTGCCATTTCTTGGAGCTCCACTCACCCACCTAATTTTATCAAGGTCCGCTTTTGAGCTCTTCGCAATCCTTTGCGGTTCTTACCACACTGCATAATTTGGTATCATCTGCAAACTTGGCCACCACGCTACCCACCCCTACTTCCAGGTCATTTATGAATAGGTTAAAGAGCACTGGTCCCAAAACGGATCCTTGGGGGACACCATTCCTACTATCTCCATTGTGAGAACTTCCCATTTATACCCACCCTTTGTTTCCTGTTCCTCAACCAGTTTTTAATCCATAGGAGGACTTCCCCTCTTATTCCTTCATTGCTGAGTTTTCTCAACAGTCTCTGGTGAGGAACTTTGTCAAAAGCCTTTTGGAAATCCAAGTAGACAATGTCCACTGGTTCCCCCTTATCCACATGCCTGCTTTCTTGGCTGCCGCATCACACTGCTGACTCGTGTTCAGTTTGTGGCCTACTAAGACTGTCAGATCCCTTTCGCACGTCTTCCCGGGACATCTCAGCCAACGCCTCCAGCCTGCCTCTCAGTCGCTGCCATTTCCCTTTGTGGTCAGCTTAATTCAGAGGAGTGAGGGCCTCACTCATATACCTTGCTGTGCCTTCATGAAGTCAGCCCCCCCTTCTTGTGGAGGAGGAAGTCCCCATAGAACAGGCAGAAGACCTGCTGGCATCGCTGGCTGAAACTCCAGAGTTCCTCGTTCAGGTTTTGAAAAATCTCTTCGGCATGAAGCGGGGCCTTTTCGCTGTACATTTTAGCCAGTTCTAGCCTGGGACACAGAGCCCGGGGATCCATTTCCACAGCCCTCTTGAAGCTGTGTCGAGAGCGGTTGGCAAGATCTCTTCTCTCTCCTCCGGGGTAGCCACCTCCTCCATCAGGTTCGCGTAGCAGACACCGAGGTCGTAGTGTAGGAGGGAGAAGGGGGGAGTCAGGGGCTGTGAAGGGGCTCCTTGCCGCAAAACGTAGATCGCCTGGGAAGGGAGTGCGGCTTTATATACCACGGGCCTATATACCACGGGCGGGCGCTTCGGAGAACTTCGGGCTCGAGGCTGCTCTCTGGGACGGCTCCTCCAGAAGTCTTTTCGCCCCCCTCGGGCAGTCAGTCTTCCAGCAAACTGGCTAGTGATGGACGCTTGACTTCTGCTTGTTCAGGAGGCCGGGCTGCAAGTGTGAAATTTTTCCATCAGCCTTTTCGCTTCTTTCCAGCGGTCGCTTCTCTGAGAACGAGTCCAGGTAGCGCAAAGGGAAATCGCCAGACCCACCTGGTAGTCTTGGTTGAACTTGTCTCCGTGGAGCGCTGCGTGGAAGCACTTCTGGGCCTCTTCTCCGTTCTGGGAGCCCACGACTAAAAGGGACCACGCTTTTTGCGCGTAGATCTCGGGGATCTGCACAGAGAACGGTTCGAGGCTGGAAAGGGACCGGCAGATTTCCTGAATCCGGTCCAGGTAGAGCTCCACCATCTCATAATTGGCTAACTGGTAATAAATCCAGGCATAGTTCCCATAAGTCACCAGGACATGTCTGGAGAAGTTGGTCGGATGGTCTTGTTTGAGCACCCTCTCGGCTTCTTGAAGACTGCTCAGAGCCTCGGTATAATTGCCTCTATGCCTTGCTGTAGGTGGTGGCCCCTCATGGCGCATGGTAGTGACCATTCCTGCATGTCGCGGTAAGCTGCACCTTGACGCTCAGGGTCTGCAGGATGCATTCTGCACTCGGCTCCTCCACGCTGAGGAAGCCCCAGGTGAAATGACATTGCAGGGTCTGGAGCGCCTCCTTCAAGGAACGGGAGCTGCAAAGCACGCAGAAGACAAGTGAATCATAGAATCACAGAGTGGGAAGAGGCCACAAAGGCCATCTAGTCCAACCCTTCTGTTTTAGGGGACTTGATAGTAGGCTTCCATCTTTATAAGTCATTGGATTTTAGTATGCTGCGTTTTAATGGGATGGGGTTATTTTATATTGCGTTTTTGCTGCGTTTTTTAAAATATTTAAACTTTTAAACTTACATTTTAATTAATGGGGTTTTGTTTATATACTGTATGTGGAATTCATAGTTGTAATAATCAGCCCAGAGCCCTCCTTTGGGATTAAGCTGTATAGAAATCCCATTAATAATAATAATAATAATAATAATAATAATAATAATAATAATAATAATAATAATAATAATAATAATAATAATAATAATATAGAGCCAAAAATTAACTAATATTTAATGGATTTTAGCCTTTGATCTATGCTCTATTTCTGTTTTTTTATTGTTCCTCAGCCGCCCTGGAGTCTCCTTCGGGAGGAGGGTGGTACAGCCTATAAACCAATAAATAAATAAATAAAATAAATGCAGGAACACACAGAGGCGTGGGGGGGGGCACCAGGCATGTGACAAAATGCTGTGCACCCCGCCTCTCTGCAGGCTGGCTCCTGCCATCCCCAGGGCCTCAGGAGGGCAAAAGCTGGGCTGCAGGGAGGTGGGGTGGGGCTCGACGGCAGGGGGCCGTGCCCAAACCCCGCCCCTGAGCACGGTAGTCCTTTGTGGCAGTGACATTTTAAGACAATTTCTGGTAAGTTTTGGGGGTGCAATTTTTGTCTTTTGGGGGGGTTGCTTGCTGCATCTACCCCTATTTTATGAGTAAGGTGAACTCCATGTACAGCTGTTCCTCCATCTGCCCAAATTAGCTCCAGAGTGCGTTTCATATAGAATCACAAAGTTGGAAGGGTTCCCCCAAGGCCATCTAGTCCAACCCCTGCTCAATACAGCATCAGCCTTGAGCCGTGTCAAAGGTGACACAGGCCTGTCACCCCAAGTGTGTCACCTCTGACACGGCTCAAGGCTGATGCTGTATTGAGCGGGGGTTGGACTAGATGGCCTTTGGGGAACCCTTCCAACAGCCATTCTCCCTGACTGAGTTAGGCATTTAATGGATTTTTGACACCTTGAGCCCAAACATTTCAGCATCACTGGTTTTCGGCATCCCCAAGAAGTTCCAGAAAATGGCCCACCTCCCGAGGCTGCTGAACTACCCCCATGACTAAAAACCCCAAACTTTTCCTAATACCCAGGTGGTACTATTTCTGCCATGATTTAAACCCATTATTGCAAGTTTTGCCCTCTCCTGCCAACAGGAACAGCTCCCTGCCCTCCAAATAGTTTTAGAGAGCAATCACGTCCCCTCCTCAGCATGGTGTAGTGTGGTGAAGCAGCCGGCATGGCATGGCGATTAAGGGTGGCAGACTCTTTACCACGTGAACTGGTTTCCCCCCGCTCCTGCACATGAAGCCTGCTGGGTGACCTTGGGCCAGTCACGGGTCTCTCTCAGCCCCACCTGCCTCACCAGGTATCTGTTGTGGGGAAAGGAAGGGAAAGGAGCTCGTAAGCCACTTTGAGTCTTCTTACAGGAGGGAAAGGTGGAGTATAAATCCAAACTCTTCTCTTCTCCAGACGGAACACTCCGGAAACAGTTGCTTCTCCAAAAGTCACCCTGTCCAAGGAGTGACGTCTTAGTCATCCCGGACTGCAGCCATGACTACCTCAGGGGTGTACCCCCCCCCGGCCCCAAACCTGGAGCCCCCCCCCCACATGGTGACAATCTACTGCAGTGGTTCCCAACCTTCCTAATGCCGCGACCCTTTAATACAGTTCCTCATGTTGTGGGGACCCCCAACCCTGACATTTATCCATTTCACAGATGGAGAACACTGATGCAGAGGCGTCTCCTAGGGCTACTCCCCTGTGAAGGGCTCGTCTTGATCTCCCCAAAGGGGTCCTGACCCCCAGGTTGAGAACCACTGATCTACTGAAGGGGGCGAGGAGGAAGAGGAGACGGTCCTCACAGTCACCACTGGAGCGTATCGTCCCCTGCCAGCCCTCGCAACCCCCAGCCTGGCTGCGTCTCTTGCCAAACGGGCAGAGCGGAGCTACTGCTGTTAGGGCTCAGGCCACGCCCAACCCTTTAACACGGAGGCGGGCCAATCAGTCGGGCAGCCAGTCAGCAGGCTCGGAGCGCTCGATGGATGCCCCGTGGCCAAATGGAAGATTGGAGGGGCAGGATGGGGGGGTGGGGGAAGGAGAGAGGGAGGGACCAGATTTGGGGGGGGGGGAGGAGTTTGCAGGCAGGAGAATGGAAATTGAGAGGGAGACGCAGTGAGAGAGAAAAACGAACAAGGAGGGGGGAGCAGCCCGAGGCTCCAATGGGGGAGGAAGGACCCAGGGCCACGGCTAGCCCCCCCTCCCCTGCGGCCAACCTGTGTCTGTTTCAGGTTGCTAGTCAGCATCCCCGCCTTAAAGGGAAGACACTGACTCACCACCTGTGGCTTCGGAGGCTCTCCGGTACGAGCCGCTCCCAGGAATGCGAGGGGCGAGAGCTACAGCACTCGTGGGGGAGGTTAGGACAAGAACCCCCTGAAGAGGGGGTGGAGGAGGAAGAAGAAGAAGAAGAGCTTGGATTGATACCCCCCCTTCTCTCCTGTAAGGAGACTCAAAGGGGCTGACAATCTCCTTGCCCTTCCCCCTCACAACAAAACCCCCCTGTGAGGTAGGCGGCGCTGAGGGGAGCCTCCGGAAGAACTGTGACTCAGCCTGCAAGGTCACCCAGCTGGTACATGTGTGGGAGTGCACATGCTTCAATTTGGTTCACTCTCAGATCAGGCCCCTTACAGCTCAAGTGGCAGAGCAGGGCATCAAACCCAGTTCTCCTATGGGATTAGAGAGCCACTCTGTTTCAACCACTACCACGCCACGCTGGCTCTCAAATTCTTTTCATGCAGCACCACACCCCCCCGGCTACCTTCAAGTGCGCCCATTACCCGTCAGCTACTTTGAGGCACATTTGGATTTGTGCCTTATTTCGCTGCAACACACTGACAAAGGTATCCCCACATGGAAAAGCACCCTTGAAGCTGCCTTATCCTGAATTAGACCCTGGCTGCATCCCAGTCGGTATTGCCTACTCAGACCGGCAGCCGCTCCCTTGGGCAGAGTCTTTTACATCCACTGCTCAGCGGCATTCTTCTCAACTGGTGGTGCTAGGGGAATTGAACTCCGGCTTCCTTCCGGGTGATGCCGAAAGTGCAGATGCTGTACTTGCTGGAGCCCTGGTAATCTAATGGAACTTCTGCCTTAGGGACTGAATTTGACAGTCTTTGGCGGCGTCTTTCACACCACCCCTTCTAGCTGATCCTTCAAACGGGAGAAGTCGGGGATTGAACCGGGCACTTTCGGCATGCTGAGCAGAGACTTCAGCATGGAGCCACGGCCCCTTCCTGTCTGGACCTTTCCTCTCTCAGCCCTTATTAACCCCTGAAGGAGAGATGAAATCAGCAAAGATAAAGCAGTCTAACCGGGAAAAGCGAAAAGAGGCACCTGAAGGTCTAGCACAGGGGTCTGCAACCTGTGGCTCTCCAGATGTTCATGGACTACAATTCCCATCAGCCCCTGCCAGCACGGACAATTGAGATTTGTAGTCCATGAGCATCTAGAGAGCCACAGGTTGCAGACCCCTGGTCTAACAGCACCTGAAGGTCTAACAACATTGTTTCCCCCCAATATGAACTTCCGTGCGGTCACCTGAACGGCCCAGACTAGCTGGATCTGATCAGATTCTGGAAGCCCCCGCCTAGTCCTTGGACACCAGACCACCCAGGAATGTCCTGGAAGCAGGAGTGCGGCTGGTTCTGAGTACAAACTCACCTCATGTTGCTTCCTTCCAGGTTCTTCTCCAAGGACTTGGCCCTCAAACAGTAGCTTCTCTCCCCGGAGGCAGCTTTGCCCTGAGCTGCAAAACCAGCCTAAATGCCAGGATTTGGTTGGGACAGTTTCATTCCGTCACTTGAGAGAGAGACCCAGGCATGTTGAGCCAGGCCTCAGGAAAGGAAACTGAAACTTGGAATGGCGCCTGTTTCCTCCCCAATCCAAGCCAGGAGATGCTCACAACCACCGATCCTTCTTCCTGTGGCTCTTTTCTCCGTTTTCTTCCTGCTCTACTATCCCTGTTTTATGTATTGTCGAAGGTTTTCACGGCCGGAATCACTGGGGTGCTGTGTGGTTTCTGGGCTGTCTGGCCGTGTTCTAGCAGCATTCTCTCCTGACGTTTCGCCTGCATCCGTGGCTGGCATCTTCAGAGGATCTGATGTTCAGAGGATCTGAAAATGCCAGCCGTGGATCCTCTGAAGATGCCAGCCACAGGCAAAATGTCAGGAGAAAATGCTACTGGACCACAGCCATACAACCCAGAAAACCCACAAATCCAGATGCTTTTCCTCATTTGCAACAGCACATACCCTGTTTCCCTGAAAATAAGACGTAGTAGAGGTTTTGCTGAAGTGCGAAATATAAGGCATCCCCCAAAAGTAAGACATAGCAAAGTTTTTGTTTGGAAGCATGCCTGACGAACAGAGCACAGAAATATAAGACATCCCCTGAAAATAAGACATAGCGCATCTTTGGGAGCAAAAATTAATATAAGACACTGTCTTATATTCGGGGAAACACGGTATGTGTGTGGCTCTGAAGTTGCATGCAACACGAGACTTGTCATATTCGAATTTGGGCAGCCTAACCAGTTTTCTTTTTAGTTGCCCCCACTCTGTGGAGAAATCTTCTCATTCGTTCTGTGTTTGTGACTAATCAAGACAGTGACAAATCAGCTCCACACAAACACAGGACAACTATAGACAATAGCACTCAAAGGGAACAAAGACCAGGATACTTCTATTCATCCACCTATTGACCTTGCTATCTTCATTGTTACTCCCAGGCTACAGACTTTCTTTGTTACTCACATGCCAGGCTACTCTATTCAGATGGCCTCACCTTTTGACCTCACAGTATATATACTCCACTTGCTTTCCTTTCCTACTATCAGATCCTCTGAAGATGCCAGCCACAGATGCAGGCGAAACGTCTGGAGAGAATGCTGCTAGAACACGGCCACACAGCCCGGAAACCACACACAGCACCCCACTTACTGATTGGTTCCCCACCCTGGGACATGGACAATATATACCCAGTGGTGGGATTCAGGAGGTTCACACCACTTCGGCAGAACCGGTTGTTAAATGGTGCTTGTAAACAACCAGTTAAATTATTTGAATCCCACCACTGTATATACCCCAGTAAACATTCCCTTCTCACTGGACACAGTGTGTAACACACTCCTCTCTGTGATAAACTTCTGAAGATGCCAGCCACAGATGCAGGTGAAACGTTAGGAACAAGATCCACCAGACCACGGCCACACAGCCTGGAAAGCCCACCACAACCACACATTAATCTGTTAAAAACCTTTAATCCTTTTGGTTTACACGCCTCTTATTCTAGTAGAAAACACATTCCTCCTATTTCACAATATGTGCCCAAAGAACCTTTTCCTGCAATGTTGCCAGAGAAAGAAAAATCTCAGTGGGACGGTGCCAGGGCTCCGCGGCTGGGTTCACAGGCACCAGCTTTTGCAGGTCAGAAAAGGAAGGCTTTTATCACTTGCTCCGCAGAGCCCCGCCAGGAAATGAGATTTCCGACCGACAGCTTTGCACAATCCCCTTTCTGAGAAATGAAAGGAACGGTTGTTTCGGTAGAAGCCAAATGAGCCAGTTTTAGGAAACTGAAACTTAAAGCAGCGGATTCCTCTTCAGAAAGCAAATCTGTGTGCCCCCCCCCCCTGTTTGAGACGCTGTGTGCTCTTGAGGAGGAATTTTAGTTATGAAAACTGAGATCCGGGCCCTGGATCAGAGCCAGCGTGGTGTTAGAGTTAAGAGTGGTGGACTGGAAAACTGCATTTGATTCCCCACTCTTTTATGTGGTGAACTAGATTTGTTTCCCCACTCCTGCACATGAAGCCTGCTAAGTGACCTTGGATCAGAGCCAGCGTGGTGTTAGAGTTAAAAGTGGTGGACTGGAAAACTGCATTTGACTCCCCACTCCTCCCGACTCTTTTATGTGGTGAACTAGATTTGTTTCCCCACTCCTGCACATGAAGCCTGCTAAGTGACCTTGGGCTAGTCACAGTTCTCTCAGAACTCTCTAAGCCCCCATGCGCCTCACCAGGTGTCTATTGTGGGGAGAGGAAAGAAAGGGATTTGTAAGCTGCTTTGAGACTCCTTACAGGAGAGAAAAGCGGGACATAAACCCAAACTGTTCTTCTTTTCTATCACTGGACTAGGTTCTGGGAGAACCAGGTTTGACTCCTTGCTCAGCCACAGAAGTTTGCTGGGTGATTTGGGGCCAATCACAAACTCTCAGCCTGTCCTACTTCACAGGGTTGTTGTGTGGACAATAGGAAGGAGAAAACAGTCCTTACTGTAAGGAAGTTTTTCCTGATGTTTAGGTGGAATCTCTTTTCCTTAACCTTGAACCCATGACACCTGGTCCTAGTCTTTGGAGCAGCAGAAAACAAGCTTGCTCCCTTACCGACATGACACACATCCCCTTTCCAAATATCTGCAAACATAGCTACTACCGTCTCCCTCTCCTTAACCTTTGGTTTCCTCCCAGACTAAACATCCCCTAGCCTTCCTAAGCCTCCTCTCCTCAGAGGGCATGTGACTCCATGACCTTTTGACCATTTTAGTTGCCCCTCCTCTTTGGACCTCAGCTCCAGCTTTGTCAATATCCTTCTTCTAGCACCAGAAGGAGAATGAACAGCTATAAGGTGATAGGGTTGACCATATCGTCTCCGCCATGGGACAGTCCAGCTCTTAAACACTTCTGTGGTCCTGGCCTGTCTCTCTGCTGGTTTTTTTTTTCTAAGTGTCCCTGTTTTTTGAAGGCTGTCGATGACTGCCTTCTGGGCGCGCATTGGCAGTGCGGCAGCCTCCACACGCCACGGGGAAAGTCAAGTGAGGAGCTCATTGCCGTTCTTTGGGGCTGCGATCCTGTTTCCTCACTCCTGTGACAGGGGCGGGAAACGGAAGCTGCCCCAGAAGGCTCGTGCGCGCAGCCTCACCATCCTCCGGGTCCTCGGCCAAAGGTGACCATCTGGGTATTCAAGGGGCAACCCTGGGGTCACTGTTTTAGGGGTGCAGGATGTTGACCCTGCAGGTGCATGCTAAAAAAAGCCATGGGTGGTGGACAGAGGCCTTTAACTATGGCAGGGTAGGGAATTCCTTGTGGAGCCTCTTCAGATGCCCAGGAATTAGGCATTCTATCAGGCTCCCTACCAGCATGGGCTACAATTGGCACATTCTTGGACAGAGGCTGATGGGAATCTCTGTAGTTCCTGGAACATCTGAGAGAGCCAGCGAGGTTCCCTAAATTCCCTGAATCCATACATGGCATTATTCATTCATCACATGTAAAGAACTCCCAAAGAAAAAGTGACAGTTCAGGGCCCAGAAGAGAGTGTTTATATTTGGGGGGGGGGGCACCCTTCTGTGACCACGACCCTCCCCTTCTGTGGGCCGAAGAAATGACGACTTATACGTTCACCTAGGTTTTTTTGAAATAATTTATTGTGGCTTCACGGTTCAAATGTTTGGCTTGTCTTGGACATTTTTTTCCTTTTAGGCACTGAAGGAAGAGGTTTCCATCTTTCTCTCCCCAGATGAGGACCAGAATCACTCTTCTAAGGCTCATTCCGCACATACAGAATAATGCACTTCCAAACTGCTTTCAGTGCTCTTTGAAGCTGTGCGGAATGGCAAAATCCACTTGCAAACAGGTGTGAAAGTGGTTTGAAAACGCATTATTTTGCGTGTGCGGAAGGGGCCTAACAGAAACGAGAGATCTGCCAGGATCCGCCCCTGCGGAGACGGCTCGACGTTCTCTCGACGGAAAGGAAGCGGGCGTTGTTTGGCTATTCGTAGATCCTCCAGAAGAGCGCAGAAGGTCGCTCCAAAGTCCCTCCAGTCTTCCGAGGATGGCTGCATGCCTCCCCCGGGGCCAACCCAGTCCGACCGCGGCTCAGAGGGTGCCATAGATGACGCGAGGACAGGCCTCAGGCAGGATACAGTGCGCTTCATGTTCCACCAACCCGGCAGGGCATTGGCAGCCGGGCACGCAGGGTTTGAAGCAGTGGGATTCCAGCACCCCCAGGGGCACGGCGTGGTTAAAGCAGGTCTTGGGGCAGGGTGGTCCGCATTCATCAAACACGTAGCCCCTGTCTTGGGGGCAGCCCACAGCTGAGGGGGAGAGAGGGGGGGAGGGAGGGACACAGGGTGAGTTGGATAGCTTTAAAAGGGGCTTGGACAGATTTATGGAGGAGAAGTCGATCTATGGCTCCCAATCTTGATCCTCCTTGATCTCAGGTTGCAAATGCCTTAACAGACCAGGTGCTCAGGAGCAGCAGCAGCAGAAGGCCGTTGCTTTCACTTCCTGCACGTGAGCTCCCAAAGACACCTGGTGGGCCTGAAAATCTGGCTGGTCTCCAATGTGCTCCTGGATTCACACATAATCATGATATATAATAGCATACCGTCATGTTGCAACCAACTCATTGTGGCCCCAGGAGCATGGGGTTATCAACACAAGAGATGAGCAGAGGTGGTTTGCCATTGCTGCCTCTGTGTAGGAGCCCGGGACTTCCTTGGTGGTCTCCCACCTAAGCACTGGTAATGGCTGACCTTGCTTAGCTTTCTCTCTGCCCCCAAAACTTTTCACTGCGGGAACTTTTCCGGAGCCCTGTCCACCTACTCACCGCAGAGCGTGGGCGACCGCCAATGCAGCACCAGCCCAGCATGGCGGCACTGAGCGGCATAGGCTTCCAAGGCCTCGCAGAGGCACTCGTCGCTGCCGGCGATCCCACAGGCACACAGGTCATAGACGCAGGAGGCGAAGAACGGCTCCGGGGGGACGACGGCGTGGCAGCGCTCGAACGGCGGCGACTTCAGCACCTTGCAACGGGTGTTGGCTTCTTTGAGGGAGCGGTACCCGGACTCTTTGCAGGGGTCCACGTCCAGCCCGTCGGCACACCTGCCTTGTTGCGTGGCGTTGGCCCTGACCACCTGCACCAAAGAAATAATACGTGGCAGCACTTTCATCTCAGTGAGACCACACCACGTCTCTGAGACTGAAGCAGTCTTATGGATGGGGTCAGCCCTGGGAAATCTCTCCCTTCCAGAGATCTTCCCAGACAGGACCAAATGCTCATTCTCCCTGGCTCATATCATAGAATAATAGAGTTGAAAAAGACCTCGAAGGCCATCCAGTCCAACCCCCTGCCATACAGGAACACACAATCAAAGCACTCCTGACAGATGGCCATCCAGACTCTGTTTCAAAACCTCCAAAGGAGACTCCACCACACTCCGAGGTCATGCATTCCACTGTCCAACAGCCCTTGCTGTTAGGAAGTTGTTCCTGATGTTTAGGTGGAATCTCTTTTCCTTCACCTTGAACCCATGACTCCTGGTCCTGGTCTCTGGAGCAGCAGAAAACAAGCGTGCTCCCTCACCAACATGACATTCCTTCAAATATCTAAACAGGGCTATCATGTCACCTCTCAACCTTCTCTTCACCAAACCAAACATCCCCAGCTCCCTAAGCCGCTCCTCATAGGGCATGAAATCCAGGCTTTTTACCATTGGAGCTGTTTCTCAGGCTAGCAGCCTACCTCACAGGGTTGGTGTGAGGACACAATTAGGAAAGTAGTGGGGAGAGAGCCATGTATGTTTTGTTGGGGGTGGGGGTGTTTTGTGAGCTGGTGCAAAGAATCATTGTTTGGTCGTCGTGAAGGAGAGTGGCCACCTATACCGGGGCGGGAGGGGCGCAAGCTCAAATTTTGTCCCCGGGATCCAGTTTGCCTAGATACGCCTCTGCTCTGCAGGCTCTGATCTTGGGTGTCCTTTCAGCCCCAAAAGTACATGGTTCTACTCCGGTCGTCCTGCCAATTCTGGCAATATATACATATATATTTTAATTTCCGATGAGCTATCTTTGAAGCTACTCAGACACGCTATGAAACTCGGCTGTGATTCTGAATTCATGTCTCTGTAGCTTCAAAGACCACTCATTGGAAATAAAAAAGGCAAACCATATATTGCCAGAATCAGCAGACGAGCTAAGTACCGTGTTTCCCCGAATATAAGACAGTGTCTTATATTAATTTTTGCTCCCAAAGATGCGCTATGTCTTATTTTCAGGGGATGTCTTATTTTTCTGTGTTCTGTCCGTCGGGCATGCTTCCAAACAAAAACTTTGCTACGTCTTACTTTCGGGGGATGCCTTATATTTCGCACTTCAGCAAAACCTCTACTACGTCTTATTTTCTGGGGATGTCTTATATTCGGGGAAACAGAACATAAGAACATAAGAACAAGCCAGCTGGATCAGACCAGAGTCCATCTAGTCCAGCTCTCTGCTACTCGCAGTGGCCCACCAGGTGCCTTTGGGAGCTCACCTGCAGGATGTGAAAGCAATGGCCTTCTGCGACTGTTGCTCCCGAGCACCTGGACTGTTAAGGCATTTGCAATCTCAGATCAAAGAGGATCAAGATTGGTAGCCATAAATCGACTTCTCCTCCATAAATCTGTCCAAGCCCCTTTTAAAGCTATCCAGGTTAGTGGCCATCACCACCTCCTGTGGAAGCATATTCCAAACACCAATCACACGTTGCGTGAAGAAGTGTTTCCTTTTATTAGTTCTAATTCTTCCCCCCAGCATTTTCAATGAATGCCCCCTGGTTCTAGTATTGTGAGAAAGAGAGAAAAATTTCTCTCTGTCAACATTTTCTACCCCATGCATAATTTTATAGACTTCAATCATATCCCCCCTCAGACGTCTCCTCTCCAAACTAAAGAGCCCCAAACGCTGCAGCCTCTCCTCATAAGGAAGGTGCTCCAGTCCCTCAATCATCCTTGTTGCCCTTCTCTGCACTTTTTCTATCTCTTCGATATCCTTTTTGAGATGCGGCGACCAGAACTGGACACAGTACTCCAAGTGTGGTTGCACCACGGCTTTATATAAGGGCATGACAATCTTTGCAGTTTTATTATCAACTCCTTTCCTAATGATCCCCAGCATAGAGTTTGCCTTTTTCACAGTTGCCATGCATTGAGTTGACATTCCCATGGAACTATCAACTAAGACGCCCAAATCCCTTTCCTGGTCTGTGACTGATAGCACTGTGACTGGAACTGATTGCAACACTGTGATTGATAGCAACAGGGTATAACCTTGCACTTTGGGGACTGAATATGTGCCCAGCAGCGAAGGCCTGGGACCTCAACGGGCTCAGAAGGGGATAACTCTGCTCAGAATAAGACCAGGAGCAAATGCCACCTGGCTCGGCAGCCGCAGCTCCAGAAGGGTTTTCATTTTTCTGTTGCGTTGCCGGAAAGGAACAAGCGAGCCTTTGCATCAGATCTGGACCTCTTCCTTCCCCCTTTCCACTGGAGGGAGATGCGCTCAGGTCCACCTCTTCGTTCCAGCTTTACCTTCCAGCTGTTGCCAAAGGCAGCCTCAGACAAGGTGAGATGCCCGGACCGGAGGCGCAGGTCGTCCTGGGGGTAGCTGTTGAAATTGCCGCAAAGCCCACACGTGCGCCCTTTGTACGTGCCGGGCACGCTGACCTCCAGGTGGGAGCGGCCATTCCAGAGAACCTGGAAGAGATACAGAACGAAATGGACAGACATGAGTCCCTTATGCCCAGTCATTTTGTTTGGGGCAGTCGTGTGGACTGCCCCTCCCAATTCCTGCATGGGTCAGGCCGAGGCAGGTGCCCCAAGGGACAAATTGTGGTGAGTTTTGCAATGGTGGAGCCTACTCCACCTGTGAGGGGATCACTAGCTGACATTGAACATAAAAACATAAGAACAAGCCAGCTGGATCAGACCAAAGTCATAAGAACATAAGAACTGGCCTGCTGGATCAGACCAGAGTCCATCTAGTCCAGCTCTCTGCTACTTGCAGTGGCCCACCAGGTGCCTTTGGGAGCTCACCTGCAGGATGTGAAAGCAATGGCCTTCTGCTGCTGCTGCTGCTCCTGAGCACCTGGTCTGTTAAGGCATTTGCAATCTGAGATCAAGGAGGATCAAGATTGGTAGCCATAGATCAACTTCTCCTCCATCAATCTGCCCAAGCCCCTTTTTAAAGCTATCCAGGTGAGCAGCCATCACCACCTCCTGTGGCAGCATATTCCAAACACCAATCACACGTTGCGTGAAGAAGTGTTTCCTTTTATTAGTCCTAATTCCTCCCCCCAGCATTTTCAATGAATGCCCCCTGGTTCTAGTATTGTGAGAAAGAGAGAAAAATGTCTCTCTGTCAACATTTTCTACCCCATGCTTCATTCTATAGACTTCAATCCTATCCCCCCTCAGACGTCTCCTCTCCAAACTAAAGAGTCCCGAACGCTGCAGCCTCTCCTCATAAGGAAGGTGCTCCAGTCCCTCAATCATCCTCGTTGCCCTTCTCTGCACATTGCCTCCCAGCGTGATCTCTCACCCATCTGCCCGGCACTCTGTACCTTCACGCCGATGTTGGTGTTGAGCAGGAGGGTGTTGGCCTTTAGCTCGACGTACAGGTGAGGTTCCTTGAGGAAGGGGAGGGTCACGGTCTGGGAGTCTACCTGGGGAAAGGCAAGAAGATATTCAGCCTGGCGACAGCCACATTGCATGGTCAACAGCAGGTGCACTCTAATCTGGAGAACCCGGTTTGATTCCCTGCTCTGCCACTTGAGCTGTGGAGGCTTATCTGGTGAACCAGATTAGCGTGTGCACTTCCACACACGCCAGCTGGGTGACCTTGGGCTAGTCACAGCTTTTCGGAGCTCCCTCAGCCCCACCCACCTCACAGGGTGTTTGTTGTGGGGGGGATGGGAAAGGAGATTGTAAGTCCCTTTGAGCCTCCTTACAGGAGATAAAGGGGGGGATAAAAATCCAAACTCTTCTTCTTCTTTTGTTCATGTCCCGCTTTTCTCCCCAGCTGGAACTGAACGTGGTTTAGAACACCCTTCTCTCCATCCTTTTCTCACAACGACAAACCTGTGAGGTAGACTGGACTGAGAGTTTGTGATGAGCCTGAGGCCGTGGTGGCGAACCTTTGGCACTCCAGATGTTATGGACTACAATTCCCATCAGCCCCTGCCAGCATGGCCAATTGGCAGGGGCTGATGGGAACTGTAGTCCATAACATCTGGAGTACCAAAGGTTCGCCACCACTGGCCTGAGGTAACCCAGCGAGCTTCCAGGGTGGAAGTAGGATTGGAACCCGGGATGCCCAATGTTCTGCCTCTCTCAGACACAGGTGCCCACCCTACCCAGATGCCACGAAGGGTTGGAGAACAGGCTCTGAGAGGCCCTCCTTCGCTTGGCACGGCGGCCAGGAAGGGTCTCCCTGGGATGATGTCAGAGAAGGTGCCTTCAAGGGTGTCCATAGCCTACCTGTTCAAGGTAAGCAGCGTGTGTTTGTTGTTTGGCTTGGAGGGGGTCCAAATGCAATGCGGTGAGCCAGTGGCATAATGAGGCAGGCACAGGGAGCTAGTGTCCCAGGGGCCACTTCCTGGGGCAGGGGTCTGCAGATGTTCATGGACTACAATTCCCATCATCCCCTGCCACCATGGCCAAGGGTCATGTGAGGGGCTGACTATGGGACCGTCCCCCATCGCAACTGCGCCCCGCCCCCGAACTCCATGTCCCACCCCCTGCTGTCAAGTCCAATGTGTAGTTTGGGGGCGGGATGAGCCCCACTGACCAGTGTTCAACTGCGCCCTATGGGGAGTGTGGGGCAGCTGTGGGGGGATATGTGTGTGCGGTGGTCAGGGTGAACCGTTGGGCTTGCCCTGGGTGCTATTTTACAATGCCACACCTCTGCGGGAGCAGCTTGGAAGCCGCCACAGCTCGGGTGACTGTAATAGCTCTCACAGCCTTGCTGGGAAGCCGCTGAGGCCCGGAGAGACCCACACGAAGTTTCGCTGGGCCAGAGCTGCCCCTCCCTGCCCTCCTCACCATGACAACCCGGTCCTGCAACAGCTGCACAGCGACATTGCCAATCAACACCATCACTTCCTTGGTCCAGGACACCCCCGTGCGCTCGTGGTCGTCATTGGTCACGTGGATGCTGCGTGGAGCACAAAAAACCATTGGTGGCACTCGACTGTGGGATGCGTTGCCGAGTCTGGATGGGGAAAATCCTGGAGATTTTGGGTACGGCCTGGGGAGGGAAGGACTTCTCTGGGGCCTCGTGCCACACAGTTCTCCCTCCGACAGCCATTTTCTCCGGGGGAACTGATCTCTGTCATCTGGAGACCGTTTTTTATTCTGTCGAGTCTCCAGGCGCCATCTGGACATTGGCAGCCCCTCGTTCTGGTTCCCAGCCTCCCAACGTTAGGTCTGTGTTGTTGATCAGCAGCATTTATTGATAAGCTCAGAGCACCAAAGCTTGGAAAAGCCCGTTCCGGGGAATGTGGTCTTTGCTATCCCCTTTATCCTTGTTGATGTTTAGATAGTACTAGCGGTACCCGGCCACGCGTTGCTGTGGGTTATTGTGGTGAAATGGGAAAGGAACAGATGCTGACCCTTCCCTCTCCCTCCGCTAGGGTGGGTAGGTCATATCCAGATGCTGGGCCCCCTCCCTCCCCTCCCTTGCATGCCACCCCTCACTCCCTCCACTCCCTCACTTATCTTTTATTTATTTATTTATTTATTTATTTATTGGTTAGGTTTATATACCGCCCTCCCCTGAGGGGCTCATGCAATCTTCCCTTGCATGCCTCCCCCTCCGTCCCTTCCCTCTCCCTCCCTCTTTTCCCTTGCATGCCACCCCTCCCTCCCTCTCCCACCCTTCCCTCTCCCTCGTGTGTATGTGTGTGTATGTGTTTCACATCCACTCGAGTTATTGCCTATGTACTGTTTTCACTGCTCGTATCTGGCCATCTGAGCGAACATTCTAAGCTGCACGAACATTCTAAGGATGACAGTTACACACAGGCAGCTGCATGACCTTCCCCATGGAGCGGCAGGGAAAAGGTGTTTGACCTGGGCCAGGTGTGAAATTTCAGGTATGTGAACATCTAAAAACACTCTCGCCTGGCTGGCTACAGTGGCTGGGAATTTTCAGAGGAATTGGCCCAGCAGTTACTGAGTTATACCATCACTAACAAATACACGGTTTGCTTTTTATGTATATAGATAGATTATATGTATAATTGTATTTTTCTCTCTTTGATTTTATTTTCCTTTTTTCTGTTCTCTTCATTGATGTCCATAAAAAATACAAAAGTTTCATCCCCTCCCCTAAACCCCACCCTCCTCAGACCCCGCCCCTAAAATTCTAGGCATTTCCCACCACAGAGCTGACAACCCTAAGACTCCCTCCCAGTCTGAGGCCCCCAGTGCAGCTCAGCACCAAGGTGTGACTGGGGGAGTGAGCGGAACTCACCTGAAGTCTCCTCCATCACAGTCCTGGGCCATAACATATGTGCAGGTCCCCTGGAAGTGAACCATCTTGCCGTCAAAAGTGCGGTAGTGTGGGTCACCAAAGGCCACGCAGGTGGCAGGGCGGGGCACGCAGTGTGGGCAACACATGCCAGGGAACCAGGCTGGGGTCTCATCCTGCCAAGGGTTGGGAAAGGACGAGATCATGAGAATTGCTTTCCCACCTGTCCAGTGGTGGCATCCAAAAATTTTAGTAACAGGTTCCCATGGTGGTGGGATTCAAACTGTGGCGTAGCACCAATGGGGATGAGCGGGGCATGACAAGGGCGTGGCAGGGCATTCCGGGGGCAGGGCATTCCTGGGCGGGGCTGTGGCAATGACGCAGCCACTGCGCCAGTCCTTGGGCGGGAAACGAATGCACGCAGGCGCAGGCTGCCATGCACGCCGGTGCACCTCCTGCTAGACTGCTTCAAGTTCTGCGCGCTACTGCTGAGAGGAGGGGCGTAACTAAGGCAAAAATCATGGGGCAAAGTCACCCATTAGTAACCCCCTCTCGGCACACACAAATAATTAGTAACCTACTCTCGGGAACCTGTGAGAACCTGCTGGATCCCACCTCTGTACCTGTCCTGCATCCAGCATCTCTCAGGACATCTAGGAGAGGACTTTCGCCACTGACCGGCGCACGGACACACGGAACTGCCTCATACTGAGCCAATTTCTCAAGGTCAGTCTTATTTCTTCTGACAGGCAGAGACTCTTCAGGGTCTCTAGACAGTGGTGGGATTCAATTATTTAACAACTGGTTGTTTACAAGCACCATTATAACAACCGGTTCTGCTGAAGCGGTGCGAACCGGCTGAATCCCACCGCTGTCTCTAGACCACAAAGCTCTCTAGACCACACCTGCTCTTCCACTTGGTCCAGGCTGCTGGGTCTTCTCTTAACATGTTTCCTCAGACTACAGTCTGTTACTAGCATCCGTTAATTTTCACCTAAACTTATCATACTTCCTTACCTGTTTGAACTCTGACCTCTCTCATTACACATTATTTGTCACTGCTAATTCGGGGGCACTGAGAATTCACACTCGGCAGGTTCGTGAAGAGATCCATGTCTAAACTACTGTACAGTTTTAACTATTTGCATACAGTTATTGTCGTGCCCCTAGACTGTTCAATACTGAGATTCTGTATTCAGATGATTTCTTTATTATGAAACAGCACAAGGGAAAAGCATTTAGACTTCAAGGTGTTGTGGGGTTTCCAGGCTTTATGGCCGTGTTCCAGTAGCATTTTCTTCAAGATGCCAGCCACAGATGCAGGCGAAACAGGAGAAAATGCTACTGGAACACGGCCATACAACCCTGAAACCCCAAAACACCTTAGTGATTCCGACAGTGAAAGCCTTCGACAAGACGTTTAGACTTCTATTGCTTGAATGAAAGTTTAAGCATTAAAACACCTCCCATTATAACCCACGTCATGCCCCATTACATCACACAACACTGCCCCTGAACATCAGTTTCCCCCAGTCCCCCAGTCCAGAGACAGAGACAGAGCGGCCTTCACTTTGGTCACAACTCACACTTCTCAGTGCTATGTATAGCATCAGCAAGCAAGTGTCTAATATAGGCTGACCAGACGTCCCGCTTTTGGCGGGACAGTCCCGCCTTCAAACAATTTGTCTCGCGTCCCGCGGGTTATTTCAATTGTCCCGATTTTTGGAAGGCTGCCGCACTGCCTTCTGGGGCGCAAGGCTGTGCGGCAGCCTCCCGCGTGTGCGGCCGCAGGAGCACGGCCTTCTGGGGTGCTGCTGTTTCCCGCCCTGTCACAGGGCGGGAAACGGGAGTGCCCCAGAAGGCAGTGCGCTCCTGCGGCTGTGCGCGCGGCCGCCTGCCTACCCGCCCGTCCCGGTTCACAAAGGTGACCATCTGGTCACCTTAGTCTAATAAGCAGATTGGAGTTTGCCTGGGAAACGAAGCTAAAGCAAAAGCAGACAGGAAGAAAAGAAGAAGAGTTTGGATTTATATACCTCCCTTTCTCTCCTGTTAAGAAGACTCAAAGGGGCTTACAGACTCCTTTCCCTTTCTCTCCCCCCCCACCTACATTCCCAACATATGTTAATCCAGCCTCTATTTAAAAATCTCCAAAGAAAGAGACTCCCCAGGTAGGTCTGGCTGAGAGAGCTCAGAAGAACTGTGACTAGCCCAAGGTCACCCAGCTGGCTTGTGTTGGAGTGCACAGGCTAATCTGAATTCCCCAGATAAGCCTCCACAGCTCAAGTGGCAGAGCGAGGAATCAAACCCGGTTCTCCAGATTAGAGTGCACTTGGTCTTAACCACTACACTACACTAGATCTCAGGGCGGGAGGAGGCCGGGAGGAGGAAAAGAAGATCCTATGTCCTGGCCGGGAGACGTGGCAGGATTGAACCAGAGCTGGGCAGATCATCACAGTTTACCCTTCCGCATTGCAGCTTTCCCCATCATGGTCTTGATATGTCGTGGGTCAGCATATGAAATTAAATGGGAGTTTGGGGGGAGTTTTGCCGAAGCCGCAGACAACACGCGAAAGCCAGCAGATGACGCAGAAAAAGATTTAGGAACTCAGAAAGGCAAAAATATATATGTATGGTATTGTATAATATCAACATATTCCATCGTTTAATACCATAGATCAGTGATAGCGAACCTTTTCGAGTGCCCAAATTGCAACCCAAAACCCACATCCCAGAAGGATGCCCTCACTCACCGCAGCACAGACAACTGGAGGGCATCTCTTGCTGTTGCAATGCACCTCCCCAGAGATACAAGAGCAGGTTGTGCATTCGTCCACCTGCCACTGCTCGTTGGGCTGGAAGGTGCGGCCGTGGTGGGAGCAGCTACCCCCGGGATCTGGGAAAGAAGAAGAAGAGTTTGGATTTATATCCCCCCTTTCTCTCCTGCAGGAGACTCAAAAGGGCTTACAATCTCCTTGACCTTCCCCCCTCACAACAAACACCCTGTGAGGTAGGTGGGGCTGAGAGAGCTCCGAGAAGCTGTGACTAGCCCAAGGTCACCCAGCTGGCGTGTGTGGGAGTGTACAGGCTAATCTGAATTCCCTAGATAAGCCTCCACAGCTCAGGCGGCAGAGCGGGGAATCAAACCCGGTTCCTCCAGATTAGATACACGAGCTCTTAACCTCCTACGCCACTGCGTAGTTTGGATTTACACCAGAAGAAGAGAAGAACAGTTTGGATTTATACTCCCCCCTTCTTTCCTGTAAGGAGACTCAAAGGGGCTGACAATCTTCTTTCCCTTCCCCCCCACAACAAACACCTTGTGAGGTAGGTGAGGCTGAGAGAGCGCCAAAGAACTGTGACTAGCCCAAGGTCACCCACTGTGTTGGAGTGCACAAGCTAATCTGGTTCACCAGATAAGCCTCAGATTAAGTGGCAGAGTGGGGAATCAAACCCAGTTCTCCAGATTAGAGGGCACCTGTTCTTAATCACTATGCCACGCAGGCTCTCTGGACAGGAGAGGGTTGGTGGCTACACAAACATGCCACGTTGGGCTTTCTGAGCAAAACTGCTGGCCAGTGGAGGGAGGGGGACCTTTAGTGAGCATTTACGACAGGAAGAACTCAGGAGCTACAACCCCCCGAAATTAAAAAAAGAAGAGCTGATGGAAATACAGCGTGAGATGGCCAGCATGAGCTCAGAAAACGGCGCTGACGAGGAAGTCCGGGGACCTCAGAGCAGCGTGGGAAATGTTTAAAAAAAGATCTGCACAGCGAGGGAAAACACTTCCTCAAAAGAGCCGCTTCTAGAAAACCGTTTTCAGAAAAGAATCGCTTGGGAACGGCATGCAAATAGAACCACGCAGAACTCCAGTGGCGTATCTACCTAGGGACAAGGGGTACCCCTTGTCCCTGGGCTCCACTCTTCTGGTCATGTGGGGGGCACAAAATCGGCTCCCCACGGGACCAGGAAGTCCTGCTGCCTCGTCGTTTTCGCATGCCTCGACTCTGTCTGTGTCAGTCGAGGCGCGCAAAAGTGACGAGGCAGCATGACTTCCTGCTGCCTCCAAGCACCCTCAACCCCACCCTGGACTCCCTGGAGGTGGGCACCCTAGACCTTGCCCATGTCCATGGTGACATGGGCAGGGTCGAGGGCAGTGGGGGGGTGGAGGCTGGGGGCATCAGGGGGTGGAGATGGGGGTGGGAGGGCAGAGCCTGGGAGGTGTCCTGGAGACAATTTGTCTCCGGGCGCTGCTTACCCCCGGTACGCCTCTGCAGAACTCCATGGAGGAAATATTTTATGTCCTGCCTCAAAATGTTTCATTTGGCTTGTGGGACAAGGACCACAATCTGACCAGCATGACCATGGGGTTCCCCTTCTTACCTTGGCACTGGGCACAGCAGCGTCCCGGAGTCTGCACTTTCGCCTGGCCCTCCGGGCACACCACAGGGACACATTCCTGGATATGGCACTCGATGTGGCCTAACTGAGATAAAGAGGGAGGGGTCACGTGCAAAACCCCCATGGGCAGCCACCCCACCACGACCCCCAAATTTTTTTGCACCAGGTCATTTCTAAATCATCATCACATTATAGAAAATGCCCCAACTCACAAATCTGAACCCAGCAATGGTGAAACACGCAGGTTCTTTGATAGAGATAAAAGGCACGAAAGGCTGAGAATCCATGAATTGCAGGACCTGAAAGGGATTAACCCAGTTCAGGGAGTGACATTATTAGTCACAATTGCTATAGGGAACCTTCACGTTCAAAGGCAGGATGCCTCTCGGGGAGGCGAGGGCGTGGAGGCGGGAAAGCGGACCCAATTAGGAACCCCCTCTCGGCACACACAAATAATTAGTAACCCACTCTCGGGAACTGGTGAGAACCTGCTGGATCCCACCTCTGATTGGAACCACATTCTTACTCAGGAAAGCCTAGTTGCCTACTCATGCTCCTAAATCTCCAGTGGAAAACCTTTTCATTTGAATGTGGGCAGCCAGCAACAAGCGCTGCCTTTATGTGACCCTGCCCATGCTGTGAAAAGTTCAGCAGGCACCGTGGGGGTGCCCCGGTGCCCACAGAAACCACATTGGAGAACCACTGTATGGACGACTTCTTCCATTTGCTTAACTACCAGGAAAACACCCCCTTTTCTGGTTTGGGACAGGGAACTTGATCTTACACTGCATGAGCAGGTGACGCAATCATCAACGCTGTCCCTCCAGGTCTCGCCGTCAGACGCCCGTCGCCCGTCGACTTCGATCAGGCATTCTGCGGGAAAGAACAGGGAAGCAGGTCTAGAGGAGTCTGCTCTAATCAATATCAGTCCTGTGGGGGGAAATGGGGAAGTTTCCCCTCCCCACAGGTCTTCAGACTGCCGTCCACACTGACTTGAGAATGAATGTAACGAAATGCACTTCCAAGTAAACACGCCCAGATTTTAGGGGTGCCGACCTCTGAGAGACAGGACAGGCATTCTTCTGACATTCCAGCCGATCTCCAAACAACAGAGATCAATCCCTCTGGAGAAAATAGAAGTTCCAGAAGGCGAAAACTAGGGCATACCAAGATTCTAGATCAGTAATGGCCAACCTTTTCGAGACCGAGTGCCCAAATTGCAACCCAAAACCCACATTTATCACAAAGTGCCAACGCGGCAATTTAACCTGAATACTGGGGTTTTGGTTTAGAAAAAATAGTTGGCTCCGAATCGTGCGTTACTCGGGAGTAAGCTTGGTGGTAGTCGGTGGCTTGGCTTTGAAGCAACCGTGCGACTCTCCCAACGGGTGAATCACGACCCTAGGAGGGTTTAATCAGAAGCAAGCCCCATTGTCAGCAACCGAGCTTACTCCCAGGTAAAGGATCGCGCTTTAGTTCTTCGCATGAAAATCAGTGGGGTTTAACAGCGCTTAACAGGGTTACCTACACTGCTTTCCCAAAACTAGGTCTTAGGTCAGTGGTGGCGAACCTTTCGCACTCCAGATGTTACAGACTACAATTCCCATCAGCCCCTACAATTGGTCATGCTGGCAGGGGCTGATGGGAATTGTAGTCCATAACATCTGGAGTGCCAAAGGTTCGCCACCACGGTCTTAGGTTTAATGCTAATAATTGAGCCCGGCGGCCCAGGCCAGCCGAGATGTGGGGGGGGGCACTCTGCGCGTGCCCACAGAGAGGGCTCTGAGTGCCACCTCTGGCACCCGTGCCATAGGTTCGCCACCACTGTTCTAGGTGAAATCCCTTCCCCAACCTCAGTTCTCCACCGGCTCCACACCCGAATCTCTGGGCATTTTCCAGGCTGCCGCTGGGTCACCCTATCAGAATTGCGCTCACTTGTGACATTGACTGGCTGGGAGCAGAGGTAGGGCTGCAGTCTGGAAACAACATGCTGGAAATGGGGTCTTTGGCCTTTAAGGGGGTCTGTGGCTAGCTTTGGTCCTTGGACTTGAAAACTGGGCTGAACTGATCGACGGGCTACCAAATGCCTAATTTGGCATTTCAAGTGGCAATCTGTTCCTGGGGTGCTACTGCATCGGAAGTGGGCTTCTTTTCAGTGAAGTCAGGAAGAGGTATTCCAGCTGGTCTGCCTTTGCCTGCCTCGGCACAGAAGAAGAGAAGAGAAAAGTTTTGGATTTATGTCCCCCCTTTCTCTCCTGCAGGAGCATTCTCTCAGCAGCTGGGACCATTCATCCTCTGTTCTTCCCCTCACAACAAAACACCCTGTGAGGGTAAAATGAGAGAGCTCCAAGAAGCTTGGGTGACGAGGCTCCAAGGGTCACCCAGTTGGCGGCAGCAGGTGGAGTGCATTGGCTAAATCTTGGAATTCCCCCAGATGAGCCTCCATCAGAATTGTGGTAGGAGTGGGGAATCAAACCCGGTTCCTCCAGATTAGATACACGAGCTCTTAACCTCCTACGCCACTGCTGCTCCCTGTGGGATTCTTCAATGGTGGGTTTCTTCAACGGCCCTGCATTCAAGCACCAACCAGAACCAAACCTGCTTCGCTTCCAAGATGTTTCCAAACTTAGTTTCCAAGTTTGGGCCATCCAGGTCAAGACAAGAGATAAAGAGAAGTGGTTTGCCACTGGACCACAACCTTCGATTTCCGTAACTGTCTGTCATCCAAGTGCAGATCAGAACCGACTCTGCTTTCAAGAGCAGCAGTGGCATAGGAGGTTAAGAACTCGTGTATCTAATCTAGTGGCGTAGGAGGTTAAGAGCTCGTGTATCTAATCTGGAGGAACCGGGTTTGATTCCCAGCTCTGCCGCTTGAGCTGTGGAGGCTTATCTGGGGAATTCAGATTAGCCTGTACACTCCCACACATGCCAGCTGGGTGACCTTGGGCTAGTCACAGCTTCTCGGAGCTCTCTCAGCCCTGCCTACCTCACAGGGCATTTGTTGGGAGGGGGGGGGAAGGGCAAGGAGATTGTCAGCCCCTTTGAGTCTCCTGCAGGAAAGGGGGGATATAAATCCAAACTCATCTTCTTCTTCTTGCTGGGCAGAAACCACACCTGACTCCAAGCATTTCTCTAAAATCACTTGGCGAGTACCAGGAAAGGTATCTGTAGGGCCGTGGGGCCCAGGGGCACCACATTGAGGACCCTTGACTCAGAGTCAGGGCACCTACTGGGCGTGTCAAAGGTCCTGACTCTTGCAGAAGAAGACCCACATTTCTATCCTGGAAGGAGACTCAAGGAGCTTATAACCTCCTTTCCTCTCCCCACAACAGACACCTTGTGAGGCAGGTGGGGCTGAGAGAGTCCTGAGAGAACTGTGACTGGCCCAAGGTCACCCAGCAGGAACGTAGGAGTGCGGGAACACACCTGGTTCACCAGATAAGCCTCTGCCACCTAGGTGGAGGAGTGGGGAATCAAACCCTGTTCTCCAGATTAGAATCCACCTGCTCTTAACTATTACACCACGCTGGCTATCCTGGTTCTCGGGTGCTGGGAAAGACCTTTTTGTGCTGATAAGAATGCTGCTGTCCTTTGTAATAAGCTTAGCTGAGCTCGAATTGGTCAAAGGGTGGATGCAGAATGTAGAGCATGGAGGTATAAAGGGTGGAGGGGCAGCATATGTCACCGTCACAGATGGGGCAGCAGGCGCCACGAGGGGTGAACTGCTCGGCAGTCGGGCAGCTCAGCAGTGGACATCCTTGGTGGACACAAACCCAGGTCAGATCCTGCAACGAAAACAGACACATCTGGGCTGAACCAGCATTCGAAGAGGCAGAGGGAGTGTGAAGGATCCTTCTCGGAGAATATTTCCTCCACAGTTTATTTGCTCTGCTTGTAGAGGCTGGCACGCGTGTGAGAGAGAATTCACCCTTCTTTCTGAACTTTGAAAGAAAAGAGGAGGGAGAGCAAAATCTGAAATATTTTGAAGAGAAGCTGTTATGGCCACGGAAAGAGAGGGATGGCAGGACAAGACAGGACCTGAACAGTAGAAAGAAGAAAAATTAGATTTTAAAAACCCCTGATTTCTCCTCAATCAGAAGGGAATCCTCTTTAGAGTGTGGCCCACACAAACTCCTTCCCTTCCTCTCTTCGCAACAGACCCCTTATTAGGCCACAAAGTGGACATGGGCCAACAGTGTGATGCTGCAGCCAAGAAAGCCAATGTGATTCCAGGCTGCATCAATGGGAGTAAAGTGTCTAGATAGAGGGATGTAATAGTACTACTCTGTTCTGCATTGGTCAGACCTCACCTGGAATACTGTGGCCCAGTACACAACACCCGGCCTTCCAGGATGAGAAAGAGAAGACCAGGGGCACAGCTTCACAACCCAGGTCTGGGTCCCAGGGGAAGCTGGACAAGGAAGGGGAAGGGAAGAAATGGCCCACTGAGTGTTTGGGCAGACTTAAGGAGAAGCCTGCTGGGCTGATGGTGGGACAGAGCCGTCTTATGTTGCACCCCCTTGCAGTGTGGGCTCGTGACCGTCTGACCCCATATGTCCCAAGTAGGCCTCTACGGTCGGCAGAGGCCAACTTACTGGTGGCCCCCGGCCCCTCCATGATACGATTGGCCTCTACCTCTGGCTAGGGCTTTATGTCCTGGCCCTAGCCTGCCTGGAACACCCCTTCCATCAGATAGGTGCGGACCCCATGGGACCTTGGAGAATCTCCTCAGAGGGCTCTGTAAAACCCGCTTTGTTCCCAGACTGGGCTTTTGGTGAGGTCGGCCATGGGGTCCTCCTCCTGGGATGCCATTATGTCAGCCATTCCATCATCGGCACGCCCAATATAACATCTTTGACACTGCTACCCCCGCCCGGCCTTGGGATCGGGTGCCACACAATTTAATAATTTTATAATCTTATTGTTATGTATATTGTGCTGATGCTGCTAGTTTTATGAATTTTGTGAATCGTTTTAACTTGCTCTAATTTATTTTAGTTGGTGTATTGTTGGTTTGGCCATTGTACGTTTGGCCCAGTGTACACTGGGGGGGGGGGGGTGGGGGGGGGGGGGGGTGGGGGGGGGGGGGGGTGGGGGGGGGGGGGGGTGGGGGGGGGGGGGGGTGGGGGGGGGGGGGGGTGGGGGGGGGGGGGGGTGGGGGGGGGGGGGGGTGGGGGGGGGGGGGGGTGGGGGGGGGGGGGGGTGGGGGGGGGGGGGGGTGGGGGGGGGGGGGGGTGGGGGGGGGGGGGGGTGGGGGGGGGGGGGGGTGGGGGGGGGGGGGGGTGGGGGGGGGGGGGGGTGGGGGGGGGGGGGGGTGGGGGGGGGGGGGGGTGGGGGGGGGGGGGGGTGGGGGGGGGGGGGGGTGGGGGGGGGGGGGGGTGGGGGGGGGGGGGGGTGGGGGGGGGGGGGGGTGGGGGGGGGGGGGGGTGGGGGGGGGGGGGGGTGGGGGGGGGGGGGGGTGGGGGGGGGGGGGGGTGGGGGGGGGGGGGGGTGGGGGGGGGGGGGGGTGGGGGGGGGGGGGGGTGGGGGGGGGGGGGGGTGGGGGGGGGGGGGGGTGGGGGGGGGGGGGGGTGGGGGGGGGGGGGGGTGGGGGGGGGGGGGGGTGGGGGGGGGGGGGGGTGGGGGGGGGGGGGGGTGGGGGGGGGGGGGGGTGGGGGGGGGGGGGGGTGGGGGGGGGGGGGGGTGGGGGGGGGGGGGGGTGGGGGGGGGGGGGGGTGGGGGGGGGGGGGGGTGGGGGGGGGGGGGGGTGGGGGGGGGGGGGGGTGGGGGGGGGGGGGGGTGGGGGGGGGGGGGGGTGGGGGGGGGGGGGGGTGGGGGGGGGGGGGGGTGGGGGGGGGGGGGGGTGGGGGGGGGGGGGGGTGGGGGGGGGGGGGGGTGGGGGGGGGGGGGGGTGGGGGGGGGGGGGGGTGGGGGGGGGGGGGGGTGGGGGGGGGGGGGGGTGGGGGGGGGGGGGGGTGGGGGGGGGGGGGGGTGGGGGGGGGGGGGGGTGGGGGGGGGGGGGGGTGGGGGGGGGGGGGGGTGGGGGGGGGGGGGGGTGGGGGGGGGGGGGGGTGGGGGGGGGGGGGGGTGGGGGGGGGGGGGGGTGGGGGGGGGGGGGGGTGGGGGGGGGGGGGGGTGGGGGGGGGGGGGGGTGGGGGGGGGGGGGGGTGGGGGGGGGGGGGGGTGGGGGGGGGGGGGGGTGGGGGGGGGGGGGGGTGGGGGGGGGGGGGGGTGGGGGGGGGGGGGGGTGGGGGGGGGGGGGGGTGGGGGGGGGGGGGGGTGGGGGGGGGGGGGGGTGGGGGGGGGGGGGGGTGGGGGGGGGGGGGGGTGGGGGGGGGGGGGGGTGGGGGGGGGGGGGGGTGGGGGGGGGGGGGGGTGGGGGGGGGGGGGGGTGGGGGGGGGGGGGGGTGGGGGGGGGGGGGGGTGGGGGGGGGGGGGGGTGGGGGGGGGGGGGGGTGGGGGGGGGGGGGGGTGGGGGGGGGGGGGGGTGGGGGGGGGGGGGGGTGGGGGGGGGGGGGGGTGGGGGGGGGGGGGGGTGGGGGGGGGGGGGGGTGGGGGGGGGGGGGGGTGGGGGGGGGGGGGGGTGGGGGGGGGGGGGGGTGGGGGGGGGGGGGGGTGGGGGGGGGGGGGGGTGGGGGGGGGGGGGGGTGGGGGGGGGGGGGGGTGGGGGGGGGGGGGGGTGGGGGGGGGGGGGGGTGGGGGGGGGGGGGGGTGGGGGGGGGGGGGGGTGGGGGGGGGGGGGGGTGGGGGGGGGGGGGGGTGGGGGGGGGGGGGGGTGGGGGGGGGGGGGGGTGGGGGGGGGGGGGGGTGGGGGGGGGGGGGGGTGGGGGGGGGGGGGGGTGGGGGGGGGGGGGGGTGGGGGGGGGGGGGGGTGGGGGGGGGGGGGGGTGGGGGGGGGGGGGGGTGGGGGGGGGGGGGGGTGGGGGGGGGGGGGGGTGGGGGGGGGGGGGGGTGGGGGGGGGGGGGGGTGGGGGGGGGGGGGGGTGGGGGGGGGGGGGGGTGGGGGGGGGGGGGGGTGGGGGGGGGGGGGGGTGGGGGGGGGGGGGGGTGGGGGGGGGGGGGGGTGGGGGGGGGGGGGGGTGGGGGGGGGGGGGGGTGGGGGGGGGGGGGGGTGGGGGGGGGGGGGGGTGGGGGGGGGGGGGGGTGGGGGGGGGGGGGGGTGGGGGGGGGGGGGGGTGGGGGGGGGGGGGGGTGGGGGGGGGGGGGGGTGGGGGGGGGGGGGGGTGGGGGGGGGGGGGGGTGGGGGGGGGGGGGGGTGGGGGGGGGGGGGGGTGGGGGGGGGGGGGGGTGGGGGGGGGGGGGGGTGGGGGGGGGGGGGGGTGGGGGGGGGGGGGGGTGGGGGGGGGGGGGGGTGGGGGGGGGGGGGGGTGGGGGGGGGGGGGGGTGGGGGGGGGGGGGGGTGGGGGGGGGGGGGGGTGGGGGGGGGGGGGGGTGGGGGGGGGGGGGGGTGGGGGGGGGGGGGGGTGGGGGGGGGGGGGGGTGGGGGGGGGGGGGGGTGGGGGGGGGGGGGGGTGGGGGGGGGGGGGGGTGGGGGGGGGGGGGGGTGGGGGGGGGGGGGGGTGGGGGGGGGGGGGGGTGGGGGGGGGGGGGGGTGGGGGGGGGGGGGGGTGGGGGGGGGGGGGGGTGGGGGGGGGGGGGGGTGGGGGGGGGGGGGGGTGGGGGGGGGGGGGGGTGGGGGGGGGGGGGGGTGGGGGGGGGGGGGGGTGGGGGGGGGGGGGGGTGGGGGGGGGGGGGGGTGGGGGGGGGGGGGGGTGGGGGGGGGGGGGGGTGGGGGGGGGGGGGGGTGGGGGGGGGGGGGGGTGGGGGGGGGGGGGGGTGGGGGGGGGGGGGGGTGGGGGGGGGGGGGGGTGGGGGGGGGGGGGGGTGGGGGGGGGGGGGGGTGGGGGGGGGGGGGGGTGGGGGGGGGGGGGGGTGGGGGGGGGGGGGGGTGGGGGGGGGGGGGGGTGGGGGGGGGGGGGGGTGGGGGGGGGGGGGGGTGGGGGGGGGGGGGGGTGGGGGGGGGGGGGGGTGGGGGGGGGGGGGGGTGGGGGGGGGGGGGGGTGGGGGGGGGGGGGGGTGGGGGGGGGGGGGGGTGGGGGGGGGGGGGGGTGGGGGGGGGGGGGGGTGGGGGGGGGGGGGGGTGGGGGGGGGGGGGGGTGGGGGGGGGGGGGGGTGGGGGGGGGGGGGGGTGGGGGGGGGGGGGGGTGGGGGGGGGGGGGGGTGGGGGGGGGGGGGGGTGGGGGGGGGGGGGGGTGGGGGGGGGGGGGGGTGGGGGGGGGGGGGGGTGGGGGGGGGGGGGGGTGGGGGGGGGGGGGGGTGGGGGGGGGGGGGGGTGGGGGGGGGGGGGGGTGGGGGGGGGGGGGGGTGGGGGGGGGGGGGGGTGGGGGGGGGGGGGGGTGGGGGGGGGGGGGGGTGGGGGGGGGGGGGGGTGGGGGGGGGGGGGGGTGGGGGGGGGGGGGGG
Source organism: Sphaerodactylus townsendi (assembly GCF_021028975.2). Taxonomy (NCBI): domain Eukaryota; kingdom Metazoa; phylum Chordata; class Lepidosauria; order Squamata; family Sphaerodactylidae; genus Sphaerodactylus; species Sphaerodactylus townsendi. Next base: position 5,322,259 of record NC_059430.1, on the reverse strand, counting down.
TGGGGGGGGGGGGGGGTGGGGGGGGGGGGGGGTGGGGGGGGGGGGGGGTGGGGGGGGGGGGGGGTGGGGGGGGGGGGGGGTGGGGGGGGGGGGGGGTGGGGGGGGGGGGGGGTGGGGGGGGGGGGGGGTGGGGGGGGGGGGGGGTGGGGGGGGGGGGGGGTGGGGGGGGGGGGGGGTGGGGGGGGGGGGGGGTGGGGGGGGGGGGGGGTGGGGGGGGGGGGGGGTGGGGGGGGGGGGGGGTGGGGGGGGGGGGGGGTGGGGGGGGGGGGGGGTGGGGGGGGGGGGGGGTGGGGGGGGGGGGGGGTGGGGGGGGGGGGGGGTGGGGGGGGGGGGGGGTGGGGGGGGGGGGGGGTGGGGGGGGGGGGGGGTGGGGGGGGGGGGGGGTGGGGGGGGGGGGGGGTGGGGGGGGGGGGGGGTGGGGGGGGGGGGGGGTGGGGGGGGGGGGGGGTGGGGGGGGGGGGGGGTGGGGGGGGGGGGGGGTGGGGGGGGGGGGGGGTGGGGGGGGGGGGGGGTGGGGGGGGGGGGGGGTGGGGGGGGGGGGGGGTGGGGGGGGGGGGGGGTGGGGGGGGGGGGGGGTGGGGGGGGGGGGGGGTGGGGGGGGGGGGGGGTGGGGGGGGGGGGGGGTGGGGGGGGGGGGGGGTGGGGGGGGGGGGGGGTGGGGGGGGGGGGGGGTGGGGGGGGGGGGGGGTGGGGGGGGGGGGGGGTGGGGGGGGGGGGGGGTGGGGGGGGGGGGGGGTGGGGGGGGGGGGGGGTGGGGGGGGGGGGGGGTGGGGGGGGGGGGGGGTGGGGGGGGGGGGGGGTGGGGGGGGGGGGGGGTGGGGGGGGGGGGGGGTGGGGGGGGGGGGGGGTGGGGGGGGGGGGGGGTGGGGGGGGGGGGGGGTGGGGGGGGGGGGGGGTGGGGGGGGGGGGGGGTGGGGGGGGGGGGGGGTGGGGGGGGGGGGGGGTGGGGGGGGGGGGGGGTGGGGGGGGGGGGGGGTGGGGGGGGGGGGGGGTGGGGGGGGGGGGGGGTGGGGGGGGGGGGGGGTGGGGGGGGGGGGGGGTGGGGGGGGGGGGGGGTGGGGGGGGGGGGGGGTGGGGGGGGGGGGGGGTGGGGGGGGGGGGGGGTGGGGGGGGGGGGGGGTGGGGGGGGGGGGGGGTGGGGGGGGGGGGGGGTGGGGGGGGGGGGGGGTGGGGGGGGGGGGGGGTGGGGGGGGGGGGGGGTGGGGGGGGGGGGGGGTGGGGGGGGGGGGGGGTGGGGGGGGGGGGGGGTGGGGGGGGGGGGGGGTGGGGGGGGGGGGGGGTGGGGGGGGGGGGGGGTGGGGGGGGGGGGGGGTGGGGGGGGGGGGGGGTGGGGGGGGGGGGGGGTGGGGGGGGGGGGGGGTGGGGGGGGGGGGGGGTGGGGGGGGGGGGGGGTGGGGGGGGGGGGGGGTGGGGGGGGGGGGGGGTGGGGGGGGGGGGGGGTGGGGGGGGGGGGGGGTGGGGGGGGGGGGGGGTGGGGGGGGGGGGGGGTGGGGGGGGGGGGGGGTGGGGGGGGGGGGGGGTGGGGGGGGGGGGGGGTGGGGGGGGGGGGGGGTGGGGGGGGGGGGGGGTGGGGGGGGGGGGGGGTGGGGGGGGGGGGGGGTGGGGGGGGGGGGGGGTGGGGGGGGGGGGGGGTGGGGGGGGGGGGGGGTGGGGGGGGGGGGGGGTGGGGGGGGGGGGGGGTGGGGGGGGGGGGGGGTGGGGGGGGGGGGGGGTGGGGGGGGGGGGGGGTGGGGGGGGGGGGGGGTGGGGGGGGGGGGGGGTGGGGGGGGGGGGGGGTGGGGGGGGGGGGGGGTGGGGGGGGGGGGGGGTGGGGGGGGGGGGGGGTGGGGGGGGGGGGGGGTGGGGGGGGGGGGGGGTGGGGGGGGGGGGGGGTGGGGGGGGGGGGGGGTGGGGGGGGGGGGGGGTGGGGGGGGGGGGGGGTGGGGGGGGGGGGGGGTGGGGGGGGGGGGGGGTGGGGGGGGGGGGGGGTGGGGGGGGGGGGGGGTGGGGGGGGGGGGGGGTGGGGGGGGGGGGGGGTGGGGGGGGGGGGGGGTGGGGGGGGGGGGGGGTGGGGGGGGGGGGGGGTGGGGGGGGGGGGGGGTGGGGGGGGGGGGGGGTGGGGGGGGGGGGGGGTGGGGGGGGGGGGGGGTGGGGGGGGGGGGGGGTGGGGGGGGGGGGGGGTGGGGGGGGGGGGGGGTGGGGGGGGGGGGGGGTGGGGGGGGGGGGGGGTGGGGGGGGGGGGGGGTGGGGGGGGGGGGGGGTGGGGGGGGGGGGGGGTGGGGGGGGGGGGGGGTGGGGGGGGGGGGGGGTGGGGGGGGGGGGGGGTGGGGGGGGGGGGGGGTGGGGGGGGGGGGGGGTGGGGGGGGGGGGGGGTGGGGGGGGGGGGGGGTGGGGGGGGGGGGGGGTGGGGGGGGGGGGGGGTGGGGGGGGGGGGGGGTGGGGGGGGGGGGGGGTGGGGGGGGGGGGGGGTGGGGGGGGGGGGGGGTGGGGGGGGGGGGGGGTGGGGGGGGGGGGGGGTGGGGGGGGGGGGGGGTGGGGGGGGGGGGGGGTGGGGGGGGGGGGGGGTGGGGGGGGGGGGGGGTGGGGGGGGGGGGGGGTGGGGGGGGGGGGGGGTGGGGGGGGGGGGGGGTGGGGGGGGGGGGGGGTGGGGGGGGGGGGGGGTGGGGGGGGGGGGGGGTGGGGGGGGGGGGGGGTGGGGGGGGGGGGGGGTGGGGGGGGGGGGGGGTGGGGGGGGGGGGGGGTGGGGGGGGGGGGGGGTGGGGGGGGGGGGGGGTGGGGGGGGGGGGGGGTGGGGGGGGGGGGGGGTGGGGGGGGGGGGGGGTGGGGGGGGGGGGGGGTGGGGGGGGGGGGGGGTGGGGGGGGGGGGGGGTGGGGGGGGGGGGGGGTGGGGGGGGGGGGGGGTGGGGGGGGGGGGGGGTGGGGGGGGGGGGGGGTGGGGGGGGGGGGGGGTGGGGGGGGGGGGGGGTGGGGGGGGGGGGGGGTGGGGGGGGGGGGGGGTGGGGGGGGGGGGGGGTGGGGGGGGGGGGGGGTGGGGGGGGGGGGGGGTGGGGGGGGGGGGGGGTGGGGGGGGGGGGGGGTGGGGGGGGGGGGGGGTGGGGGGGGGGGGGGGTGGGGGGGGGGGGGGGTGGGGGGGGGGGGGGGTGGGGGGGGGGGGGGGTGGGGGGGGGGGGGGGTGGGGGGGGGGGGGGGTGGGGGGGGGGGGGGGTGGGGGGGGGGGGGGGTGGGGGGGGGGGGGGGTGGGGGGGGGGGGGGGTGGGGGGGGGGGGGGGTGGGGGGGGGGGGGGGTGGGGGGGGGGGGGGGTGGGGGGGGGGGGGGGTGGGGGGGGGGGGGGGTGGGGGGGGGGGGGGGTGGGGGGGGGGGGGGGTGGGGGGGGGGGGGGGTGGGGGGGGGGGGGGGTGGGGGGGGGGGGGGGTGGGGGGGGGGGGGGGTGGGGGGGGGGGGGGGTGGGGGGGGGGGGGGGTGGGGGGGGGGGGGGGTGGGGGGGGGGGGGGGTGGGGGGGGGGGGGGGTGGGGGGGGGGGGGGGTGGGGGGGGGGGGGGGTGGGGGGGGGGGGGGGTGGGGGGGGGGGGGGGTGGGGGGGGGGGGGGGTGGGGGGGGGGGGGGGTGGGGGGGGGGGGGGGTGGGGGGGGGGGGGGGTGGGGGGGGGGGGGGGTGGGGGGGGGGGGGGGTGGGGGGGGGGGGGGGTGGGGGGGGGGGGGGGTGGGGGGGGGGGGGGGTGGGGGGGGGGGGGGGTGGGGGGGGGGGGGGGTGGGGGGGGGGGGGGGTGGGGGGGGGGGGGGGTGGGGGGGGGGGGGGGTGGGGGGGGGGGGGGGTGGGGGGGGGGGGGGGTGGGGGGGGGGGGGGGTGGGGGGGGGGGGGGGTGGGGGGGGGGGGGGGTGGGGGGGGGGGGGGGTGGGGGGGGGGGGGGGTGGGGGGGGGGGGGGGTGGGGGGGGGGGGGGGTGGGGGGGGGGGGGGGTGGGGGGGGGGGGGGGTGGGGGGGGGGGGGGGTGGGGGGGGGGGGGGGTGGGGGGGGGGGGGGGTGGGGGGGGGGGGGGGTGGGGGGGGGGGGGGGTGGGGGGGGGGGGGGGTGGGGGGGGGGGGGGGTGGGGGGGGGGGGGGGTGGGGGGGGGGGGGGGTGGGGGGGGGGGGGGGTGGGGGGGGGGGGGGGTGGGGGGGGGGGGGGGTGGGGGGGGGGGGGGGTGGGGGGGGGGGGGGGTGGGGGGGGGGGGGGGTGGGGGGGGGGGGGGGTGGGGGGGGGGGGGGGTGGGGGGGGGGGGGGGTGGGGGGGGGGGGGGGTGGGGGGGGGGGGGGGTGGGGGGGGGGGGGGGTGGGGGGGGGGGGGGGTGGGGGGGGGGGGGGGTGGGGGGGGGGGGGGGTGGGGGGGGGGGGGGGTGGGGGGGGGGGGGGGTGGGGGGGGGGGGGGGTGGGGGGGGGGGGGGGTGGGGGGGGGGGGGGGTGGGGGGGGGGGGGGGTGGGGGGGGGGGGGGGTGGGGGGGGGGGGGGGTGGGGGGGGGGGGGGGTGGGGGGGGGGGGGGGTGGGGGGGGGGGGGGGTGGGGGGGGGGGGGGGTGGGGGGGGGGGGGGGTGGGGGGGGGGGGGGGTGGGGGGGGGGGGGGGTGGGGGGGGGGGGGGGTGGGGGGGGGGGGGGGTGGGGGGGGGGGGGGGTGGGGGGGGGGGGGGGTGGGGGGGGGGGGGGGTGGGGGGGGGGGGGGGTGGGGGGGGGGGGGGGTGGGGGGGGGGGGGGGTGGGGGGGGGGGGGGGTGGGGGGGGGGGGGGGTGGGGGGGGGGGGGGGTGGGGGGGGGGGGGGGTGGGGGGGGGGGGGGGTGGGGGGGGGGGGGGGTGGGGGGGGGGGGGGGTGGGGGGGGGGGGGGGTGGGGGGGGGGGGGGGTGGGGGGGGGGGGGGGTGGGGGGGGGGGGGGGTGGGGGGGGGGGGGGGTGGGGGGGGGGGGGGGTGGGGGGGGGGGGGGGTGGGGGGGGGGGGGGGTGGGGGGGGGGGGGGGTGGGGGGGGGGGGGGGTGGGGGGGGGGGGGGGTGGGGGGGGGGGGGGGTGGGGGGGGGGGGGGGTGGGGGGGGGGGGGGGTGGGGGGGGGGGGGGGTGGGGGGGGGGGGGGGTGGGGGGGGGGGGGGGTGGGGGGGGGGGGGGGTGGGGGGGGGGGGGGGTGGGGGGGGGGGGGGGTGGGGGGGGGGGGGGGTGGGGGGGGGGGGGGGTGGGGGGGGGGGGGGGTGGGGGGGGGGGGGGGTGGGGGGGGGGGGGGGTGGGGGGGGGGGGGGGTGGGGGGGGGGGGGGGTGGGGGGGGGGGGGGGTGGGGGGGGGGGGGGGTGGGGGGGGGGGGGGGTGGGGGGGGGGGGGGGTGGGGGGGGGGGGGGGTGGGGGGGGGGGGGGGTGGGGGGGGGGGGGGGTGGGGGGGGGGGGGGGTGGGGGGGGGGGGGGGTGGGGGGGGGGGGGGGTGGGGGGGGGGGGGGGTGGGGGGGGGGGGGGGTGGGGGGGGGGGGGGGTGGGGGGGGGGGGGGGTGGGGGGGGGGGGGGGTGGGGGGGGGGGGGGGTGGGGGGGGGGGGGGGTGGGGGGGGGGGGGGGTGGGGGGGGGGGGGGGTGGGGGGGGGGGGGGGTGGGGGGGGGGGGGGGTGGGGGGGGGGGGGGGTGGGGGGGGGGGGGGGTGGGGGGGGGGGGGGGTGGGGGGGGGGGGGGGTGGGGGGGGGGGGGGGTGGGGGGGGGGGGGGGTGGGGGGGGGGGGGGGTGGGGGGGGGGGGGGGTGGGGGGGGGGGGGGGTGGGGGGGGGGGGGGGTGGGGGGGGGGGGGGGTGGGGGGGGGGGGGGGTGGGGGGGGGGGGGGGTGGGGGGGGGGGGGGGTGGGGGGGGGGGGGGGTGGGGGGGGGGGGGGGTGGGGGGGGGGGGGGGTGGGGGGGGGGGGGGGTGGGGGGGGGGGGGGGTGGGGGGGGGGGGGGGTGGGGGGGGGGGGGGGTGGGGGGGGGGGGGGGTGGGGGGGGGGGGGGGTGGGGGGGGGGGGGGGTGGGGGGGGGGGGGGGTGGGGGGGGGGGGGGGTGGGGGGGGGGGGGGGTGGGGGGGGGGGGGGGTGGGGGGGGGGGGGGGTGGGGGGGGGGGGGGGTGGGGGGGGGGGGGGGTGGGGGGGGGGGGGGGTGGGGGGGGGGGGGGGTGGGGGGGGGGGGGGGTGGGGGGGGGGGGGGGTGGGGGGGGGGGGGGGTGGGGGGGGGGGGGGGTGGGGGGGGGGGGGGGTGGGGGGGGGGGGGGGTGGGGGGGGGGGGGGGTGGGGGGGGGGGGGGGTGGGGGGGGGGGGGGGTGGGGGGGGGGGGGGGTGGGGGGGGGGGGGGGTGGGGGGGGGGGGGGGTGGGGGGGGGGGGGGGTGGGGGGGGGGGGGGGTGGGGGGGGGGGGGGGTGGGGGGGGGGGGGGGTGGGGGGGGGGGGGGGTGGGGGGGGGGGGGGGTGGGGGGGGGGGGGGGTGGGGGGGGGGGGGGGTGGGGGGGGGGGGGGGTGGGGGGGGGGGGGGGTGGGGGGGGGGGGGGGTGGGGGGGGGGGGGGGTGGGGGGGGGGGGGGGTGGGGGGGGGGGGGGGTGGGGGGGGGGGGGGGTGGGGGGGGGGGGGGGTGGGGGGGGGGGGGGGTGGGGGGGGGGGGGGGTGGGGGGGGGGGGGGGTGGGGGGGGGGGGGGGTGGGATACCTCTGAGTAGGAAAAAGTGTTATCCTGAGCAGCGATGTAACAAAAATCTTTACTGGGTTGGGGAGACAGCCGACCGCTTTTTGTGAGACCCAAACGAGAATGGGGAGGACCACTGATTTCTGGACTTTCCCAGCAATTTCCTAACCCAGAGCTGGCTCCCCCCCCCACCCCTTAAGAAGACTTCTGGATGGCTAAACATAGGATGGCACAATATGACTCCCCCCCCTTCTCAAAATGAAGATGAAGGATCTAGGCCAGTGATGGCGAACCTTTTTGAGACCGAGTGCCCAAACAGCAACCCGAAACCCACTTATTTATCGCATAAAAGGGTGCCAACCACGGGCAGATTTAAACCTGAATGCTGAGGTTTCAGTTAAGGAAAAACGGTTGGCTCCGAGGAGTGCGTTACTCGGGAGTAAGCTTGGTGGTAGTTGTTGGCTTTGCTTTGAAGCAACCGTGCAACTCTTCGAACGGGTGAATCATGACCCTAGGAGGGTTTACTCAGAAGCAAGCCCCATTGCCAGCAACTGAGCTTACTCCCAGGTAAAGGATCACGCTTTAGTTCTTTGCATGAAAATCAGTGGGGTTTGACAGCGCTTAACAGGGTGACCTACACTGCTTCCCCAAAACTAGGTCTTAGGTTTAATGCTAATAATCGAGCCCAGCGGCCCAGGCCAGCCTAGATGAGTGTGTGTGTGTGGGGTGTGTGTGTGATTTCTCCCCCACATGATGAACTCTGTTGGTGTGTGCCCACAGAGAGGGCTCTGAGTGCCACCTCTGGCACCCGTGCCATAGGTTCGCCATCACTGATCTAGGCCTCTTGGCTCCCACCCCCTCCAGTACCCCAACGCTCCTGCACCCGCCTCTTCCTGTTCCGCAAATCTGCATTCACCCCAGCTCCATACCGCCTACTATGCCACGCCACGCGCCCCTCCAAAGGCACCACAACACACCTGCACAGAGCGGGCAGCACTCCCCGGGGACCTTGATCTGATTGATGCAAGAGCTGATGCAGACGATCTCGGCACAGGTGGCCACGCCGTCCACGCACATGCAGGCCATGCAGGGCACCGAAGAGGAAAGCCAGCGGCTGCCATCCGGGCGCTCCCGGCCCTCGTACACGCAGCCTGCAAGGAGAGATGCCAGATGCGCACCTACACACCTGATGCCACTTCCAGAACAGCAGGGGCGTAATCAGTGGCGTACCGAGGCAAACTGGAGCCCTGGGCAAAACTTGAGCTTGTAGCCCCCATCTCCTGTTAGCTGCCATTGGAAACAATGGGGGATGGGGGCACTCCCTTTGAGAGTCCATAACCTTGGACTCCCTACACCAAACCTCACCAAACCTGGGTGATATTATCAGGAGAGTCTCCTGAAAAATCCCTGCAATTTTGGTGCTGCTAGCCTAAAACCTGCGCCCTCTGCAGGCCAAAACCGGAAAAACACTGAAAATACAAAAAAATCCCACAAATGAACCTGCAATTTTTGCGCCCCTCACAAGGGGGTGCCCTGGGCAAATGCCCACTTTGCCCAATGGGAGGAACGCCTCTGGGCGTAATGCCCATTGGGCAAGGTGGTAGCCCCCCATTTCCTTAGCAAAGAATGGGGGATGGGGTCCACAACTTTGGACCCCCTAAACCAAACTGCACCAAACTTGGGGGGTCCCATCAGGACAGTTTCCAGATGATACCCTAAACGTTTGGTGTTGATACATCCAAAACTGTGCCCCCTGCAGGAACATCCCAGAAATTTGCCCAAGAATCTTTATTCTGCATTGAGTTTTCTGTATTGCTGTCAATGGGGGTTGCAGGCACGGGGGGGGGGACATTTCTGAAGGCACAGTCTCAAAACTTTCATGGTCTCATCAGGAGACTGCCCTGATGATACCCCCCAGGTTTGGTGCAGTTTGGTTCAGGGGGGCCAAAGTTATGGACCCTCAAAACTGTAGCCCCCATGTCCTCCCATTAGAAACAATGGGGGATGGGGCACCCCCTTTGGGAGTTCATAACTTTGGACTCCTTGAAGCAAGCCTCACCAAACCTGGGAGGTAGCATAAGGACAGTCTCCTAATGATACGCTGAAACTTTCGTGCTGATACGGCTAAAAATGGACCCCCTGCAGGCACCAATGTTGTGGTGCAAAAACATTTTTTGGTCGTGGTGGAGTGGCCGCCCATGGGGAGGGGGGCATCCAACTCAGGTTTTGCCCAGGGCTACAGTTTGCTTCGTTACACCCCTGCAGAACAGCCAGTGTGGTGTAGAGCAGGTGGATTCTAATCTGGAGAGCCGGGTTTGATTCCCCACTCCTCTGCCTGAGTGGCAGAGGCTTATCTGGCGAACCAGGTGTGTTTTCGCACTCCTCCATTCCTGCTGGGTGACCTTGGACTAGTCACAGTTCTCTCAGGACTCTCTCAGCCCCACCTGCCTCACAAGGTGTCTGTTGTGGGGAGAGGAAGGGAAAGGAGCTTGTAAGCCCCCTTGAGTCTCCTTACAGGAAAGAAAGTTGGGGTATGAATCCAAACTCTTCTTCTCTTCAGAAGTCAATTATCAGCAGAAGCAGGTTTTATTCCCCCAGATTTTTCAGGTCTTCACCCCAGTGGGATCTCTTTGTGGGGTTCTGGCAGAGGCACCAAATTTGCAGCATAATGTCAGGAGACACTCCTTAAAAGAATCCCCCAATTTGGTAAATATTGAGCTAGAGGGTCCAATTGGATAAGCCCCCAATGGAGAAAAGGTGGAGCCCCATAAAACTGAACCCCCTCGCTCAAATGTCATCAAACTCGGGAAGGGGAAGGAAGGAAAGTCACCAGCAGTTATGCTGCAAATTTGGTGCCTCTGCCTCAAAAAGAGCTCCCCCCACCCACACTCAGAGCCCTGCAAAGGATCCAAAAGGCTGAGGACAGTGCATAAAACAAAGGTCCGTATTGGTGGGAGGTTGGGGGAGGACGGTATATAAATATAATAAACAAACAAACAAACAAACAAATAAATAAAAGACTTTAGCGCCATGGTGGCGAACCTTTGGCACTCCAGATGTTATGGACTACAATTCCCATCAGCCCCTGCCAGCATGGCCAATTGGAGTGCCAAAAGGTTCGCCACCACGGCTCTAGGAGAACTGGTCCCTGTAGTCTGGGGATCCATTATAATTCTAGAACAGGGGCCTGCAACCTGCGGCTCTCTAGAATTGTAGTCCATAACATCTGGAGTGCCAAAGGTTCACCACCACTGCTTTAGCACATGAACCATGAAATAAATCAGAGGGTGGGTTTACCTTTACAGCGGGGACAACAGACTCCAGGCTCTGTCACCGGGTGGGAGCAACTTGTGGCGGGACACTGGATCATATCACAGCGGACATTTCCGTCCTGCCAAGGGGAAGGGGAAGCAGATCAGTTCAGATTTCCTGACATGGTTCCTGTCTTTGGATCCAGGAGATCTTTCCAAGTCTCCAAGGGCAGGATGTCAGACAGGAGCCAGGCATCGGGGCTGACTGGTTGCAAGTGCCATTGGCTACCAATCTGGATCCTCCTTGATCTGAGATTGCAAATGCCTTAGCAGACCAGGTGCTCAGGAGCAGCAGCAGCAGCAGAAGGCCATTGCTTTCACCTCCTGCACGTGAGCTCCCAAAGGCACCTGGTGGGCCACTGCGAGTAGCAGAGTGCTGGACTAGATGGACTCTGGTCTGATCCAGCTGGCTTGTTCTGATGTTCTTAAGTGGGAGGGGGAGCAAGATGTCTGGAGAGAAAGTGACGTTCTGTTCTGTTGGAATGAAACAAGTAGGGGTGCCCGGGTCAGATGGCTGCTTATCTCATCCTTCGGCCCTGGAGTTCTGTCTCTGTAGTTCACAGTATTCATTTGTAGTGAAGAGCGCGGGAAAAGGTAGGAGGGCGGGAAGGGCATTGGGGATGTATTGGGGGTTTGGGAAGAGACAATTCAGATTTGGGTGCTGTGTGGTTTCCGGGCTGTGTGGCTGTGTTCTAGCAGCATTCTCTCCTGACGTTTCGCCTGCATCTGTGGCTGGCATCTTCAGAGGATCTGATGTTGGGAAAGCAAGTGGAGTATATATACTGTGAGCGGAGGCGCACCATGGGTAAATGGCGCCTGGAGACAAATTGTCTCCAGGATGCCCCCCAGGCTCTGCCCCCCCACCACCCCGGCTCTGCCCCCCTGATGCCCCCAGGCTCCACCCCCCACTGACCTTGACCCTGCCCATGTCACCATGGACATGGGCAAGGTCTAGGGTGCCCACTTCCCCTCCCTCTGCCAGCTGGGCTCCCAGCCAGCAGTCTTCAGTCTCTTCTGACTGGGGAGGGGAGGAAGGGAGGGAGGAGGGAGTCTGGGGGGGGGGTTGAGGGTGCTTGGAGGCAGCAGGAAGTCCTGCTGCCTCATCGTTTTTGCGTGCCTCGAATGACACGAATAGGTTGAGGCACGCGAAAACGACGAGGCAGCAGGACTTCCTGGTCATGTGGGGGGCCCCACGTGACCAGAAGAGTGGCGCCCGGGGACAAGAGGTACCCCTTGTCCCTAGGTAGATACGCCACTGACTGTGAGGTCAGATGGCCTCACCTTTTGACCTCACAGTATATATACTCCACTTGCTTTCCTTTCCTACCGTCGGATCCTCTGAAGATGCCAGCCACAGATGCAGGCAAAACGTCAGGAGAGAATGCTGCTAGAACACGGCCATACAGCCCGGAAACCACACAGCACCCCAGTGATTCCGGCCGCGAAAGCCTTCAACAATTCAGATTCGGCTTTTCACCTGCTGACTGCTGATTCCACCATTCAAGCTTTCAGACCAAGCTGGTTGTGAAGTTTTATTCGGTTTCAGACCTAGAGTCTGACATCGGACCCCTGACTGGCCAGCTTGACCCTCTCGTTCTGCAAATGGCCAAACTGTAGACATCTCACAAAATGTCTAATCCCCTTTTCTCCCTTGGGGTAGGGTTGTTGCCATTCTCCAGGCGAGGCCTGGAGATGGTCAGGGATTACAGCTGATTCCCAGGGAGAGTGTGTTGCAGTGATCCAGGCGGCACAGCTGAGCTTTCTCTGTGGATGCAGCCAGAGGTGGGATCCAGCAGGTTCTCACCAGTTCCCGAGAGTGGTTTACTAATTATTTGTGTGTGCCGAGAGGGGGTTACTAATTGGGTCTGCTTTTCCGTTAGAAATTCCATTAGGTCCAAAAATCATAAAGTCCTGTTGTTTCCTACGTGGCTAGTTAGCGAAGGTAGAAAACAGGATAATTCTCCCTGTTGGGCTGTTTTAAAAACATGTCTTAGAAATATGGTCAAGTTCCTTGTTTAAGGAAAGTATCCTTCTTTTGATTTCTAAAAACAAAATCAAGTATTTGAAAGTATTAAGTATTTGACAGGCAGTCAATTAGAGGAGAAGTAGTTGTTTCTGTTGGCAGCAGACGATAGGACTTGCTAGAATGAGTTTAAATTATGGACAGAAAGATGCCAGCTGGAAATTAGGAACTTTTTTGTTTACAGTAAGAGTTTTTTACTGTCACAGAGAAATTATTAATGCCCCGCCCCCGGAATGCCCGGCCACGCCCCCGCCGTGCCCCGTCCAGCCCCATTGGCGCTACGCCACAGTTTGAATCCCACCACCATGGGAACCTGTTACTAAAATTTTTGGATCCCACCACTGGGTGCAGCGCATGGAAGCGGCTGGGGACTCACCTGGCAGCTGCACTGGAGGCAAGACTCGGGGTTAAAGGCCTGCCCGTTGGTGTACAGCTCCCCCTCGAAGAGGCAGTCGTGGCACAGCGGGCAGCATTGCCCAGGGCCCAGAGCTGGGTGGGAGCAGAGCGGGTCTTTACAGGGCACCGGCTCACAGGAAGGCTCTCCATTCTGCAAAGACACCAGAGAAGAGAAGAAGAATTTGGATTTATATCCCCCTTTCTCTCCTGTAAGGAGACTCAAAAGGGGCTTACAATCTCCTTGCCCTCTCCCCTTCAACAAACACCCTGTGATGTGGGTGGAGCTTAGAGAGCTCCAAAGAACTGTGACTAGCCCAAGGTCACCCAGCTGGCGTGTGCTGGAGTGCATAAGATAATCAAATTCCCCAGATAAGCCTCCACAGCTCAAGTGGCAGAGTGGGGAGCCAAACCCAGTTCTCCAGATTAGAGTGCCCCGGCTCTTAAGCGCTACGCCATGCTGGCTCTCTGGGGTGGAGAGGTGGCATGGGTGCAGATGGTGCAGTTGTTCAGGGGTGAGAACTACCAGAGCTCTGTCTGCGCTTCACTGGGTGCCGTTTCTGTCCAACTAAAAGCCAGAGGATCCTCTGAGAGAAGAAGAAGAAGAAGAAGAAGAAGAAGTAGTAGTAGTAGTAGTAGTTTGGATTTATATCCCCCCTTTCTCTCCTGCAGGAGACTCAAAGGGGCTGACAATCTCCTTGCCCTTCCCCCCTCACAACAAGCACCCTGTGAGGTAGGAGGAGCTGAGAGAGCTCCGAGAAGCTGTGACTAGCCCAAGGTCACCCAGCTGGCGTGTGTGGGAGTGCCCAGGCTAATCTGAATTCCCCAGATAAGCCTCCACAACTCAAGCGGCAGAGCTGGGAATCAAACCCGGTTCCTCCAGATCAGAGTGCACCTGCTCTTAGCCACTGCTCTTAGCCACTACGCCACTGCTGCTCCCTTCAAATAGCTCAAGAGAGCAACCATGTCTCCGCCTCTGCAGTCTCTTCTTCTGCAGAGTGAACATTCCTGAACCGCTCAGCCTTTCCTCCCAGGGCTCAGACTCCAGGCCCCTGACTATCCTTCTCGCTCTCCTCTGCACCCGCTCCGTTCTGTCCACATCCTTTTCGAAGGGAGGCCTCCAGAACTGCACAACGCAGCATACAGCAGGACTAGGACATCTTGCTACTTGGATGTTAGGCCTTTGTTGATACATCCTAAGATCGCATTAGCCTTTTTTGCTGCTGCATCACACCGGCTGCTCATACTTAACCTACTGTGCCTAGTCCCAGTCCATTCTGTCCACATCCTTCCTGAAGGGAGGCCTCCAAAAGTGCACACAACGTTCCAGGTGAGGCCTGACCAAGGTAGCGTACAGCAGGACTAGGATATCTTGCAATCCGGGTGTTAGGCCTCTGTTGATACACCCCAATTTCGTATTGGCCTTTTGTGCCAGTGGCGTATCTACCTAGGGACAAGGGGTACCTCTTGTCCCCGGGCGCCACTCTTCTGGTCACGTGGGGGGGCCGCAAAATTGGCCCCCCACGTGACCAGGAAGTCCTGCTGCCTCGTCATTTTCGCGTGCCTCAACCTATTCATGTCAGTCGAGGCACGCAAAAACGATGAGGCAGCAGGACTTCCTGCTGCCTCCAAGCACCCTCAACCCCCCTGGACTCCCTCCTCAGAAGAGACTGAAGAGCCCAGGGGGCAGAGGGAGGGGAGGTGGGCACCCTAGACCTTGCCCATGTCCATGGTGACATGGGCGGGGTCAAGGGGTGGAGCCTGGGGGCATCAGGGTACGGAGCCGGGGTGGCGGTGGGGCAGAGCCTGGGGGGCATCCTGGAGACAATTTGTCTCCGGGCGCCATTTACCCATGATGCGCCTCTGTTTTGTACTGCTGTAATTTTTTTTGGCTGCGTGAACTTTGACTAGCCCAAGGCCATCCAGCAGGTTCCATGAGGCATGAGGATACAAATGCAGTTCACCGGGTGAGAGCCTGCCACTCACGTGGAGGAGTGGAGAATCGAACCGGGTTCCCCAGATTGGAGTCTGCCACTGTTAACCACTACACCACTCTGGCTTTCAGAAACACTGAACAGCATATTTGCAATCCACTTTCCATGCACTTTGCAACTGGATTTGTAAGTGATCACTAGAGTGCATTGAAAGCAGATTGAAAGTGCATTATTCAGTATGTGTGGAAGTGCTAACTGGGAATCATTATGGAGCAGAGCAGAGGCCAAGAAACTGTGACCCCTTCTGCACATGCAAAATCATGCACTTTCAATCCACTTTCACAATTGTTTGCCAGTGGGCTTTGCTATTCCGCACAGTAAAATCCAGCTGCAAAGTGCATTGAAAGTGGATTGAAAGTGCATTATTCTGCATGTGCGGAAGGGGCCTGTAACTTGGGCAAAGAAACAGATGGGGAGGGAGGATCTTACCACACAGGAGCACTGCTGACAGGGATCCAAGGCTGAGATCCACTGGGCACCTTCGGGGTACTCCTGGCCTGCATGCTGGCACACTAGGGACGTAGCGGAGAGAGACAGAAGAATCAGGGTTAACGCTAGCCTCAGATCCCACCATCTTGATTTGGGCTACAACTTAGTCCTGCCAACTTCCCACTGAGGACTGGAAATCTGGAATTACAACTGATCTCCAGACTGCAGGGATCTATTTTCCTGGAAAAAATGGCTGCTTTGGAGAGCACAGTCTAGGGCAGGGGTGGGCAACTATGGCCCTCCAGATGTTCATGGACTACAATTCCCATCAGCCCCTGCCAGCATGGCCAATTGGCCATGGGATTTGTAATCCATAACACCTGGAGTGCCAAAGGTTCGCCACCACTGGTCTAGGGCAGGGGTCTGCTACCAGTGGCTCTCCAGATGCTCATGCACTACAATTCCCATCAGCCCCTGCCAGCATGGCCAACGCCTATGGCTCTCCAGATGTTCATGCACTACAATTCCCATCAGCCCTTGCCAGCATGGCCAATTGGCCATGGGATTTGTAGTCCATAACATCTGGAGTGCAAAAGGTTCGCCACCACTGGTCTAGGGCAGGGGTCTGCTACCTGTGGCTCTCCAGATGTTCATGCACTACAATTCCCATCAGCCCCTACCAGCATGGCCAATGCCTGTGGCTCTTTAGATGTTCATGCACTACAATTCCCATCAGCCCTTGCCAGCATGGCCAATTGGCCATACTGGCAGGGGCTGATGGGAAATGTAGTCAATGAACATCTGGAGAGCCACAGGTTGCAGACTCCTGGTCTATGGCAACCATATCTTACCCCAAATTAATCAGTCCTGAGGCTGAGGACTATGGGGCATCTGCGAAACAGCAAATGGCCACGGTTGCTTCTGCACCTCCTACGGCTGCTCACGCCATCCATTCCAGCTAAGGTTGCCAACCTCCAGGTAGGGTCTGGAGATTCCCCTGGAATGACAACGAATCTCCAGATGACCCAGATCAGTTCTCCTGGAGAAAGGGGTAGCTTTGGATGGTGGACTCTGTGGCATTATACTCTGCCGAGGTTCTTCCCCTCCCCAAACTCTGCCCCTCCCAGGATCTACATCCAAATACCCAGGATTTCCCCAACCTGGAGTTGGCAACGCTAATTTCCAGTGTCTGCACTACAAGCGTTATCCAATTCACCTGCCGCGGCTTCTTGCCCTAAAGGGCACCAGGGACGATAGCTCAGGGAACAGGCTAATTATCAATGGCTGCCACATTACGTGTCCCAAGATCCTCTGGGGAGGCCAGACCTGCCTTGATAGGCCTTGTGTAAAGTTGCTGCTTAGCCTTGGACGGTTTTCGTCTGACAAGGTTGGCGAGACGCCTGGATTGGGGAGTGTTTCTAGTATCTGTAGTTTCTAGTATCTGTATCTTCTGTTTCTCTTGCCTGTCCGTGTGAAACTGTTCCACTGTGGTTTTCGGATGGGAACTACAGGTGTTTTTCTAACTTTGGCGGGAACTGGTAGGGGCCCCCGTAAAAGAGGCTGTTGGTACACTGGGAGGTCAGTTCCCGCATAATGTAAGGAACCAGTAAAGTCCAGGCCAAAAGTAACTTTTCAAGTTCTTTATTGAGCTGGCATTCTAAGTCGATCACAAGCAATGCGGGAACTGACCTCCCAGCGTACGAACAGCCTCTTTTACGGGCACCCCACCAGTTCCCGCCAAAGTTAGATAAACACCTGTAGTTCCCATCCGAAAACCACAGTGGAACAGTTTCACACAGACAGGCAAAAGAAACAGAAGATACAGATACTAGGAGCAACAGATACCAGAAACACTCCCCAATCCGGGCGTCCCGCCAACCTTGTCAGACGAAAGCCGTCCAAGACTAAGCAGCAACTTTACACCTTGTCTCCACTGCCCTCCACACAACTTCAGTGCCAAAGTTCGACTCCACACAGCTTCTGCTGCACACAACCTCTGCCACAGCATCTCCACCCTTCCCCTAGTAGGTCCCAGAGATGCCACTTATGCACTCACCGGGGCACTGTGGGCAGCAGTGGCCTGGCCTGTGGAGGGGGCTGGCGCAAGGGGCTGGAGGACAGATAAGGGGGGTGCAGGCCACGTTCCCGTGCAGACAACTGCAGCGCTGGCAGGGCTCAGAGGGCGGGACGAAGGTTTGTCGGTTGGCATGCTTCTGGCCCTCATATAGGCAGCTGTCGCAGGTCGGGCAGCAGGCTGGGGCGATGGGGGACACGGGGTGGGAACATTGCTGCGGGCAGGACTTCGGCTGGCACGTCACCACTTCCGCCTGTCGAGGAGGGAGAAAGAGAGGGAAGAGCCCACTCGACGGGACAGTTTCCAGGTATATGAGCTTGAGACGAGAAGCAGGTTAAGGCGATCCAGCTGTGCGGCAGAGTGGGGAATAATTGAGCCCAGGTATTCTGGGTCCTTGTTCAACACTTGAACCAAGGCAGTGCCCAGGGAACCTGGCACCTGACAACACCGTTCCTGGAGCCCGCCAGATGTTTTAGGAAAGTGGGTGGGGGTTGAGAGAGAACTTCCATGTGGCCAAATTGACTAGTTTTGTAAACAGGAAGATCAGAACGTGAATTCAAAGAGAAATGGGAGTTATACTTTATATACCTTCGGGGATCGGGCGGTATATAAATTTATTTTATTTATTTTATTTATACTTTGGGCTTCTAGACCGCCCCATCCCCGAGGGGCTCTGGGCGGTGTACAGCAGATAATAAATACAATTTTAAAACATCATAAATAGGCTAAAACTTATAAAAGCAGCGAAAACTAGCTAAACATTAGCATTTAAATGTAAAATAAATATAGGCATAGGTGTAGGTGGCGCCCGGTGCCTAATATTAAATTCTTCCACCCCCAGGGAGAACGGTAGGTCTAGATAGATGTTATAGGCCCCAGATGTAGAGGCCGGCGGAAGGGCCAGCGAAAGGGGCCAGCCGAGGAAGGGAGCCAGCCGGAAGGGGGGCCAGCGGAAGGGGGGGCACCATCAGCTGACTGGACTCTCCAAAGAGCCCGGCGGAACAGCTCCGTCTTGCAGGCCCTCGCGGAACTCACCCAGCTGTCCCGCAGGGTCTAGAACAGCTAGGTGGGAGAGCGGCCCACTGCGGCCGGGGCCAGGGCTGTAAAGGCCCTGGCCCGTGTGGAGGCCAGCCGCATCATCGAGGGGCCGGGGACCACCAGTATATTGGCCTCTACCGAACGAAGAGGCCGTGTGGGAACATATGGGGTGATGCGGTCTCGAAGATACGAAATAAATAAGAATAAGAAATAATAACGAATAAGAAAGAATAACGAATAAGAAATAAATAAATAAATAAATAAATAAAAATATTATATAACAGAAAGACCCTACGGTAAGGTGACCAGATGGTCACCTTTGTGAATTTCCGGAACGGAGACGGGTAGATGGAGGTATAGCCGCGACACGCTGAAAGGCTATGCGCACGCCAGCCGCCAAGAAGTGCAATCAATTGCCTTTTGGAGCTTGCGTTTCCAGCCCTGTCACATGTGCACCAAGCAGCCGCGGGGACCGCGACCTTCTGGGGCGGCTCCCATTTCCGCTACCGAGTGAAGCGTGGAGTGCCCCAGAAGGCCGTGCGCTCCTGTGGCCACGCGCGCAGGAGGCTGCCGCACTGCCTTGCGCCCCAGAAGGCAGTGCGGCAGCCTTCCAAAAATCGGGACACTTGAAAAAACAAATTGTTGACAAAAAATTGTTGAAAAAACAAATCGGGACAAATTGTTTCAAGGCGGGACTGTCCCGCCAAAAGCAGGATGTCTACCCTACGGTGAATGTACTTAAGAATAATACATACTCATATCGATCGATAGATAGATAATCTCAAATTAAGTACAAATATCACTTAACAGTCTGATCACAGTAAGAACTTTTTGAACTATTACAAACCTTTTTTGTGTGCAAAAATTATGCATTTATTAATTCCTTTTAAAAATGTAATCAGTGGGAATGTAGCAAGAAATGACTAGATTGCTGAATGAGTAATGACTAAGGCTGTCCTTATTCAGTATACTAATATCTTTATTAAAATGTGAAATTTACAAGATCATAAATGAAGATCTGTTTCATATAACAATTTAAAAACGTATTACTATTATTATTGTTGTTATCACTGTTATGCTTGTTCAAGTCTATGTATGCTTTTATTTCTTTTTTTAGTTTTCCTGTAATCCCTTGTTGATGAAATAACATTAGGGGGGGGGGGGTGAACTGGATGGGGTTTTTGCCCAGTGGGGCTTCTCATCAGCCGGTGAAAATTTGATCGGCTGTGCAGATTTTTAAAGAGTATTGCTTTGGCAGTAGCTGTCCCTCAACACAAGAAACCACACTGTGACGGAAGGTGATTTCATAGGTGCTTGTGTAACCTCTGCTTGTGGGTTCTGTGGGGCAGAACTTGGAAGGAGTTGCAAAGAACTAAATTTTAAAACAAAATGGTTTACTTTCTTAACATATAACATATAACATCAACATTTAACATCACATTTCAAGGTCCTGTTCAGGTTGCATTTTCAAGTCCTTATATTTACAGTCTACTGATACTGCCAGGTCCAATTCTTCTTTGCAAGTGGGTTGGCTCCTGAAGACTCCAAGGGCTTGGTGAACAGGATTCAACATGGTGAAGGTTTCCAGGAGAACTCTCACCCATTACAACCACAAAAAGAAACCCTTAACAAGGTGTTAAGGGCTTATACAACCAAGGTCTGAGTCTGGTAGCCTCGTCTCCTCCAACTACATGAGGTCTCCTGCAGCCTCTTGCTGCTTTGAGTCTCCACCCCTTACTGGGTCAACCCATTCTGAGCATGGGGGTTACACTTGCAGCCAGGAAGAGGTTAAGTACCCCGCCCACTCTCCCACACTGTCCAAGCGGTTCCTCCCACGGGTGGTTCAGCCTGCCCCACTAGCCTTCACGCCTTTCCCCACTTACCAAGCACGTGCAAGTCTGGCAGGCGTCTTGCAGGGAAGTGAAGGTCTCGCCGCTCTGGTAGAGACGCCCCTGGGAGTGGCAGACTCCCATGCATTTGGGACAGCACTGGTCAGGCAGAGCGACTGGGTTCTTGCAAGCCGCTGGTGGGCACGGGGTGGGCAAGCATGTCACGGTGCCACCCTACAGCGGAAGGACAGGGCCTGATAATGATTTATGTGCACTTTTCTTTCCCCACATTCTCAATCTGTAGGCATTCAAGGCAGCTAGAGAGCATAAAACAGGATAAAATAACCAGCATTAACTTGTTTTAACTTTCAGGAATAAAAGAAAAACAGATGGGAACGCAATCGCGGTCAACAGGAACTGTGAAAGTATTTGGGGTCCCATCTGCAATCTAAAGCAAAAAAAAAGTTATATAACAGAGTGTACTTAAAGCAGAATGAAAGATCAATTTATGGTAGACTAGTGGGGCCCGGCCACGCGTTGCTGTGGCTTATTGTGGTGAAATGGGAAAGGAACAGTAGCAGCAAATCAGTCGCAGAGGCCAGCAGTACGTGCTCATGCAAACACGCAGCCTGATACTGTGCGATGTCATTGATGTGTGTGCCCGCATTCCTTGGAGGGGAATGGAAAGGCACACCTCCCACATATCTAGGCTGACTGGTCATGATCCTTAACCTGGGATTAAGTTTGGTTGGTGGCAATGGGTGTCGTTTCTGAGGAAACCTCTGAGGGGCGCGACGCAGCCATTCAAAGTATGTCACGGTTGCTGTACCGAGCTTACTCCTGAGTAATGCGTGCCTGGTTTTCTTAACTGTAACCGCAGTATTCAGGGAATCTAGGGTGCCTGGCCCCTCCCTCCCATCCCTTGCATGTCGCCCCTCACTCTCTTCCCTCCCTCACTTCTCCACCCTTGCATGCCACCCCTCCCCCTCCCCCTCCTTCCCTTCCCTTTTCCTCCGCTAGGGTGGGTGGGTCATATGAAGATGCTGGGCCCCCTGCCTCCCCTCCCTTGCATGCCACCCCTCACTGTCTCCCCTCTCTCACTTCTCTTCCCTTGCATGCCTCCTCCCTTCCCTTCCCTCTCCCTCCCTCTCTTCCCTTGCATGCCACCCCTCCCTCCCTCTCCCTCCCTCCCCTCTCCCTCCTGTGTATGTGTGTGTATGTGTTTCACTTCCACTCAAGTTACTGCCTATGTACTGTTTCCACTGCTCATATTTGGCAGTCTGAGTGAACGTTCTAAGCAGCACGAACATTCTATGGGTGACAGTTACACACAGGCAGCTGCATGTCCTTCACCAGGGAGCGCCAGGAAAAAGGCATTTTACCTGGGCCAGGTGTGGAATTTCAGGTATGTGAACATCTAAAAACACTCTCGCCTGGCTGACTATAGTGGCTGGGAATTTTCAGAGGAATTGGCCCAGCAGTTACTGAGGTATACTGTCATCAACAAATACACCGATAGCTTTTTATAGAGAGAGATTTCAATGCACAAGGCCAGAATGAAAATATAAAAGCGGAGGGCGACTGAAACTAAAGCTGGGTCAAATGTATTATCCTAACATGTGTACTTGATTGTCCTCCCCAATAGGATCTTGATCTGGATTAAGGCCTTTAATGTTTATGGTGGGACACCCCCTACCGGCAACCCTTTAAGGAAAAAAAAAAGGCCACTGTTGTGCACAGTATGACATCCAGTGGTGGGATTCAAATAATTGAACAACTGGTTGTTTACAAGCACCATTTCAACAACCGGTTCTGCCAAAGTGGTGTGGACTTGCTGAATCCCACCACTGATGACATCACTTCCAAGACAAACCTGGAAATGATGTCACGGCACTGTAGGAGTTACTGGAGACTTTATGGTTTTCCATAGTTTCCTGTGATTCCTAGAGCGACGAGAAATTTCCATCCCTTTAAAGTGGCATTGTCCTTTTTAAGTGAGTTGTTTGAATTCAATGTATTATTGTTCTGTCCTTGAAAAACAAAGGCACAGAATAAATCCACTGGAGTAGGGTTACCAGCCTCCAGGTGGGGTCTAGAATTCTCGGATAACAACTGATAAGTTCTCCAAGAGAAGGTGGCAGCTTTGGAAGGAGGGCTTTATAGCATCAATCCCCCCCCACCCTGAGGCTCCTCTACAAACCTGCCCCTCCCCAGACTTCACCCCCTGAGCATCCAGGAATTTTCCAACCTGCAGGTGACAGTGTGAACTGGGCCAAGGATGTGGGGGGGGGGAGAGGATGGAGGACTCAAAGCTCCTTCCCTGCTGTGGGGGCCGCCCAAGCCCTCAGGAGAGGACTGCCCACCCTTCCCACACCCCCTTTCCTTACCGAGCAGGTGCACTGGCGGCAGGCGTCTTGGGGGTCTGGGAAGCGCTCCCCCTCTCCGCAGTCTCGACCGTGGAAGCTGCAGCCGTCGCACATGGGGCAGCCGCAGGGGTCGCACAACGGGTGTGGGCAGGGCGCCACAGGGCACAGGCGGGGCACACAGGACACGTCCCCTCTCTGGGAAGCCGGGAGGCAGCGCCGAGGAGGGGGGAAGCAAACAGATCAGTCAGACAGGTTCCCAAGTCTCCGGAGGGTTGGAGAACCAAAGAAGGGTCCTCTCCACACCTTGGCAAAAGCCTCTCAACAACATTTTATTTATTTATTTATTTATTTATTTATTTATTTATTTATCCATCCATCCATCCATCCATCCATCCATCCATCCATCCATCCATCTGGGTGGGGGGGGGGGGGGGTGGGGGGGGGGGGGGGTGGGGGGGGGGGGGGGTGGGGGGGGGGGGGGGTGGGGGGGGGGGGGGGTGGGGGGGGGGGGGGGTGGGGGGGGGGGGGGGTGGGGGGGGGGGGGGGTGGGGGGGGGGGGGGGTGGGGGGGGGGGGGGGTGGGGGGGGGGGGGGGTGGGGGGGGGGGGGGGTGGGGGGGGGGGGGGGTGGGGGGGGGGGGGGGTGGGGGGGGGGGGGGGTGGGGGGGGGGGGGGGTGGGGGGGGGGGGGGGTGGGGGGGGGGGGGGGTGGGGGGGGGGGGGGGTGGGGGGGGGGGGGGGTGGGGGGGGGGGGGGGTGGGGGGGGGGGGGGGTGGGGGGGGGGGGGGGTGGGGGGGGGGGGGGGTGGGGGGGGGGGGGGGTGGGGGGGGGGGGGGGTGGGGGGGGGGGGGGGTGGGGGGGGGGGGGGGTGGGGGGGGGGGGGGGTGGGGGGGGGGGGGGGTGGGGGGGGGGGGGGGTGGGGGGGGGGGGGGGTGGGGGGGGGGGGGGGTGGGGGGGGGGGGGGGTGGGGGGGGGGGGGGGTGGGGGGGGGGGGGGGTGGGGGGGGGGGGGGGTGGGGGGGGGGGGGGGTGGGGGGGGGGGGGGGTGGGGGGGGGGGGGGGTGGGGGGGGGGGGGGGTGGGGGGGGGGGGGGGTGGGGGGGGGGGGGGGTGGGGGGGGGGGGGGGTGGGGGGGGGGGGGGGTGGGGGGGGGGGGGGGTGGGGGGGGGGGGGGGTGGGGGGGGGGGGGGGTGGGGGGGGGGGGGGGTGGGGGGGGGGGGGGGTGGGGGGGGGGGGGGGTGGGGGGGGGGGGGGGTGGGGGGGGGGGGGGGTGGGGGGGGGGGGGGGTGGGGGGGGGGGGGGGTGGGGGGGGGGGGGGGTGGGGGGGGGGGGGGGTGGGGGGGGGGGGGGGTGGGGGGGGGGGGGGGTGGGGGGGGGGGGGGGTGGGGGGGGGGGGGGGTGGGGGGGGGGGGGGGTGGGGGGGGGGGGGGGTGGGGGGGGGGGGGGGTGGGGGGGGGGGGGGGTGGGGGGGGGGGGGGGTGGGGGGGGGGGGGGGTGGGGGGGGGGGGGGGTGGGGGGGGGGGGGGGTGGGGGGGGGGGGGGGTGGGGGGGGGGGGGGGTGGGGGGGGGGGGGGGTGGGGGGGGGGGGGGGTGGGGGGGGGGGGGGGTGGGGGGGGGGGGGGGTGGGGGGGGGGGGGGGTGGGGGGGGGGGGGGGTGGGGGGGGGGGGGGGTGGGGGGGGGGGGGGGTGGGGGGGGGGGGGGGTGGGGGGGGGGGGGGGTGGGGGGGGGGGGGGGTGGGGGGGGGGGGGGGTGGGGGGGGGGGGGGGTGGGGGGGGGGGGGGGTGGGGGGGGGGGGGGGTGGGGGGGGGGGGGGGTGGGGGGGGGGGGGGGTGGGGGGGGGGGGGGGTGGGGGGGGGGGGGGGTGGGGGGGGGGGGGGGTGGGGGGGGGGGGGGGTGGGGGGGGGGGGGGGTGGGGGGGGGGGGGGGTGGGGGGGGGGGGGGGTGGGGGGGGGGGGGGGTGGGGGGGGGGGGGGGTGGGGGGGGGGGGGGGTGGGGGGGGGGGGGGGTGGGGGGGGGGGGGGGTGGGGGGGGGGGGGGGTGGGGGGGGGGGGGGGTGGGGGGGGGGGGGGGTGGGGGGGGGGGGGGGTGGGGGGGGGGGGGGGTGGGGGGGGGGGGGGGTGGGGGGGGGGGGGGGTGGGGGGGGGGGGGGGTGGGGGGGGGGGGGGGTGGGGGGGGGGGGGGGTGGGGGGGGGGGGGGGTGGGGGGGGGGGGGGGTGGGGGGGGGGGGGGGTGGGGGGGGGGGGGGGTGGGGGGGGGGGGGGGTGGGGGGGGGGGGGGGTGGGGGGGGGGGGGGGTGGGGGGGGGGGGGGGTGGGGGGGGGGGGGGGTGGGGGGGGGGGGGGGTGGGGGGGGGGGGGGGTGGGGGGGGGGGGGGGTGGGGGGGGGGGGGGGTGGGGGGGGGGGGGGGTGGGGGGGGGGGGGGGTGGGGGGGGGGGGGGGTGGGGGGGGGGGGGGGTGGGGGGGGGGGGGGGTGGGGGGGGGGGGGGGTGGGGGGGGGGGGGGGTGGGGGGGGGGGGGGGTGGGGGGGGGGGGGGGTGGGGGGGGGGGGGGGTGGGGGGGGGGGGGGGTGGGGGGGGGGGGGGGTGGGGGGGGGGGGGGGTGGGGGGGGGGGGGGGTGGGGGGGGGGGGGGGTGGGGGGGGGGGGGGGTGGGGGGGGGGGGGGGTGGGGGGGGGGGGGGGTGGGGGGGGGGGGGGGTGGGGGGGGGGGGGGGTGGGGGGGGGGGGGGGTGGGGGGGGGGGGGGGTGGGGGGGGGGGGGGGTGGGGGGGGGGGGGGGTGGGGGGGGGGGGGGGTGGGGGGGGGGGGGGGTGGGGGGGGGGGGGGGTGGGGGGGGGGGGGGGTGGGGGGGGGGGGGGGTGGGGGGGGGGGGGGGTGGGGGGGGGGGGGGGTGGGGGGGGGGGGGGGTGGGGGGGGGGGGGGGTGGGGGGGGGGGGGGGTGGGGGGGGGGGGGGGTGGGGGGGGGGGGGGGTGGGGGGGGGGGGGGGTGGGGGGGGGGGGGGGTGGGGGGGGGGGGGGGTGGGGGGGGGGGGGGGTGGGGGGGGGGGGGGGTGGGGGGGGGGGGGGGTGGGGGGGGGGGGGGGTGGGGGGGGGGGGGGGTGGGGGGGGGGGGGGGTGGGGGGGGGGGGGGGTGGGGGGGGGGGGGGGTGGGGGGGGGGGGGGGTGGGGGGGGGGGGGGGTGGGGGGGGGGGGGGGTGGGGGGGGGGGGGGGTGGGGGGGGGGGGGGGTGGGGGGGGGGGGGGGTGGGGGGGGGGGGGGGTGGGGGGGGGGGGGGGTGGGGGGGGGGGGGGGTGGGGGGGGGGGGGGGTGGGGGGGGGGGGGGGTGGGGGGGGGGGGGGGTGGGGGGGGGGGGGGGTGGGGGGGGGGGGGGGTGGGGGGGGGGGGGGGTGGGGGGGGGGGGGGGTGGGGGGGGGGGGGGGTGGGGGGGGGGGGGGGTGGGGGGGGGGGGGGGTGGGGGGGGGGGGGGGTGGGGGGGGGGGGGGGTGGGGGGGGGGGGGGGTGGGGGGGGGGGGGGGTGGGGGGGGGGGGGGGTGGGGGGGGGGGGGGGTGGGGGGGGGGGGGGGTGGGGGGGGGGGGGGGTGGGGGGGGGGGGGGGTGGGGGGGGGGGGGGGTGGGGGGGGGGGGGGGTGGGGGGGGGGGGGGGTGGGGGGGGGGGGGGGTGGGGGGGGGGGGGGGTGGGGGGGGGGGGGGGTGGGGGGGGGGGGGGGTGGGGGGGGGGGGGGGTGGGGGGGGGGGGGGGTGGGGGGGGGGGGGGGTGGGGGGGGGGGGGGGTGGGGGGGGGGGGGGGTGGGGGGGGGGGGGGGTGGGGGGGGGGGGGGGTGGGGGGGGGGGGGGGTGGGGGGGGGGGGGGGTGGGGGGGGGGGGGGGTGGGGGGGGGGGGGGGTGGGGGGGGGGGGGGGTGGGGGGGGGGGGGGGTGGGGGGGGGGGGGGGTGGGGGGGGGGGGGGGTGGGGGGGGGGGGGGGTGGGGGGGGGGGGGGGTGGGGGGGGGGGGGGGTGGGGGGGGGGGGGGGTGGGGGGGGGGGGGGGTGGGGGGGGGGGGGGGTGGGGGGGGGGGGGGGTGGGGGGGGGGGGGGGTGGGGGGGGGGGGGGGTGGGGGGGGGGGGGGGTGGGGGGGGGGGGGGGTGGGGGGGGGGGGGGGTGGGGGGGGGGGGGGGTGGGGGGGGGGGGGGGTGGGGGGGGGGGGGGGTGGGGGGGGGGGGGGGTGGGGGGGGGGGGGGGTGGGGGGGGGGGGGGGTGGGGGGGGGGGGGGGTGGGGGGGGGGGGGGGTGGGGGGGGGGGGGGGTGGGGGGGGGGGGGGGTGGGGGGGGGGGGGGGTGGGGGGGGGGGGGGGTGGGGGGGGGGGGGGGTGGGGGGGGGGGGGGGTGGGGGGGGGGGGGGGTGGGGGGGGGGGGGGGTGGGGGGGGGGGGGGGTGGGGGGGGGGGGGGGTGGGGGGGGGGGGGGGTGGGGGGGGGGGGGGGTGGGGGGGGGGGGGGGTGGGGGGGGGGGGGGGTGGGGGGGGGGGGGGGTGGGGGGGGGGGGGGGTGGGGGGGGGGGGGGGTGGGGGGGGGGGGGGGTGGGGGGGGGGGGGGGTGGGGGGGGGGGGGGGTGGGGGGGGGGGGGGGTGGGGGGGGGGGGGGGTGGGGGGGGGGGGGGGTGGGGGGGGGGGGGGGTGGGGGGGGGGGGGGGTGGGGGGGGGGGGGGGTGGGGGGGGGGGGGGGTGGGGGGGGGGGGGGGTGGGGGGGGGGGGGGGTGGGGGGGGGGGGGGGTGGGGGGGGGGGGGGGTGGGGGGGGGGGGGGGTGGGGGGGGGGGGGGGTGGGGGGGGGGGGGGGTGGGGGGGGGGGGGGGTGGGGGGGGGGGGGGGTGGGGGGGGGGGGGGGTGGGGGGGGGGGGGGGTGGGGGGGGGGGGGGGTGGGGGGGGGGGGGGGTGGGGGGGGGGGGGGGTGGGGGGGGGGGGGGGTGGGGGGGGGGGGGGGTGGGGGGGGGGGGGGGTGGGGGGGGGGGGGGGTGGGGGGGGGGGGGGGTGGGGGGGGGGGGGGGTGGGGGGGGGGGGGGGTGGGGGGGGGGGGGGGTGGGGGGGGGGGGGGGTGGGGGGGGGGGGGGGTGGGGGGGGGGGGGGGTGGGGGGGGGGGGGGGTGGGGGGGGGGGGGGGTGGGGGGGGGGGGGGGTGGGGGGGGGGGGGGGTGGGGGGGGGGGGGGGTGGGGGGGGGGGGGGGTGGGGGGGGGGGGGGGTGGGGGGGGGGGGGGGTGGGGGGGGGGGGGGGTGGGGGGGGGGGGGGGTGGGGGGGGGGGGGGGTGGGGGGGGGGGGGGGTGGGGGGGGGGGGGGGTGGGGGGGGGGGGGGGTGGGGGGGGGGGGGGGTGGGGGGGGGGGGGGGTGGGGGGGGGGGGGGGTGGGGGGGGGGGGGGGTGGGGGGGGGGGGGGGTGGGGGGGGGGGGGGGTGGGGGGGGGGGGGGGTGGGGGGGGGGGGGGGTGGGGGGGGGGGGGGGTGGGGGGGGGGGGGGGTGGGGGGGGGGGGGGGTGGGGGGGGGGGGGGGTGGGGGGGGGGGGGGGTGGGGGGGGGGGGGGGTGGGGGGGGGGGGGGGTGGGGGGGGGGGGGGGTGGGGGGGGGGGGGGGTGGGGGGGGGGGGGGGTGGGGGGGGGGGGGGGTGGGGGGGGGGGGGGGTGGGGGGGGGGGGGGGTGGGGGGGGGGGGGGGTGGGGGGGGGGGGGGGTGGGGGGGGGGGGGGGTGGGGGGGGGGGGGGGTGGGGGGGGGGGGGGGTGGGGGGGGGGGGGGGTGGGGGGGGGGGGGGGTGGGGGGGGGGGGGGGTGGGGGGGGGGGGGGGTGGGGGGGGGGGGGGGTGGGGGGGGGGGGGGGTGGGGGGGGGGGGGGGTGGGGGGGGGGGGGGGTGGGGGGGGGGGGGGGTGGGGGGGGGGGGGGGTGGGGGGGGGGGGGGGTGGGGGGGGGGGGGGGTGGGGGGGGGGGGGGGTGGGGGGGGGGGGGGGTGGGGGGGGGGGGGGGTGGGGGGGGGGGGGGGTGGGGGGGGGGGGGGGTGGGGGGGGGGGGGGGTGGGGGGGGGGGGGGGTGGGGGGGGGGGGGGGTGGGGGGGGGGGGGGGTGGGGGGGGGGGGGGGTGGGGGGGGGGGGGGGTGGGGGGGGGGGGGGGTGGGGGGGGGGGGGGGTGGGGGGGGGGGGGGGTGGGGGGGGGGGGGGGTGGGGGGGGGGGGGGGTGGGGGGGGGGGGGGGTGGGGGGGGGGGGGGGTGGGGGGGGGGGGGGGTGGGGGGGGGGGGGGGTGGGGGGGGGGGGGGGTGGGGGGGGGGGGGGGTGGGGGGGGGGGGGGGTGGGGGGGGGGGGGGGTGGGGGGGGGGGGGGGTGGGGGGGGGGGGGGGTGGGGGGGGGGGGGGGTGGGGGGGGGGGGGGGTGGGGGGGGGGGGGGGTGGGGGGGGGGGGGGGTGGGGGGGGGGGGGGGTGGGGGGGGGGGGGGGTGGGGGGGGGGGGGGGTGGGGGGGGGGGGGGGTGGGGGGGGGGGGGGGTGGGGGGGGGGGGGGGTGGGGGGGGGGGGGGGTGGGGGGGGGGGGGGGTGGGGGGGGGGGGGGGTGGGGGGGGGGGGGGGTGGGGGGGGGGGGGGGTGGGGGGGGGGGGGGGTGGGGGGGGGGGGGGGTGGGGGGGGGGGGGGGTGGGGGGGGGGGGGGGTGGGGGGGGGGGGGGGTGGGGGGGGGGGGGGGTGGGGGGGGGGGGGGGTGGGGGGGGGGGGGGGTGGGGGGGGGGGGGGGTGGGGGGGGGGGGGGGTGGGGGGGGGGGGGGGTGGGGGGGGGGGGGGGTGGGGGGGGGGGGGGGTGGGGGGGGGGGGGGGTGGGGGGGGGGGGGGGTGGGGGGGGGGGGGGGTGGGGGGGGGGGGGGGTGGGGGGGGGGGGGGGTGGGGGGGGGGGGGGGTGGGGGGGGGGGGGGGTGGGGGGGGGGGGGGGTGGGGGGGGGGGGGGGTGGGGGGGGGGGGGGGTGGGGGGGGGGGGGGGTGGGGGGGGGGGGGGGTGGGGGGGGGGGGGGGTGGGGGGGGGGGGGGGTGGGGGGGGGGGGGGGTGGGGGGGGGGGGGGGTGGGGGGGGGGGGGGGTGGGGGGGGGGGGGGGTGGGGGGGGGGGGGGGTGGGGGGGGGGGGGGGTGGGGGGGGGGGGGGGTGGGGGGGGGGGGGGGTGGGGGGGGGGGGGGGTGGGGGGGGGGGGGGGTGGGGGGGGGGGGGGGTGGGGGGGGGGGGGGGTGGGGGGGGGGGGGGGTGGGGGGGGGGGGGGGTGGGGGGGGGGGGGGGTGGGGGGGGGGGGGGGTGGGGGGGGGGGGGGGTGGGGGGGGGGGGGGGTGGGGGGGGGGGGGGGTGGGGGGGGGGGGGGGTGGGGGGGGGGGGGGGTGGGGGGGGGGGGGGGTGGGGGGGGGGGGGGGTGGGGGGGGGGGGGGGTGGGGGGGGGGGGGGGTGGGGGGGGGGGGGGGTGGGGGGGGGGGGGGGTGGGGGGGGGGGGGGGTGGGGGGGGGGGGGGGTGGGGGGGGGGGGGGGTGGGGGGGGGGGGGGGTGGGGGGGGGGGGGGGTGGGGGGGGGGGGGGGTGGGGGGGGGGGGGGGTGGGGGGGGGGGGGGGTGGGGGGGGGGGGGGGTGGGGGGGGGGGGGGGTGGGGGGGGGGGGGGGTGGGGGGGGGGGGGGGTGGGGGGGGGGGGGGGTGGGGGGGGGGGGGGGTGGGGGGGGGGGGGGGTGGGGGGGGGGGGGGGTGGGGGGGGGGGGGGGTGGGGGGGGGGGGGGGTGGGGGGGGGGGGGGGTGGGGGGGGGGGGGGGTGGGGGGGGGGGGGGGTGGGGGGGGGGGGGGGTGGGGGGGGGGGGGGGTGGGGGGGGGGGGGGGTGGGGGGGGGGGGGGGTGGGGGGGGGGGGGGGTGGGGGGGGGGGGGGGTGGGGGGGGGGGGGGGTGGGGGGGGGGGGGGGTGGGGGGGGGGGGGGGTGGGGGGGGGGGGGGGTGGGGGGGGGGGGGGGTGGGGGGGGGGGGGGGTGGGGGGGGGGGGGGGTGGGGGGGGGGGGGGGTGGGGGGGGGGGGGGGTGGGGGGGGGGGGGGGTGGGGGGGGGGGGGGGTGGGGGGGGGGGGGGGTGGGGGGGGGGGGGGGTGGGGGGGGGGGGGGGTGGGGGGGGGGGGGGGTGGGGGGGGGGGGGGGTGGGGGGGGGGGGGGGTGGGGGGGGGGGGGGGTGGGGGGGGGGGGGGGTGGGGGGGGGGGGGGGTGGGGGGGGGGGGGGGTGGGGGGGGGGGGGGGTGGGGGGGGGGGGGGGTGGGGGGGGGGGGGGGTGGGGGGGGGGGGGGGTGGGGGGGGGGGGGGGTGGGGGGGGGGGGGGGTGGGGGGGGGGGGGGGTGGGGGGGGGGGGGGGTGGGGGGGGGGGGGGGTGGGGGGGGGGGGGGGTGGGGGGGGGGGGGGGTGGGGGGGGGGGGGGGTGGGGGGGGGGGGGGGTGGGGGGGGGGGGGGGTGGGGGGGGGGGGGGGTGGGGGGGGGGGGGGGTGGGGGGGGGGGGGGGTGGGGGGGGGGGGGGGTGGGGGGGGGGGGGGGTGGGGGGGGGGGGGGGTGGGGGGGGGGGGGGGTGGGGGGGGGGGGGGGTGGGGGGGGGGGGGGGTGGGGGGGGGGGGGGGTGGGGGGGGGGGGGGGTGGGGGGGGGGGGGGGTGGGGGGGGGGGGGGGTGGGGGGGGGGGGGGGTGGGGGGGGGGGGGGGTGGGGGGGGGGGGGGGTGGGGGGGGGGGGGGGTGGGGGGGGGGGGGGGTGGGGGGGGGGGGGGGTGGGGGGGGGGGGGGGTGGGGGGGGGGGGGGGTGGGGGGGGGGGGGGGTGGGGGGGGGGGGGGGTGGGGGGGGGGGGGGGTGGGGGGGGGGGGGGGTGGGGGGGGGGGGGGGTGGGGGGGGGGGGGGGTGGGGGGGGGGGGGGGTGGGGGGGGGGGGGGGTGGGGGGGGGGGGGGGTGGGGGGGGGGGGGGGTGGGGGGGGGGGGGGGTGGGGGGGGGGGGGGGTGGGGGGGGGGGGGGGTGGGGGGGGGGGGGGGTGGGGGGGGGGGGGGGTGGGGGGGGGGGGGGGTGGGGGGGGGGGGGGGTGGGGGGGGGGGGGGGTGGGGGGGGGGGGGGGTGGGGGGGGGGGGGGGTGGGGGGGGGGGGGGGTGGGGGGGGGGGGGGGTGGGGGGGGGGGGGGGTGGGGGGGGGGGGGGGTGGGGGGGGGGGGGGGTGGGGGGGGGGGGGGGTGGGGGGGGGGGGGGGTGGGGGGGGGGGGGGGTGGGGGGGGGGGGGGGTGGGGGGGGGGGGGGGTGGGGGGGGGGGGGGGTGGGGGGGGGGGGGGGTGGGGGGGGGGGGGGGTGGGGGGGGGGGGGGGTGGGGGGGGGGGGGGGTGGGGGGGGGGGGGGGTGGGGGGGGGGGGGGGTGGGGGGGGGGGGGGGTGGGGGGGGGGGGGGGTGGGGGGGGGGGGGGGTGGGGGGGGGGGGGGGTGGGGGGGGGGGGGGGTGGGGGGGGGGGGGGGTGGGGGGGGGGGGGGGTGGGGGGGGGGGGGGGTGGGGGGGGGGGGGGGTGGGGGGGGGGGGGGGTGGGGGGGGGGGGGGGTGGGGGGGGGGGGGGGTGGGGGGGGGGGGGGGTGGGGGGGGGGGGGGGTGGGGGGGGGGGGGGGTGGGGGGGGGGGGGGGTGGGGGGGGGGGGGGGTGGGGGGGGGGGGGGGTGGGGGGGGGGGGGGGTGGGGGGGGGGGGGGGTGGGGGGGGGGGGGGGTGGGGGGGGGGGGGGGTGGGGGGGGGGGGGGGTGGGGGGGGGGGGGGGTGGGGGGGGGGGGGGGTGGGGGGGGGGGGGGGTGGGGGGGGGGGGGGGTGGGGGGGGGGGGGGGTGGGGGGGGGGGGGGGTGGGGGGGGGGGGGGGTGGGGGGGGGGGGGGGTGGGGGGGGGGGGGGGTGGGGGGGGGGGGGGGTGGGGGGGGGGGGGGGTGGGGGGGGGGGGGGGTGGGGGGGGGGGGGGGTGGGGGGGGGGGGGGGTGGGGGGGGGGGGGGGTGGGGGGGGGGGGGGGTGGGGGGGGGGGGGGGTGGGGGGGGGGGGGGGTGGGGGGGGGGGGGGGTGGGGGGGGGGGGGGGTGGGGGGGGGGGGGGGTGGGGGGGGGGGGGGGTGGGGGGGGGGGGGGGTGGGGGGGGGGGGGGGTGGGGGGGGGGGGGGGTGGGGGGGGGGGGGGGTGGGGGGGGGGGGGGGTGGGGGGGGGGGGGGGTGGGGGGGGGGGGGGGTGGGGGGGGGGGGGGGTGGGGGGGGGGGGGGGTGGGGGGGGGGGGGGGTGGGGGGGGGGGGGGGTGGGGGGGGGGGGGGGTGGGGGGGGGGGGGGGTGGGGGGGGGGGGGGGTGGGGGGGGGGGGGGGTGGGGGGGGGGGGGGGTGGGGGGGGGGGGGGGTGGGGGGGGGGGGGGGTGGGGGGGGGGGGGGGTGGGGGGGGGGGGGGGTGGGGGGGGGGGGGGGTGGGGGGGGGGGGGGGTGGGGGGGGGGGGGGGTGGGGGGGGGGGGGGGTGGGGGGGGGGGGGGGTGGGGGGGGGGGGGGGTGGGGGGGGGGGGGGGTGGGGGGGGGGGGGGGTGGGGGGGGGGGGGGGTGGGGGGGGGGGGGGGTGGGGGGGGGGGGGGGTGGGGGGGGGGGGGGGTGGGGGGGGGGGGGGGTGGGGGGGGGGGGGGGTGGGGGGGGGGGGGGGTGGGGGGGGGGGGGGGTGGGGGGGGGGGGGGGTGGGGGGGGGGGGGGGTGGGGGGGGGGGGGGGTGGGGGGGGGGGGGGGTGGGGGGGGGGGGGGGTGGGGGGGGGGGGGGGTGGGGGGGGGGGGGGGTGGGGGGGGGGGGGGGTGGGGGGGGGGGGGGGTGGGGGGGGGGGGGGGTGGGGGGGGGGGGGGGTGGGGGGGGGGGGGGGTGGGGGGGGGGGGGGGTGGGGGGGGGGGGGGGTGGGGGGGGGGGGGGGTGGGGGGGGGGGGGGGTGGGGGGGGGGGGGGGTGGGGGGGGGGGGGGGTGGGGGGGGGGGGGGGTGGGGGGGGGGGGGGGTGGGGGGGGGGGGGGGTGGGGGGGGGGGGGGGTGGGGGGGGGGGGGGGTGGGGGGGGGGGGGGGTGGGGGGGGGGGGGGGTGGGGGGGGGGGGGGGTGGGGGGGGGGGGGGGTGGGGGGGGGGGGGGGTGGGGGGGGGGGGGGGTGGGGGGGGGGGGGGGTGGGGGGGGGGGGGGGTGGGGGGGGGGGGGGGTGGGGGGGGGGGGGGGTGGGGGGGGGGGGGGGTGGGGGGGGGGGGGGGTGGGGGGGGGGGGGGGTGGGGGGGGGGGGGGGTGGGGGGGGGGGGGGGTGGGGGGGGGGGGGGGTGGGGGGGGGGGGGGGTGGGGGGGGGGGGGGGTGGGGGGGGGGGGGGGTGGGGGGGGGGGGGGGTGGGGGGGGGGGGGGGTGGGGGGGGGGGGGGGTGGGGGGGGGGGGGGGTGGGGGGGGGGGGGGGTGGGGGGGGGGGGGGGTGGGGGGGGGGGGGGGTGGGGGGGGGGGGGGGTGGGGGGGGGGGGGGGTGGGGGGGGGGGGGGGTGGGGGGGGGGGGGGGTGGGGGGGGGGGGGGGTGGGGGGGGGGGGGGGTGGGGGGGGGGGGGGGTGGGGGGGGGGGGGGGTGGGGGGGGGGGGGGGTGGGGGGGGGGGGGGGTGGGGGGGGGGGGGGGTGGGGGGGGGGGGGGGTGGGGGGGGGGGGGGGTGGGGGGGGGGGGGGGTGGGGGGGGGGGGGGGTGGGGGGGGGGGGGGGTGGGGGGGGGGGGGGGTGGGGGGGGGGGGGGGTGGGGGGGGGGGGGGGTGGGGGGGGGGGGGGGTGGGGGGGGGGGGGGGTGGGGGGGGGGGGGGGTGGGGGGGGGGGGGGGTGGGGGGGGGGGGGGGTGGGGGGGGGGGGGGGTGGGGGGGGGGGGGGGTGGGGGGGGGGGGGGGTGGGGGGGGGGGGGGGTGGGGGGGGGGGGGGGTGGGGGGGGGGGGGGGTGGGGGGGGGGGGGGGTGGGGGGGGGGGGGGGTGGGGGGGGGGGGGGGTGGGGGGGGGGGGGGGTGGGGGGGGGGGGGGGTGGGGGGGGGGGGGGGTGGGGGGGGGGGGGGGTGGGGGGGGGGGGGGGTGGGGGGGGGGGGGGGTGGGGGGGGGGGGGGGTGGGGGGGGGGGGGGGTGGGGGGGGGGGGGGGTGGGGGGGGGGGGGGGTGGGGGGGGGGGGGGGTGGGGGGGGGGGGGGGTGGGGGGGGGGGGGGGTGGGGGGGGGGGGGGGTGGGGGGGGGGGGGGGTGGGGGGGGGGGGGGGTGGGGGGGGGGGGGGGTGGGGGGGGGGGGGGGTGGGGGGGGGGGGGGGTGGGGGGGGGGGGGGGTGGGGGGGGGGGGGGGTGGGGGGGGGGGGGGGTGGGGGGGGGGGGGGGTGGGGGGGGGGGGGGGTGGGGGGGGGGGGGGGTGGGGGGGGGGGGGGGTGGGGGGGGGGGGGGGTGGGGGGGGGGGGGGGTGGGGGGGGGGGGGGGTGGGGGGGGGGGGGGGTGGGGGGGGGGGGGGGTGGGGGGGGGGGGGGGTGGGGGGGGGGGGGGGTGGGGGGGGGGGGGGGTGGGGGGGGGGGGGGGTGGGGGGGGGGGGGGGTGGGGGGGGGGGGGGGTGGGGGGGGGGGGGGGTGGGGGGGGGGGGGGGTGGGGGGGGGGGGGGGTGGGGGGGGGGGGGGGTGGGGGGGGGGGGGGGTGGGGGGGGGGGGGGGTGGGGGGGGGGGGGGGTGGGGGGGGGGGGGGGTGGGGGGGGGGGGGGGTGGGGGGGGGGGGGGGTGGGGGGGGGGGGGGGTGGGGGGGGGGGGGGGTGGGGGGGGGGGGGGGTGGGGGGGGGGGGGGGTGGGGGGGGGGGGGGGTGGGGGGGGGGGGGGGTGGGGGGGGGGGGGGGTGGGGGGGGGGGGGGGTGGGGGGGGGGGGGGGTGGGGGGGGGGGGGGGTGGGGGGGGGGGGGGGTGGGGGGGGGGGGGGGTGGGGGGGGGGGGGGGTGGGGGGGGGGGGGGGTGGGGGGGGGGGGGGGTGGGGGGGGGGGGGGGTGGGGGGGGGGGGGGGTGGGGGGGGGGGGGGGTGGGGGGGGGGGGGGGTGGGGGGGGGGGGGGGTGGGGGGGGGGGGGGGTGGGGGGGGGGGGGGGTGGGGGGGGGGGGGGGTGGGGGGGGGGGGGGGTGGGGGGGGGGGGGGGTGGGGGGGGGGGGGGGTGGGGGGGGGGGGGGGTGGGGGGGGGGGGGGGTGGGGGGGGGGGGGGGTGGGGGGGGGGGGGGGTGGGGGGGGGGGGGGGTGGGGGGGGGGGGGGGTGGGGGGGGGGGGGGGTGGGGGGGGGGGGGGGTGGGGGGGGGGGGGGGTGGGGGGGGGGGGGGGTGGGGGGGGGGGGGGGTGGGGGGGGGGGGGGGTGGGGGGGGGGGGGGGTGGGGGGGGGGGGGGGTGGGGGGGGGGGGGGGTGGGGGGGGGGGGGGGTGGGGGGGGGGGGGGGTGGGGGGGGGGGGGGGTGGGGGGGGGGGGGGGTGGGGGGGGGGGGGGGTGGGGGGGGGGGGGGGTGGGGGGGGGGGGGGGTGGGGGGGGGGGGGGGTGGGGGGGGGGGGGGGTGGGGGGGGGGGGGGGTGGGGGGGGGGGGGGGTGGGGGGGGGGGGGGGTGGGGGGGGGGGGGGGTGGGGGGGGGGGGGGGTGGGGGGGGGGGGGGGTGGGGGGGGGGGGGGGTGGGGGGGGGGGGGGGTGGGGGGGGGGGGGGGTGGGGGGGGGGGGGGGTGGGGGGGGGGGGGGGTGGGGGGGGGGGGGGGTGGGGGGGGGGGGGGGTGGGGGGGGGGGGGGGTGGGGGGGGGGGGGGGTGGGGGGGGGGGGGGGTGGGGGGGGGGGGGGGTGGGGGGGGGGGGGGGTGGGGGGGGGGGGGGGTGGGGGGGGGGGGGGGTGGGGGGGGGGGGGGGTGGGGGGGGGGGGGGGTGGGGGGGGGGGGGGGTGGGGGGGGGGGGGGGTGGGGGGGGGGGGGGGTGGGGGGGGGGGGGGGTGGGGGGGGGGGGGGGTGGGGGGGGGGGGGGGTGGGGGGGGGGGGGGGTGGGGGGGGGGGGGGGTGGGGGGGGGGGGGGGTGGGGGGGGGGGGGGGTGGGGGGGGGGGGGGGTGGGGGGGGGGGGGGGTGGGGGGGGGGGGGGGTGGGGGGGGGGGGGGGTGGGGGGGGGGGGGGGTGGGGGGGGGGGGGGGTGGGGGGGGGGGGGGGTGGGGGGGGGGGGGGGTGGGGGGGGGGGGGGGTGGGGGGGGGGGGGGGTGGGGGGGGGGGGGGGTGGGGGGGGGGGGGGGTGGGGGGGGGGGGGGGTGGGGGGGGGGGGGGGTGGGGGGGGGGGGGGGTGGGGGGGGGGGGGGGTGGGGGGGGGGGGGGGTGGGGGGGGGGGGGGGTGGGGGGGGGGGGGGGTGGGGGGGGGGGGGGGTGGGGGGGGGGGGGGGTGGGGGGGGGGGGGGGTGGGGGGGGGGGGGGGTGGGGGGGGGGGGGGGTGGGGGGGGGGGGGGGTGGGGGGGGGGGGGGGTGGGGGGGGGGGGGGGTGGGGGGGGGGGGGGGTGGGGGGGGGGGGGGGTGGGGGGGGGGGGGGGTGGGGGGGGGGGGGGGTGGGGGGGGGGGGGGGTGGGGGGGGGGGGGGGTGGGGGGGGGGGGGGGTGGGGGGGGGGGGGGGTGGGGGGGGGGGGGGGTGGGGGGGGGGGGGGGTGGGGGGGGGGGGGGGTGGGGGGGGGGGGGGGTGGGGGGGGGGGGGGGTGGGGGGGGGGGGGGGTGGGGGGGGGGGGGGGTGGGGGGGGGGGGGGGTGGGGGGGGGGGGGGGTGGGGGGGGGGGGGGGTGGGGGGGGGGGGGGGTGGGGGGGGGGGGGGGTGGGGGGGGGGGGGGGTGGGGGGGGGGGGGGGTGGGGGGGGGGGGGGGTGGGGGGGGGGGGGGGTGGGGGGGGGGGGGGGTGGGGGGGGGGGGGGGTGGGGGGGGGGGGGGGTGGGGGGGGGGGGGGGTGGGGGGGGGGGGGGGTGGGGGGGGGGGGGGGTGGGGGGGGGGGGGGGTGGGGGGGGGGGGGGGTGGGGGGGGGGGGGGGTGGGGGGGGGGGGGGGTGGGGGGGGGGGGGGGTGGGGGGGGGGGGGGGTGGGGGGGGGGGGGGGTGGGGGGGGGGGGGGGTGGGGGGGGGGGGGGGTGGGGGGGGGGGGGGGTGGGGGGGGGGGGGGGTGGGGGGGGGGGGGGGTGGGGGGGGGGGGGGGTGGGGGGGGGGGGGGGTGGGGGGGGGGGGGGGTGGGGGGGGGGGGGGGTGGGGGGGGGGGGGGGTGGGGGGGGGGGGGGGTGGGGGGGGGGGGGGGTGGGGGGGGGGGGGGGTGGGGGGGGGGGGGGGTGGGGGGGGGGGGGGGTGGGGGGGGGGGGGGGTGGGGGGGGGGGGGGGTGGGGGGGGGGGGGGGTGGGGGGGGGGGGGGGGGGGGGGGGGGGGGGGTTGGGGGGGGGGGGGGTTAAACCGGGGGGGGGGGGGGGGGTGGGGCCAGATGTTCAGGAACTACAATTCCCATCAGCCTCTGTCAGCACGGCCAATTGGCCATGCTGGTAGGGGCTAATGGGAATTGTAGTTCCTGAACATCTGGAGGGCCGCAGGTTCCCTACCCCTGGTCTAGCAGAACCAAAATTGAAGGGTATCTTCAGTGACCCAAATCTTCAGGTGGCACAATGTCCCAAACCTCCAGGGTATCTTCTCCTGATGATACCATCCAAGTTTGGTGAGGTTTGGTTCAGGGAGTCCAATTTTATGGCCCTCCAAAAGGGGTGCACCGGGAGCTAATAGGAGACGGGGGCTACCCCTTTGAGGGTTCATAAAATTGGACCCCCTAAACCAAGCTTTACCAAACTTGGATGGTATAATCAGGAGAGTCTCCTGAAGATACCCTGCAATTGTGATGCCACTGGCTTAAAAAGCACTCCAAGGTAAGTATTGGGGGGGATTTTCTGCAGAGTGGATTCTTTAGTTTTTTTCTCTTTCTTGAAACATGAGGCATTTTCCCACTTACCATTAGGTGCGCGCTACTCTGGCCAAGTAGCGCGGGGTCCCGCGGCACTCCCCACTACTGGTGCAGCGACAACGCAGCCGCCCTAACGCTGCCGCTGTCGCGCCCCCTCAGCGCGCGTCATTCCTGGCGCCCTTCAAAACGGCGCCTTTTGATGACCCCACGCAGAGCAGCGCGCAGCATAGGGGGGCGTGGCAAGTGGAGAAACAACCATGGTTTAAAGGGATTTCAAGTGGCCTTGATTGGGGCATATTTGGTGATTTGGGCTACTCAAATCGCCACGCCTAGTTGCCGGCTCTGGGACGGGAAATACCTGAAGATTTGGGGGGGGTGGAGACGAGGATGAACAGGAGGAGGGAGGGGGCTTCAAATGCCATGGGGACCACCTTCCAAAGCGGCCATTGTCCCCATGGGAACGGACCTCTGTGGCCTGGAGATCGCTAGTAATCGTGGGAGATCTTCAGTGCTCACCTGGAGGTTTAACCATAAACCACCCTGCACCTGTCTGTTAACAGGACTCTTACTGAAGATCTTGAAAAGAAAACTTGGTTGGACGCCCAAGGTGCCTACCAAACTTTCATTTACTCCTCATAAAAATAATATAGCCAACATAAGAACATAAGAACAAGCCAGCCAGATCAGACCAGAGTCCATCTAGTCCAGCACTCTGCTACTCGCAGTGGCCCACCAGGTGCCTTTGGGAGCTCACGGGCAGGAGGTGAAAGCAATGGCCTTCTGCGGCTGCTGCTCCTGAGCACCTGGTCTGCTAAGGCATTTGCAATCTCAGATCAAGGAGGATCAAGATTGGTAGCCATAAATCGACTTCTCCTCCATCAATCTGTCCAAGTCCCTTTTAAAGCTATCCAGGTGAGTGGCCATCACCACCTCCCGTGGCAGCATATTCCAAATACCAATCACACGTTGCGTGAAGAAGTGTTTCCTTTGATTAGTCCTAATTATATATCAACAAAACTATCTGATGGTGAACCAACCACTCTACAAAGACTATAAAAAGAAAAGGAGAAGAAAAAAGAGAAAAATAAGAAAAATAGGGTGTTGGGGGGTTTTCTGGGTTGTATGGCCATGTTCCAGTAGTGGCCATACAACCTGGAAAACCCACACCACCCTAGTGATTCTGGCCATGAAAGCCTTTGACAACACATAAGAAAAATAGGTTGTCACCCTCAGTCCCCCATACACTAAACCCCAATACGTACTATGAGCACTGAAGATGCCAGCCCTAGACTCAGCAAAAATGACCAGACTGCGGCCACATAGCCTGGAAATGGAAAACTCCTGGCGTCCTTTTACCGCCGTGCTATAGAGAGTGTCTTAACCTACTGCCTCTGTGTATGGTTCTCCAGTTGCACAGTGGCAGATAGGAAGGCGCTCCAAAGGGTGATCACTCCTGCGCAGAGGATTATCGGCTGCCCTCTCCCCTCCTGGGAAGAACTCTATAATTCCCGAAGCCTAAAGAAAGCCCAACATATTCCGAGAGACCCGTCTCATCCAGCACACTCTCTTTTTGAACTGTTGCCATCCGGCAGGCGATACAGGTCTATCAAAACTAGGACCAAGAGGCTTAGAGACAGCTTCTACTCTAGAGCTGTGGCGATGCTGAACTCCGCGGCTTCGTGTTGACGTGTTTGGGGCTGTGTAGGGATGGGTGGAGGAAGGGGAAAGGGAGGATGGGGTATGAGTCTGGAATTGTGTGCATCGAGGAATGCTGCTGTAAATTTCGTTGTGCGTGCACAATGACCATAAAATGCTTATGCTAAAAACCCACAACATTCCTGACAGGGAAAGCCTTTGACGATGCAAAGCAAAAAGTCTGACGCATCGTGATGGACCTCACCAACTCTTACCGTTGCAGTTGTTCTGACAACAGGATCCTGGCAAGGGGTGGGCGCAGAGAGCGCCGGGGCAGTGCCGCTCCGTGCAGGAAAGCTCGCCATGGGTGCATAAACAAGCTTGGCAGGGATTCTGCGGGTTGGGGAGCTCCTCTCCGTCCAGAACCACACGGTTGTCAAGAGTGCAGTCTAAGGGGGGCGGGGGGAGAGAAAGATGAGCCAACTGCTGCACAAAACCCCACATAGCCCAATCTCAGCTTCGATCTTGGTCCAATCTTGGCACCTGTGTCCTTCAGTGGCATACTTTACTAGGATCGCCAAAGCCAGGTTGTGAAATTCTTGGGGATTTGAGGGCAGAGCCTGGGAGGCTGGAATGTGGGGAAGGGGTGGTTTCACTGAGAGATCAAACATGTCCCTGGGCGCACATGTCCCCGGGCACAGGCCAGCCAGTCATGTGGGGTGGAGGATGCGGGCACGGGCGTGGGCCGGGTCCTTGCACCCGGCAGCTCCCTCTGGGCCTGGGCCATGTTCCGCAGCTCCAGGTGGTAGACCTGGGCCCCATTGGTGGCTCCGGGCGGTAGACGTGGGTGCTTGATCTCTGTCTCCCCCCCTCTGTATCTAGGGAAAATGGAAGCCAGGTGGGGGCACGGATGGACGGAAAACTCAGATTTCGCCCCGGGCTCCATTTCCCCTAGATATGCCTCTGATAGAGACCACACTCCAAAGCAGTTATTTCCTCCAGGGAAACCAATCGCTTTAGTCAGGAGATCAGTTGTAATTCTGGCAGAACTCTTGCCTTTACTTTCTGCAACTCTTTTCCTTCACGTTTTGGCTTTTATTTCAAATAAAGACAGGCAAAGCTCTGCGTCCGTGTTTCCATTTGTTTCTTTCTTGCGACACAATCTGGGATTTTTTTGAAAGAAAAGGGAGCAGAGCCAGTGGTGAGATCCAAAATTTTTAGTAACAGGTTCCCATGGTGGTGGGATTCAAACAGTGGCGTAGCGCCAATGGGGCTGGGCGGGGCACGGTGGAGGCATGGCTGGGCATTCCGGGGGCGGGGCATTAATAATTTCTCTGTGACTGTAAAAAACTCTTACTGTAAAAAAAAAGTTCCTAATTTCCAGCTGGTATCTTTCTGTCCATAATTTAAACTCATTATAGCAAGTCCTATCATCTACTGCCAACAGAAACAACTACTTCTCCTCTAATTGACTGCCTGTCAATACTTTCAAATACTTGATTTTGTTTCTAGAACTCAAAAGAAGGATACTTTCCTCAAACAAGGAAATTTACCATATTTCTAAAACATGTTTTTAAAACAGCCCAACAGGGAGAATGATCCTGTTTTCTACCTTCGCTAGCCAGCCACATAGGAAACAACAGGACTTTATGGTTTTTGGACCTAATGGAATTTCTAACCCCCTCTCGGCACACACAAATAATTAGTAACCCACTCTCGGGAACTGGTGAGAACCTGCTGGATCCCACCTCTGAGCACAGCCCCCCCCCCCCATCATTTGGCAAACCTCTGTCCAGTTCAAAGACTCACCTGGACATTTGGGGCAGCAGAGTCCAAGCCTCTTCTCTGGGTGGGGGCAAACCACTGGTGGGCACACTGTGGGGGAGCACAGAACTGTGCCATCCTACAGAAGAGAAAGTGGCAGGTGGTTCCTCACACCCTTCCTTTTGGATTGGGACCGCACCTCAATCCCTGCTCTTACGGGTCTGCAAAAGCAGAGCAGGCTCTGGGAATCTTTGGCGCCTGGCCTTTCTCCCCAGTGCGAACCCAAATTGGCATAATGCCACTCTGCTCCATTTAATCCAAACAACGACCCTGCAAGGTAGATGGCATCACCTTCCACGCCAGAGTGGGAATTTGAACCTGGGTTTCAAGCATTGCTGAGGTTGCTTTTGGTCTCCCAACAGTTATGGGACACATTGCATGGTTTAATGGATCTTACTGGAACAAGCTATTATGGACATGGTGCTCCTATATTTCTTGTCAGTAGGGCAGAGTCTGTTAATTATGGATGAGGTAGAATTCATGATCCATGGAACAGGAAATCACAGGTTACCTGTCTAGATGAGTGAACCTAGAACTGTATGAACCTGATACTACCGTGTTTCCCCCAAAATAAGACAGTGTCTTATATTAATTTTTGCTCCCAAAGATGCGCTATGTCTTATTTTCAGGGGATGTCTTATTTTTCCGCTCTACAGCTGCATGCTCCGGTGTTCTGTTCGACGGGCATGCTTCCAAACAAAAACTTTGAAGAAGAGAAGAAGAAGAAGAGTTTGGATTTATATCTCCCCCTTTCTCTCCTGCAGGAGACTCAAAGGGGCTAACAAACTCCTTTCCCTTCCCCCCTCACAACAAACACCCTGTGAGGTAGGTGGGGCTGAGAGAGCTCCGAAGAACTGTGACTAGCCCAAGGTCACCCAGCTGGCGTGTGTGGGAGTGCACAGGCTAATCTGAATTCCCCAGAGAAGCCTCCACAGCTCAGGCAGCAGAGCGGGGAATCAAACCCAGCTCCTCCAGATTAGATACACGAGCTCTTAACCTCCTACGCCACTGCTGCTCTTTGCTACTTCTTACTTTCGGGGGATGTTTTATATTTAGCACTTCAGCAAAACCTCTGCTAGGTCTTATTTCCAGGGGATGTCTTATTTTGAGGGAAACAGGGTACGCTTTTGTGAATCTGACTTTGTTGTTATTTCTTGAGGTTCTGCTTGTTATCCAGTTTATGGATTTATAATGCATGTATATAACACTTGGACTTCTATTATGTGCACTACAAATGTTATATGGATGCTCTTTGTTAATATTAAATACATGTGAGTTAGCACACGTGTGCTATATTTTTACTTACAGCCACTGTGTAGTGGTTTGGCCTCGTTTCTCCCAGATCCTAATCTGACTTTGTAAGGCTGGCTCACAGCGCTCAGGGCACATGGGATGCCACGGGGAGGAACCTCTCATCAGACCTGACAGATCTTTCTCTTTGGCCACCGGATTAACATTCCCTTCCTGCTTTCCTGCTTTGCCATGTGATCTTACAACTTTTCTGGAATTCTCTCCTTTGATCATCATCCAAGCTTCCTAAGTGATGCCACTGGCAATTTAGATAAGTGGTACCAGAGTGAGATGTACCAGAGATCAACTGTGCCAGAGATAAGCTGTACCAGAGAGTAGTTGGAGCTTTGTATGGCAGCTACAAACTTCTTAAAATAAGGCATGAATGGTGTCAGCAACAGGGGACAGTACAATGCATGCAAGAGGCCGTAGTCCTCACAAGACTGCACGACAGTTCAGAAAATTATCTGCCCGGGGCAGCAGAGAGCAGCTTCCTGCATGAGGCTCATGGAGTTTATGTCAGAACCAGTCTGGGGAGCCTCTGGTCCTCAGTCCTGAGTAATGACCCTAAGAACATAAGAACATAAGAACAAGCCAGCTGGATCAGACCAGAGTCCATCTAGTCCAGCTCTCTGCTACTCGCAGTGGCCCACCAGGTGCCTTTGGGAGCTCACATGCAGGAGGTGAAAGCAATGGCCTTCTGCGGCTGCTGCTCCCGAGCACCTGGACTGTTAAGGCATTTGCAGTCTCAGATCAGTTCTGAAGATTGCCTTTGCTAAATGTGAGCTGCAAAGTAATTTTCACATTGGGAAGTCAAGAAGGCAGAAGCTGCTGAAGGCTTACCCAGCCAACAAGAGTGTGCCACTCCGGGTTCCTTACTTGGTTCATAAAGCAACTCAGGTCCGGCAAAGCGTCTAGGCTTGGAGATTCGGGCGCACCAAATCCTGGATTCGGCCCAAATTTGGGCAGATTCGGGCCAAAATTGGCCTAAATATGTCCCGCCCAAATATGAACGAATCAGAATTCAAGGCATTTAGGCTTTTTTGGGGGGGGGTATTTTTGGTGTTTTTTGCATTTTGGCCTGCAGGGGGCACATTTTTAAACCTAGCAGCACTAATCCGGAGATTGTCCTGATGATGTCACTCAAGTTTGGTAAAGTTTGGTTCAGGGAGTCCAAAGTTATGGACCCCTAAAGTGGGTGCCCCATCCCCCATTGCTTCCAATGGGAGCTAACAGGAGATGGGGCTACTCCTTTGAGGGTCCACAACTTTGGACCCCCTGAACCAAACTTCACCAACTTTGGGTGGTATCATAAGGACTGTCTCC
The DNA here is from genome assembly GCF_021028975.2 of Sphaerodactylus townsendi. Classification (NCBI taxonomy): domain Eukaryota; kingdom Metazoa; phylum Chordata; class Lepidosauria; order Squamata; family Sphaerodactylidae; genus Sphaerodactylus; species Sphaerodactylus townsendi. Next base: position 5,278,224 of record NC_059430.1, on the reverse strand, counting down.
GGATGAGACCCTGAAATTTTGGTGCCGCTAGCTTTACAAATGCGCCCCCTGCAGGCAAAAGAAATGAAAAAACACCCCCAAATAAAAATCAGACGGACCCAAATATTCGGTTATATCCGAATATGTTATTTGTCTTATTCGGACATACAGATAATTTCTGCCCAAATAAACCTGAATCCGAATTTTGCCGAATTTCTAGGGTATTGGCCAAGACTAAAAGCGTCTTTGGCGCAAGGAGGTCATGCAATGACGTTTTGACTCTGGTCGGTTCTCACCGTACACAGACAGCTTTGGCAAGCGTTGTCTGGGTCCACAAACTCTTGCCTGTTATTGTAGAGCCGCTGTTTATAGGAGCACTGCTGACAGGATGGGCAACAGGACCCTGTGGAGAAGGAAAACGACAGATCCAGGAGAGTGAAGGCTGAACAGGTCCCAGTGGGCAGTGCTGTCTAGGCATTGTAGAGAACGTGCTATTCTGACTCCAAGGGCATAAGAACATAAGAACGAGCCAGCTGGATCAGACCAGAGCACTCTGCTACTCGCAGTGGCCCACCAGGTGCCTTTGGAAGCTCACGTGCAGGATGTCAAAGCAATGGCCTTCTGCTGCTATTGCTCCTGAGCACCTGGTCTGCTAAGGTATTTGCAATCTCAGATCAGGGAGGATCAAGATTGGGAGCCATAGATCGACTTCTCCTCCATAAATCTGTCCAAGCCCTTTTTAAAGCTATCCAGGTGAGCGGCCATCACCACCTCCTGTGGCAGCATATTCCAAACACCAATCACACGTTGCGTGAAGAAGTGTTTCCTTTCATTAGTCCTAATTCTTCCCCCCAGCATTTTCAATGCATGCCCCCTGGTTCTAGTATTGTGAGAAAGAGAGAAACATTTCTCTCTGTCAACATTTTCTACCCCATGCATAATTTCATAGACTTCAATCATACCCCCCCTCAGACGTCTCCTCTCCAAACTAAAGAGTCCCAAACACTGCAGCCTCTCCTCATAAGGAAGGTGCTCCAGTCCCTCAATCATCCTCGTTGCCCTTCTCTGCACTTTTTCAATCTCTTCAATATCCTTTTTGAGATGTGGCGACCAGAACTGGACACAGTACTCCAAGTGCGGTCGCACCACTGCTTTATATAAGGGCATGACAATCTTTGCAGTTTTATTATCAATTCCTTTCCTAATGATCCCCAGCATAGAGTTTGCCTTTTTCACAGCTGCCATGCATTGAGTTGACATTCCCATGGAACTATCAACTAAGGTGCTCCAATCCTTCAAGGACCCTTGACCAATTCCACGCTTTTCCTCTTCCAGTTCCAATCCTGCCACTTGCAGTAGGGATGGACAGATTTCTGGGTTCTGTGCAGAGTTTGCCCTCTCAGGCCATGGGAAACAGTGGGGTGCTAATAAGCATACCAGGGGAACTCCTTGTCACTGGAGTATTTCTCTTTCCTCTTGATCTTCTCCAGAAGGCTTAGATTAGAGCCAGTGTGGTGTGGTGGTTAAGAGCAGTGGACTCTGATCTGGAGAACCAGGTTCAATTCCCCACTCCTCCACATGACCTGTGGTCTCTTACCTGGTAAACTGGATTTGTTTTCCTGCTTTTCCACATGAAGCCTGCAGAGTGACCTTGGGCCAGTCACAGTTCTCTCTGAACTCTCTCAGTCCCACCTGCCTACCAAGGTGTCTGTTGTGGGGAGAGGAAGAGAAGTTTTTAAGCCACCTTGAGTCTCCTTACGAGAGAGAAAAATCGACTATAAATATAGACTCTTCTTGTTTTTCTCCTTGTCATCCTCTCCTTCTCCATATTCTCACAACAGACCTGTGAGGTAGGTTAGGCTGAGACAGGCTGCAGGTCATCAGATGAGCCTCCATGGCAGAGTGGAGTTTCGAACCTGGGTTTCCTGGATCATAGTTCGATGCTTGAACCCATAGGTGTCAAACTCGCGGCCCTCCAGATGTTGTGGACTACAGTTCCCATCATCCCCTGCCAGCATCATGCTGGACTACAGCTCCCATCATCCCCTGCCAGCACCATGCTGGCAGGGGATGATGGGAACTGTAGTCCATAACATCTGGAGGGCCGCTAGTTTGACACCTGTGCTTTAACCCCTACACCACACTGGATCTTTGCCTTTAGTTGCCTCTGATCGCTTCCGTGAAAGCCTTCGACGATACATTATCATGGGATCCCTTCCCTTTCCTGGACTTCCCAGGCCTTCTCTGCCCCAAGGATATCTTCCCCTCACCTTCTGGGTGGTTGCACCCTAAAGGGAAGCCATGCTCTTTAGCCGTGCCCATGGTACTGAGACAGGTAAGGGACACTCACCTTGAAGCTGGGCAGGATGCTTGCAAAGGACAGGTGGGCACTGGATGGCACTGCACACTGGCTCCCCCTGGAGGCAGACACAAGTGCTGCAGGGATCCCCTTCTGGCTCCCAATTGGTGCCTTCCTCGAACTCCACACCTTCGAGGACACAAACTGGCAGGGAGAAAGAGAAGCAGGGAATGGTGGGAGATCAGGATACTGGGAGAGGATATCTGCTAGACTCCAGCCCCTGGGACCCCCCATTTCTCGTTGGGTCGGAGAGGGTGTAGGCCCGTGGTAGCGAACCTTTGGCACTCCAGATGTTATGGACTACAGTTCCCATCAGCCCCTGCCAGACGGCCAATTGGTCATGCTGGCAGGGGCTGATGGGAATTGTAGTTCATAACATCTGGAGTGCCAAAGGTTCGCTACCACTGGTGTAGGCTCTTGACCTTGCAACGTGTCTGTGTTTGGGAAGATGCCTAGACCTCCCCACAGACTGAGAGTGGCTGATTTCCAGCAGCTACCAATCGGGGTAGAAAACGACTGACTCTTGCCTATGACTCCTTTCACTGAATTAACTAACCCGCAAAGTCAACGCAACGGTAACAGCCTGAAGTCCTCATAAGATGCCCTAGCTCTCAGCAAAATCAACCAGACAAGGAGAAATGAAAAACCCTCCCCCAAACCCTTCCTACTCTTGGGGCAGTCAGAATTTCCTGCCCATTGCTGACTGGCAGCTCAAGAGAGCTCGGAGAAACAAGCCAAGCTGCGCACTCTGAGGAATGAGGGATGTTTCCTCCAGGGCGCTGGCCAATCTGAGCTGATGCGGATTGCACACACGGTGACTCTAGCTCAGTGGTGGCAAACCTATGGCAGGCATGCCAGAGGTGGCACTCAGAGCCCTCTTTGTGGGCACGCGTGCCGTCACCCCAGTTTGGGCACTTGGCAGTGGCATAGCATCAAGGGGACGAGGGGTGCATGACGCACTGGACATGCGCCCCCCACAGGGGGCAATCCAGGGTGTGTGGCAGGGGTATTTCGGGGTGTTCCAAGGGTGTTCCATGGCAGGGCGGGGGTGGACGGGGGCATGGCAGGGGCATAGGGCACACGTGTTCCCTGGGCACAGTTTCCCTTTGCTTTGCCCCTGGCACGCGGTCTCTAAAAGGTTCGCCATCACTGCTCTAGCTCCTCCGTTAGGAGCAGAGAAGGGCAATTGTTTTAGTAACACCAAGGAACAGGGGCCCCCTCTCTCTGGCTTGGCCCTGGGTTCACGAATCACCTTTGCAGAGTGGGCAGCAGCGCTCCGAGTCTTGGACGGGCCGGGAGCAGGTAATGGGGGGACAGATCTCCTCCTGGCAGTGAATGCGGCCATCCTGAGTGGAACACAAAGAAGGGGGAGGAGAAAGAATTGGGTGGCATCTGAAAATAACATGCAAGTTCATGGTTATGTTTACTGGTGGAAGAACCAGCATGGCGTAGTGGCTGAGAGCAGGTGGATGCTAATCTGGAGAACCAGGTTTGATTCCCCGCCCCTCCATCTGAGTGGCAGAGGCTTATCTGGTGAACCAGATGTGTTTCTGCACTCCTACATTCCTGCTGGGTGACCTTGGGCTAGTCACAGTTCTCTCAGAACTCTCTCAGCCCCACCGACCTCACAAGGTGTCTGTATTCTTGCTTCTCCCCACCTGTAACTACTGATACTATACAATGCCACCTCATGCTGGCTAGAGTTTGTCTTTGGGACTATGAGATCTATTTGATTTCTGTTATAACTACTAAGCAATCATGGATAAGTTTTATATTTTGATTTTAGTAGGCTCAGTGATTTTGTCTCTGTTTGCTTTTGCTCAACTGATTGTATGCATAGTATGCCGGCTGACTATAGTTTGTTGAATGATGTTAAGTTCAATAAACTTCAGAAATCTATTTTAAAGAAGCGGTCTTTTTTCTCTGAGTCGTGTGTGCGTTCAAAATCCTGACCCACGTTTAAGGAGAGTAGGTAACTCTTCCTCAAGGAGCAGCAGTGGCGTAGGAGGTGAAGAGCTCGGGTATCTAATCTGGAGGAACTGGGTTTGATTCCCAGCTCTGCCGCCTGAGCTGTGGAGGCTTATCTGGGGAATTCAGGTTAGCCTGCGCACTCCCACACACACACCAGCTGGGTGACCTTGGGCTAGTCACAGCTTCTCGGAGCGCTCTCAGCCCCACCCACTTCACAGGGTGTTTGTTGTGAGGGGGGAAGGGCAAGGAGATTGTCAACCCCTTTGAGTCTCCTGCAGGAGAGAAAGGGGGGATATAAATCCAAACTCTTCTTCTTCTTCTTCTTCTTATGGGGAGAGGAAGGGAAAAGAGCTTCTAAGTCACCTTGAGTCTCCTTACAGGAGAGAAAGGTGGGGTATAAATCCAAATTCTTTCTCTTCTTCTTCAAACTTCATCTTGCAGGCTTTGAGGAACTGCAATAAATTCAACAGGGCCCTGCTCTTGCTAGACAGAGCGTTCCACCGGGCCCGCGTTTTGTACCCCACTTTTCTCCACCATAAAGTGGTTTACAAACTCCTTTCATTTTCTCTCCCCACAGCAGAAACCTTGTGAAGCAGGTGAAGCTGAGAGAGTTCTGAGAGAACTGGGACTGGTCCAAGGTCACCCAACAGGCTTCATGGGCAGGAGTGAGGCTCTCCAGATTGGTGTCTGCCGCTCATGTGGAGGAGTGAGGAATCAGAGTCTAGATTAGAGTCTGCTACTCTTAACCACTACACCATGCTGGATCAGCAGAATTTGAGGCAGGCATAGTAGAAAGCAGGAAGCAAGCGCTCCCCACCCCCCAATCAAGGATCTCTCACATCAAAAGCACTGTGGATCTCTCACATCAAAAGCATTAAAGGGGGGGGCAAAGTGGAGAGCTACAGACACTGAGACACCCCCATTTTTTCTCCTCATCCTCTAGTAGTTCTGTGACATCTTCTAGTTCCCCCCACAGCTACTACCATGTGCAGGAGACCTACTCTTGGTCAGGAGCAGCAGTGGCGTAGGAGGTTAAGAGCTCGTGTATCTAATCTGGAGGAACCAGGTTTGATTCCCAGCTCTGCCGCCTGAGCTGTGGAGGCTTATCTGGAGAATTCAGATTAGCCTGGGCACTCCCACACACACCAGCTGGGTGACCTTGGGCTAGTAACAGCTTCTCGGAGCTCTCTCAGCTCCACCCACCTCACAGGGTGTTTGTTGTGAGGGGGGAAGGGCAAGGAGATTGTCAGCCCCTTTGAGTCTCCTGCAGGAGAGAAAGGGGGGATATAACTCTTCTTCTTCTTCTTCTACTCACTGTGCAAGTGCATTGCAGGCAGGGGCTGCCCTCACCAGGAGTGAAGGTCTCTCCGTTCGGGTACAGGCGGGCTTCAAATTCACAAGCTGGGCAGCCGGATGCAAGAAAAGGAAAGAAAAATTAGTGTGTGTGTGTGCTTTCTAACATCTGCTCAGTCATTCTGTGGTTTCAATCAGGTTTAAGGACAGCGGCCAGCCTAAAGTTGCTCATTATATCGCACGCAACAGTGGAGTTTTCCACCCTGATCTCCCAGTTCCTGGGCAAATACTTTAACTGCTACACCTCACAGCCTCTTAGGTGTCCACCTAACTCTCTGCAAAGGTAATCGGCTCTCTGACTTTCTCTTCTGGCTCAAATGCACTCAGGCAGATGCTCCCGGTTCTCATCCTCCCGGCCTGTCCTGTAGGGTTGCCAGCCTCCAGGCCGTGGCTGGAGAATCTCCCACTGTCACAGCTGATCTCCGGGTGACAGAGATTAGTTCTCCTAGAGAAAAATGGCCACTTTGGAAAGAAGAAGAAGAAGAAGAGTTTGGATTTATATCCCCCCTTTCTCTCCTGCAGGAGACTCAAAGGGGCTGACAATCTCCTTGCCCTTCCCCCCTCACAACAAACACCTTGTGAGGTGGGTGGGGCTGAGAGAGCTCCGAGAAGCTGTGACTAGCCCAAGGTCACCCAGCTGGCGTGTGTGGGAGTGCCCAGGCTAATCTGAATTCCCCAGAGAAGCCCCCACAGCTCAGGCGGCAGAGCTGGGAATCAAACCCGGTTCCTCCAGATTAGATACACGAGCTCTTAACCTCCTACGCCACTGCTGCTCCTTATAGGCATTATATCATGCTTTCCTCCCCATCTGGGACTCAAATTGGCTTTCAGAACTTCGTTCCCCACTCTATTTTCTCACAACATGAGCCCTGTGAGGTAGGCCAGGCCAAGAGTTTCAGACAGGCCCCTAGTCCCCCAGAAATCTTCCACAGTAAAACTCTGGATTTGAAACCCGGTCGTCTACATTTGCCACGCCAGCCACAGCACCACGCTGTGACTCTGGGAACCGCAGCTCTCAAGACCCACAAGGCTGTCAGCTTCTATCCTGGCAAAAGAGAGATCTGCCAGAATTGGGAGGGTGCTGGGTGGGGGCTCACCATCACAGGTCGGGCAGCACTGGCCGGGCACTTTGCCAGGGTGGCTGCAGGGTGCTGGGGGGCAGTCTGTATCCAGCCGCTCACAGGAGACCTCCCCGGCCTGTCGGGAGAAGCAGAACATCAGGGCCCTTGTTCGACACATCCCCATGACCCCTATGTGGCTTCCATATTTACCTAGAGAGGGCTTGACCACTCCCATAAGGGAAGAATCGGGCCCACACTCACCCTACATCTGCACCGCTTGCAAGGGTCGGCGCTCGGCACTGGATCTCCACTGCGATACTCCCGTCCTTCCCATAGGCAACCTGGCAGCAAAATGAAGACCCGTTCAGATGCCAGGGGGTGGGGGTGAAGCTAGGAAAAATGGAGCCTGGGGCAGACTCCGAGTTTTCTCCCCTCCCCTTAGCTGGCAGCGGGGCCTGGCGGGGCGAGGGGGAAGGAGCAGGGGACGATTTTCTGCCCCCAAGTGACCCCAATGGTGGCCACCTGGGACGCCTATCCCCACCCATCCCATGGAAGCTACGCCACTGCTGGGGAAAGCAAAGAGCTCCGGCTGCACTCTTCCCAGGTGCCAGCAGGGGGCAGTCCTGACTCAGCACTTCTTTGTTACACTTTTAACTTGGGGAAGTTTTTTGAGGGTTTTAATATGCAGTTTAGTTTTCGGACTGATGTTTCGAATTACGTATCACCCCTGTGTAAAATTGGCAACACTGGGGCAACTGTTTGAGTTGCTAGAGACTTTGTCATCGTCACCCTCTTTTTAAAGGAAAGGTGGGAATTCACATAACCGGTTATACTGGTATCATTAAATAATGAAACAAAATTGAACTAGCTGTTGTCACTTTTCTGGGCTGTGTGGCCGTGACCTGGTAGCCTGGAAAACCCACAACAGCCTGTTGATTCTGGCTGTGAAAGCCTTCAACAATACCACCAAACAAGGAATAGCTCCTATATTAAGGTGACCAGATGGTCACCTTTGTGAACCGGGATGGGCGGGTAGGCGGGGGGGAAGGTGGGCAGGAAACGGGAGCGTCCCAGAAGGTCGTGCGCTCCTGCGACCGCACGCGCGGGAGGCTGCCGCACTGCCTTGCGCCCCAGAAGGCAGTGCGGCAGCCTTCCAAAAATCGGGACACTTGAAATAACCCGCGGGACGCGGGACAAATTGTTTTAAGGCGGGACTGTCCCACCAAAAGCGGGACGTCTGGTCAGCCTATCCTATACAGCAATTTAAAAGATATATTTAAACTGTATTTATTTTTATTGACATATTACTGGGTTTGTAGGTTGTGCATAAGAAGACTGGAAACTGCCCAGAGCCCAGAAGGGAAATGGCAGCGTATAAATTGCACAGATAAACAAATCAGATTGAAGTTTTTTTTAAAATGGGAAAATTTCCAACAAGGAACAAAATAATTCTGGAAGGACTCCGTACCTCCTCTGCAGGTTGGCATCCCTAGATGAGGGTGGCAAGGGTGGCAGGGATTTGGCAAGTGCCGGGGGAAACCAAGTGGGGTGAGTCAAGGGGGTGGGTCCCAGGTTCCCCCGTCTCTCTTCTCCCCAGTGGCTTACCATCACAAACAGGGCAGCAGGATCCCCAACGAGGGCGGGCTGGGTGGCGGCACAGGCTGGCACACTGCCTCCGCTTGCAGGCGGCATTGCCTTCCTGTAGAGGGGAGGGATGTGGAATTGACACCTTTCAAGAGGAACAGAAAGTGGCACAACCCAGACTGCCCCCCCACCCCACCGGTCCGTGGTGGCGAACCTTTGGCACTCCAGATGTTATGGACTACAATTCCCATCAGCCCCTGCCAGCATGGTCAATTGGCCATGCTGGCAGGGGCTGATGGGAATTGTAGTCTATAGCATCTGGAGTGCCAAAGGTTCGCCACCACTGCCATAGGTAGTATACCTAAGAGCTCTTTCTCATTTTAGTCAGGCTGTGACGGGGGGGGGGGATGGTGCCCAGGGCAAAATGGCACCTGGGGCCACCCGTGGGCCCCTGTCCCCTGCAGAGCCCCCCCGGAGCCCCTCCCCTTCCCACTTACTTTATTTCAGCCAGCTGCAAAGAGCAGCCAACTGAAAAAAACACCCTGCTCCGGCCTCCTGGGCCTGGCTGGTGGAGTGGGGCGGGGTGTGGGGGAAGGGGGAGGGGTGTGTGGGGCGATTTTTGCCCCCACGTGACCCCAATGTTGTGCGCCTAGGGCGCACCCCCTGTCCCGCTATCGCTACGCCACGGGGCTGTGAAGTGCCAGTTCCAGGACAAGCAGAAACAAAAACGAGGTGTCCCCTTTCCAGTGGTTGGGACTTTAGGGAGAAACTGCCCCCTCTGTGCCCCCCCTTCTGGCCTTACCAGGCACTTGCATTTCAGGCAAGGGTCCGTGGTGGGGGTCCATTCCTCTCCGTGCTCATATCGGCTGGTTCCGTCCACACAGCCTGTGACATGGGAAGTGGGGGGTGCAGAAGAAGACCTGTTACCATCCAAGACTGAGCTGGAAAGGTGAAGCAGGGGAGGGTAGAAGTGCTCAGGTTGCCAAAATCCAGGTGGCAGCTGGGGATTCCCCTGAAATTCCCACTGATCTGTTCCTCTGAGGGCATGCCAGCTTTGGCTGTCTGGAGACATATTCTCAAGGAGTTCCCGCCCCAAATTTTGCCTTCCACAAACTCCCCAGGAGTTTCCCCAGCTGCAACTGGCAACCTTATAGAACAACGACGTTCTGGGGCAGGGGCTCCAATCCCCCAAGACTTTCGCTTTCCTTCTTAACATAGAAACATAGAGCTGGAAGGACCCTCAAAGGTAATCTAGCCCACCCCCCTGCACAGGGCAGCAAATTCACAACTACCTTCCCTCCCGTTCCCCAGTGACCCCTGCTTCATGGCCAGAGGAAGGCCAAACGCCTCCAGGATCACTGGCCAATCTGGCTGGGAGAAAAATTCCTTCCTGACTCCAAAGTGGTACAGGCCGTGACCCTGGGCGTGCGCATTGCACAGTTCAGGATTGCTTTCTAGGCTGTGCCCTCCCAGCTCCACTTCAGGGAGGCTCACCTGCCTGGTACACCTGAGGGGTCAAAGCCCACACCTTTGTGAAAACCATACATACATACATACATACATACATACATACATACATACATACATACATACATACATACATACATACATACATACATACATACATACTTATTTATTATTTATTATATTTATATACCACCCTCTACAAAGGCTCACACACACACACACACACACACACACACACACACACACACACACACACACACACACACACACACACACACACAAATGCCATGCAGCCGCCACCAAGCAGACATTTCCTCTAGGGTGGGGTGGCCAACCTATGGTGCTCCAGATGTTCATGGACTACAATTCCCACCAGCCCCCACCAGCATGGCCAATTGGCCATGCCAGCAGGGGCTGATGGGAATTGCAGTCCATGAACATCTGGAGCACCATAGGTTGGCCACCCCTGCTCTAGGAGCACCGATCTCCATTGTCTGGAAATAAGTTGTAACTCTGGGAGATCCCCCGGACCCACCTGGAGGTTGGCAACTTCAGTTTTAACACAGGTGGCCGTCTCTTCATTGTTACTGGGAATCCAACCAATGGGTACTGAATGAAGGCTCAAGATACTCCAGAAAGGGCCTAAATTGGAGGGGGTGGGACATATTTGCCTTACCTTGGCAGCGGGGGCAACATTTTCCAGCCACCTCCTCTCTTGAGGTACAGTCCAGCTTTGGGCAAGTGATCTGGGAGCAGACAACGTTCCCGCCCTGTGCAGAGGAAACACGAAGTATTTATGGTGCAGTAGTTAAGAGCAGGTGGACTCTGATCTGGAGAACCACGTTCGATTCCCCACTCCCTCCCACAGATCCCAGAAAACCCACAATAGCCAGTTGATTCTGGCCATGAAAACCTTCGACGATACATAGCCGCTGATTCTTCCCAGGGGGGTGCTGTCTTCCGGAGACTTAGTGATTGATGGCTAGTGTTGCTAACCCTGAGCTGGAACATTCCTGGATATTTGGGGAAGGAGTCTGGAAGGGCAAGGCACCTCAGTGGCATTTACCATAAGGTGACCAGATTTTCACCTTTTTAAAGCAGGGCGCCCGGGCGCACATGCGCACACGCAGCCGCAGGAGCACACTGCCTTCTGGGGCGCTCCCCTGTGACAGGGCGGGAAACGGGAGCGCCCCAGAAGGCAGTGCAGCAGCGCGGGAGGCTGCCACACTGCCAAACCTCTGTTTCCCGTCCTGCCACAGGGGAGCGCCCCAGTAGGCAGTGCGGCAGCCTTCCAAAAATCGGGACATTTTAAAAACCCCGCGGGACGCGGGACAAATTAATCAAAAGCGGGACTGATCCGCCAAAAGCCGGACGTCTGGTCACACTAGTTTGCCACCATGCAGCCGTCACTCTGAAACAGTCATTTCCTCCCAAGGAACTGATCTCAGTAGTCTGGATTTTCAGGCTCCACTCGAAGTTGAGAGAGGTAGTGGCGTCCGAGCCCCAACTGTTCGGCTACCCACCTTGCAAACACAGCGCTCGCAAAGATGGTGGCCGGTGAATTCCACTCCGCTGGGAACGAGCCTTCCTTGGAACAGGCAACTGGAACAATCCGGGCAGCAGGAGCCGGCCGCGGGGGGCACTCCGTGGGCGCAAGTCTTGGGGCACTGCTGAGCCGGGACGCAGAGCAGCTCCCCTTCCTAGGAACAGAGGGGACTGTCAAATGGGGGTGCCCAGCGGTGGGATCCAAAAATTTTAGTAACAGGTTCCCATGGTGGTGGGATTCAAACAGTGGCGTAGCACCAATGAGGCTGGGTGGGGCATGATGGGGGTGTGGCCGGGCATTCCGGGGGTGGGGCATTCCTGGGCGGAGCTGTGGCAAGGACGCAGCTGCTGCGCCGGTCCTTGGGCGGGAAACGAATGCACGCAGGTGCAGGCTGCCACGCACGCTGGTGCACCTCCTGCTAGACTGCTTCCAGTTCTGCGCGCTACTGCTGAGAGGAGGGGAGTAACTAAGGCAAAAATCACATGGCAAAATCACCCATTAGTCACCCCCTCTCGGCACACACAAATAATTGGTAACCTACTCTCGGGAACCTGTGAGAACCTGCTGGATCCCACCTCTGGGGGTGCCCTTTGGCAGAAAGACCCGTTTGGCAAATCGCTTTAAACCAAACTGACAAATTTTAAAAAGGAGATGGTCACTGGGCCAAGGGATCTTTCACCCCACGGTGCCCAGTATAAACTTGCAGCTGTTTGCATGAAAACGATGCCACTGGGTAGCACACGGATGGATCCTGCAGGCTCTGTTTGGCAAATTGCCGCTCTGCACCTGTGGTGGACCCTTGCCTTGCCTGGAACTGTTTTGCCTTTACTATTTTTACAAGCGAGGGACCCACCAGGACTTGTGGGGAGAAAACTGACTTAGCCCTCCCCCACTATTTCTTCTTTTCCTTCCCAGAACCAGAGGTGGGATCCAGCAGGTTCTCACCAGTTCCCGAGAGTGGGTTACTAATTATTTGTGTGTGCCGAGAGGGGGTTACTAATTGGGTCTGCTTTTCCGTTAGAAATCCCATTAGGTCCAAAAATCATAAAGTCCTGCTGTTTGCTATGTGGCTGGTTAGTGAAGGTAGAAAACGGGATAATTCTCTCTGGTGGGCTGTTTTGAAAACATGTTTTAGAAGTATGGTAAAGTTCCTTGTTTAAGGAAAGTATACTTCTTTTGATTTCTAGAAACAAAATTAAGTATTTGAAAGTATTAAGTATTTGACAGGCAGTCAATTAGAGGAGAAGTAGTTGTTTCTGTTGGCAGTAGACGATAGGACTTGCTCTAATGAGTTTAAATTATGGACAGAAAGATACCAGCTGGAAATTAGGAACTTTTTTTTTACAGTAAGAGTTTTTTACAGTAACAGAGAAATGATTAATGCCCCGCCCCCGGAATGCCCGGCCACGCCCCCGGAATGCCCCTCCCGGCCCCATTGGCGCTACGCCCCTGTTTGAATCCCACCACCATGGGAACCTGTGGCTAAAATTTTTGGATCTCACCACTGCCCAACCCCCCCCCCCCGACTCCCCCATTTTCCCACTTCCTTCCCATCCACCACCAGTGTGGCATAGTCCATTAAGAACTGGTGGACTCTAATCTGGAGAACCGGGTTCAATTCCCCACTCCTCCATTTGAGTGGCAGAGGCTTATCTGGTGAACCAGATGTGTTTCCGCACTCCTACATTCCTGCTGGGTGATCTTGGGCCAGTCCCAGTTCTCTCAGAACCCTCTCAGCCCCACCTACCTCACAAGGTGCCTGTTGTGGGGAGAGGAAGGGAAAGGAGCTTGTAGTCTCCGTACAGGAGAGGAAAGTGCGGTCTAATAAATCCAAAGTCTTCTTCTACCTTTACCTGCCCGCTGCCCATCTTCCGCTTTCTCTCCTTACCTCCCCCTGGCAGCCTTTCCCTTAGGAAACCTCTGGCCAAGTTGCACGGTACCAGCAGAACCTGACCCAGTTGCTCCATAGAGAACCCGTGAGGATGGGGAACCCATGAGGATGTCCAAGGGGCACCTTGGTTTCTCCTGCATGCCCTAACCCAGAATATTTCTGCTTCCCCGCCTCCTGGCAGGCCCCATATCTCCACCTTTCCCTACCTCCTCCTCGCCTCCACATCTATTAACTTTTTATCTGCCATGTCAAAGAGCCCGAGTACTAAGACCCAGGGATGCTGCATAATTCTATTAAAGGTCTGGAAGGGGCAATCCAGAGGGAAAGAGATCCCTTTGCAGCTCCTCTCCGGGCCAAAGGACAACAGCACAGCTCCTAACTTCACCCAATACTCACAGAGCAGGAGCAGCGTCGACACCCATCCGCAGAGAGGCCCTTCTGTCCGGGTTCCAAGGGACGTCCATCCAGCTCGCAAGCTAATGGGAGCACAGAACGGAGGCTGAATCTCTGACTTCAAGGGCAAAATTGACGCGGAAAGCTTTGGAAACAGGTAGTCTAAAATACAGTTTTAGCAGTCTCGCCCCCTCCACTTGCTTGCTTGCTTGCTTTCTTGCTTGCTTGCTTGCTTGCTTGCTTGCTTTCTTTCTTTCTTTCTTTCTTTCTTTCTTTCTTTCTTTCTTTCTTTCTTTCTTTCTTTCTTTCTTTCTTTCTTTCTTTCTTTCTTTCTTTCTTTCTTTCTTTCTTTCTTTCTTTCTTTCTTTCTTTCTTTCTTATTTACTTACTTACTTACTTACTTACTTTGTATGCAGGGGCGTAATGTCCATTGGGCAAGGTGGGCAGCTGCCCAGGGCATCACCTTGTGGGGGGCACCAAAAATGCAGGGTTTGTTTTGGGGTATTTTTAGTGGTTTTCCGTTTTTGGCCTGCAGGGGGCGTAGTTTTTAGACTAGCGGCACCAAAATTTCAGCGTATCACCAGGAGGCTGTCCTTATGCTACCCCCCAAGTTTGGTGCAATTTGGTTCAGGGACTCCAAAGTTATGGACTCCCAAAGGGGGTGCCCCATCACCCATTGTTTCCAATGGGAGCTAATAGGAGATGGGGGCTACACGTTTGAGGGTCCATAACTTTGAGCCCCCTGAACCAAAATGCACCAAACTTGGGGGGTAGCATAAGGACAGTCTCCTGATGATAAGCTGACATTATGGTGGTGATATGTCTAAAAATGCACCCCTGCAGGCACCAATGACCTGGTGCAAAAAAAATGTTTGGTCGTGGTGGGGTGGCTGCCCATGGGGGGGGGGGGCATCCAACTCAGGTTTTGCCCAGGGCTTCAGTTTGCCTTGTTACACCCCTGTTTGTATGTCTCCCAAAGCAGCTTACATCAGCTGTCACCTCCTTCCTTTGATCTCCACAACAACCCTGCAAAGTAGGCTAGACTGAGACCGGCCTAACTTCACCCAGCAAGCTTCCTAGGCAGAGCAGGGATTCGAACGCAGGTCTCCCACATCGTAGTCTAACCACTGCACTGTGCTGGCTGTGTTCTTGCAGGTGGGAGGAAGGGCCTTGAAAAGGCTTGCGGGCAGGGAGCTCCAAGGTTTTCCCAGCGTAGATCTTTGGAAGAACTGGTGCAAGGCAGGGAACACAACCGAAAAAAATGCCCCCTCGTTTCTTTCTAGCTGTGAAAATAATCTGCCTGCCTCATCTGAGTGCAGCCTCCTGTTTCTCCTCTGGAGCTGGCCTGTGAGGCAGACAAATGCTGTTTGATATTCCTGCTCAGAAAATGGGGGCAGCAACAGGGCCTAAGACAGCCAGAATCCGTGTGGGGGCCGCCCCATCTGCCTGGAGAGAAGGGAGGCCACCCATCCAAATAGCATCAAGAGGGCCAGGAGATCTGGAATCACAACTGATCTCCAAACCACAGAGACCAACTCTCCAGAGAAAATGACTGCTATGGAGGAGGAAGAGGAGGAGAAGAAGAGTTGGATTCATATCCCCCTTTCTCTCCTGAAGGAGACTCAAAGGGGCTGACAATCCCCTTTCCCTCCCCCTCCCACAACAAACTCCCTGAAAGGTGGGTGGGGCTGGAAGAGCTCCAAAGAACTGTGACTAGCCCAAGATCACCCAGCTGGCACGTGTTTGTTTGTTTGTTTGTGTGTGTGTGTGTGTGTGTGTGTGTGTGTGTGTGTGTGTGTGTGTGTGTGTGTGTGTGTGTGTGTGTGTGTGTGTGTGTGTGTATGTATGTATGTATGGGATTTTTATACCGCCCAACCCCCAGAAGACTCTGGGCGGTGCACAACACAGATTCTACATACAATATATACAGACAAAAACCCCATTAAATTAAAATAATTTAAATTTAAATTTAAGAATTTAAAACACAGCGGTGGATTCAGTAAGAACATAAGAACATAAGAACAAGCCAGCTGGATCAGACCAAAGTCCATCTAGTCCAGCTCTCTGCTACTCGCAGTGGCCCACCAGGTGCCTTGGGGAGCTCACCTGCAGGAGGTGAACGCAATGGCCTTCTGCGGCTGTTGCTCCCGAAAAATGGCGTCAGCAATAACCCCAATTAAACCCTCCCAAGGAGGGGGAAGCAGAACAAAAAGTGGGTCCCCTAGATGACAGGGGGGACTCCGAAACCGGAGGAATAGAAGGGGCACCTCGATCAGCGGCTGGGCACTCCAAAAGCCCAGTGGAACAACTCAGTCTTACAGGGGTGCACAAGCTAATCTGGTTCACCAGATAAGCTCCCACAGCTCAAGTGGCAGAGCAGGGAATCAAGCTCAGTTCTCCAGATTAGAGAGCACCGGCTCTTGACCACTACACCACACAGGTCGTATATTATACCCGACGAGGTGCATCCCCTCCCAAAACCTTCCCCAGACCCCACCCCCAGAATCCCCAGGTATTTCCCAACCTGGAGCTGGTAACCCAGGTATCACACACTGGTCAAGTGGGGTCAAAAAGAAACCCCATGATCTCCAAGCATTCGTCAGTCAGCTTATAGGACAGCTTGTTCAGAATGGGAAATTTTTGGAGGCTTGGGTGTGGAGTCCGGGGGAGACAATGTTTGGAGAAGGGTGGAGCCGTAGTGGGGCACTATGCCGCAGAGTCCATTCTTTGTAGTCCCAAGAGCACTTGTAGTTCCAGGAGATCTCCGGGCCCCACCTGGAAATTGGTAAGCCTAGTATAGACAGCTTGAGAACCTTGCTTCTGCTGGTCCCGATTTGGCTGTTCCGGGGCCAAACCACCCCTGAGACCCGGGCACAGCTTTTAAGGCTCAGCTGAAACCAGTCCCCTTCCCGGTTCCTGGCTTGCTCTCCCTTAAGCCCGAGGGGTTCCATCCATTCTTCCTGCTGGGCAACTCACCTGGGCAGATGGGGCAACACTGGCCCGGCTGTGCGATGGGCTTGGAGCAGCGGGTCAAGGGGCACCGGATTGGGTGGCACCGGACGAGGCTTCTCTATAGGAGACAACCAAACCAGGTGGGTAGAGGTTTTTAGTGAAAAGATCAGTGGTGTATCTGCCAGAGGGACATGGGGGGTCAATTCACCCGGGGCGCCCCCCCCATTGGATCATGTGGGGGGTGCCTGGCGAGCCTCAGGTATTGCCCCATTTCCCTCCGGTATGCCTGTGATTAAGATAGATACCGTGTTTCCCCGAAAATAAGACAGTGTCTTATATTAATTTTTGCTCCCAAAGATGCGCTATGTCTTATTTTCAGGGGATGTCTTATTTTTCTGTGTTCTGTTCGACGGGCATGCTTCCAAACAAAAACTTGGCTACGTCTTACTTTCGGGGGATGCCTTATATTTAGCACTTCCGCAAAACCTCTACTACGTCTTATTTTCAGGGGATGTCTTATTTTCGGGGAAACAGGGTAGTTTCAGCTGCAGCATTTTCCTGGTCTTCTCCACTAAAAGCCTAAAAAAAGCCCAAAATATTCTGAGACACCCATCTCATCCAGCACACTCTCTTTTTGAACTGTTACCATCCGGCAGATGACACAGGTCTATCAAAACTAGGACAAAGAGGCTTAGAGACAGCTTCTACTCTAGAGCTGTGGCTATGCTGAACTCCGCGGCTTCGCGTTGATGTGTTTGGGGCTGTGGAGGGATGGGTGGAGGAAGGGGAAAGTGAGGGTGGGGTATGAGTGTGAAATTGTATGAGTATGATGTATTGTATGAAATTGTATGAGTATGATATATGAGTCTGAAATTGTGTGCATCGAGGAATGCTGCTGTAAATTTCGTTGTGCGTGCACAATGACAATAAAAATGCTTATGCTTATGCTTATACTAGTCAGTGCGTTAAAAAAATTATATCGGCTGGCACGGCTTCTTGACAAATCCATCTCTCTTGTTTTCAAGATGCTTCCAGGTTGCTTTTTTTTTTGCAGTCTGGTCTAACGTGTTGATGATGTTCTCACTGTCCCATAATATCCTCCCTTGAGACACTTTTTGAAGATAGGAAGGACCCCATTTACCCACCTCTGGTCTACTGACACCCCTTCTCCAAGAATCCCCGAAGATCACAATCCCGGGATCCATAAGGGATCAGCAAGTTCCTTTCATGCACAAGGAGGCCGTTTGTTTGGCCCTGGAGACATGAAACAAATGCGAAGGTGATGACGTGGTGGCCACAGGCATGGATGGCTTTAAAAGGGTGGCTACTAGTCATGGTGACTCCATAGTCAACCTCGGCTATACCCTGTTGTGAGTAACTGGCTGACCACTGTGTGAGACAGGATGCTGGACTAGATGGACCATCGCTGGTCTGGCCCAGCAGGTTTCTTCTGAGGTTCTTATCAAGGGAAGGCCTCAGCCTCTATGCCCTGTTGTTGGACCTCCAGAGGAACTGGTTAGCCATTGTGTGAGGTAGGATGCTGGACTAGATGGACCATCGCTGGTCTGACCTAGCAGGACTCTCCCGATCTTCTTATCAGGGGAAGGCCTCGGCCTCTGTGGCTTACTGTTAGACCTCCAGAGGAACTGGCTAGCCATTGTGTGAGGCAGGATGCTGGACTAGATGGACCATCGCTGGTCTGATCTAGCAGGACTCTCCTGATCTTCTTATCAGGGGAAGGCCTCAGCCTCTATGCCCTGTTGTTGGACCTCCAGAGGAACTGGCTAGCCATTGTGTGGGGCAGGATGCTGGACTAGATGGACCATCGCTGGTCTGACCTAGCAGGACTCTCCCGATCTTCTTATCAGGGGAAGCCCTCGGCCTCTATGGCTTGCTGTTAGACCTTCAGACCTACTTGCTGGGCACTGTGTGAGGCAGGACGCTGGACTAAATGGACCATCCAGGAGGGGTCTTTTTATGTAGAATGTGCTGCCAAGTCTCAACGCACTAATGGCGACCCTCTCTACAGTGCATGAAAATAAAACAGATGGTTTTGCCATTTCCTGCCTCTGTGTAGTGACCCTGGACTTCCTTGTGTGTGTGGGTGGGGGGGGGTCCCTCAACCAAGCACTAACTGTAGTTGACTCTGCTTAGCTTTCAAGCTCTGACAAGCTCTGGCTCGGAAGCGGGGGGTGGGCATAGTCTAAAAAAGCCCCCTCTACCACAGTTCCCCACCCTCTGAACCTCAGTGAAAGCTGGTGAGTCACTCTGCCCCGGCTCTCTGCTATCCCAAATTCTGGCACCGTGTGAACGCACAAGCCGTCGCTTCCTTCACGTCTCTGGACCTACCAGACAGGAACAGTTCACGCAGGGGTTGGATTCAGCCACAAAGACCTCTCCCTCTTGATAGCGGCGCCCTTCATACTCACAGCCTGGTCAAAATGAGGGAAAACATCATTTGGGGAACTTTCCCTCCTTCACTATGTTCATGCTTGAGCCAGAATTATTTTTTGGGGGGGTGGGGGGGAGAGACAAGATTGGCAGCACATAAATCCAGTGTATGATGTCCAATCAACTTATGGTGATCCCTCACGGGATTTTCAGGGCACGAGATAATCATGGAGTGGGGGGAGGGGTTTTTTTGCCGTTTCCTGGCTGTGTAGCAGCCCCCGACTTCTCTGCTGGGTCTCCCATCTAAATACTAACCAATGACCCTGCTTAGCCTCTGGGATCTGAAATTAACGAAGTTTGTTTAGCCTGGCAATCCCACATACATGTCTTTCCCCTTTTTTTGTTTTGTTTTGAGGGGTCTGTCTGAGAAGCTGCGTCAACACAAATATGCACATGTTGCAGCTTCTCTAATCATGTCGCTGTAGCTTTGCAGATATCCCCCCAGAGGTAGGATCCAGCAGGTTCTCATAGGTTCCTGAGAGTAGGTTACTAATCATTTGTGTGTGCCGAGAGGGGGTTACTTATGGGTGATTTTGCCCCGTGATTTTTGCCTTAGTTGTGCCCCTCCTCTCAGCAGTAGCGTGCAGAACTTGAAGCAGTCTAGCAGGAGGTGCACTGGCGTGCGAGGCAGCCTGCGCCTGCGTGCATTCGTTTCCCGCCCAAGGACTGGCGCAGCGGCTGCGTCCTTGCCACAGCCCCACCCAGGAATGCCCCGCCCCCGGAATGCCTGGCCACGCCCCCGTCGTGCCCGGCCCAGCCCCATTGGTGCTACGCCACAGTTTGAATCCCACCACCATGGGAACCTGTTACTAAAATTTTTGGATCCCACCACTGATCCCCCCGCCAAACAAACTTTATTCATCTACTTTTTACAGCAGAACAACAAACCGATGAGCTACAAGCTGAGGAAACCTCTGTGGGGGATCTCCACGGAAACTCTCCTGCAGCTCACAAAAGCCGAGGTTAGAGCCCTGCAGGAACGATTTTCATTCTGCATGGCTTGTAAAACCTGATTGTTCAACCAGGCCTTTTCCAACTAGCCAGCGGGCACCAATAGCTCCTCTCAGCCTCTGGAATGGGGCAGGGGCAGAGGTGGGATCCAGCAGGTTCTCACTAGTTCCTGAAAGGGGGTTACTAATTATTTGTGTGTGCTGAGAGGGGGTTACTAACTGGGTCTGGTTTTCTGTTAGAAATCCCATTAGGTCCAAAAATCATGAAGTCCTGTTGTTTCCTATGTGGCTGGTTAGCAAAGGTAGAAAACAGGATAATTCTCCCTGTTGGGCTGTTTTAAAAACATGTTTCAGAAATACGGTAAAGTTCCTTGTTTAAGGAAAGTATCCTTCCTTTGATTTCTAGAAACAAAATTAAGTATTTGAAAGTATTAAGTATTTGACAGGCAGTCAATTAGAGGAGAAGTAGTTGTTTCTGTTGGCAGGAGACGATAGGACTTGCTATAATGAGTTTAAATTATGGACAGAAAGATACCAGCTGGAAATCAGGAACTTTTTTTTTACAGTAAGAGTTTTTTACAGTAACAGAGAAATGATTAATGCCCCGCCCCCGGAATGCCCAGCCACGCCCCCGTCATGCCCCGCCCAGCCCCATTGGTGCTACGCCACTGTTTGAATCCCACCACCATGGGAACCTGTTACTAAAATTTTTGGATCCCACCACTGGGCGGGGGGGGGGAGGAGTGGGGGATGAGGTGGTTGGATTCTTTTAAGTCACCATCTATTTTTTAAGCACTATTATTAATCTAC
Source organism: Sphaerodactylus townsendi (assembly GCF_021028975.2). Classification (NCBI taxonomy): domain Eukaryota; kingdom Metazoa; phylum Chordata; class Lepidosauria; order Squamata; family Sphaerodactylidae; genus Sphaerodactylus; species Sphaerodactylus townsendi. Next base: position 5,257,457 of record NC_059430.1, on the reverse strand, counting down.
TGTTTTAGCATGTTGTAAGCATGTTTACAGTTTTATAGTTTTAATCTTAATGCTATATTTAAATGTTTTATTGTGTTTTAACTGTCGAAGCCTGCCCTGAGCCCTTTGGGATGGGGCGGGATAAAAATGTGATTAAATAAATAAACAAAAGGGCAGGTGCCACTGCGAAAGTTGCAGCAGGCGGGGGGAAAGATCAGTTTTGGCTGGCAATGCTTGTGTTCTCCCATGCTGTGGGAACACAGAATCCCCAAACACATCTTTTTATAACGTCCTCAATATGTTCTATTTATGTTGTGCGGAATCCATGTAGGATATGTCCTGCCGGGCCCAGGTCTCCTTCAGCGGAGTATTCCACCAGACTGGAGCCAGTCAAAAAAATAAAAAAATCTGACCCTGATTGAAGGCCAATGGATATCTTTCATGTTTATTATTTTATTTATTTATTATTTTATTTAATATACCGCCCTATCCCCGAAGGGCTCAGGGCGGTGAACAATATGATATCACATATAAAAACATATAAAAAGTTTTAAAAATTTACATTCTAAAACAGTATCCCACGAAACCCATATGCAACCCACCCAGAAGAGAATAATGGGTCCCGATGATGTTAGGGACCCTATACAGCGGGGGGGGGGGGGGGGGCAGAGCAGGGCACCCTCAGCAGCTGGTCTCTCCAAAGGCCCGGTGGAACAATTCAGTCTTGCAGGCCTTGCGGAACTCTCCAAGGTCTCGCAGGGCCCGGACAGCTGGTGGGAGAGTGTTCCACTGGGCCGGGGCCAGTGCTGTAAAGGCCCTGGCCCGAGTGGAGGCCAGCCGCATCATTGAGGGGCCAGGGATCTCCAGTAAATTGGCCTCTGCTGAGCGCAGAGGTCGACTCGGCTAAAACCAGTAGGCTAAAACCAGTAGGTTATTCTCCATAGACTGAAGCATTCCCCTGGGGGATGTATTTTGCATTGAGAATGGGCCTTCCCTTGCACTTGATTCGGAAGTTAAAACTGGTCCAACATGCGGCGACACGCCTGCTCACAGGAGGCGCCTTCAGAGAGCATGTCCAGCTTGTGTTGCGTCTGCTGCATTGGCTTCCGGTTGAATTCCGAATCATCTTCAAGGTGTGGGTTTTGACCTTTAAGGCTCTGGTGGGCCACTGCGAGTAGTAGAGAGCTGGACTAGATGGACTTTGGTCTGATCCAGCTGGCTTGTTCTTATGTTCTTATGTTCTTATGTTCTCTGCACGGCCTGGGGCCCTCGTACCTTCGGGACCGCATCACCCCATATGTCCCAACTTGGCCTCTGCATTCAGCAGAGGCCAATTTGCTGGTGGTCCCCGGCCCCTCTATGATGCGGCTGGCCTCCACGCGGGCCAGGACTTTTACAGCACTGGCCCCGGCCTGGTGGAACACCCTTCCTCCAGCAGTCCGGGCCCTGCGGGACCTGGGTGAGTTCCGCAGGGCCTGTAAGACCGTGCTGTTCCACCGGGCCTTTGGAGCGTCCAGCCGCTGATACGGTGCCCCCTCACTGCTCCTTGCCTTGGTGCTGTTACATCAGGGTCCCCTCATATTGAGGGGCCCCGCCATCCCCCCTTCTGGGGGTAGGTTTTAAATTGGAGTTGGACGCCTTTTGTCTATTTATGTATTACTGTCATTCGCTGTTTTATGAGTTTTAAGTTATTTTATTGATGAGTATGGGATGGAGCTTATGTATTTATATTTTGTATGACCGCTCCTGTTTGATGCCTAAATGGTGTTGTTCACCGCCCGGAGCCCCTTGGGGATCGAGCAGTATAAAAATTGAATGAATGAATGAATGAATGAATGAATGAATGAATGAATGAATGAATGAATGAATAAATAAATAAAATACCTGGACGGCAAACTGGACAGCAGTCCCCCGGTGGCACGTGATGTTCCCGGCATGTCAGCTCCGGGCACTGGACTGCTAGGCATTGCACGGTGCCCGCCTAGGATAAGTATACATAGAGAAGAAATGTGACCCACAGGGTTTAGAGATAAAAATGACAACGGATTGTATATGGTGCTCATTGGTTCTAATTTTAACTCACGGTTACGATCCTATAGGAGAGGGCTCCCCAACCTTTTTGAGGCCATGGGCACCTCTGAAATTCTGAAACAGGGTGATAAGCACAGGTGCAAAAGGGCTGCCATAGGACACAGGGAGTTCTGTGACAGAAGCAGATGTCTGGGTTATCTGCAACCACTGAGCATCAGATGGAAATCGGTGCATGTTTAAAATGAAGTAATAACCCCTCGCAGAATCCCAGTCCCTTGAACAAGGCTCTCTCTATAAACCTTGCTGTGAGCGTGCTTCTGCCTGGGTGCAACAAGTGAGTTACCTGTCGACACTGTGTGCCTGGTTGTTCGTTGATTCCTAGCCTGCTCCTCAGTTCTCCCATGCCTTAACATGTTGGACTGTGACCTGACTACACCTTGCCTGCTGCCTGCCTTGACCCATTGGACTGTGACCTGACCACGCTTGTGCTTGCTGCCTGTTTTGCCCTGAGGAGTCAGACCCGGCCATGCCCCTGCCTGCTGGCAGCCAGCTATTCTGGCTGTTGGGGAAGAGTTTTTGATCCTCTCAAAAATACATGTGTTGTTGTTTGGAAGTGTCCACCTCCACCCTCTGTAGTCAGTGGTGGGATCCAAAAATTTTAGTAACAGGTTCCCATGGTGGTGGGATTCAAACAGTGGCGTAGCGCCAATGGGGCTGGGCGGGCATGACGGAGGCGTGGCTGGGCATTTCGGGGGCGGGGTGTTCCTGGGCGGGGCTGTGGCAAGGACGGTCCTTGGGCGGGTTGAATGCAGTGCAGGCGCCCAGGCTGCCTCACATGCGCCTTGGTGCACCTCCCTGCTAGACTGCTTCTGAGTTCCTACTTGGCCTTCTACTGCCGAGGAGGAGGAGGCGTAACTTAAGGCAAAAATCACATAAGCTGAGAGAATCACCCATTAGTAACCCCCTCTCGGCACACACAAATAATTAGTAACCTACTCTCGGGAACCTGTGAGTGAGAACCTGCTGGATCCCACCTCTGCCCGTAGTACATCACCCTGAAGACAGCCGCATTCTCCATGGACCTCTCCCAACACACACCCTCCCTTCCCGCCAGACCGACCTTCCCTGCACGCAGCCTCACCTTGCAGGTACATTGGAGACATGACTCCCCCAGGTAGCTCTGCCCATCTGCCAGGTGGTGCCCCTTGTACAGGCAGCCGCCACACCCCGGGCAGCATTTCCCCTCGGGCACAAAGGGGTGTTGGCACGCAGGTGGGGGGCAGTCCTCCATCTTGCAAGAGACTGTGCCACCCTGGGCAGAGAAGCAGAATATTCTTCACATAGCACATCCTTAAACCACGGAACTCTCAGCCACAGGAAAGGGTCACGGTCACCAAGGGGTGTCCGTACTTATGCTACCCCCCAAGCTTGGTGAGGTTTGGTTCAGGGAATCCAAAGTTATGGACTCCCAAAGGGGGTGCCCCCATCCCCCATTGTTTCATCCCCATTGTAGCCCCCATCTTCTATTAGCTCCCATTGGAAACAATGGGGGATGGGACACCCCCTTTGGGAGTCCATAACTTTGGACTCCTTGAACCAAACCTCGCCAAACTTGGGGGATAGCATAAGGACAGTCTCCTGATGATACACTGAGATTTTGGTGCAGATATGTCTAAAATGCACCCCCTGCAGGCACCAATGTCCTGGTGCAAAAAAAAATTTGGTCGTGGTGGAATGACCGCCCATGGGGGGGGGGGGGGCATCCAACTCAGGTTTTGCCCAGGGCTACAGTTTGCCTCATTATGCCCTTGGAGCGAAGAGAAGAGAGTGAAAAGGGAAAGGATTGTTTTCCCTCTTAACATCCCTAAGATCCAAACCCCATTAAGAGGGTAGTCGACCTCCAGGCAGAGTGTGGAGACATTGTGGAAATATATTTGGACTGCAGAAATTGATTCTGAAAGAAATAGCTGCTTTGGAGGCACCGCCAACCCTGTTGAGGTCCCCCCCCAACCCCCTGTAGGTTCCATCCCCCCAATTTACAGGAATTCCCCAACTCGGTTAGCAACCCTCCTTTAATCAAGACATATCTGGTCAAGCACAAGAGGCAGTGCTCAGCGACTCCCCTTTTCTTCTGATGGAGAGCTCTGTGTTACTCAAAAGCTGACACCCACTCATGGAAGTTGCCCAGAGAGGAAAGTCCCGGTCCACAATCTCCACAGCCCAGGGCCCTCCCCCCGGTTTGAGACACGGGGTGCTGGTGCTGAGCCAAGCACAGCACCAGGGTTTGAACCACAAGGACCAGGTAGGTCAGGCTTCCAGGTAGATGGAACAATCTAGGCCTCACCTCACACCGGCAAGTCTGACACGGCTCGGGGGCCCAGATCTCGCCTTCCTTTTTGCCGTTTGTGCAACCTGCGAGGAAAGAGGTGAGTGGTCAGGGCCGGAAGAGCCCAGCGCGGTTTGAGTGCCGGGCTAGGACGTGGGAGGCCGGGGTTCAAATCCTCCCTGTGCTGTGGGTGCTCACTTCGGCCAATCGCTTTCTCCGCCTAGCCCAGTGATGGCGAACCTTTTCGAGACCGAGTGCCCGAATTGCAACCCAAAACCCACTTATCTATCGCAAAGGGCCAACACGGCAATTTAACCTGAAAACTGAGGTTTTAGTTTAGAAAAAACGGTTGGCTCCGAGGCGTGCGTTACTCGGGAGTAAACTTGGTGGTAGTCGGTGGCTTTGCTGATGAATTTCGCAGGGCCTGCAAGATGGAGCTGTTCCACCTGGCCTTTGGGGAGTCCGGCCGCTGATGGCCCCCCCCTTCTATAACATCTGTGGACCCTGCCATCCCCCCCCTCTTTCCTTTCCCCTCTCCCCTTTCTTCTCAGGGGATTTATTAGTAGGATGCCTTTGGTACATCTGATATTAGGACGCTGCATTTTAATGGGGTAGGTTTTTAACATATAGAGCCTCTACTTAATGATTATTTAAATCTTGATATTATGGATTTTATTTGTGCTATATCTGTTTTGTTCACCGCCCTGAGCCCTCCAGGGGAAGGGGGGTTAATAAATATAATAAATAATAATAAATAATAAAAATAACTCTTCCAATGGGTGAATTATGACCCTAGGAAGGTTTACTCAGAAGCAAGCCCCATTGCCATCAACTGAGCTTACTCCCAGGTAAAGGATTGTGCTTTAGTTCTTTGCATGAAAATCAGTGGGGTTTAACAGTGCTTAACAGGGTTACCTACACTGCCTCCCCAAAACTAGGTCTTAGGTTTAATGCTAATAATCGAGCCCACGGCTGAGGCCAGCCTAGATGTGTGTGTGTGTGGCGGGGGGGGCACTCTGTTTGTGTGTGCCCACAGAGAGGGCTCCAAGTGCCACCTCTGGCACCCGTGCCATAGGTTCGCCACCACTGGCCTAGCCTACCTCAAAGGATTGCTGTGAAAATCAAAAAAGGAGGCAAGGGAGAATCCCAGATGCGAGCGGGCTCGGTGGCAGAGCATCTACTTGGCATGCTGAAGGCTGCTGGTTCAGTCCCCAGCAATGCATTTCCAGTTGAAAGGACTTGGAAAAAGAGATTCAAGAGAGCAGCTGATCCACTCCAGATCTTCTTGGACAACTCACCCGCTCTGGCAACCCGACTTCCGCCTCCTGCCTTGGGCTCAGCCCTCTGGGAAGAACTCTTGCCCGAGTGTAAGGGAACGGAGCGAGGAATGGATGGGGGCCCTCGACTCACCCAGGCAAAGTGGGCGGTCGTGTCTCAGCGAACACTCCGGCTTGCCCCGCACGCACAGGCAAGTGGTGCAGGGGTTTTGCTCCCAGGAAGTGCCGTCTGCGTAGCGCCGTCCTTCCCAAAGGCAGGTCAGTGGCCGGCATTCGCACTCTTCCAGGGACTTCACCCGGCCCAGCAGGTTGGAATTCTGGGGAGGAGGCAGCAGAGTTAGTCACAAGGGGGGGGGAGGAGGAGGAGGAGGAGAAGGAGAAGGAGGAAGAAGAAGAAGAAGAGTTTGGATTTATATCCCCACTTTCTCTCCTGCAGGAGACTCAAAGGGGCTTTCAATCTCCTTGCCCTTTCCCCCTCACAACAAACACCCTGTGAGGTCGGTGGGGCTGAGAGAGCTCCGAGAAGCTGTGACTAGCCCAAGGTCACCCAGCTGGCATGTGTGGGAGTGTACAGGCTAATCTGAATTCCGCAGGTAAGCCTCCACAGCTCAGGCGGCTTAGCTGGGAATCAAACCCGGTTCCTCCAGATTAGATACACGAGCTCTTAACCTCCTACACCACTGCTGCAGAGTTAGTCACAAGGGGGGGGGAGGAGGAGGAGGAGGAGTTTGAATTTATATCCCACCTTTCTCTAAGGTGGCTTACAAGCTCCTTTCCTTTCCTCTCCCCACAAGAATAATAATAATAATAATAATAATAATAATAATAATAATAATAATAATAATAATAATAATAATAATAATAATAATAATAATTTGGACGTATAAGTTATATCCCCCCCTTCCTCTCCTGTAAGGAGACTCAAGGGGGCTTACAATCTCCTTTCCCTTCCCCACCGTCCCCTCACAACAAGCACCCTGTGAGGTGGGTAGGGCTAAGAGAGCTCAGAAGAACTGTGACTAGCCCAAGGCCACCCAGCTGGCATGTATTGAAGTGCACAAGCTAATCTGGTTCACCCGACAAGCCTCCACACCTCAAGTGGCACAGCGGGGAATCAAACCTTGTTCTCCAGATTAGAGAGCGCCTGCTCTTAACCACTACACCACACTGGCTTGGCAGATTTTGGAAGGGAAGGGAAACAGGAACCGGGTTAGCCAAACCCCAACAATAACTTGCCCCAGCACAAGGAAGTGTAATAAATTGATGAACTGTAATAACTATTACTCATATACTAGTCAGCAATCAATGAACAGCAATCATATGAAATGTTCAATAAACACTGCTTGCTGCTTTGCACGTCGCGTTGAGAGACTTTCCTCGCCGCTCCGCATCTTCAACCCGCTCAGCTGGTTTTCCGGCTATTTGCCCAATTCGGTAGCGCGGTGAGTGGACCGAGGTCCCATCACGCTTTGACTTGTTCTTTCAATGGACTATGAATGAGTAGAAACGGACTATGTGTTAATAGTATTTATTGGACATTTTGTGGAGATGGATCAGAATGTGTGGAAAATTTGTATTTAATCAAGAAACATGGAAGTCATAGAACCACAGATTTGAAGAATCAAAATGGTTCTCTGTATAGTGACCGGCAGAAGCCTGCATTTTTGCAGTAGGTCAAAAGGCAGGTTACCAGCTTGCTGGTGAAGATGCAGGCAGGTACAGATACACATCTTCTGAGGTCTTGTAACTACTACATTTTATGACCTTGTTTTTGTGGGTTAGAACCAGCAATACGGGATAGCTAACTCAATGTGATTCATTAAATAAGAAAAAAAATTGTTTTTCTATTTATGTTGAATGAACACAGAAATGATAATGAGTGATTCACATTTACTTGTATTTGATCATAATTCTATTGTCTTAAAATCGAAGGCATAATTGTTGTTAGAATCAATATTTGCTAATAGGTAAAATCATTGTATTAGAATCGAAGGAAGTTTTATGATCCTAAAGTATGTTAGCCTGCATGCCCTAGAGGTATAGCTCTCTCTGGGAGCAAAACAAGAAAGACAACAAGTTATTCTTGAAGACAGCAAGCTAGCTTTATGGCTGTCTTTTGTAATGGATAGAGGTAACAGCATGCAGCGTGTGACGTAGAATAAGAGGCTGTCTTCATGTGAACAGGAGACAGTTCTCTCCAATGGGGTTTGAACATACATGCTTGTAGCACGTGAAAGGGGTATGGATCATAATACGTGAAACGTAAGGGGATGAACTATGTGACGTCTGTATTCTGTATCTATAAAGACTGGGGTCTTTGGTATCAAGGGTGTGACTCTCACTCGAGAGCCACCCGGAAGGGGGCGTGTCTCTCACTCGAGAGCACCAAGGGCGTCCCTCTCCCTCGGGAGAGGTCACCTTCTGTAACTTTCTAAATTCTGCTAAGTAAAAACTGTCTGTTTCTAATGTCAGATGTCTTTTGCTTTTATTTCTAACTTTAAGTTTTTCTTAAACTAATTCAGCTGTGTAGGGCCAGAAACGCGGTCCTGGCCCCACAATTTCATATGATTTCTGTTCATTGATTGCGTGAAGTTGGGACAGCTGGAGACGTGGCTCACCTGCTCTTTCACCATATCCAGCATGGTCCCAAGTCCGTCCACAAGTTCCTCCAGCCTCCGGATCCTCTCTTCTGGGCTGCCGGGGCCGGACTGCGCAACCCCCGGGGATGGGAAATCGGATTCGCTGGGCTCCCGCTGGTAATGGCGGATGTCCGTGAGGGCCAGCGGCTCAGCAGGCGGAGAGGAGTCCAGTTGAGAGAGGTACTGTCCTGGAAAACCCACATAGTGCTCTTCCGCCACGGCGTAGGGCAAAGGCAGCGGCTCAGGTTCTGGGGGAAAACAGGTGGTGAGACAGACGCACAAGGCCTTCGTAGGGCAGTCGGGTAATGTAGGAATATCCCAACAACTGAGCTGTGGCTGTCAATTGAGCTGTGGCTTTCACCTCCAGGTTAGACTATTGTAACTCGCTCTACGCGGGCCTTCCCTTGCGTTTGATTCGGAAACTGAAACTGGTCCAGCATGCGGCGACTCGCTTGCTCACAGGGGGCGCCTTTCGTGATCACATCCAACCTGTGCTGCGTCAACTGCATTGGCTCCCAGTGGAATTCCGAATCATCTTCAAGGTGTGGGTTTTGACCTTTAAGGCCTTACGCGGCCTGCGACCCTCGTACCTTCGGGACCGCATTACCCCATATGTCCCTACTCGGCCTCTGCATTCGGCAGAGGCCAATTTGCTGGTGGTTCCTGGCCCCTCAATGATGCGGCTGGCCTCCACACGGGCCAGCACCTTTACGGCCCCGGCCCCAGCCTGGTGGAACGCTCTCCCTCCAGCTGTCCGGGCCCTGCGGGACCTTGGTGAATTCCGCAAGGCCTGTAAGACTGAGTTGTTCCGCTGGGCCTTTGGAGGGCCCAGTCGCTGAGGTGCGCCCCCTCACCCCCCCCTCACCCCCTCCTTTGCTTTGCTCCTTGGCTTTTTGCCCTCTATTTTATAATTTATTTTGAATATTTATTGTGATTTTAAGGAAGAGTCTGGCCGCTCCCTCCTTTTTGGGGCGGTTTAAAGGAATTGGGATACGGGACGCCATCATCATCATTATTATTGTTACTGTTTTTGACCGCTGCCTAAATGGTTTTAATGGTTTTAATGGATTTTAGTGTATTTGGTCACTATTGTGACCCTTGTTATATATTGCTTTTATAGCATTGTACACCGCCCAGAGCCCCTCGGGGATTGGGCGGTCTATAAATTCAAATAATAAATAAATAAATAATAAAATATCCCCTTTGCTGCCCAATAAATAGGGTTGCCAACTGATCTCCAACTGATCTCCAAGCGACAGAAATCGGTTCCCTTGGAGAAGGACCTTTAAAAAGTCTCAAAGCAGGCTGTTGTGGGTTTTCTGAGGTACGTGGCCGTGGTCAGGTAGTTTTTGCTCCTAACATATTTCTTGCATCTGTGGCTCACATCTTCAAAGGCATGTCACGGCAAGATATGTTTCTCTTCATGGCACGATCCTAAAGCAGTTTACAAACTCCTTTCCCCAGGACGGATATCTTGTGAGGAGGTGGGGGCTGAGAGAGTGCCGAGAGAACTGTGACTGGCCCAAGCTCACCCAGCAGGCTTCATGTGGAGGAGTGGGGAATCAGACCTGGTGCTCCACATTAGAGTTTGCTGATCTTAACCACTATGCCATACTGCGTTTGGAGAGTGGATTCACATTCCTGCAGAGCTTCCTCTCTTTTGGAGGAGGAACTTCAGCAAAGTGAGTCGACTTTCCAAAGAGCAGCAGTGGTGTGGTGGTTAAGAGCAGGTGGACTCTAATCTGGAGAAGCCGGTTTGATTCCCCACTCCTCCTACTGTGTTTACCCAAATATAAGGCAGTGTCTTATATTAATTTTTGCTCCCAAAGATGTGCTATGTCTTATTTTCAGGGGATGTCTTATTTTTCTGTGTTGTTTGTCGGGCATGCTTCCAAACAAAAACTTTGCTCCGTCTTACTTTCGGGGGATGCCTTATATTTTGCACGTCAGCAAAACCTCTACTACGTCTTATTTTCCGGGGATGTCTTATATTCGGGGAAACAGGGTACTTGAGCAGCAGATGAACTGGTTTTGTTTCCCGGCTTTACGGCACTCTGGCCCAATAGGGGCCCTTCCCAGACCTTGCTGTCCCACAAGCAGCCGGCATGGTGTAGTCGCATAGGTGTCAAACTCGCGACCCTCCAGATGTTATGGACTACAACTCCCATCATCCCCTGCCAGTATGCTGTGCTGTAGTGGATAAAAGCAACAGGCTCTAATTGAGACCAGAGCGGAGTTTTTATCCTGGATGGGCGTACCACCCAGGGAGACATGAGGTCAAATGTTTCCAGGCTGTGGCTATTTAGTCACATGGGGGGGGGAAATCCCCCCTTGTTGTTTGGTTGTGGTGAGGGAGGGCGGCAGCCCATATGGGGTGGGGGGTGGGGGGGGGTGCGGAAAACTCAGATTTTGCACCAGGCTACATTTTCCCTAGATACACCTCTGATCCTGCAGAGCCAGTTTTTATTTGGGGCCTTTCCCCACTTACCTTAAGCCCTGCGCTACTTGAGGAGAGTAGCGCGGGGTCCCCCGGCACTCCCCACGAGAGGGGCGGCAACAGTGCAGCCGCTCCGACGCTGCTGCTGTCGCGCCCCCTCAGCGTGAGGCATCCCTGGAGCTCTTTCAAAGGGCGCCTTTTGATGACCCCGGGCGCGCGCCAGGGATGCCACACACTGGGAATTGCGGGCAGCAACCCTCGGAAAAAAGGTAAGTGGGGAAAGGGCCATTTGGTTAAGCAAAAAAAAGAGAGGATTTTACAGGCTTTTTTGGAAGAGGATTTATTTGGAAAATTTTCAAGATAACGGGCCAATGCAAAAGTATACGAAGTCATTCAACAATCGGAAAAAAGGCTGCCCATGTGGATACTGCTCAATGTGAAATTTGTTTTGAGCCCTTTGTAGAGGGACTATTTGCTTTATGGTTTCTTGGTAATAAGCCTGTGTGAAATTGTTTATGGCCATTTCCCCACTTTTCCTTCTACCACCTTCGCTGCGCACTACTCACTGCGCGCATCATTTCTGAATTAAGCTTCGGGCTTCCCTACGATCATCAAAGAAGCGCCGTTTTTGAAGAAGCCAGGAATGGCGATGCACTGAGGAGGTCGCGAGGCGACAGCTGTCCAGGCGGACTATAGCAGCTGTCGCCGCCCCTGTAGTGGGGAGTCCTGCGGGACCCCACGCTACTTGGCCAGAGTAGCGCGCAGCAGAAGGTAAGTGGGGAAAGGCTATGTTTTGCAGTATAAAAGCTTGTTTAAGTATGTGCCTGTTGAATATGAGAGTTATTGGTGTAGTCATACCATTAGCCACGTGGATGCTCTTTTGGATTGTTAACCCTTGAGCAACCTATCCGATGTGCATTAGGGTTGATCCGCCTGGAGGTTGGCAACTCTAAATCCCCCAGATAAGAGTGGACAAGAGGGCTGTGACCGGGCCAGGCAAGATTCAGTCTTGGCTGTCCTAGCTGTCACCTGCTGGGACCCGGCCCCTCCACTTACGGCAGGAATTCCCTCCCGGGGCTTGGCCTCAATTTGGTGCCAGAACCACAGGACCCGTCAGCAGCTGCCAGCAGTGGGGGGGGGGGCATCCTGGCTCGAGACCCTGACCCCTCCAGCAGGGCATGGCTGCCAGACCCTGGAATGCTCCAGCCGCTGACCATGAGTCATTCCAAGGCTGACCTCCACCAGGCCAGGCGGCGAGCGCTTGCCAAGAGCGCAAAGGTTAGCTCAGGGCCAGCCAGAGAGCTGAGACTCATTAGCCCCCTGCCAGTCCCGGGAGAGGCTGCGCGGGGAACGGGGGGGTGGCTTTGGGGCAGGGGAGCAGGAAAGGCCTCCAAGCCCAGGGTTGCCAATCTCCAGCTGGGGCCTGGAGACAGGGCAGCCAGGTCTCTCCTGGCCATCGGTGGGGGATGGGGAAGCAGGGATGCCAGATCTAGACTGAGAAATTTCTGGAGATTTGGGGATGGAGCCCGTGGGGGGCTGACTGGATGTGGACCTCAGCAGGATACGGCCCCATAAAGCCCAAAGCATCCCATTTCTTCAGGGCAACTGGTCTCTGGGGATGAGCTGTAATTCCAGGCGGGTCACCCAGAGGTGTACCAGTAGAAAATGGTGCCTGGGGCAAGACCTTATTTTTGCGGCCTCCACACAATCTACTGTGTAGCACCCAGGCGTCAATTGACCCCTCATGTCCCTCTTGCAGATACATCCCTGGGATCACCCCGAGGCTGGTATCCCTACCTGGAGATCTCCCAGGATTTCAACTGATCTCCAGACTGCAGAGATCAGTTTCTGTGCAGAAAGCAGCTACTACTTCTCCTCTCCAAACCCTGCATGGCCCAATCTCTGTCCCCAAATCCCCAGGAACTTTCCAACCTGGAGGTGACGATCCTACGTGAGAGAGGGGCAGTGGTGGGATCCAAAAATTTTAGTAACAGGTTCCCATGGTGGTGGGATTCAAACTGTGGCGAATGCACGCAGGAAACGAATGCACGCAGGTGCAGGCTGCCACGCACGCCGGTTCACCTCCTGCTAGACTGCTTCAAGTTCTGCACGCTACTGCTGAGAGGAGGGGCGTAACTAAGGCAAAAATCACGTGGCAAAATCACCCATTAGTCACCCCCTCTCGGCACACACAAACAATTAGCAACCCACTCTCGGGAACCTGTGAGAACCTGCTGGATCCCACCTCTGGATACGTCCCTGGGATGACCCAGAGGCTGGTATCCCTACGTGGAGATCTCCTAGGATTTCAACTGATCCACGGACTGCAGAAATCAGTTTCTCTGCAGCAAGCGGCTACTACTTCTCCTCTCCAAACCCTGCATGGCCCAATCTCTGTCCCCAAACCCCAGGAACTTTCCAACCTGGAGGTGGCAATTCTATGTGAGAGACGGCCATCGGGGCTGGTCTGGGGTCCCAGTTCCCACAGGGGACGCTCCTGGAGGTCTTAGGGCACAGGTGTCAAACTCGCAGCCCTCCAGATGTTGTGGACTACAGTTCCCATCATCCCCTGCCAGCATGATGCTGGCAGGGGATGACGGGAACCGTAGTCCATAACATCTGGAGGGCCGCGAGTTTGACACCTATGTCTAGGCTGGGTGATGCCTTGGGCAGAGTCTGGAGAAGAAGGGAGGATGTTCGGAGGGGCTGCAACGCAACAGAGTCCCCCCCCCCCCCAAGCAGAAATTTCTCCAGGGGAAACAGATCTCCTGCCTCCTGGGGGATCAGTCGCAAACCCGGGCGAAGGGCAGAACTGGCAACCCCACCTGAAGCGTGCTAAAGACGCTGCAACAGAACCTTTTCGACGGCACCCGCTTCGAGACGTTTTCCCCACCAAGGTCCTGCATGCAGCATGGAACAGAGCTGGGCTCACATTCATCCCCCACTGCTTCCTCCTGAGGTTGCAGCAGCAGCAGCAGCGTGTGTGTGTGTGTCTGTGTGTGTCTGTGTGTGCGTGTGTCTGCGAAAATCTGCCCTCTTTTCCTCCCCAACAGACACGGCTCTCAGGTTGCAAGCGTGTAGAGAATCATCCCATAAAATGCACACAACAGAATTTGGTAGGGTGGGTGGGAAGGGGAGGGACATCTCCCTCTCCCCCTCCCCCCCCCCGCCCCAGGCATCCCCTGCCTAGGCGCCTTGGCAGGCAGCCGCATCACATTGTACGCTGCTTCCACCCCCCGCCCCCCCCCTTTCCCCGCCTGTGTAAAGGAGAGACCCAGGCCAGGGTTAGAGGAGGGCCGGCTGGTTCTACATCCTGGAACTGACTTGGTCAGTTTAGCGGAATGAACTCCAGTTGGACAGAGAATGCGCCCTTGCTCTTCCCTCTTGGGCAAGTGGGCTGCAGGATGCTGTGATAGTTTGAGAGGTCTACCGGGGCCAAGCAAGGAGGACACCCTTTCTTTCAAAGCTCGCTAGCTGAGGAACCTCCTTCGTCACTGAAGTATTCTTTGCTTAATTTATCTCTCCTGTTTCTCCTGTCTTACAGATTGCCCCTTCCGCACATGCAGAATAATGCACTTTCAATCCACTTTCAAGGCACTTTGCAGCTGGATTTTACTGTGCGGAACAGCAAAATCCACTTGCAAACAATTGTGAAAGTGGATTGAAAGTGCATTATTCTGCATGTGCGGAAGGGGCACCCCACTGGGGTTTCTGTCCCCCCCAAGCCCCATCCCCAAGAGTTTCCCAAGCCAGAGGTGGCAACTCTAAGGGCCACTGGAGAAACATATAGGCCCCTTCCGCCCATGAAGAATCTTGCACTTTCAATCCACTTCCACAATTATTTGAAAGTGGACTTTGCTGTTCCGCACAGTAAAACCCAGCTGCATTTAAAGTGGATTGAAAGTGCATTATTCTGCATTATTCTTACGGCAGCAGCCAGGACTTTTGTAACATGTGAATCAGCAAACCAACAACAGAAGACAGAGTGCCACATACCAACGCGTTGAGATAACAACGTGTAGCACCCAGGCTGAGGCAATTAACGTAATAGATCCAAAATATTTGGGTGCTGTGTGGTTTCCGGGCTGTATGGCCGTGTTCTAGCAACATTGTCTCCTGACGTTTCACCCGCATCTGAAGATGCTAGCCACAGATGCAGGTGAAACGTCAAGAGAGAATGCTGCTAGAACACGGCCATACAGCCCGGAAACCACACAGCACCCAAGTGATTCCAGCCATGAAAGCCTTCGACAATACAGATCCAAAATACCCTGGGGATCAGAATCCCTGTATACATTGATATTAAACAATGCAGTAAACAATTATTCATGCATAACAGAGTTCATTCAACATAATTCATTAATAAAAGTTCAATTATCGCAATGTGCCCTGCCCCTGTAGGCTCAATGAATATCCACACTAGTTACTCGATAAGGAAATTAAAAACAGTGATGAACATAAAAACTTGTGAATCAGCCTCATGATCATATGCCTGATTAATATTCAAGGACATGCAGAGATCGTTGGCAAACGGCTTTGGGAAGTCCCAAAGCATGTTAAAAGATCAGGAGACGTTATGGGAGCAATGAACGGGGAGTAAAAACCGCTGCCCCACCACAATTTAATTGGTAAAATGACCGTACACTGGCGCTTTCGGATAGATCGCGTGCATACACGCAGGCTGTACGTGCGTTTACTGTATCATGCAAATAGGGCGTCTCTGTCTCAGCTAGGACAAAATTACCGCCGTGTTTTTGACCAGCCAACTATAATTCTCATCTGGCTGGTCTTTGGTCACAAAATAGAATCCTTTTCATCTTTCTGTCATTTCCCCCCGTCTGGCAACATTCATTCTTCTAGGTCAATGGTTCCCAGCCTTTTTTCACTTACATACCCCTTGGTGATCCATTTTCCCCAAATTGCACCCTCATAGTAGCAAACCCATTACAATGCATTGTCGAAGGCGTTCACGGCTGGAATCACTAGGGTGTTGTGGGTTTTCCAGGTTGTATGGAAATACAACCTGGAAAACCCATAACACCCTAAATTGGGTGTTATGGGTCTGTTGAGGGACTGGAGTAAAGTGATAAGACCATCGTTAGATCCGAGTGATCTGGCCAATTACCGCCCCGTTTTGAATCTTTCGTTTCTGGGGAAGGTAATTGAGAGAGTGGTGTTGGAGCAGCTTCAAGGTTTTCTGGATGACGCGTGACTTGACTTCGAGTCCGGCTTCGTGCTGGGCATGGGGCGAGACTGTTCTCATTAGCCGTCACAGATGCACTCCGTATTCAATTGACCAAAGGCGGATCGGCTGCTGGTGTTGTTAGATCTCACGCAGCGTTTGATGGTAATTAGATACGACCTTTTGATACCATACGGCCTCGGAGTGGGGCTGTCCTTCAATGGATTGTCGTTTCTCAGGCGAGTCAGCAGAAGTGAAAGTGCGGGGATCAAGTACTCCTGGAAGTGCCCTTCAATGTGAATTTAATACCCAGAACTATTATCCCGCTGCTATTTAATATCTATATCGACCCTTGCTCAGCTGGTGCGAGTTTCGGGCTGGTCTGTCATCAGTATGCAGATACGCAGCTCGTTCTGTTGATGGAGAGCAGCCGCCGCTATGTAGCTCTACGAAAAGCACTGTTTGGGCGGTAAGCTGGTTGGTTAGCATGAAACAGGTTAAAACTGAATCCGTCGAGATGGAAGTCCTCTGGCAGCGTGGGGAGGAGTCTTTCCAACGCCCGGTGTAGGAGGAGCCGCGGCATTGACCCCCTCCGTCCGCCCAATATAGAGGAGTCCACCTGGATTGATCTCTGTCAATGGAGACCCAGGTGGCCCAACCAGGCTGCTTCGTCGAACCCGGCTGGCGCCCTTCCTCATCAAAGCGGACCTAGCCACGGTGATCCATGCAACGGTCATCTCAGATTGAGCTATTTCGCTCACGGGCCTGCTGCCGCTTCGCGTTTGATCGGAGAACTAAAACTGGTCCAGCATGCAGCGTAGCGTCTGCTTGCAGGTAGTGCCATAGCAGCATATTCAACCTATACCAATGCCGGCTACTGGCTCGGTGGAATTCGGATCATCTTCAAAGGTGCTGGTATTATTGACCTTTAAGGCCCTCTGGCGACCTGGGACCATGATATCGCCGAGACATCTACTTATAGTCCCTGCCGCGGCCTCTCCGATCGGTTGAGGCCAATTTACTGGTAGTCCCTATTTCGATGATACGGCACCTTCCACCGCGGGCCAGAGCTACGGCTCTGGCGATATAATGGAACACTCTTCCTCTCAACTGTCAGACCCCTGCGGACCTGGGTGAGTTCGCAGGGCCTGTAAAGAGCCGGAGTTGTTCGCGGGCCTTTGGAGGAACGACCGTGATGGTGCCGCCCGGCCCGACATCTGGGCCAATTGTCATCTCAGGCTTCAAAGCCGTCCCCTCTTTTTAGAGGAATTTTAGATTAGAATGTCGGGCGCCTTTCTCCTTTGGGGAAGGAAGGAACTACAACAGTAGATCACTGAAGCGGCTATTTATTTACTGTAATTTGTACATATTTATTAGAGCGTTGTTATGGTTATCGCTGCTTTTAATGTTTTAATTGCCTATATTGTTTATTTCCTGCTGTACACGCCCGACCCTCGGGGATAGGGCAGTATAAGGATTTTAAAAAATAAAAAATAAATAAATAATTGGGAAGTGGAATAATGTCATATAGCCCCATGCGGTCAGATCTCAGAAGCTTAGCTGGGTCACTGGGGTGTTGTGGGGTTTCCAGGACGTATGGCCGCGTTCCAGTAGCATTTTCTCCCTGGCCGTTTAAGCCTGCATCATCTGTGGCTGTGCGAATTACCATCTATGATGGTAGCGGAGCCAGCCACAGATGCAGGCGAAACGTCAGGAGAAAATGCTACTGGAACGCGGCCATACGTCCTGGAAACCCCACAACACCGCAGTGCTTCTGGCCGCGAAAGCCTTCGACGATACATTAGCTGGGTCAGTATGTGGGGACTTCCCAGGGAGATGAAGGCTGCCGCAAATCACCTCTGCTTAATCGCCTACCTTGAAAACCCCTTGCTGGGGGCACCATAAGTCGGGTGTGATGTGATGTCACTGTACACACGCGCGCGCACACACACAAAATGCTAAATATAGTCTGGCCTGACCTGTATGACCCAGACTAGACTGATCTTAGCAGATCTCAGGAGCTAAGAAGGATCGGCCCTGGTTAGCACTTGGATGCGTGACCAGCAAGGAAGTCCCGGGTCGCTACACAAAGGCAGACAGTAGCAAATCCCCCCCTGAACGTTCCCTGCCTTGAGCAACGAATGGTCTGGACTGGCTACAACATGGTCAGAGCCGTACGGCTGTTACTGCCAGGAAAATGAACAAAATATTTTCCTGAAGTCAGGTTGCCTGGCTACACTGGCTCCATGCCCGGACACGGAGACTTGTGTGGTTCAGAAGCCTCCATAAGGTTCACAGAGAATGTATATGTGTGTTTGTGCCAATGCTATAGGGTTTCCCTTGTGTTTGTGTCATTCTAGGATGTAATAAAAGCCCCTCTTAGTTGAGTTTTTTGCCTGCAGTTTAGGATTTTAGTTTAACAAGGTTCTTCAGTTAGCTTAAGGTTCTATTAGTTTTAAGTAAGCCCTGCCATAAGAACATAAGAACTAGCCTGCTGGATCAGACCAGAGTCCATCTAGTCCAGCACTCTGCTACTCGCAGTGGCCCACCAGGTGCCTTTGGGAGCTCACAGGCAGGATGTGAAAGCAATGGCCTTCTGCTGCTGCTGCTCCTGAGCACCTGGTCTGCTAAGGCATTTGTAAGCTGAGATCAAGAAAGTGCCAATAGGTATATGTCAAGTCTTGCCTATAAGTATGTGTGTTTATCCTTTAAGGTTTTTCTTAGGTTTAAGTTTAGAAATGTTGTTTTTGAAATTGGTGTCTGATGGCCAAAGCAGTGGCCAGAAAGGTCTGCTATTAAGGGACAAGGAAGTTAGTCCTGGAATTCAGTTTGGACCAACACCCAGGTAATCCCATCTTCACCAACAAAAGGGTCTTTTGACTAACAAAGGATGTCACTCTGTTTTGCTATTGGACTGTTTGAAGTTTTGCTCTCAGGATCCAGAAGCTCATTGGACTGTTCACATTCTTACTTTCAGGATCCAAGAATTCATTGGATCATTTAAACTTGTCTCTGTCTAACACTCCCAAGGAACCACCTCAGGCAAGAGGGCGCAAGCTTTTCTTCTGGGATTTGATCTCATCAGCATGTGCAAAGGGATTGTTTTCTCCCTTTGGCGTTCTAGGATATATTCTCTGTATTAGATGGAAGGAGACCGCCCCCTTCCTGGTCTTTTGCACTATGGGGGTGGGACTGCCCTACACCCCCTTTCTGGGTTACTGGGGAAATGTATAAAAAGGGCTGTGTTTCATTCTGTGGTGGGCAGTCTGGCCTGGAAAGAGCTTGAAATCACAATAAAGAACCTCTGCTCTGAAGGCAGCCTGCCTTTGCATCCACTCACTGCTGCCAAAGCTGAAATCACTCTGAAATCACTTTCTAGTTACCCCTGGCAGTGGGTAACACGGCCCTAGGGAAATGCAGTACCCCATGTCCCTGGGCACACGGCTTTTGGTCACATGGGGGGTGCCGAACGGCTTCCCCCGTGCAGGGACGTAGGAAGGGGGGGTTCTCGGGTTCAAACCACTCCCATTACATGTCCGGCTTGCTTGAAACAATGCATGGGATGGAACAGCTGGAAAGTCCTCAGTCACCGAACCCACCCCATAAAAAATCTATACCAGTGATGCCGAACCTTTTCGAGGCCGAGTGCCTGAATTGCAACCCAAAACCCACTTATTTATCCCAAAGCGCCAACAAGGCAATCTAACCTGAATGCTGAGGTTTTCGTTTAGAAAAAACTGTTGGCTCCGAGGCACGCGTTTCTCGGGAGTAAGCTTAGTGAAGCAACCATGCAACGCTTCAAATGGGTGAGTCATGATCCTAGGAGGGTTTACTCAGAAGCAAGCCCCATTGCCAGCATCCGAGCTTACTCCCAGGTAAAGGATCATGCCCAGGCCATCCTAGATGCGTGTGTGTGTGTGTGTGGGGGGGTGATTTTCCACCCCCTCCCACATAATGAACTCTGTGCGCAAGTGCTCTGAGTGCCACCTCTGGCACCCGTGCCATAGGTTCGCCGCCACTGATCTATACCTACGTCACTGCCCCCCACGTGACCAAACGGTTTGCACCTTTGGCCAGAGCAGAGGAGCTGAGCCCGGTGCATGGCCTGCAGCCGGCTCCCAGTCCCTAGGACAGTGGTGGCAAACCTATGGCACTCCAGATGTTCGTGGACTACAATTCCCATCAGCCCCTGCCAGCATGCCCAGCAGGGGCTGATGGGAATTGTAGTCCATGAACATCTGGAGTGCCATAGGTTCGCCACCACTGCCCTAGGAGCTGGTTGTAGACAGCAGAGCCCGGCGCCCTGCTCAGCTTCTTGCCCCCAGCTGGAGGCGCAAAGCTCAGCCGGAGCTCCCAGTCGTGTCTTCCCCAGCTGGGGAGGGAAGGACTGGGAGCCCCAGTAGCCCCGGCTGCTGGGCTTGGAAGAGGGGCTGCGAGTAAGCGGTGCTCCGCGGGTGGGGGTGCACCCAGAGGGGTTTTTGCCACGGGGCACCATTTGGCCCCCATACGTCTCTGAACATGGAATATGTTTGGAATATGCTGCCACAGGAGGTGGTGATGGCCACTAACCTGGATAGCTTTAAAAGGGGCTTGGACAGATTTATGGAGGAGAAGTCGATTTATGGCTACCAATCTTGATCCTCTTTGATCTGAGATTGCAAATGCCTTAACAGTCCAGGTGCTCGGGAGCAACAGCCACAGAAGGCCATTGCTTTCACATCCTACATGTGAACTCCCAAAGGCACCTGGTGGGCCACTGCGAGTAGCAGAGAGCTGGACTAGATGGACTCTGGTCTGATCCAGCTGGCTTGTTCTTATGTTCTTATGTTCTTAACATGGCTAAAGCTTGATGACGCTGAACACACCGACAAATATGGCCTTTTAAATTTTGCTTGAGCAAGTAACATAGATATTATATCAGCCCACCTGCAGATGGCTTCATGTTGCGAAACCAATCACTTGTCTGCAGACTCATCACAGGATAGAATGATAAAGAGAGGGGGTGTTGCTTTATCAATAAAAAGCGTCACAACGAAATGTTGCCCAAGCCGGACGTGTAAGATTCAACTACTACTACTACTACTACTACTACTACTACTACTACTACTACTACTACTACTACTACTACTACTACTACTACTACTCCTACTTTTTCTTTTTCTCCTCCTCCTCCTCCTCCTCCTCCTCCTCCTTCTTCAAGACCCATAATAGCCTACCTCATAAATCACAATTACGATACTCAGAAGGGTACAATGGGACACTTTTTTTCACCCTTAAAAACAGACGTGTTTCGGCCAACTGGCCTTCCCCAGTGGTCTTCAGTGGTCAAAAATAATACAGTAATACAGTGTTTAGCTACCAGATTACAAATTCCAATTATAACACTTTTTTTTATGACTGAGACCAATTGTAGAAGAGTTGTTTACACTGACCCCCAGGCCTTCCACATGAAGAAAAAGAAGAGTTTGTTTATATCTCCCCTTTCTCTCCTGTAAGGAGACTTAAAGGTGCTTACAAACTCCTTTCCCTCCCCTCCTCACCCAACAAACACCCTGTGAGGTAGGTGGGGCTGAGGGAGCTCAGAAGAACTGTGATTAGCCCAAGATCACCCAGCTGGCATGTGTTGGACAGGCTAATATGAATTGCCCAGATAAGCCTCCACAGCTCAAGCAGCAGAGCGGAGAATCAAACCTGATTTTTCCAGATTAGAGTGCACCCACTCTTAGCCACTACGCTACTGCTGCTGTTAAAGAGTACAATGCAATGTGACAATCATGCCCAATTCTGCTAATGTCATGCCCTTATATAAAGCCATGATGCGACCGCACTTGGAGTCCTGTGTTCAGTTCTGGTCGCCACATCTCAAAAAAGGATATTGAAGAGATAGAAAAAGTGCAGAGAAGGCAACGAAGATGATTGAGGGACTGGAGCACCTTCCTTATGAGGAGAGGCTATAGCGTTTGGGACTCTTTAGTTTAGAGAGGAGACGTCTGAGGGGGGATATGATTGAAGTCTATAAAATTATGCCTGGGGTAGAAAATGTTGACAGAGAGACATTTTTCTCTCTTTCTCATAATACTAGAACGAGGGGGCATCCAGTGAAAATGCTGGGGGGAAGAATTAGGACTAATAAAAGGAAACACTTCTTCACGCAACGTGTGATTGGTGTTTGGAATATGCTGCCACAGGAGGTGGTGATGGCCACTCACCTGGATAGCTTTAAAAAGGGCTTGGACAGATTTATGGAGGAGAAGTCGATTTATGGCTACCAATCTTGATCCTCTTTGATCTGAGATTGCAAATGCCTTAACAGTCCAGGTGATCGGGAGCAACAGCTGCAGAAGGCCATTGCTTTCACATCTTGCATGTGAGCTCCCAAAGGCACCTGGTGGGCCACTGCGAGTAGCAGAGAGCTGGACTAGATGGACTCTGGTCTGATCCAGCTGGCTTGTTCTTATGTTCTTATGTTCTTAATGCAAAATGTTACAATGCCTCAGTCATACAAAATTGTTTTCGTCTGCAGGAAATGAATTAGGCTGACTGCCCCTGAAAGTGGAGGTTCCACTTCGTCACCATGGTTAGCAGCCTCTCTTAGGCCTCTCCTCCATCAGTCTGTTGAATCCCCTTTGAAAGCAGCTTATGCCCGAGGTCATCGTATTGTTTTCTCTCGAGGTGAATTCCATATATGAATCGTTCGTTCGTTCAAGCCAGTGTAACCCCCATGCCCAGAATGGGTTGGCCCAGAATGGGTTGACCCAGAAAGGGGTGGAGTCTGAAGGGAAGCAGAATGCTGCAGAACTCAGAGCTCTTTGCAGAAGAACAAGGCTACCAGACTCGGACCTTGATTTCTATAAGCCCTTAACACCTTGTTAAGGTAATTGCAATATTGTTGGAAACTACTGGGAAGGTAGTTGTTGTTTTGCTGTGTTGTAAATGTTGGGGTTTATTGTTTCAGGGTTTCTTTTGTGGTTGTAATGGGTGAGAGTTCTCCTGGAGACCTTCATCATGTTGCAACCTGTTCATCAAGCCCTTGGAGTCTTCAGGAGCCAGCCAACTTGCAAAGAAGATTTGGACTTGGCAATATCAGTAGACTGTAAATAGAAGGACTTGAAATGCAACCTGAACAGGACCTTGAATTGTAACGTTAAATGTTGATGTTTTAAAAGTGTTAATTGTAAAGAAAAGTAAACCATTTTGTTGTTTAAATTTGGTTCTTTGCAACTCCTTCCAAGTACTGCCCCACAGAACCCACAAGCTGAGGTTACACCAGCAGCAGAAAGCCAGAGGTAAAATCAAAGGCACGCTCACAGGGGGTGAGTTAACGAAAGCAGATGTTGCCCTCATAGACCACACACTCTTTACTGGCAGCGCCAAGGGTCTGGCATCGTCTCCTATTTCAATGGCCGCAGGGGAATTCTGAGCATGTCCATTTGGTGCACGCCGGGCAAAGGGCGCATATGAAGTAGGAAATGGATCACAAAGGTGTGTGGAGGGGGGGGGGAAGGGGGCAAGGTGACTTAAAACATCCTTGACAAATATACATCCAACCTCTGTTTAAACACATCCAAGGACAGAACAAACCCAGCAAGGGAGGAAACCGAATCTGGCTTCAGGCCAGTATCTGGAAATAACGAAAATTAGGTACCGGACAGCATCCCTTTCCGGGAACCAGTCCCCACAATTGAAGTTAAGGGTGTAGGAAGGTGGGTGAGAATTAAGCCTGGGTTAAAACTGGCAGCCTGGGCCAAATCAAGCCTGAACTCACCCAGGAAGCCAAACTGAGCAGTGGTGGGCTCCAAAAATTTTAGTAACAGGTTCCCATGGTGGTGGGATTCAAACAGTGGCGTAGCGCCAATGGGGCTGGGCGGGGCATGATGGGGACGTGACCGGGCATTCCGGGGGCGGGGCATTAATAATTTCTCTGTTACTGTAAAACTCTTACTGTAAAGAAAAAGTTCCTAATTTCCAGCTGGTATCTTTCTGTCCATAATTTAAACTCATTCTAGCAAGTCCTATCGTCTGCTGCCCA
The DNA here is from genome assembly GCF_021028975.2 of Sphaerodactylus townsendi. Taxonomy (NCBI): domain Eukaryota; kingdom Metazoa; phylum Chordata; class Lepidosauria; order Squamata; family Sphaerodactylidae; genus Sphaerodactylus; species Sphaerodactylus townsendi. Next base: position 5,233,557 of record NC_059430.1, on the reverse strand, counting down.
CAGAAACAACTACTTCTCCTCTAATTGACTGCCTGTCAAATACTTAATACTTTCAAATACTTAATTTTGTTTCTAGAAATCAAAAGAAGGAGACTTTCCTTAAACAAGGAACTTGACCATATTACTAAAACATGTTTTTAAAACAGCCCAACAGGGAGAATTATCCCATTTTCTACCTTCGCTAACCAGCCACATAGGAAACAACAGGACTTTATGATTTTTGGACCTAATGGGATTTCTAACGGAAAAGCAGACCCAATTAGTAACCCCCTCTCGGCACACACAAATAATTAGTAACCCACTCTCGGGAACTGGTGAGAACCTGCTGGATCCCACCTCTGAAAATTTGATCACATCCTGAGAAGGCAAGACTCGCTGGAAAAGACAATAGTGCTAGGAAAAGCCGATGGCAGCAGGAAAAGAGGAAGGACTGACGACAAAGGAAGCCGTGGACCTCGATCTGCAGCGCTGCTAACAATAGATAGTTTTGAACAGTGGTTCTCAACCTTCCTAATGCCGTGACCCTTTAATACAGTTCCTCATGTTGTGGTGACCCCCAACCAGTGGTGGGATCCAAAAATTTTAGTAACAGGTTCCCATGGTGGTGGGATTCAAACTGTGGCGTAGCGCCAATGGGCCTGGGCAGGGCACGACGGGGGCGTGGCCGGGCATTCTGGGGAGGGGGTATTCCTGGGCGGGGCTGTGGCAGGGACATAGCTGCTGTGCCAGTCCTTGGGCGGGAAATGAATGCACACAGGCGCAGGCTGCCACGCACGCCGGTGCACCTCCTGCTAGACTGCTTCCAGTTCTGCGCGCTACTGCTGAGAGGAGGGGTGTAACTAAGGCAAAAATCATGTGGTAAAATCACCAATTAGTAACCCCCTCTCGGCACACACAAATAATTAGTAACCTACTCTCAGGAACCTGTGAGAACCTGCTGGATCCCACCTCTGCCCCCAACCCTAACGTTTATCCATTTTACAGATGGAGAACACTGATGCGGAGAGTCTTAGGTGACCCCTGTGAAAGGGTCGTTCGACCCCCCAAAGGGGTCCTGATCCACAGGTTGAGAACCACTGGTTTTGAAGGACACAAATTCATGATTCTTAAGAAGCAGCAGGGGGGAATGAGGTCTGGGGCAGGGATTGGAGGGGCTGGGCGGCTGTGTAGCCCTGCTGTGCTGTGTGGCTGCCCGCTCTCCTGGCTGACTGGCACCAGGCATGAGGTAGGGACACTCAGCATGCCCACTGGCTCACCCCTCCACCAACCTCACCAGCCTGATCTACCCAAATAGCTGCACAGGACCAGACGGTTGTTTACCACAGCCTGGGTAAGTCGTTTGGGCTATTTTTGTTTGGTGTTTTGCGAGTGTGTGTGGTTGTAACGCAACTTGTGATTGGTGTTTGGAATATGCTGCCACAGGAGGTTGTGATGGCCACTCACCTGGATAGCTTTAAAAAGGGCTTGGACAGATTTATGGAGGAGAAGTCGATCTCTGGCTACCAATCTTGATCCTCCTTGATCTGAGGTTGCAAATGCCTTAACAGACCAGGTGCTCGGGAGCAGCAGCAGCAGCAGCAGGCCGTTGCTTTCACATCCTGCATGTGAGCTCCCAAAGAGGAGGCACCCTAGGTGTTGGAGCCCTTTCTGCAGTAGCAGAAGCTTCAGACCTAGATGGACTCTGGTCTGATCCAGCTGGCTCCTTCTTACGTTCTTAAAGATCGTCAAGTTACAGATGACTTCTGCTAACCCCAGAGATGGTTTGCTATTGCCTTCCTCTACACGAGCTCGGAGCATTTGAAGAGAACTGTGACCAGTCCAAGGTCACCCAGAATACTTCATGTGGAGGGGCAGGAATCGAACCCAGATCTCCAGGATAGAGTCTCTGAACCGTCACACCATGCTGGCTCGGGATGGAATAAACTGGCTGGGGATGGCTTCCTCCGTAATTTTTGCCCAGAGCCCAATAATCATTCAGACTGCCCATGCTGGTTAGAAAGGGGGAATTCGGGACCGTTATTTCCCTATAAGGGAAGCTCAACCTCCCTCTGAGAATGCCTGTTCCATGAATAGAGTAAGTGCGCCCAAAACAGCTAGCCAAATACAGATCAAAGAATCACGTGACGCACGTGTGCTACACAGTGGCTTGTGTATATTACAAATATAATTTACAGTGTATAACCATACATAAAATGCAATTGCTATTAACAAATATCTGTAATGAAAGTAAAGATTTGTTAATAGCAATTGCATTTTCTTATCGATTACTACTGTAAGAAATATATTGTAATCATGCACTAAGCTTCCACTGTGCAATACCTTATCGTCCAACGTCGATTCAATGATCTGTATGACAACTATCTATGCCATCCTTGAAGAAGAAGAAGAAGAAGAGTTTGGATTTATATCCCCCCTTTCTCTCCTGCAGGAGTCTCAAAGGGGCTGACAATCTCCTTGCCCTTCCCCCCTCACAACAAACACCCTGTGAGGTAGTTGGGGCTGAGAGAGCTCCGAGAAGCTGTGACTAGCCCAAGGTCACCCGGCTGGCGTGTGTGGGAGTGTACAGGCTAATCTGAATTCCCCAGATAAGCCTCCACAGCTCAGGCGGCAGAGCGGGGAATCAAACCCGGTTCCTCCAGATTAGATACATGAGCTCTTAACCTCCTATGCCACTGCTGCTCCCTTGGAGACATGGAGAGAAGGATAGAGGGGCTGTCACCAAATAACCCTTTCAAAAGGCCATTTGCCTGGCTTAGAAGCAGCCGGAAATGTGACATTCCGTTGGCTCGGCCAGCCAGACTGTTCAGACCCTGCAATCCAACACGGGTCCCCAGCACCAACCCCATTCCTTTCTCCCACCCTCCCTGCTACTGGATCTTCTCCAAAACCTTAGCTGCCCCCGACAAGGAACATCTGGGCCAGCTGTTGCGGATCTCAGCACAGCTGTCAAGAGCTTAATGAGAAAATGCCCCCTGTCCGCTTTGCTCTTGAGTTCAGCGCCCTTTTCATCTTGACCCTGCCCCCCCCCGGCTTGCTGTATCCCACCCAGCCTCCCCCCGGACATGCAAATGGATTCCTGCGCATCCCTCCCAGCAGAAACACACATGCCGGCCCACTCACACTCTTCAGCCACGGCCGTCTGTCCTCTCCCACCCACAAGAGCTTACCTGGCAGGTTTTCGCAGTGCCAGGGATGGTGTGGGAAGCCGCTGGGGGAGATCTCTGCCGTCTGCCAGTAGCCCTGCAGAAACATTCACAGAGAGTCACCCTACAGCACCCCAGGGGGGCAGCCCCCATAGCCTGGACTTGTAACCCCCATGCTCAGAATGGGCTGACCCAGAAAGGGGTGGAGACTCAAAGCAGCAAGAGGCTGCAGAGCTCATGTAGTTTGAAGGAGACGAGGCTACCAGACTCGGACCTTGGTTTGTATAAGCCCTGAACACCTTGTTAAGGTAACTGCAATGTTGTTGGGAACTAGTGGGAAGGTAGTTGTTTGTTTTTGCTAGGTTGTAAATGTTGGAGTTTATTGTTTCAGGGTTTCTTTTTTATGTTTGTAATGGGTGAGAGTTCTCCTGGAAACCTTCATCATGTTGAATCCTGTTCACCAAGCCCTTGGAGTCTTCAGGAGCCAACCCACTTGCAAAGAAGAATTGGACTTGGCAGTATCAGTGGACTTGAAAATGCAACCTGAACAGCAGGGGCGTACCTAGGCAAGCTGGCGCCCGGGGACAAAACCTGAGTTTGGTGCCCTCCCACCCGGCGTATGGGCGGCCACCCTCCCCCACCATGACCAAACAATGATTTTTTGTACCAGCTCACAAACACCTCCCACTTCCATCAAAACATACATGGCTCTCTCCCCACCAACTCTTTTCCTAATTTCCTAATCACAACAACCCTATGAGGTTGGCTATTGTTGGCTATTAGACTTATCAAACTATCATATCTCCATAACATATATATATCTCCACTTTAAATCCAATTCATGCCACAATTTATTACAATTTATTACAAGACAACCTTCTCTCAAGTCAAGCGTTCGGGAAGTACAACGGAGCGGATTGAAATATATACAACTGAAAATGATGAGAAATTTGACTGCCCTTGAATTGGGATGGTATTTATAAGTAATTCAAGCCACCAATCCAGGATTTTCATTAATTGTTATGAACTTGTATTACAGTCACAATGGGTGACAATGACGCAATAATATTTACAAGATTGGGTGTAAATGGGAAATTCTCACAATGGAGAGATGTAAGGAGTGGTGTCCCCCAAGGATCCGTTTTGGGACCAGTGCTCTTTAACCTATTCATAAATGACCTGGAAGTAGGGGTAGGTAGCGTGGTGGCCAAGTTTGCAGATGATACTAAATTATGCAGTGTGGTGAAGAACGCGCAAAGGATTCGCGAAGAGCTTGGCGGGACCTTGATAAGTTGGGAATTGAGTGGGCTTCCAGAAATGGCAAATGCAGTTCAATGTAGCAAAATGTAAAGTGATGCACATAGGGGCAATATGTTTGGAATATGCTGCCACAGGAGGTGGTGATGGCCACTAACCTGGATAGCTTTAAAAGGGGCTTGGACAGATTGATGGAGCAGAAGTTGATTTATGGCTACCAATCTTGATCCTCTTTGATCTGAGATTGCAAATGCCTTAACAGACCAGGTGCTCGGGAGCAACAGCCGCAGAAGGCCATTGCTTTCACATCCTGCATGCTGAGCTCCCAATGGCACTAACCTGGTGGGGCTTTTCTGCCTGCGCAGTAGCAGAAAGGCACTGAGGAACATTAGATGGACTCTGGTCTGATCCAGCTGGCTTGTTCTTATGTTCTTAAGATTATGGACATTGTTGGTTTAACAAATACATGATTATGGACTTGAGAGAAGGTTGTCTTGTAATAAATTGTGGCATGAATTGGATTTCAAGTGGAGATATATATGTGTTATGGAGATATAATAGTTTGATAAGTCTAATAGCCAACCATTTGGCATACTTTACAAGTAACTAACAGGTAATATAAATTGCTTGAGCCAGCACCTATGTGCCACGCGTGTTTGTGAATCTTATATTGTTTTGAACGTTGCAAAAACGACCAGACCACGGCCACGTAGACACCCAAAACAGCCAGTCAATTCCGGCCGTGAAAGCCTTCGACACGGCATCCTGCAAACTCAGTGTCGCAAAGCGTATGGGGAGCGGAGCGGAGAGACTCACCAAGAATTTGCTGCTCCTGTCTCCAGACAAACTGGCAAAGGTGATCTGCAGATCGAGGGGCAGGATGAGGCTGAGGACCTCTTCCCCACCGACCTTCTCAAAGACGACAGGCTCCTGGCAGTCCACAAAGAGGGAGATGCGGTGAGGCTCCAGGTTGAGGGCCAGCCGGACCCAGCGGCCACGGGCGAAGGGGTTGCTGCCGGGGAAGACCAAGGAAGCAGGTTCCATGTTGTGCACGGCGCGGTAGTCCAGTCGGAGGTGATCTGCCCGGGTGCTGGAGACCAATTGCAGCAGCGGGCGCCCATCTCGCTTGGTGGCGGCTGGAGAAACCAGAGAGACGAGGGTGCCTTCCGAGCCACGGCTCTGGCGGGCCACGAAATGGAACCCCAGAGCGGCTTGCACCGTGGAGAGCAGGTAGACGGAGTAGTCCCAGGGGAGGGTCAGGTGGGGCACCCTTTGGCGGAACTTCCAAGCGGGCATTCCTGGATCGGGGCCCTTGGCCTTGGTGACGCCCTCGACGGAGCGGGTGATGTTGAGGGCCTCCAGAAGGTCAATCACTGCAAATCCAACAGAACAGGAGGGACGGAAGCGTGAGACAGTGGTTAGAGACACAGGTTTGAACCTGCACTCAGTCATGGAAGATCTTGGGGTGACCTTTGGCCAGTCACACACGTTCAGCCTGCTCTACCTCACAATAACAATGAGAATGGTGTACGCTGCTGAGAAGAAAGGTGGGGTATAAATCAAGCCGAAAAAGGAGGAAGGCATGGGCTGAAATCGGTATTTCCCAAGAAACAGACTGAGTGACCTTGTGCCAGTAATTCTCTGTTTGGGCCCACCTGACAAGGTTGTTGTGCAGATAAAATGGAGGGGTAGAAGAACCCTGGATGTCATCCTAAATTCTTTGGAGAACAGGCAGGATAAAAAAGGAATTCATTTGCTCCAGACTAAAATAATGTCCTGTGACTGAGGCATTGGAAGATGTTGCCCTGGCAGAATTGGGCATGATTGGCACATTAAGAACGTAAGAACATAAGAACAAGCCAGCTGGATCAGACCAGAGTCCATCTAGTCCAGCTCTCTGCTACTCGCAGTGGCCCACCAGGTGCCTTTGGGAGCTCACATGTAGGATGTGAACGCAATGGCCTTCTGCGGCTGTTGCTCCCGAGCACCTGGACTGTTAAGGCATTTGCAATCTCAGATCAAAGAGGATCAAGATTGGGAGCCATAGATCGACTTCTCCTCCATAAATCTGTCCAAGCCCCTTTTAAAGCTATCCAGGTGAGTGGCCACCACCACCTCCTGTGGCAGCCTATTCCAAACACCAATCACACGTTGCGTGAAGAAGTGTTTCCTTTTATTAGTCCTAATTCTTCCCCCCAGCATTTTCAATGAATGCCCCCTGGTTCTAGTATTGGGAGAAAGAGAGAAACATTTTTCTCTGTCCACATTTTCTACCCCAGGCATAATTTTATAGACTTCAATCATATCCCCCCTCAGACGTCTCCTCTCCAAACTCCAAACATTGTATTATACTCTTCAAGAGGATGTGACTTTGTGTGAAAGACCCAGGTGTCAATTTAAACAACTTTCTAACAATTGATCTCAGTCATAAAAAAAGGCATTATAATTGCAATTTGTAGTGTGGTACCTAAACACTATATCACAGTATTACTCGTGACCACTGGGGAAGGCCAGTTGGCCAAAATGTGTTCTTTTTAAGTGTCAAAAAAGTTTCACATCGGACACTTCTGGGTACTGTAATTGTGATGTTGTGTGCATAAGGTAGGCTATTGTGGGTCTTTTTTTACAAGTGTGGATGATTTTAGATCTGTAATAAACACATACATGTTTTTGATACTTAGTAGTTTTATATTTAGTGGCCCCTGAAACAATTTCCTAATTTTTTTAGGTACTTAATTCCAGTTTTGTAGGGTTAAGCTTGCCTGCCCCCTATTGATTGCAAATAAGCCCCCCTGTTGCATTTCTGCCTACCAACCAGCTTTTGAAGAAGAAGAAGAAGAAGAAGAAGAAGAAGAAGAAGAAGAAGAAGAAGAAGAAGAAGAAGAAGAAGAAGAAGAAGAAGAAGAAGAAGAGGAGGAGGAGGAGGAGGAGGAGATTGGATTTATACCCCACCTTTCTCTCCTGTAAGGAGACTCAAGGTGACTTAGAAGCTCTTTTCCCTTCCTCTCCCCAGAAGAAGAAGAAGAAGAAGAAGAAGAAGAAGAAGAAGAAGAAGAAGAAGAAGAAGAAGAAGAAGAAGAAGAAGAAGAAGAGTTTGGATTTATATCCCCCTTTCTCTCCTGCAGGAGACTCAAAGCGGCTGACAATCTCCTTGCCCTTCCCCCCTCACAACAAACACCCTGTGAAGTAGGTGGGGCTGAGAGAGCTCCGAGAAGCTGTGACTAGCCCAAGGTCCCCCAGCTGGTGTGTTTGGGAGTGCACAGGCTAATCTGAATTCCCCAGATAAGCCTCCACAGCTCAAGTGGCAGAGCTGGGAATCAAACCCGGTTCCTCCAGATCAGATACATGAGCTCTTAACCTCCTACGCCACTGCTGCTCCTAGTCCCAGGGGAAGACCCTGAAACAATGACCAATAAAAGTGGGAACCCCAGATGGTGGGTGGGGGGGGGGAGGGTGAGAGAGGGAGATTCTCTGATTCCACTGATAAGAATCTTTTCGTGCAGAGAATCTTTTTTGATAAGGAGGGGCTGCTCTCTCCATGGTAGCCCTGATTGAAAGAAGCAAACCTCTTGCTAAGGGACTCATGGCCTGCATGGAATCCTACAACGCAAAAGGATAGAGTAGGGGTTAGGGCAGGAATCCCAATCAGTTTTATGGGGGCAGGGGCCAGATGTGGCCCGCAGCTGAGCATATATCCCTCCCCCCGCCCCGTCTGCCTTTCCAGGGGCTGTACAAGCATCCTCCCCCTGCGCACATTCCATCTTTCCCATCTCTCCCCCACCCCCTGTCTGAAGTACCACCAGCTGGACTTAATTAAACTGGATTTCAGAGGGGTTTTCTGGGAAAGGGGCCCAGACAATGGGCTGGCTGTTTGTCCAGTTTTTAAAACAAAAGGGAGCGTCCCGTTTTGCATGGCTTTCCACGGCTTGACACCGTCCGGCGGACGTCCGGCCACGGACCTTGGCCTGGTTTGACTTATGAATGTGGGAACTGAACGGAAGCCTCATTTCTGCCCAGCACGTCTACAGTTGGATTTTGAGCCCCCTTTTTACACCCACTGATACAAACCCCGTCCACTTTTTACAGGGCAAGTATGTCTGCTACACCAGGGTTACTTGATAGAAAAAGTGCAGAGAAGGGCAACGAGGATGATTGAGGGACTGGAGCACCTTCCTTATGAGGAGAGGCTGCAGCGTTTGGGACTCTTTAGTTTGGAGAGGAGGCGGCTGAGGGGGGATAGGATTGAAGTCTATAAAATGATGCATGGGGTAGAAAATGTGGACAGAGAGAAATTTTTCTCTCTTTCTCACAATACTAGAACCAGGGGGCATCCATTGAAAATGCTGGGGGGAAGAATTAGGACTAATCAAAGGAAACACTTCTTCACGCAACGTGTGATTGGTGTTTGGAATATGCTGCCACAGGAGGTGGTGATGGCCACTAACCTGGATAGCTTTAAAAAGGGCTTGGACAGATTTATGGAGGAGAAGTCGATCTCTGGCTACCAATCTTGATCCTCCTTGATCTGAGGTTGCAAATGCCTTAGCAGACCAGGTGCTCAGGAGCAGCAGCAGCAGCAGCAGCAGCAGGCCATTGCTTTCACCTCCTGCCTGTGAGCTCCCAAAGGCACCTGGTGGGCCACTGTGAGTAGCAGAGAGCTGGACTAGATGGATTCTGGTCTGATCCAGCTGGCTTGTTCTTATGTTCTTATGTTCTTACTCATCAGAAACATGAGAAATGTGTGTGCGTGTGATTGTGTGTGTGTGATCTTAGGGTTGACAACTCTGGAGATTTTGGGGGTGGAGCCAGGGGAGGGTGGGGTTTCAGCAGGGGGAGGGAACTCATCTGCATACAATATCATTGAGCCCACCTTCCAAATCAGCCATTGGCTTCAAGGGAGCTGACCCGCTGTTGTCTGGAGATCAGCTGTAGTTCTGGGAGATCTCCAGCCACCACCAGGAGGTTGGTAAGCCTGTAACCACTCTGACCTGGAAGTGGGCGGAGCAATTCAGGAAGATGTTTCCAGTTACATTTTGTAAGCATGTTACTCTCGAAGTGGGAAGCTGGGCCCAGAAGGGGTGGGACACAGTGGCTTAGCTTGCATGGGATGGGGTGGGGATAGGCGCCCCGGGTGGCTGCTGTTGGGGTCATGGGGGGTGGTGGAAAATCACCCCCGTACCCCTCCTCCTTCCCCCTCGCCATGTCCTGCAAGGCCCCACCACCGGCTAAGGTGTGTGTGTGGGGGGGCGCGGGGACCTATAGGGGGCGGGCGGAAAACTTGGAATCTGCCCGGGCTTCACTTTCCCAAGCTATGCCCGTGGTGGGGCAGCATATTAAATCATGATGATGATGATGATGATGATGATGATGATGATGATGAGGAGGAGGAGGAGGAGGAGGAGGGGGAGGAGGGGGAGGAGGGGGAGGAGGATGGGATCTGCACAAATACTACGCCAATACATTACAGCATCCTAGGGCTCTGGGTGAGGCTGAAATTGTAATGAAAGGCCAACAGCCAGCTAAAGATCTGGCAGCTTTGATATTGAACAAAATTTAATAATAATAATAATACCGGAGTGCTGTGTGGTTTCCGGGCTGTATGGCCGTGTTCTAGCAGCATTCCCTCCTGACGTTTCGCCTGCATCTGTGGCTGGCATCTTATGAAGGAAAGGAAAGCAAGTGTATATATACCTGTGAGGTCAATAGGTGAGGCCATCTGGCCTCACAGTATATATACTCCACTTGCTTTCCTTTCCTACATCAGATCCTCTGAAGATGCCAGCCACAGATGCAGGCGAAACGTCAGGAGAGAATGCTGCTAGAACACGGCCATACAGCCCAGAAACCACACAGCACTCCAGTGATTCCGGCCGTGAAAGCCTTCGACGATACAATAATTATACCAAAAATAATAATGGAAGTGAAGAACGGATATTTACTGAAAGCCCAGAGAACCAAACAGGAAACAGGAAAAAATCTGATTAAAATGAGGACTGAAAGCTGGCACAACAAAGCACTGCATGGCCAATTTCTGGAGAAGATCAAGGTCATTGAAAAGACCTGGCTGTGGTTAACAACTGGAATTCTGAAAAAGGAAACTGAATCCCTGATTTTAGCTGCTCAAGAGCAGGTGATAAGGACAAATATGATCAAGGCCAGAATCAAAAAATACTCAGAGGATGCAAAGTGCAGATTGTGCAAGGAAGCCGATGAAACTGTAGATTACGTACTCAGCTGCTGCAAAGAGGTCTCCCAGACTGAGTACATACAGAGGCATAACTCAGTGGCCAAGATGATCCATGGGAATGTGTGCAGGAATTACAACCTCAGGACAGCTAAGAACTGGTGGGGACATTGTCCAGAGAAAGTCATGGAAAATGAGAAGGTCAAGATCTTGTGGGACCTTCAAATCCAAATGGACGAAGTATTGGCACATCATATACCGACATCATAGTGATGGAGGACAAGAAAGTGACCATCATCAACATAACAGTACCTGGTGACAACAGGGTTGTCGAAAAAGAACACGAGAAGGTCACTAGATACCGCGATTTGAAAATCGAGGTTCAGCGTCTATGGCACAAACCAGCTGAGGTCGTCCCAGTGGTAATCGGCACGCTGGGCGCCATCCCGAAAACACTAGCGCAGCACTTGAAACATCTTCGAATTGACAAAATTAACATCTGTCAGATTCAGAAGGCAGCCCTGCTGGGATTCGCACGAATACTACGCCGATACGTTACAACTTCCTAGGCCTCTGGACGAGGCTTGAATTGTAATGAAAGGCCAACAACCAGCTAAAGAACTGGCAGCTGTGATATTAAACAATAATACTAATGATACTCTGAAGATGCCAGCCACAGATGCAGGTGAAATGTCAGATTGCTGCTAGAACACGGCCATACAGCCCGGAAACCACACAGCACCCCAATAATACTAATAAACTGCCCCCCTCAAAGTTGAAGGCTTTCATAGCTATAATCAACTGGTTGTTGTGGGCTATGTGGCCGTGGTCTGGTAGTTTTCCCTCTTAACATTTCACCTGCATCTACGGCTGGCTTCTTCAGAGGAAGGTCACGGTGAGATGTGTTCCTCTCCAAAAACTACCAGACTCACGGTCACACAGCCTGGAAAACCCACAATAGCCTGTCCTCCAAAAACGTGAAAGAAGCTGTCGTGCGTAGCTTAGGGTTGTGACGGAAAAGCAGAGTTGGGATCCTTGTCTTTTCCAGCTCATCATGCATTAGCCAGCCTCCGTCGATCAGGGAAACGGATTCTCCAGTTTTCTCACAGGCTACAGGACGCTGACTCACACAGAGAAGCAACGGGGTATGCTTTTGAGCATGTGCTCAACCCAACAGGGAATGCTTCCGAGCATGCCTTACCTTTGCTGCTAAGCCATTGAAGAGTCTTGAAAGATTTAGCAATCAATGGGTCCTGCCTTTACTGGTGGGCCTGTGAGGGAGAGTCTGGGGCAAGAGCCTTCTTTCTGCCATGGGCTAAAGGGTCTAACTGCATTTCATAGCATTTCTTCTTCCTGGCCATGCAGTTTGGGCCTACCAGGTGCCCAACGCCTCTTGGCAAATCCTCAGCAGCTATCTGCGCTTCCTGCTGCCAAACAGGTTTCTGCAAAACTTGGGCATTTGTTTACACCAACAGAAGCAAGCAGTATGAAAGAAACCATGAAAATGAACAGAATTTGGCTGCCAGTGTTGAAAAACTCTAGAATCAAGACAGTGACTGATCAGCTCCACACAAACACAGGACAACTATAGACTATAGCACTCAAAGGGAACAAAGACCAGGATACTTTTATTCAGATCCATTCACCTATTGACCTTGCTAGCTTCATTGTTACTCCCATGCTACAGACTTCTCTGTGACTCACATTCCATGCTACTCTATTCAGATGGCCTCACCTTTTCACCTCACAGTATATATACTCCACTTGCTTTCCATTCCTACCATCAGATCCTCTGAAGATGCCAGCCACAGATGCAGGCGAAACGTCAGGAGAGAATGCTGCTAGAACACGGCCATACAGCCCGGAAACCACACAGCACCCCAGTGATTCCAGCCGTGAAAGCCTTCAACAATACATAGTATGAAAGCAATCATTTAGCTCAGGAAATCTCGCTTTCTGTGTTTGGTGAGAAGTAATTCAGACAAACCCTGACCTTGGTAGCCCGAGGCTAGCCTGAGCTCACCATGTCTCAGAAGCTAAGGAGGGTCAGCCAGCCCCGGTGAGGACTTGGACGAGAGACCACCAAAGAAGTCAAGGGTGGCTATGTAGAGGCAGGCAGTGGCAAAACCACTTCTGAATGTCTCTTGCCTTGACCTCTATGGCTAAGGTGACCAGATTGTCACCTTTGTAAATCAGGACCCGGGCGGGCGGCCGCGCGCGCGTAGCTGCAGGAGCGCACTGCCTTCTGGGGTGATCCCGTTTTCTGCCCTGTGACAGGGCGGGAACCGGGGGCACCCCAGAAGGCAGCGCGCTCCTGCGGTCGCGTGCACGGGCTGCTGCCTTCCAAAAATCGGGACGGTTCAAAAAACCCGCAGGACGCGGGACAAATTGTTTTAAGGAGGGACTGTCCCGCCAAAAGCGGGATGTCTGGTCACCATATCTATGGCCCAAGCTAACCTGATTTTGTCAGGCCTTGGAAAAGATGCAGGGTTGGCCCTGGTTAGCCCCTGGATGGGAGGGCAGAAAGTGAATCCAGGGTTGCTACGCAACAGCAAATCACCTCTGAACACCTTTTCCCTTGAAAACACTGCAATGTCACCATCAGTCAGCTGTAACTTGACACTGTTCGGCCAGCAACTAAACTAACACTTAAAACTAAACAAGAATCCAGTGGTACCTTAAGCACGGTGCACTGGTTAGGAGTGGCGGATTCTGATCTGGAGAACCAAGTTCGATTCCCCACTCCTTGACGTGAACGGGGGACTCTAATGTGGTGAACCGGATTTGTTCCCCTGCTCTTCCACATGAAGCCTGCTGGGCGACTCTGGACCGGTCACAGTTCCCTCCAAACACTCTCAGCCCCACCTGCCTCATATGGGGTCTGTTGTGGGGAGGGGAAGGGAAGGAGTTTGTAATTCCCTTTGAGACTCCTTGCAGTCGAGGAAAGCGGGGCATCAATCAAAACCGTTTTCTTGCAGACTGACACGCTTTTACTGCAGGAGGACAGAGTGTTTTTCACTTCTGGTGGGGTATCCATTCTAATGATCCCCTCTTTTCCATTCAAACATAAGAACATACGAACAAGCCAGCAGGATCAGACCAGAGTCCATCTAGTCCAGCTCTCTGCTACTCGCAGTGGCCCACCAGGTGCCTTTGGGAGCTCATGTGCAGGAGGTGAAAGCAAGGGCCTTCTGCTGCTGCTGCTGCTGCTGCTCCCGAGCACCTGGTCTGCTAAAGGCATTTGCAATTTGAGATCAAGGAGGATCAAGATTGGGAGCCAGAGATCGACTTCTCCTCCATAAATCTGTCCAAGCCCCTTTTAAAGCTATCCAGGTGAGTGGCCATCACCCCCTCCTGTGGCAGCATATTCCAAACACCAATCACACGTTGCGTGAAGAAGTGTTTCCTTTGATTAGTCCTAATTCTTCCCCCCAGCATTTTCAATGGATGCCCCCTGGTTCTAGTATTGTGAGAAAGAGAGAAAAATTTCTCTCTGTCCACATTTTCTACCCCAGGCATAATTCTATAGACTTCAATCCTATCCCCCCTCAGCCGCCTCCTCTCCAAACTAAAGAGTCCCAAACGCTGCAGCCTCTCCTCATAGGGAAGGTGCTCCAGTCCCTCAATCGTCCTCGTTGCCCTTCTCTGCACTTTTTCTTGCCGCTGCTGTGCCCAAGAAAGAGCTCTGTGCTACCCAGAGGTCTGCACAGGCTTCCCATCCAATCAAAGCGCAGCTAGTCGGCTTATCGCCCATCCCTGGCGCCAACACAACCGTTCTCTTGTTCCGCAAGCTGAAAGAGAGGTGCCCGGGCACCCACTTGTCATGCTCACTCACCATTGTCACCGTAATAGTTCAGCTCCGCCTCGTCCCCGGGAGGGCTCTGCCCCACGCAGTGGACCGCCAGGGCTGCCCACTGAGCCACGTAGAGCTGCCACCACCCCTGCATGTCCCCAGAGCTGCAGGGCAGCCAAATTCATTGGAAGCTGAGCCCCGGGGAAGGAAGATGGAAGCTCTTCTCCAGTCTGGCAAAGTTTGCAGCGCCTGAAGTGTGGGTGGCAGCTGATCTCCGAAACATCCGCGAGGGGCGGCCGAGTCTAGCCAGATGTGTGTGTGTGTGTGTGTGTGTGTAAGGGTTGGTTCTGGGGAAGCAGTCTACGCTGGAGCAAAGAAGAGGAGGGAAGAGGCAAGAGTCAGCATCTCAGAGGCCCCGGGAAGAGTTCAAGAGGGCTTTCTTTCTTGGGCTCTGCAGGGCTTGGATGCAAACTCCCCCCCAACTCAAAGAGCTCCAGGGTTGAGGGGGATGCTGTGGCCGGAGCCACCTCTGGAGGGATCTGAGCGAAAACCAGTGGCGGATCCGGGCTGCGGATTAGATGCAGCAGAGAGGAAACAGGGAAGTTTATTGTATTGTCGAAGGCTTTCACGGCCGGAATCACTGGGGGGCTGTGCGGTTTCCGGGCTGTCTGGCCGTGTTCTAGCAGCATTCTCTCCTGACGTTTCGCTTGCATCTGTGGCTGGCATCTTCAGAGGATCCTCAGGAATTGACGCCCAGGAAGTTGGGTCACAGATCCTCTGAAGATGCCAGCCACAGATGCAGGCGGAACGTCAGGAGAGAATGCTGCTAGAACACGGCCAGACAGCCCGGAAACCACACAGCACCCCAAGGGAAGTTTATTGTCTTCCCAGGATGGAAAGAATCTCTTGTTGCTTGGTGAGGACGGACAAAGGCGGGAATGGGTCTTGCGGCGACCGGCAAACGGATTGCGGCAGGAGCTAGGGTTGCCAGCTCTTGGTTGGGAAATTCCTGGAGGTTTTGGGGGTGGAGCCTGAGGGGGGGTGGGGCTTGGAGAGGGGAGGGGCTTGAGTGGGGTGTAACGTAATGCCATAGGGCCCACCTCCCAAAGTTGTCATTTTATCCAGGAGAACTGGTCTCTGGGGCCTGGAAATCTGCTGTGATCCCAGGAGATCTCCAGCAACTACCAGGAGGCTGGAAACCCAAGCAGAGGCTTTGATGGATTCCACAGACTCTGAGTTTTGAGTTGAGTTTGGATTGATATCCCCCCTTTCTCTCCTGCAGGAGACTGGATTGAGGGACGCGCTACCCTCTCTGTTCTGCATTTGTTTAACAGCCCTAATATGTTCTTGGACTAGGCTGACCCATTTTGGTCAGATGTTTGCAGGGCTGCCAACTCTGGGCTGGGAAATTCCTTGAGATTTGGGGGTGGAGCCTGGGAAGGAGGGAATTTGGGGAGGGACCTCAGCAGGGTATAACCCCACACAGTCTCCCCTGCCATTTTTCTCCGGGGGAATTGTCATCTAGAGGCCAGTTATAATTCCAGGAGCTCTCCAGGTCCCACCTGGAGACTAGCAACCCTAGATAGCCAGAACTCTTTGTTGGAATAAAGCCACTTTTGGACAATAAGATTGTTATTTTCCCGCATTACACTTATGAGAGAGAGAGAGAGGGAGAGAGAGATTCTCTTGTTGGAGAATAATTTGTAGCATTTGTTGCCATCTAGTGGACAGACATAAAATTGGCCGAGCTGGGACCTCTCATGTGTTTTCTTAAGAAGAAGAAGAAGAAGAAGAAGAAGAAGAAGAAGAAGAAGAAGAAGAAGAAGAAGAAGAAGAAGAAGAAGAAGAAGAAGAAGAAGAAGAAGAAGAAGAAAAGAAGAAGAAGAAGAAGAGTAGTAGTTTGGATTTATATCCCCCTTTCTCTCCTGTAGGAGACTCAAAGGGGCTGACAATCTCCTTGCCCTTCCCCCCTCACAACAAACACCCTGTGAGGTAGGTGGGGCTGAGAGAGCTCCGAGAAGCTGTGACTAGCCCAAGGTCACCCGGCTGGCGTCTGTGGGAGTGCACAGGCTAATCTGGATTCCGCAGATAAGCCTCCACAGCTCAGGCGGCAGAGCTGGGAATCAAACCCGGTTCCTCCAGATTAGATACACCAGCTCTTCACCTCCTACGCCACCTCCTACGCCACTGCTGTGTTTTCTTAAACAGCTGCCCAACCAGATTTTAGGAACATCTGTCCAGTAAATTGGGGAAGGGATTGGTTTCTGTTTTCTGGGAAAGAATCTCCCCGTGTCTCCACAAGGACTAGGGAGTGGGCAAAATCCTAGAATATTTGTGCCTGCCCCCTCCCCTCCCAAGTCCCTTTTGCTGCACCATGTGCAAGTTTCCAGCATTAAAACAAAAACCTTTGGAGCAGCAGTGGCGTAGTGGTTAAGAGCAGGTGCACTCTGATCTGAAGGAACCGGGTTTGATTCCCAGCTCTGCCGCTTGAGTTGTGGAGGCTTCTCTGGGGAATTCAGATTAGCCTGTGCCACACACACCAGCTGGGGGACCTTGGGCTAGTCACAGCTTCTCGGAGCTCTCTCAGCCCCACCTACCTCACAGGGTGTTTGTTGTGAGGGGGGAAGGGCAAGGAGATTGTCAGCCCCTTTGAGTCTCCTGCAGGAGAGAAAGGGGGGGATATAAGTCCAAACTCTTCTTCTTTTTCTCTTCCTCTTCCTTTTCTTTTCCTTGGTTTTTCTTTTCTTTTCTTTTCTTTTCCTCTTCCTTTTCTTTTCTTTCAGGTTGTTCACCTTCCTTCAGGCATCTGCCATTTTCCTGGATTTTTGCAGCACTTGGTTGCTCTGATGCTGAATAAATCGAAACCACTGGTCATTGTCATTTCAAATGGCCAAAGCGGAAAAATCACTCGAAATCCTCCGAGCTTCAGCGTCCTGTTCCAAACTGTGGAATGGCTCCGCGAACTTCTAAACCAGATGTAATTGCCAGAGTGTCTGCTGGACTGTTGGAAAATGTCACGGGGTGCCAGCAATTGCAACCCTGGATCGCACTTTGTTCTGCAGGGACGCACAGAAAACTTTTATGCACAACCAGTTCACTGACAGTTGTAATTTCCGCCCTCTACCTGGCTCATCTAACCTTAAGGGCTGCTGTCCCTCCTCTGTAACAGAGGGACCTGCTTTCCCAGGGCATGGTTTAATGTGGTAGGGACCACGCCAGCTTCTCTGACCTACCATACACACTTTTGAATCATGAATGTTTTAAGGAGAAGAAGAGTTTTCCCCCTTTCTCTCCTGCAGGAGACTCAAAGGGGCTTACAATCTCCTTGCCCTTCCCCCCCTCACAACAAACACCCTGTGAGGTGGGTGGGGCTGAGAGCGCTCCGAGAAGCTGTGACTAGCCCAAGGTCACCCAGCTGGCGTGTGTGGGAGTGCCCAGGCTAATCTGAATTCCCCAGATAAGCCTCCACAGCTCAGGCAGCAGAGCGGGGAATCAAACCTGGTTCCTCCAGATTAGATACACAAGCTCTTAACCTCCTACGCCACTGCTGCTCTAACTTGAAGAGCCAGCGTGGTGTAGTGGTTAAGAGTGGGGGGCTCTAATTTGGAGAACCAGGTTCAATTCCCTACTCCTCTACGTGAGCAGTGGACTCAAATCTGGTGAACTGGATTTGTTTTCCCGCTACTCCACATGAAGCCTGCTGGGTGATCTTGGGAAAGTCACAGTTCTCTCTGAACACTCTCAGCCCCATCAGCCTCACACATTGGTTGTTGTGGGTTTGGGGAAAGGGAAAAGGACTTTGTAAGCCGCCTTGAGACTCCTTACAGAAGAAGAAGAAGAAGAAGAAGAAGAAGAAGAAGAAGAACAAGAAGAAGAAGAACAAGAAGAACAAGAACAAGAACAAGAACAAGAACAAGAACAAGAACAAGAACAAGAAGAAGAGTTTGGATTTATATCCCCCCTTTCTCTCCTGCAGGAGACTCAAAGGGGCTTAAAATCTCCTTGCCCTTCCCCCCTCCCAACAAACACCCTGTGAGGTGGGCAGGGCTGAGAGAGCTCCG
The DNA here is from genome assembly GCF_021028975.2 of Sphaerodactylus townsendi. Lineage (NCBI taxonomy): Eukaryota > Metazoa > Chordata > Lepidosauria > Squamata > Sphaerodactylidae > Sphaerodactylus > Sphaerodactylus townsendi. The sequence continues at coordinate 5,215,119 of NC_059430.1, read as the reverse complement.
AGAAGCTGTGACTAGCCCAAGGTCACCCAGCTGGCGTGGGTGGGAGTGCGCACAGGCTAATCTGAATTCCCCAGATAAGCCTCCACAGCTCAGGCGGCAGAGCGGGGAATCAAACCCGGTTCCTCCAGATTAGATACACGAGCTCTTAACCTCCTATGCCACTGCAGAGAAAGGCGGGGTATCAATCCAAACTCCTCTTCTTGTAAAGGCAGAATGGTGAGATGCGATTTTGTAAATGCATAAAATAAATAAAATATACTTCCACGTGTCAGAATGCACAACCTGTCCATCTCATTTGCACGCAGTGCTGGTGCCCTTGCAGAAAATTTGAGGTCTAACTGTTAGTGCCGATTTAAGATTGGGAAGTTGAGATCTCGAGTTCAAGTCTCCACACAGCCACAAAGTCCACCAGATGACTTTCAGCTAGCTAAACCATCTCTCGGCCAAACCTACCTCACAGAGTTGTCGTGAGGGTAAAAGGGAGAATGGTGTAAGCCGCTTTGCGGGGGGGGGGGGGGGGTCTGGTTCAGTGGGAAAGCCTCTGCTCGGCACGCAGAAGACCCCGGGTTCAATCCCACAGGAAGGCAGGGGTATAAGTGAAGAAAAGAAACTTGGGAAGGCTGGCTGGACCACTAGAACCAGTTGATTCTGGACTGTTTTCCTATCAGCGAAAATGGAAAATAGATGAAAACTCTGCCACGGCTCTCTTTTATTATATACACTGGGTGATGTAACAGATTTTCCAGTGGGTCGTATTAGTGCAGTGGTGGCGAACCTTTGGCACGGGTGCCAGAGGTGGCACTCAGAGCCCTCTCTATGGGCTCGCACAAACAGAGTGCCCCCCATACACATCTGGGCTGGCCTGGGCCACTGGGCTTGATTATTAGCATTAAACCTAAGACCTAGTTTTGGGGAAGCAGTGTAGGTAACCCTGTTAAGCGCTGTTAAACCCCACTGATTTTCATGTGAAGAACTAAAGCATGATCCTTTACCTGGGAGTAAGCTCGGTTGCTGGCAATGGGGCTTGCTTCTGAGTAAACCCTCCTAGGGTCATGATTCACCTGTTGGAAGAGTTGCACGGTTGCTTCAAAGCAAAGCCACCGACTACCACCAAGCTTACTCCCGAGTAACGCACGCCTCTGAGCCAACTGTTTTTTCTAAACTAAAACCTCAGTATTCAAGTTAAATTGCCATGTTGGCACTTTGCGATAAATAAGTGGGTTTTGGGTTGCAGTTTGGGCACTCGGTCTCGAAAAGGTTCGCCATCGCTGCATTAGTGCATCGCCCCATTGGCTGGAATGCGGCACTGGGCGATTAATTTCCCAGGCTGCCCCACTGAAAACATTGCCATAGAGCCATGTCTGGAAAGCATCCCTTCCCTTCTTCCCCCCTCCTGCCGTCCCCCCCCTCCTTGGCCCCCTTCCTAACAGGGAAATTTCTAACCTCTCCATAGCTCTAGCAGCTGGGCGCCTCTAATCCTCTTTGTTAGCAAAGCCTATTAGATGGGATCAGGACTAGTTAGCATGGGCACAGCCACTGACAGTCCTGCTCCCCACCCCTCCTGCCCCCTTTCTATACACCTGGCTCCCTCCCCCTATTTCTGCAAAGACACAGTCTCCAGCTTTTAAAAATCTCGCAGGCCTCCCGGAAAAGGCGCATTGGCCTGGCACACGGCTGCTTCTCCCGCCATGTTTTTGGCACCCTGGAAGAGGCACCTGTCCTGGCTGCAACAGAGTGCCCTCAGTTCAGGTTGCATGGACTGGTTTCCAAGAAAGCAGCAGGCCGCTACTAGACTGGAGCCAAACCTGGCGAAGACAACATGATTCCACCTCCAGCCTCAGATGTGTGCCAATTCAACACTTTGCAGCGGGCGAAGAAGAAGAAGAAGAAGAAGAAAAAGAAGAAGAAGAAGAAGAAGAAGAAGAAGAAGAAGAAAAAGAAGAAGAAGAAAAAGAAAAAGAAGAAGAAAAAGAAGAAGAAAAAGAAGAAGAAAAAGAAGAAGAAAAAGAAAAAAAGAAGAAAAAGAAGAAAAAGAAGAAGAGAAGAAGAAGAAGAAGAGAAGAAGAAGAAGAAGAAGAGAAGAAGAAGAAGAAGAAGAAGAAGAGAAGAAGAAGAAGAAGAAAAAGAAGAAGAAAAAGAAGAAGAAGAAGAGAAGAAGAAGAAGAAGAAGAAAAGAAGAAGAAAAAGAAGAAGAAAAAGAAGAAGAAGAAGAAGAAGAAGAAAAAGAAGAAGAAGAAGAAGAAGAAAAAGAAGAAGAAGAAGAAGAAGAAGAAGAAAAAAAAGAAGAAGAAGAAGAAAAAGAAGAAGAAGAAGAAGAAGAGAAGAAGAAGAAAAAGAAGAAGAAGAAGAAGAAGAAGAAGAAGAAGAAGAGTAGTAGTAGTAGTAGTAGTAGTTTGAATTTATCTCCCCTTTCTCTCCTGCAGGAGACTCAAAGGGGCTGACAATCTCCTTGCCCTTCCCCCCTCACAACAAACACCCTGTGAGGTGGGTGGGGCTGAGAGAGCTCCGAGAAGCTGTGACTAGCCCAAGGTCACCCAGCTGGCGTGTGTGGGAGTGCACAGGCTAATCTGAATTCCCCAGATAAGCCTCCACAGCTCAGGTGGCAGAGCTGGGAATCAAACCTGGTTCCTCCAGATTAGATACACGAGCTCTTAACCTCCTACGCCACTGCGAGGAGGAACTGTGTCCATTCAGGGGAGGGGTAGTGCCCAAGGAGGAGGGCGAAGATAACTATTCACTGAAATTTTCAGCTGGAGCCAGGGAAAGTGGGGTTTATGGAGGGGAGGGGCTTCAGTGGGGTATAAAGCCATAGAGTCCGTCCTCCAAAACTGGCCATTTCATAGAATCATAGAGTTGGGAGAGATCCCCAGTTGCCATCCAGTCCAACCCCCTGCTATGCAGGAACACACAATCAAAGCACTCCTGACAGACAGGTGGCCGTCCAGCCTCTCTTTAAAAGCCTCCAGAGAAGGAGACTCCACCCCACTCTGAGGTCATGCATTCCATCGTGGAACAGCTTCTACTGTCCGGAAGTTCTTCCTAATGTTTCGGTGGAAACTGTTTTCCTGCACCTTGAATCCATTGTTTTCTCTGGTGGAATTGCTCTGTTAAAACAGGGACAGATCTCCATCCACTAACTGGGTGTTTCACAACTCTAATTTCCTTGTGGACTGTGGCCAAAGGAGGGCCAGATCTGTCTGTAATGGTAGGCTGACCAGACATCCCGCTTTTGGCGGGACCGTCCCGCATTTAAACAATTTGTCCCGCGTCCCGTGGGTTCTTCAAATTGTCCCGATTTTGGGGAGGCTGCCGCACTGCCTTCTGGGGCGCAAGGCAGTGCGGCAGCCTCCCGCGCGCCCGGCCGCAGGAGCACACTGCCTTCTGGGGCTTGCCGTTTGCCGCTCTGTGACAGGGCGGCAAACGGCAAGCCCCAGAAGGCCGTGCGCTCCTGCGGCTGCGTGCGCATGCGCGCGCGGCCGCCTCCCCCGTCCCGGATCACAAAGGTGACCATCTGGTCACCTTGTGTAATGGGGACCCACAACCTTGCCTGAGGGTTACAAAATACATGGGGATTTGGGGGGTGGAGCCTGAGACAGATGGGATTTGGGGAGGGGGGATTTTAGCAGGACATAATGCCTGGTGTAGTGGTTAAGACCAGGTGGACTCCAATCCGGAGAACCGGGTTTGATTCCCCACACCTCCACATAAGCAGCGGACTTTTATCTGGCGGACACGGTTTGTTTCCTCTCTCCTGCACATGAAGCCTGCTGGGTGAATTTGGGCTCGTCTCAGTTGTCTCAGAACTCTCTCAGTCCCACCTGCCTCACAAGGGGTCAGTTGTGGGGAGATGAGGGGAAAGGAGTTTGTAAGCCATTTTGAGACACCTTATGATTGAGGAAAGCAGGGTATAAATGCAAACCTCTTCTCTCTTCTCATAGGCCGTTTCCGCACGGCCATGGTAAGGGTTGGGTCAGCGTACATGATGCTGACCCAACCCCTCTGGGACCGTTCGCATGAACAGTCCCAGAACCTCCCGGGACGATGGCGCTGTGCCGTTGTCAGGTCGACCTACCTGCTCTGCGGCCCTCCGGCACATCGCCGATGCCAGGGGGACATGCCCCCCTGCCCTGCGTGACCGCTCCGGAGTCGCAGGGCAGAGGGGGCGTGTCCCCAGGCCTCGGCGACGCGCTGGAGGGCAGCAGAGCAGGTAGGTGGACCAGACACGGGGGGAGGGAAGGCGCATTGGAGCCGCTGCTGTTCGCACGGCAGCAGCTCCAAGCCGCCGTTTTCCATAAACCTCGCTTGGGAAGCGAGGTAGGAAAACGGCGGCTTCGCACCGCGATGGTGGAGCGAGGGCGGCGCGGCTGTGAAGCAGCTGCGCCCCCTGTGCGAATGGCTCCCTGGGGACGACAGAAATCCCCAGGGCGCTGTATTTGGCCCATGCGGAAAGGGCCATAGAGTCTGCCTTCCACAGCAGCCATTTTCTCCAGGTGAAGATCTTCGTTGCTTCGAGATCAGTTGTGATCCTACCAGATCTCCAGCTGCTGCCTGGAGGTGGGCTTCTGATTTCCAGAACTGATCTTTGGGGATCCGGCCTAGGGACACAGCAGTGGGCAGAGGGCTTGGGCCGTTCTGCTGGACCTTCTCTGTCAAGCCAGCCGGACCTTAGATCGTCTCTGGTCCTTCTTTGGATGGGGCATGTGGTTTTTTGTGCTCCCATTCTGGGTTGTTTGCATGCCAACTTTGTATTTGTTTTTATGTATTTATGTATTTATACGTATGCATATGTATAAAAGTATTTATGCTTTATGTATTTATACTTTATGTATTTATACTTTTAAAAAGTTTATATTTATGGTATATTGATTGTATTTTTGTATTGTTTTTATTGTAAGCGGCCTTGTGTCATAGAGATACGGCGGGGCACAAACAAACAAACAAACAAACAAACAAACAAACAAACAAACAAACAAACAAACAAACAAACAAACAAACAAAACCCCCACAAACAAACAAATAACCAACCAACCAACCAAACAAACAAAAACCCAAACAAACAAACAAAACCCCCACAAACAAACAAAAAACCCCAAACAGACAAAACCCCCACAAACAAACAGACAGACAGACAGACAGACAGACAGACAGACAGACAGACAGACAGACAGAAAAAGGCAGCTGGGGGGGAACTCTCAGTTCACCCTCTTAACAACAACACCCACACATGACAAAACAGCTTTCCCAGCATCTGAGCGTGTGCGGTTTAATTCAGCCCAATTTGTGCTTCTCCAAGAAGCCCATTCTGGATTTTGCTTCGGGGAGGGGATGCTTGCTCCTCAAGTCCACGCTGCAACCCCCGGTTGCCGTCTTGGCAGACCCCAGGAACAGCTGGTCTCACTTAAAGCCGCGGGGTCAAGTTGGAACAAGCAGCCCCCTCCCTCCCCCACCGCCCCATCTGTTGGACTGCCAAGGCGGCAATTTATGTGACTTTGCTGTGCATTTGTGTGTTTATATTGCTTTAATTGTTTTAAATAGTTCACATACATTTGTATTTGGAATGCTTTTTAATGTGAGAGACGCTTTAATGTTTTGTTCCGCTGTTCTCATGTTGGCAGCCTCGGGGGCCCCGAACTGGGTGGAAACACCACGTAGAAATGCATTAACGATATAAATAAATCCACTCTGGCATTGGGGGTGGGGGAGAGGACAGAGGATTGCCCCGGCTTTGCCAAATGCTTTCTGCACTCGATTAAACAGATTCATGGAGGAGAGGCCTGCCAGTGGCTGACGGCCATGGTGACCAAGGAGAACCTCCACATTCAGAGGCAGTCAATCTCTGAATCCCAATGCAGGAGCCTTCATGGGAAGGCCTCAGCCTCTGTGCCCAATTGTTGACCCTCCAGAGGAACTGGTTGGCCACCCAGTGAGGCAGGATGCTGGACTAGATGGACCCTCACTGGTCCGATCTACTTATGAGAGAGCCAGAGTGGCGTAGTGATTAAGAGCAGGTGCGCTCTAATCTGGAGAACCGGGTTTGACTCCCCGCTCTGCCACTTGAGCTGTGGAGGCTTATCTGGAGAACCAGATTAGCTTGTGCACTCCCAACACATGCCAGCTGGGTGACCTTGGGCTAGTCACAGCTTCTCGGAGCTCTCTCAGCCCCACCCACCTCGCAGGGTGTTTGTTGTTGGGGGAAGGGAAAGGAGATTGTAAGCCCCTTTGAGTCTCCTTACAGGAGAGAAAGGGGGATATAAACCCAAACTCCTCCTTCTCCTCCAAATTCATTCTTTCTTTCTTTCTTTCTTTCTTTCTTTCTTTCTTTCTTTCTTTCTTTCTTTCTTTCTTTCTTTCTTTCTTTCTTTCTTTCTTTCTTTCTTTCTTTCTTTCTTTCTTTCTTTCTTTCTTTGCTTGCTTGCTTGCTTGATTGATTGCTTGCTTGATTGCTTGCTTGATTGCTTGCCTGCTGCTGCTGCTGCTTCTCCTCCTCCTCCTCCTCCTCCTCCTCCTCCTTCTTCTTCTTCTTCTTCTTCTTCTTCTTCTTCTTCTTCTTCTTCTTCTTCTTCTTCTTCTTCTTCTTCGACGACAATGTCCTTAAGTCCAGATTGGGAAATTTGGGAAGACGGAGTCTAGGGAGGAGTGGGACACAATGTCATAGAACCCCCTCCCCCTCCAAAGCCACTATTTTCTCCAGGAGAACTGATCTTTGTAGTCTAGCAATCAGCTGCACCTCTGACAAGTAGGAAACCATGCTTCAGGAGGGGACAAGTTGGCAGAAAGTCAGCCCGTTCTCCTACCACTTGGCTCCCTTCATGCCAGAAGGTATCCCACCCCCCTGCAGCATTTAAGGAGGGTGCCATGAAGCTCACAGGCACCATGTTGAAGACATCTAAGGGACAGCATCAGATGAAGACTGTTGACACCGACTGGGGCCCCTTCCGCACATGCTGAATAATGCACTTTCAATCCACTTTCAATGCACTTTGCAGCTGGGTTTTACTGTGCGGAAGACCAAACTCCACTTGCAAACAATTGTGACAGTGGATTGAAAGTGCGTAATTCCCAGTGGTGGGATCCAAACATTTTAGTAACAGGTTCCCATGGTGGTGGGATTCAAACTGTGGCGTAGCACCAATGGGGCTGGGCGGGGCATGACGGGGGCGTGTCCGGGCATTCCGGGGGCAGGGCATTCCTGGGCGGGGCTGTGGCAAGAATGCAGCCACTGTGCCGGTCCTTGGGCGGGAAACGAATGCACGCAGGCGCAGGCTGCCACGCCCGCCTGTATACCTCCTGCTAGACTGCTTCCAGTTCTGCGCGCTACTGCTGAGAGGAGGGGCGTAACTAAGGCAAAAATCACGTGGCAAAATCACCAATTAGTAACCCCCTCTCGGCACACACAAATAATTAGTAACCTACTCTTGGGAACCTGTGAGAACCTGCTGGATCCCACCTCTGCTTATTCTGCATGTGTGGAAGGGGCCCCAGATAAAGCTCTCTGCTCAGCCATGAAACATTCAAGGTCAATTTCTCTCTCTGTCTCTCTCTCTGTTTGTCCTACTGTGCAGGGTCGTTATGAGGATGAAACAGAGGGAGCAGATCTTGGTCCTCCTCAGGGGAAGAGTGCAATCGTACCCTTCCACTTTTAGACACTGCTCACTCAGCCACTCCGCTCCAACACCCAAAAAAAGACTTCAAAAAGATTGTTTTTTATTTCCTTCATTGATCTCACACCTTTCCTCCCAAGGCGAACCCAGCGCAGCTGACGGCATTCTCCTTAACATGAAAGCAAGCCTGGGAGAGCCACGCTTGTTTCAGTAAAACCTGGGTTCTTTTCTCCAATAACTCCAACCAGCTGAGGTCTCAACGATTTTTATTGAAAAACAGAAATCAAAGAAATAAAACATGATTGCGGTTAAAGGATTGCTTAGGTGGTTACATCCCTTTTCCTTCCTTGTCCCCATTCCGGGAACCCATGGCCCAGAGATGCTTCTCTGACCAGGTCTCAAGATGGAATTAAAAAACCTTTGTTTTCCCCTTCTCAGGAAAACTCTGTTCAGGCCACGAGGTAACTTAGGCCTTTGAAGTTTCATCCTAGCACCTCTGCATAGTTTCCTGTCCTCCCTCCAGGAGATCAAAAGGCAAAGATGCTTTTCACAGTCATATGTGACTTCCCTTTACTGTAGCGATAGCATCGTCCATGACACTCCTCTTCTCTGTTTTATCTTCACACCAATCCTGTGAGGTAGGCTAATCCGGGAGCATGTAAGGGGCTCAAGGTCACAGCTTCTGGGCAGCTGTGCAAGTCAGCAGAAGAAACAGAAGTCTGGAGGTACCTTCAAGACCAGTAGAATTTTTTTCCTACAGCTGATGAAGCGAGCTCTGGCTAGAATTGCTGACTAGCTTAGAGGGAAACGGCCTGTCCTTTTAACAGTGGCTTCAAATGTGAAAATGGGAGGCTGACACTGTTTGTGGCATGAAGTAAATAAGATCCCCTGTGTGTTGTGGGTTTTCCGGGTTGTATGGCCGGGTTCCAGTAGCATTTTCTCCTGACGTTTCGCCTGCATCTGGACCCTCACTGGCCGTACAACCCGGAAAATCCACGACGCACAGGTGATTCTGCCATGAAAACCTTCGACAATACAAGATCACCTGGTTGTTAAAAAAAATCTCTCTCAATTTATGATTGGGACTTTGGAAACAGAACATGGGTCTTTGTTTTTATACATGACAGCAGTGAGAATACTGGTATGGGCAAAAGTGGAAAACTCCGACTATTCCCACAACTGAAACACGGTGGGTGAGGGTATTAGAATTAAAACAGACATGGTGAAGTGTACATTGTCACTTAAAGAAAAGAACTTGGATAAGTTTTTGGACAATTGGAAACCCATGACCGAATAGATAGATTTTAAAAAAAAGAGAAAATGAACCATCAGTCCGTGGTTTTGAAAGCTGACCGACTTAAATTAAGAACTAATAGAGAAAAATGTGACGTTCATACAACTTATAAGTAATGTAAGATATAACTCTGCGATGTTTTATACTGTTCATATTACTAAGGACCAAGAGGTAAACTAATTTACGACGAATACTCGAGGCAGATCAAGTCAGCCGGCCATATGATAAATGTACTTATCTATATTTGTCATCTCTGTAACTCTTATTTGTTGTTGTTGTCAAAGTGTTTCTAGGAACAGATTAAAGTTTTGAAAACACGGTGGGTGAGGGTATTAGAATTAAAACAGAAATGGCGAAGTGTACATTGTCACTTAAAGAAAAGAACTTGGATAAATTTTTGGACAATTGGAAACCCATGACCGAATAAATAGATTTAAAAAAAGAGAGAAAATGAACCATCAGTCCGTGGTTTTGAAAGCTGACTGACCTTTAAAATTAAGAACTAATAGAGAAAAATGTGATGTTCATACAATTTACAAGTAATGTAAGATATAACTCTGCGATGTTTTATACTGTTTATATTACTAAGGACCAAGAGGTGAACTAATTTACGACGAATACTCGAGGCAGATCAAGTCAGACGGCCATATGATAAATGTACTTATCTATATTTGTCATCTCTGGCCCTTTCCCCACTTACCCTTGTCGGAAGGTTGCTGTGCGCAATTCCCAGCACGCGCAATTCCTGGCGCGCGCCCCGGCTTCCCCACGACCCCATGCTCTGCGCGGGGTCATCAAAAGATGCCATTTGAAAAGGCGCCAGGAATTACCCGCACTGAGGGAGTGCGAGAGAAGCAGTGTGGGGGCGGCTGTGTTCTCGCCGCCCCTGAAGTGGGGAGTGCAGCTGGACCCCGTGCTACTTTAGGAGAGTAGCGCGGGGCTTAAGGTAAGTGGGGAAAGGGCCTCTCTAACTCTTATTTGTTGTTGTTGAAAAAATGTTTCTAGGAACAGATTAAAGTTTTGAAAAACAGATGCACAAATCCCACCAAGCCTCCATCTGAGGAACAGGGGCTGTTTCTTCCAAGGCTCTATCCTAGGAATTGGGTCCGTTTCTTTGGTCAAGTTGGCAGTCCCAGCGCTGAGTCGCAGGGATTTCAATTGGCCTAAATTCTGTACATCTCTGAGGTGCCTCCAGACTCCAGTTTTAGTTTCGCACAGGTGAGCCCTTACCTCTGCTTCGCTACCTGGTTATCTCACAAGCAGCTTAAAGGAGGCTCGGAATAGATCTCCACGCCCTTTCAGGGTGGCTCACAGGTGAAGCAGAAAGATCTTGGATTTTCTTTGGTGACACACGTCACGTCAGCAATCCACCACACCGCCCAATGTCCTCTTGAAGGTTGCCTGGTTGCCAAATACGTCAGACTGGAAGGAAATTCTGGCCAGATCCCGTCTAGTTTAGTGCAGGTATGGAATAACATCAGCTCCTCAAGTTGGCCACTAAGATGGACTTGAAAGGATTTAAAAGGCCACAGATTCATGGAAGAGGAAAAACCTTATTCACTGCTACTAGCTATGATCAATATATAGAACCTCAATGTTCAGGGGCAGTGTATCTCTGAATACCACTTCCTGGGGGTAGCAATAGGGGGACAGTTTGTCCTTTGTGCCTTTCTAGGGGCATCTGGTGGACCACTGTACAAAACAAGTTACTGAATTAGAAGGGCAACTGCTTTAATCTACTGGCCCCTACCTTTTTGAGTCTGTGGGAACCGCTGGAATTCTGACATAGTGTGGCCGCAGCTACAAAAATGGTGGCCACAGCTTACTTTCAATTTAAGATTTCCACCTTTTTAAACCTGTGACAGGGCGGGAAAAGGGGAGCACCCCAGAAGGCAGTGCGGCAGCCTTCCAAAAATCGGGACAGTTAAAAAACCCCGCGGGACGCGGGACAAATTGGTTTAAGGCGGGACTGTCCCGCCAAAAGCGGGACGTCTGGTCACCTTGCTTCAATTACACATTGAAGAGCCTTGTGCTGCAAAACGTTTTTAAAAATCAGCACAACCTGTCACATCCCCAATGGCCAACCAGATGTGTTGGAGGGCAAAAGACCCACCCAGCCCTGCCTAATTCTGAAAACACTTGTGGGGGGCAGGAAAAGTGTGGTACCCACGGGCAGCACACTGAAGACACACCTACTCCAATCAATCAATCAATCAATCAATCAATCAATCAATCAATCAATCAATCAATCAATCAATCAATCAATCAATCAATCAATCAAAATGTTATTATGTTCATGGACCAGCAGAATAAAAGTTTCAGGTGGTTAGTCCTGTTGGTCTGAAGCAGCAGAAAAAAAATTGAGTTTAGTAGGCTCTTTATGTTTTCATTTCATTTCACTGATTACATTTATAGGCCACCCTTCCCCTTAAGGGCCCCTGGGTGGCTGATTTGATTCCCACTCCTCTACATTAGCAGCGGATTCATAGCTGGAGAACCGAGTTTGTTTAGTTGCTCCTGCACGTGAAGCCTGCCGGGTGACGTAGGGCCAGTCCCAATTCTCTCCGAACTCTCTCAGACCCACTGGCCTCAGAAGGGGTCTGGGGAGAGGAAGGGAAAAGGAATGTGCAAGCCCCTTGGAGTCTCCGGGAGAGAGAAGCAGGGTTTAAAGCCCAACTCTTCTTATTTTCCAGGTCTGCAGGAATTTTCAAGACAGTCAGTCGGGATGCCCGCTTCCATGTGCAGGACAGATGATGGCTTCCTCTGGAAGACACGGCTGCTTTGAGGGTGGATCCTATGATGTTGCAGCCTGCTGAGATCTCTCCCCTCCCGAAGCCCTGCCCTCAGCGGTGGGATCCAAACATTTTAGTAACAGGTTCCCATGGTGGTGGGATTCAAACAGGGGCGTAGCGCCAATGGGGCTGGGCGGGGCACGACGGGGGCGTGGCCGGGCATTCCGGGGGCGGGGCATTAATAATTTCTCTGTTACTGTAAAAAACTCTTACTGTAAACAAAAAAGTTCCTAATTTCCAGCTGGTATCTTTCTGTCCACAATTTAAACTCATTCTAGCAAGTCCTGTCGTCTACTGCCAACAGAAACAACTACTTCTCCTCTAATTGACTGCCTGTCAAATACTTAATACTTTCAAATACTTGATTTTGTTTCTAGAAATCAAAGGAAGGAGACTTTCCTGAAACAAGGAACTTTACCATATTTCTAAAACATGTTTTTAAAACAGCCCAACAGGGAGAATTATCCCGTTTTCTACTTTCGCTAACCAGCCACATAGGAAACAACAGGACTTTATGATTTTTGGACCTAGGAATTTCTAACGGAAAAGCAGACCCAATTAGTAACCCCCTCTCGGCACACACAGATAATTAGTAACCCACTCTCGGGAACTGGTGAGAACCTGCTGGATCCCACCTCTGCCTGCCCTCCATTCCCAAATCTTCAGGAATCTGCCAGCCCCACATGGGGGGCCCTACCAGCTACCTGTAAAGGATTCAATGGTGTTGATGGTGAAGTAACCTTGAGTGCATTCCACAGCCCGGCTTATAACAGATGCATCGGGCGGAGACTTTATCTTTGGCGCTGAGAGGAAGCCTCGCTCCCCATGGGAATCAGGAAGGGGGGATGGGGTGAATGGTATTATAACCTGTGCTTCTGGCGGGAAGTGTCATTCCTGCCACTGCGTACTTCTGAGCTTTCTAAGATGTCTTAATAAATGGACTTTCATTACCAAAGCCTTTATTTCAAGCGCCTATGGAATTTCACATTGTGGCAGGAAACTTAATTCATCTATATTCTGTGCTGTGGACCTCTTGTCTTGGCGATGGAGAGGTTGAATATTACCGCGAAGGTGTAGCCCCCAAAGAGGGCTCCGACCTTCCTCCTGATCTAGAGAAACCGCAGGCTTAATCCGGCTCGCTGGTGGGTTCTTTTCCCCGCCCTCGTGATCAGTTAACGAGTCTTTACCCGCGTTCAGGACGGACGACGACGATGGGGACTTCATGAGTCGCTTGGGCTGGGTCCATGGATCGCCGTGGAACGGATTCACCGCTCGCGGTGGATACAAACCCTCAGATGCAAACCTCTGTCATGGAGGAGACGCGGGCTTTGACCACCTTCATGGCAACCCAGGAATCCATTGAACCATTCCTGACTCGTATTTTTGCGATGCTCCCCAAGGAACCATCGCAGACAGCAGCACGGGGCCCCCCATTCAAAGGACACCGGGATTCCTCAACCGAATTGAGGTATCCGCATCGCTTCCAATCGCCCCATCCCGGGTCCGCTTATCGACCTGAGGTGCTCGGGAGCCACCGGGTTACCGGCGTTACGTGTTCGAGGGCTCGCTTCCTGATGACGCACGAAGTTCGGAAGAAAAGCTCGCATTCTGCCGATCGGCTTCTCTCCTTATCGAGAGAAGACGATGAGTGGCGACCGAGATGCCTGCTGCATGGAACCTGAACGCCATATGGGAGGAGGAACGGCACAGTTGCAGCAAGAGCTTAAACCCTGCAGAGGGACCGGAACAGCAACGAAAAGAAAAGTTCAGCTCGAAGTTGGACCGTACAAAGACGCCCAACGGCATTTCCAGAACCTGTCAGTTCATGATAAAGTCCTGGAACAGTCCAGCATTGATTTTTACAACGGCAACGAAAAGCCGCTTTGTGTTTCAAGACGCCAGTGAACTTCACTGAAGCCCTTAAACGACCTAACTGCTTAAATTAGGGCGCAGAAAGCGCTGTTGCTTTTGCATGCGCACTTCAAGATGCATTGGCTCTAGCGAGAGGGAGCTGGCTGCTTTGAGATGGAGCGGCGAGGCAGCAGAACCAGTGGGCCGCTAAGTTGGAACCTATGCTGTTACTGATCATGCCGTTGTGGGGCCACGCATTCAAGTCCTGCTAACAAATGCCAGCGCAGACCGCCAGCTACCGACTCCAGCCCCGTACAACAGCCGCCCAACCTGCTCAGCCAGCGCAAACCACCTCCCAGCAGGCTACAGCTTCGCCGAACGGGGTTAGTTATTTTCGCCCTCGATACCAGCCCGTTTTGATGGGACCGCCTAAACTTCCCTTTACTTCATCTTTGCAACCCAATGCCTACTGGAAGACTATGATGATCTCTACCGTTCGAACGCCAAAAAATACGGACATCGCTCAGTCCTAGATGGGGCGGCAGCCGACTGTCAGGATCGTTTTGGATTTACAGGATATATTCGACAGTGCCCGCGATTCCTCCAAGCTTTGAGAGCTGCCAAGATCCAGGCGCCGAATGAAGTTAACCGCTATCTCATCAAAACCATCCAGCGCAACCGCCGCTGCAGAATTTAATCAGGAATTTCAGGCGGCGGTTGCCGACTTCCTCCTGAGTGGCTCTGAACGCATGAGATGCTTAATACTGATGCTGTGGATAGCAAGTTACCGGAAACTGTGTTTTTAACTGGGTTCTCGCATCATTGCAGATTGATCCAGTTGGGGTCTCGCGTTCTCGCTTTGAATATGTCGTCAAGGAGGTCGCCGCCGAAAACCACTACCGCGTTCACCAAGTCGCTTCCAGCCGCTTCTACCGAAACCAATTCTGAACGCCGTCACGACTCGGGTTGTGTCTTTACCGCGGAGGGCCAGGTCATCTAGCCGCCAACTGTCCTTTAAGAAGCAAAACCAACCGCCCAGCTCCGCTGCATCTCGCCTGCCAAACCACCTCCCTCGCGGTTAGGTCAGCCCCACTGGCTCACTTAAAGCGGTGGACCTATAATTCAGAGGAGGGGAAGCAGTTGCCTGTCTTTCTTCTCAGTTCCCCATGGACATGGGCCCCGACTCCTCGACGTGAGTGAAGGCAGCCCCATTACTGGTGAAATGCCAGGCTTTCTGGCCAACCCCTCGCCAAACACCGATATAGCCCTTGTGGGATCTTCGCTGCTCCCCACTTAATGCGCCCCAGGTAGAGGAGCTAGGTCTGACCCAATTCCCCTGCTAAGCCTACATACTATTCAATTCAAATGGACCTGCAGCCCCTCGAAGCTTAAGGACCGCCCATCTAAAACATACGTTTGCCCGACCATGGGAGAAAAAATTAGTTTCATTTTAGCCTGTGGCCAAACACTCCATAGGCATGCCTGTTGTTGTTACATGAACCAAAATTCATTTGAAAGAAAGATCCTAGAATTCACTGACCCTCCCTGGCGGTGAACACATGAATTGGGAAGAAAATCCAACGCCTCCTGACACTCTCTGGCTTCCTCAGTGATTGCTCCCATTCTATTGACATCCCACCCGCATATCAGGATCTAGCCAGAGTTTTTCAGGAGCAGGAATGCTTATCAATTGCCACCCCACAGAGCATTCGACTGTAAAATTGTCATACAACCAGGGGCTTAATGCCCGGCGCGCGGTAGAATTCCACCGCGATGAGTCCCAATAATGAGGAGAAGAACTTCGCGGCTTTTAGACAGTTAAGAACCTTGTCGTTTCATACGGCGGCTACCAAACACAACACACACACGCCAGTTCTCAGCTTTTGTTTGTCAAAAAAGAAAGATGGCTCTTGCTTTGCACAGATTATCGAGGTCTCTTCAATGCGTCTCCCTGTTCATTAAATATCCTTTGCCTTTTGATCAAGGACCTTCTAGATGCACTCGCAAAGGATCTATTTTACTAAATTAGACTTGAGAGAAGCTTACTACAGAGTCAGAATTGAAGGATATGAACACCCGACTGCGCATCACAAAGTTTGGACAGTTTGAATATTTAATAATGCCCGTTAAGTGGGGCCCCCTCGAGCTTCATGGCCCTTATCAACGAAGTTCTCATGATTTACTGTACAAGGGAGTTGTTGTATACGGATGACGTTTTAATTTACTCGGCAGTTATAGAAGAAAGCATGAAATGCTGGTCCGGAGAGGTATTGAAACGCTTGCTTGACACAACTCTTCTTTGCCAACCTCCAGCCATCAGACCTCCATTGACTATTTGTTACCGGATTCTACCGAGGGCTTAAAATGGATCCTGCTAAAATTGATGCAGTCCTCCAATGGCTCGCCTCACCAAACGCTAAAGAACTCCAGTCGCTTGGTTTTGCTAATTTCTATCGTGATTTTATAACTCAATTTGCTGAACTGACTCTCCCTTCACAGACCTCTACGCATCGAAAGGTAAAGATCTTCACTGTCCGCCAAGCCCGGGGCCCCCCCCCTTCTCTGGTCTGGAGGAATAAACAGCCTTTCAACTATTAAAATCTGGCGCTACTAATCGGTCTCTAAAAGCAACAATTCCTGTAATTCAGATCTCCGCTTAGGTTCACGTGGATCTTCGACAAAGCACTCGGGCAGCCCTGTTGCAGAAAAATAAAAGATGGTAGACTGGTTCCGCGGTGCTTATTTGTCTAAAAATTCTCTGGTGCCTAACTCAACTGACTAAGACAAGGGAGACTGGGCGGCCATCAAAGCAGCACTTCCACTTTACGCCACTGGCTGGAGGGGGCTAAGCACCCTTTCAAGTTTGGTCGATCATAAAACCTGGCAGAAAGCTCTTTTCCACCCCCCCTCAAGATGTCCGCTAAAACACCAATGATTGCCATTTACAGTCCATTTTTTCCTGGGAAAACCAACAAGCCCGGTTGACGCCGCCGCGCCACAATTGAGGTGGGTGGAGTTGCCTTACCAGACATTCCACGACCGCTTCTTTCCCCCCTCCCAGTTAAGTTGGTTGCCCCGGATCTTCAAACGCCCCTCCACCGCTTCCCAGTCTCGCCTCCTTTCCCGCGGAATTGGAGGAGGCGGGCTGCATGAGCCCCCAGCTGCTGAAGGGGACTCCCAATTGCGCTTGGAGAATGGTTTTGGCGGAGGGGAATAAGCACGGCTCTCCTCCGCAGCGCGTTCTTTGAAGCTGCCACTCCATGCCCCGCCGCTGGACATTTTGGCTTTTGAAAACTCTGCACTTAGCCCGCCGCAGTTCTGGTGGCGCCAGCACGCGAAGACATTGAGGCTTACATTAAAGGCTGCTCGGCTTGTGCAGAAGCCAAAACCATTCGAAAGCCCCATGGAGAAACCTCTCCGTAGCTTCAAGCCTACCGGCTGATTTCATTACAGATTTTGCCCGAAAGTCATGGCAACACGTTTTATGGGTGGTGGTAGACTTATTCTAAGCAAGCCCATTTTATTCCATGTGCTTCATCCCCTGCTCCTAAGTTGGCACGGCTAAGTTTATTCAACATGCCATCGCTCCATTCCGCCTTCCCGAATCGCCGCCCCCAATTCATCTCAAAGTCTCTGGAAAGCCGCTTTTGGGATTGTTGAGCCGCCTCGCCGCCGCTCTCACCATGCTCAGTGACGGGCGAACGGAGAACAACAGAACCCTAGGTTGTAGCATTTACGCAGCTACACCAACTACCACCAAGACAATTGGTGCGAGCTTATTCGCTATGAGTACCACAATAATGCGTTCATAGCAGTACAAAGAAAACCCCCTTGAAATTGTGTCTGGTCGCCCTTCTTCCTCGCCGCTGGTCACAACCACCGCAGCAATGTTGGACCCCAGAATTCAACAATGGATTTCATCCCAGTCGAGGATGGAAGGTCCAGACCGCCTTTACAGCAAGCAAAGGACTCAGTACCGTACGATAAACACCAGATTTCCTTTGGCGTAGGGCTCCTCCTGGGTATATTCACAAAAAATCTCAGAGACGCGCATGGGCTCTTCCAAACTTGGCAAAAGATTTGTGGGACCTTTTCAAATTACCGAAAGCGATTAATGATGTCACTGCCCGCCAGATTTTGCCCAACTCTTCAGTAACATCCATCCTGTTCTCCTCATTCCAGCTTGCTCAAGGAGTTCCCTCGCCCGATGCTCGGAGAATCTAACTACCGAGAGGCCCCTCCCGACTATTATTGATGGCCACAAGCACTACCTAAATTGACGCTATCCTGATTCTCGCAACCGCCAGTAATATTTAGTGCGTCTTGGGTGGAGATTCCTCTGGGTATAATCAATGGGTTTATTCTCAAAACATTGAAGCCCCCCACCCTTATTTCGTTTTCCACCGCTCTTCCAAGATAAAACCTGGGGAAGGGGTCTTCTTTAAGGGAGGCAGAGTGTAAAGGATTCAATGGTGTTGATGGTGAAGTAACCTTGAGTGCATTCCAATAAAACCGTGGGCGACAATAGATGCACGGGCGAGACTTTATCTGCGCTGGATGATGAAGTCCGCCCCATGGGAACTGTGGGATATGAATTGCATTATAACCTGTGCTTGGCGGAAGTGTCATTCTGCCACCGCGCAGTACTTGAGCTTTCTAAGATCTTAATAAATGGACTTCACAATAAAGCCTTGGTTTCTGGGCGCTCTCTATGGAATTCTTTTACTAACTACCGCAGGGTTATGAGAACACTGGATGGGCTGGGCATCTCCAGGGGCAAGAATTCCCTTCCTGCTTCTGGACAAACCCTGCAGACTCTGCCTACCCGGCTCCTTTGAGCTGAGAAGTGGCCCTTCCATTGGAGGCCCGCGGGCGCCAGTAGCAGCCTTCTGCTCTGCTCTGCTCAGGCCTGCTAGCCTAAGCCAGCCAATCCCCCACAGTGCTGAATCCAATTAGCAGGCTGGAGGGAGAGCATTAGTGGGCCACCCACCTGACCAGCCCCCACAGGGTTAACGCTGAGCCGTCGCCTCCTCCCCCTCCCCCTCTTGGGCCGCAGCTATTGCCGGCTGCATCCCCACGGTCTCCCCAAACCACGGCGCGTGCTTTGGGGGTGGCGTCTCCGTGGCAGGTGAACATGGAACTACGCCACGGGACTAGGAGTGGATCATGAAGCACGGTAGCCAGCTGCCTTTCTGAAGGGGAGATTCCTGGGCGACAGAGGAGCCAGCTGGACTTGCAGGTGAGGTGGTTATGGGATGGAGCAGAGGGACCGCGGCCCTTGTCGTCTGCCAGGTGCAGAGCCAATTTTAAGGCCACAGCCATTCGTGGTTGGGTATCGCACTGTAGCGATTGTTTACAACTGGTTTTTCCTGTGTGAATAAGACAGCCCTGGAGGCCTGCGCTGCCACCGAATGACACACAACTGTTGTGCTTCTGCACTGTCTCGTTTGTGCTGGGAAAAACCAGTTGCCGCAATGCGTGTTCAGCTATCTGACAGGACGTCTTTGATTGTGTTTAGCTGCATGGCAGGGGGTTGGACTTGATGGCCCTTGGGGTCTCTTCCAGATCTATGATAATATGTGTGGATGCAGCCCGAATTTGCCCTGTCCAATGTTGAGGCTCTCTTTGCGAAGGAATTGGAGCTTCCTTGCTGCGTTTTGGTGGCTGGGCTGTTCTGCACGTTTGTGTAACGTCCCGAGGTCTGTCTGTTAAGTGTTCAAGGGAAGGCCCCCACGTTTTGAAGAGGTGTAGTGAAAAGGGACATTAATCCATCCTGCAGGCTCAAATAAATAGCTTGCTGAAACATATCCTCATGGCTCCTCCGCGGAGAAGCCGCCCTCTTGCCATCTTGCTGGGTTGCCCATCTGTTCCGCCTGATTAAATTCCACGGATGCTGGGATTCTTCGGCTGGCCGCTTCCCAGAGATGGGGCGATTTTCTAGCCTGCTGTCTTGGAAAGCAAGCCATTGCAAGGTTGTAAAGCTTCAAACGCGGAGTCAAACAGTGTGATGAATCGCATCAAGAAAGCCACGCGCCTCTGGGCTGTAGAAGAAGAAAAAGAAGAAAAAGAAGAGTTTGGATTTATATCCCCCCTTTCTCTCCTGCAGGAGACTCAAAGGGGCTTACAATCTCCTTTCCCTTCCCCCCTCACAACAAACACCCTGTGAGGTAGGTGGGGCTGAGAAAGCTCCGAAAAGCTGTGACTAGCCCAAGGTCACCCAGCTGGCATGTGTGAGAGTGTACAGGCTTAATCTGAATTCCCCAGATAAGCCTCCACAGCTCAGGCGGCAGAGTTGGGAATCAAACCCAGTTCCTCCAGATTAGATATTGAATGAAGCTCTTTCACCCTCCCAATGCCACTGCTGCACAATAGAAGTCTAGATCAAAGGAAGTACTGTGTTTCCCCGAATATAAGACAGTGTCTTATATTAATTTTTGCTCCCAAAGATGCGCTATGTCTTATTTTCAGGGGATGTCTTATATTTCTGTGTTCTGTTTGTCAGGCATGCTTCCAAACAAAAACTTTGCTAATGCTACTTCTACTCTCTTTGGGGATGCCTTTGTATTTCTACAATTAATCTTCTTCGTAGCAAAACCTCTACCACGCCTTATTCCTCCGGGGATGTGTTATATTAGGGAAAACAGGTAAAAGTACTTATCCCCTATTTCTAATGCTGCTCAGACCTCTCCTGAGATATTGTGTACAGTTCTGGGCACTGCAATTCAAAAAGGATCTTGACAAGCTGGAGAGTGTCCAGAGGAGGGCGACCAAAATGGTCAAAGGTCTGGATTCCGTGCCCTAGGAGGAGCAGCTTAGGGAGCCGGGGATGTTTTGTCTGGAGAAGAGAAGGATAAGGGCTGACCGGATAGCCATGTTTAAATATTTGAAAGGATGCCATGTCGAAGAGGGAGCAAGTTTGTTCTCTGCTGCCTTGGAGACTCGGACAAGGAGTGACGGATTCAAGGTGAAGGAAAAGAGATTCCACCTAAACGTTAGGAAGAACTTCGGGACCGTCTGGCTCCAAACGTCCCAACTCGGCCCCTGCGCTCAGCAGAGGCCAACTTGCTGGAGGTCCCTGACCCCTCCATGATGCGGCTGGCTTCCACCTGGTGGAACACTCTCCCTCCAGCTGTCCGGGCCCTGCGGGACCTTGAGGAGTTCCGCAGGGCCTGCAAGACTGAGCTGTTCCGCCGGGCTTTTGGGGATGCCGGCCGCTGATATGTGCACCCCTTTCAACATCGAGGCCCCTGTTGTCCCTTCCTTTAGGGGAATTTTAAATTACGGGACGCCATCTGTATTTTTATCTACATTTTACTGTATTTAATGGAAAGGCTAAAATTTGAGAGCTAAACTAAACTAAACTAAACTAAACTAAACTAAACAAACAAACAAACAAACAAACAAACAAACAAACAAACAAATAAATAAATAACTTCCTGACCATCAGGGCTGTTGGAGAGTGGAATTCACTGCCTCAGAGGGTGGTGGAGTCTCCTTCTTTGGAGGTTTTTAAAGAGAGGCTCAAAGGCCATCTGTCGGGAGTGTTTTGATTGTATCTTCCTGCATGTCCGGGAGTTGGGGTGGATGGCCCTTGGGGTCTTTTCCCATTCTATGATTTTGTGATTTTTGAACACAGTCCCCAAAATCTTGACAGCAGCCCCCATTTTTTTCAAGCTGTTGGGAAGGCGCTTCCTTTTTGAATGTGACTGCAGTGCCGGAATCTGAAGAGCAATAAGAGTACGTTTGAACATACACAGAACGCTGATCGCTTGCACAACCCACTGAATTGCAAGTACCTCGTATGGCCTCATATCTCCCTTGCTCCGTTTTGCTATGCAGAGGAGGGGCTACTGCTCTGGATCTCTAAAACCAGCCTGCCAGCCTTCAAGAGGCAGCATGGCTTAGTGGTTAGAGCATCAGACTAGGAACTGGGAGATGCAGTTCTGAGTCCTCACTCTGCTGTGGGAGTTCCCAGGGTGACCTTGGGCTGGTCAATTTCTCTCAGTCTGATCTACCTCACAGGGCTGTGGTGAGGTTAAAATGGAACACTGTCAGCAGCTTTGGTTCCCCATCGGGCAGAGTAAAATGAAAGAAAATATATGGAGAAGTCAATCTATGGCTACCAATCCTCCTTGATCTGAGGTTACAAATGCCTGAGCAGACCAGGTGCTCGGGGGGAGCAGCAGCAGCAGAAGGCCACTGCTTTCCCATCCTGCACGTGACCTCCCAAAGGCACCTGGTGGGCCACTTCGAGTAGCAGAGAGCTGGACTAGGTGGACTCTGGTCTGATCCAGCTGGCTTGTTCTTATGTTCTTAAAATAACATTTAAAAATATGAGAATTCAGGTATTCTGCCGCTGGGCTATGGACGGTAGGTAAGGGCTTGTGTGCGGGTGTTTCTCGGGTTTGAACCCCATTCATGTCCCAAGTTCACTCTGTTAGTGGGTTTCCAACAACATTTTAGTGCTTTTTGGTTTTGGCCTGCAGGGGAGTATTATTTGGCTTAAAGGGCGCACCGCCAAACTTTCAGGGATTGTTTGGGGGACTCTCCTGATGATACTACCTGGGTTTGGTGAGGTTTGGTTCAGGGGGGGGTCCAAAGTTATGGACTCCCAAAGGGGGTGCCCCCATCCTCCATTGTTTCCAATGGGAGCTAATAGAAGATGGGGGCTACACCTTTGAGGTTCCATAACTTTGGACCCCATGAACCAAACTTCACCAAACCTGGGACAAGTGCACCATTTTCTAGAGGCCAGGTGATGTAGCTGTTCTCCAGGCATTGCTTCTCAGCTGCCGATTGGCAAGTCAAAAAGTGAGGAGGAGCCACAGCCCAGCGAAAGTGCCTCCGCACGATGCCAAAGGTCCCGGGTTCAATCTCCGGCATCTCCAGTTAAAAGGATCAGGTCGGAGAGGATGTTCAAGACCTCAGCCGTAGACTCTGGATAGCGGCTGCCAGTCAGAGCAGACGATACTGACCTCGATTAATGCCTTGATTCAGTATAAGAAGAAGAACATCTGACCAAATGGGTCAGCCTAGTCCAAGAACATATTAGTCGCCTGAGGAGTCCTTCCTCATGCTGTTAAACAAATGCAGAACAGAGAGGTTAGCGCGTCCCTCGACTATACTTCTATTGATGCAGCCCAGAATCGCATTGGCTTTCTTGGCTGCTGCGTCACACTGCTGACTCATTTGTGGTCCACTAAGATTCCCAGATCCCTTTCACATGTAGTGTTGTCAAGCCAGGTGTCACCCATACTATATCTGCGCGTTTCATTTTTTTTTCTGCTTCAGTGTAGAATCTTACATTTATCTCTGTTGAAATTCATGTTGTTTGTTTTGGCCCAGCTCTCTAATCTGTCCAGGTCATTTTAAGAAGAAGAAGAAGAGTTTGGATTTATATCCCCCCTTTCTCTCCTGCAGGAGACTCAAAGGGGCTGACAATCTCCTTGCCCTTCCCCCCTCACAACAAACACCCTGTGAGGTGGGTGGGGCTGGGAGAGCTCCAAGAAGCTGTGACTAGCCCAAGGTCACCCAGCTGGCGTGTGTGGGAGTGCGCAGGCTAATCTGAATTCCCCAGATAAGCCTCCACAGCTCAGGCGGCAGAGCTGGGAATCAAACCTGGTTCCTCCAGACTAGATACACGAGCTCTTAACCTCCTACGCCACTGCTGCTCCATAAGGCAGCACCATGTCTGTGTATGTTTGTGACACACTTTTACAGGCCAGATGCCGTGTCCCTCTGAGCCTCTGGGTGGCTTCCGCAGAAATGTCTCGGAATGACAGAGCCCAGTTCTGCTGCTCTGTTGGCAGCCAATTGACAGGCTGCCAGATTTACATTTGGTAAGGCTCGTGCCTGCAAACAAAAGGAAACCAGTAAAAATTCATCAGGTGAACATTCAGTAACAAAGAATGAGAGCCAACCTGCGTTGTAGTGGTTAAGAGCAGATGGACTCTAATCTGGAGAACCAGGTTTGATTCCCCACTCTTCCATATAAGCAGAGGATTCTTACCTAGTGAACTGGATTTTCCCCCACTCCTCTACATGAAGCCTGCTGGGTGATCTTGGGCTAGTCACAGTTCTTTGGAGCTCTCTCAGCCCTTCCTACCTCACAAAGTGTCTGTTGTGGGGAGAGGAAGGGCAAGGAGATCGTAAGTCCCTTTGAGTCTCCTTATAGGAGAGAAAGGGGGAATATAAACCCAAACTCCTCCTCCAACTTCATCTTCATCATCATCTTCTTCTTCACTGGAACATACATTTCGGAGCTTTGCTGTTATGTCTGTTTCTTACATTCTTTTGGTGTGTGGCCTACGGGCAGTGGTGGGATCCAAAATTTTTAGTAACAGGTTCCCATGGTGGTGGGATTCAAACTGTAGTGTAGCACCAATGGGGCTGGGCGGGGCACGACGGGGGCATGGCCGGGCATTCCAGGGGTGGGGATGTGGCAAGGACGCAGCCGCTGCGCCGGTCCTTGGGCGGGAAACGAAAGCACGCAGGCGCAGGCTGCCACGCACACCGGTGCACCTCCTGCTAGACTGCTTCAAGTTCTGCACGCTACTGCTGGGAGGAGGGGCGTAACCAAGGCAAAAATCACGTGGCAAAATCACCGATTAGTAACCCCCTCTCGGCAAACACAAATAATTAGTAACCTACTCTCGGGAACCTGTGAGAACCTGCTGGGTCCCACCTCTGCCTACGGGGTACTAAACCTAAAGAGAGTAAAGTTTCAGAGGGCAGAACAACAGCTGGACTTGACCAAGGGAGCTCCAACTTGAAAGCTTTCCCTCCCTCCCCCATATAATTAGCCTTCCAGGTGCTACTGGATTTGTATCCCATGTCGTCGTGCAGCTGTCCAAGGCCCAAGATCCCAGCCAAAAGGAAATTGGCAGCCGGATCCATATATGCTCAGAGGAAGTGCGAGAGACCAACTATGCTGGCTGTAGACGTGCCCCAGCTGTTGAGAGCCGGTCAGAGAACTGGGGTGGGGATAGTGCACCCCTGTGTTTGTGGGGTGTGCTGTGTGTACAGCTCTTCAGTTCATTTGGAACAGGAGAAATACTTGGTTGGTTGTTCTGATGGACTTTT
The DNA here is from genome assembly GCF_021028975.2 of Sphaerodactylus townsendi. Taxonomy (NCBI): domain Eukaryota; kingdom Metazoa; phylum Chordata; class Lepidosauria; order Squamata; family Sphaerodactylidae; genus Sphaerodactylus; species Sphaerodactylus townsendi. The sequence continues at coordinate 5,190,499 of NC_059430.1, read as the reverse complement.
TGTTTTTTTGCTATTGGGGCAATTCTGCAGGCATCAAATAAGCATTTAGCAAATATCCTTCGGTGCAGGATCTTCCTGCTAAAAATGTTAGCCTTTAAGATGCTGTGGGACTTTTTTTTTGTCTCCCTGCTTTTTGGCTGCTGCCGCAACTTGTAAGTTTTGAAATTCAGGATATCAGGGACAGCTAGATTTGAGACCAGTTAGCGCTGTATTTATTTATTTGATTTGTTTCCGACATCTGATAAAACAATGGTATGAACATTAGGAATGCTTCAAAACTTACAATGAATGCAATCCATAACATTGGACAAAGAAAACAAATGTAGGCCATTAAGCAGTCTATACACGTTTCCCTCATCCTGTCCAAGATCTGTGATCTCAAACTCCTGGGACATTAGCAGCAGGATCAACAAGCAATAAAGTAAATAGAGCAGGGGGAAAAGGAACTGGAAAGAGAAGGAAGGGAGGAAAGAAGGAAGGGAGGGAGAGAGGAAGGGAGGAAGGGAGGGAGGGAGGGAAGGAAGGAAGGAAGGAAGGAAGGAAGGAAGAAGGAAGGAAGGAAGGAAGGAAGGAAGGAAGGAAGGAAGGAAGGAAGGAAGGAAGGAAGGAAGGAAGGAAGGAAGGAAGGAAGGAAGGAAGGAAGGAAGGAAGGAAGGAAGGAGGGGAAGAAAGGGAGGGAGGGAAGGAAGGAAGGAGGGGAAGGAAGGAAGGGAGGGAAGGAAGGAAGGGAGGGAAGGGAGGGAGGGAGGAAGAAGGGAGGAAGGGAGGGAAGGAAGGAAGGAAGGAAGGAATGAAGAAGGGGAAGGAAGGGAGGGAGGGAGGGAAGGAAGGAATGAAGGAAGGAGGGGAAGGGAGGGAAGGAGGGAAGGAAGGAAGGGAGGGAGGGAGGAAGAAGGGAGGGAGGGAGGATGGAAGGGAGGAAGGAAGAAGGGAGGGAGGGAGGAAGGAAGGAGGGAGGGAAGGAGGATGGAAGGGAGGAAGGAAGGAAGGAAGGAAGGAGGGAGGGAAGGAAGGAAGGAAGGAAGGAAGGAAGGAAGGAAGGAAGGAAGGAAGGAAGAAGGGAGGAAGGGAGGGAGGGAGGACGGAAGGGAGGGAGGGAGGGAGGGAGGAAGGAGGAAGGAAGGAAGGGAGGGAGGGAGGGAGGGAAGGAGGGAGGGAGGGAAGGAAGGAGGGAGGGGAAGGAAGGAAGGAAGGAAGGAAGGAGGGGAAGGGAGGGAAGGAGGGAAGGAGGGAAGGAAGGGAGGGAGGGAGGAAGGGAGGAAGGGAGGAAGGAAGGAAGAAGGGAGGGAGGGAGGGAGGAAGAAGGGAGGAAGGAAGGAAGGGAGGGAGGGAGGGAGGGAGGAAAGAAGGAGGGAGGGAGGGAGGGGAGGGAGGGAGGATGGAAGGGAGGAAGGAAGGAAGAAGGGAGAAAGGGTGGGAGGACGGAAGGGAGGAAGGAAGGAAGGGAGGGAGGAAGGGAGGGAGGATGGAAGGAGGGAGGGAGGGAGGGAGGGAGGGAAGGAAGGAAAGGAGGGAGGGGGAAAGAGAAGAGAGCAGGCTGTGAGAAGGGGAAAAGGGAGGTCTGCTGCTGTACCACCGTAGCTGCCTCATCCATATGTCTGGTGGAAGAGTTCTCTCTTAAAAGCCCTGTGGAATTGCATTAAATCCCTGAGGGCTCTGGTCTCTCCAGGCAGAGTGTTCCACTAGGTGGCAACCAATAAGATTTGGCAGGTACAGGCAGTGGTGGGATTCAGCTGGTTCGCATTACTTCAGTGGAACCGGTTGTTAAAATGGTGCTTGTAAACAAACAGTTCTTAAATTATTTCAATCCAACCACTGGGAAGAGGCTTTCAAGAGTCAAAGTTCCCTTGGTCAGATCAGGGTGGCCCCTGAGTTAGTTTGGACCTGGGGATCCCCAGAAAGGACAGCTCATCTCCAGCCTGAGAGATCTGCTCCCCTGGATAAAAGGGATGCTTTTGTGGGTGGCCTCTATGACCTGTCCCCCCCCCCCCGGCAGGAGGTCCCTGTTCTCACCAGGTTCCATTCCCAAATCTCCAGGAGTCCCCCAACCTATATCTGACATCCCTACCCCCTATGGTGGCTGCAGAGGGGGTGGGGGACTTGGTAACCCTACCCTAAGTCCTTAAATTCCAGGGAAGGGAAATGAAGACAATGAATACGCAGGTAGGCAGGCAGATGATAGATAGATAGATAGATAGATAGATAGATAGATAGATAGATAGATAGATAGATAGATAGATAGATAGATAGATAGATAGATAGATAGATAGATAGATAGATAGATAGATAGATAGATGAATGGTAGATGGTAGATGATAGATGGTAGATGATAGATGATAGATGATAGATAGATAGATAGATAGATAGATAGATAGATAGATAGATAGATAGATAGATAGATAGATAGATAGATAGATAGATAGATAGATAGATAGATAGATAGATGGATGGATGGTAGATGGTAGATGGTAGATGGTAGATGGTAGATGGTAGATAGATAGATAGATAGATAGATAGATAGATAGATAGATAGATAGATAGATAGATAGATAGATAGATAGATAGATAGATAGATAGATAGATAGATAGATAGATAGATAGATGAATGGTAGATGATAGATGATAGATGATAGATAGATGATAGATAGATAGATAGATATTCTTTCAAGAGAAGCAAATACGTTTCCTTTCCTCCAGAGATGCGGGAGGGTAGATGGCTACTGTTTCTTGGCAGACCACGGGGCCACGTGGTTCTTCAGGGACTTTTTCTTCTTGCCAAGGAGATATTCAGTGGCTTTGATGGTCCTTCCGTGGATGTGATGATGGAAAATCCCCCTCAAATTCTTTTCAATCCAATCTCCAAGGCCCTTCCACATACAAGGCAGTTAATGCATTCTAATGAGGTGCCACGCAAGCCACAGGGGAAAGGGATTATGGCTCATGGGGTTCAGGTTTAAATCAGGCCGTAGCTGATGATTTGGGGTCGGAAATGGAACCTTTCAAACATCGCAAGCCAGCTTCCAAGTCCTTTGCTGGTTGCCCAGTGACCCAGTGGGACTTGCTCATCAAGATTATTTCCCTCAAATGTCAAGATGGGTCCCATCCCTGTCAGCCAGAGTTTGGGGAGAAGCCACGGCTCAGTAGTAGAGCCTCTGTTGGCATACAGAAGGCCACATGTTCTAATCTGACCATCTCCAGTTCAAAGGAGCAGGTAGGAGGTAAAGTGAAAGACCTCAGCTTCGGACCCTGAAGAGCAGCTGCCAATCAGAGTAGACAATATTGACTTTGATTGTACCAAAGGCCACGTTCAGTCTAATGCAAGTTCATGTGACAATCATGGTTACATCCTTTAGCCAGCTGGGTTTTCTTACCATGGGTAGTCTTGCCTAGTAGGACTTATTTTCCTCTAGGCAAAAGGCGAGGAAAGAAGGGCAATCTTCCTTCCATGGTGCTTAGTTATTACATCCGGAGTGGCAGAGAACCTTCACTCTGGGAGAACGGTTGGACTAACTGGTAGAACAGAAGCACTCTGTGCACGTTCAGAGATACAGCTAAGAACTGGACTGAAAATAATTCCCGGGGCTGCAAAGACAGATACATATTGAAAGCACATAAAACAGTGAATAAAACACAGGACAAGAAGGTAGGAGTATTGAGAGAATGCTGGACAAAATAAAGTTTTCACCTGCTAGTAGTGTCAAACAGAGAAGAGGACAGTCAAAGTTAGCAACCCAAGGAGCTCAGCAGGGATGCAATGCCAGAGTGCTCCCTCTGAGCCTGCGGTCTTCTCCAGAGGAATTGGTCTCTGTGGTCTGGAGAGGAGTTAAAATTCCAGGAAAACTCCAGGACCCACCTGGAGGTTGGCAGCCATGGTGGTGTCCATGGAAAGTCTGTCAAGTTACAGCTGATTTATGGCCACCCACTAGGGTTTTCCAAGCAAGAGACGAACTGAGGTGGTTTGCCATTGCCTTCCTCTGCATAGCGGCTCCAGACTTCCTTGGTAGTCACTCATCCAAGTACTAACCAGGGCCAACGTTGCTTTGCTTCCCAGATGGGGCTAGCCTGGGCCATCCAGGTCAGGGCAAGAGACAGATAGAGGTGGTTTGCCATTCCCTTCCTTTGCGCAGTGACCCTGGACTTCACTGGTGGTCCCCCATCCACGTACTAACCAAAGCTTAACCTGCTTAGTTTTTAAGATCTGATGAGATCAGGTCTTTCTGGGCCACCCAGGTCAAGGCAAGGCAAGAGACAGATGGAGGTGGTTTGCCATTCCCTTCCTCTGCCTAGACTTCACTGGTGACCCCGGACTTCACTGGTGGTCCCCCATCCAAGTACTAACCAGGGCTAAACTCTGCTTAGCTTCCAAGATCTGTTGAGATCAGGCTAGCCTGGGCCACCCAAGGCAAGGCAAGGCAAGAGACAGATAGAGGTGGTTTGCCATTCCCTTCCTCTGCGCAGTGAGTCTGGACTTCATTGGTGGTCCCCCATCCACATACTAACCAAAGCTTAACCTGCTTAGTTTTTAAGATCTGATGAGATCAGGTCTTTCTGGGCCACCCAGGTCAAGGCAAGGCAAGAGACAGATAGAGGTAGTTTGCCATTCCCTTCCTCTGCCCGGACTTCACTGGTGGTCCCTCATCCAAGTATTAACCAGGGCTAAACTCTGCTTAGCTTCCAAGATCTGTTGAGATCAGGCTAGTCTGGGCCACCCAAGTCAAGGCAAGGCAAGAGACAGATAGAGGTGGTTTGCCATTCCCTTCCTCTGCGCAGTGAGCCTGGACTTCATTGGTCCCATCCCATCCAAGTACTAACCAAAGCTTAACCTGCTTAATTTTTAAGATACGATGAGATCAGGCTAGTCTGGGCCATCCAGGTCAAGGCAAGGCAAGAGACAGATAGAGGTGGTTTGCCATTCCCTTCCTCTGCGCAGTGAGCCTGGACTTCACTGGTGGTCTCCCATCCAAGTACTAACCCCAAAGCTTAACCTGCTTAGCTTTTAAGATCTGATGAGATCAGGCTAGTCTGGGCATCCAGATCAAGGCAAGGCAAGAGACAGATAGAGGTGGTTTGCCATTCCCTTCCTCTGAGTTGTTCAAAGGGGTCTGCCTTTGCATGCCTCTGCGTAGCAACCCTGGACTTCACTGGTGGTTTTTTCATCCAAGTATTGACCAGGTCCACCCCAGTCTACCTTCCAAGAACAGACTGCTCTGGGCAATCCAGCTCAAGGCAACAGACACACAGTGGTGGTTTGCTATTGCCTCCCTTTGCATAGCAATCTAGGGCTTCCTCTGTGGTCTCTCATTCAATTATTATCCAACCCTGCTTAGCTTCTAAGATGTGACATGATCCGGCTAGCCTGGGCCATCCAGCTAAGGGCATCCTACACCCACCTACTCTCAGAAAGTAGGGGCATCCAAAGAAGGGCCTCTGTCTGGCGGGGTAGGTTATAAGCGAGTAGAAGAAGAAGAAGAGTTATATGCCCCCTTTCTCTCCTATCATGTGGGCAGGGGCAAGCAGGAGTGAGAAAACCAAAAGATGCATGCTGATCTCCTTTGCTTTCCCTGAGAAGGCAGAGGAAAAGTCATCGTTTCCGAGCTTTTAGGACCCCTGGGGATTCTCTGATCTGGAGGTGGGGTCACTGCCGACTGGGGGAATCCAACGGGGAGGGGGGAATTGAGAATCCAAACTGATAAGAACATAAGAACAAGCCAGCTGGATCAGACCAGAGTCCATCTAGTCCAGCACACTGCTACTCGCAGTGGCCCACCAGGTGCCTTTGGGAGCTCACGTGCAGGATGTGAAAGCAATGGCCTTCTGCTTCTGCTGCTCCTGAGCACCTGGACTGTTAAGGCATTTGCAATCTGAGATCAAAGAGGATCAAGATTGGTATTGGCCAAGCTGGAAGGGGCTGATGGGAATTGTAGTCCATAACATCTGGAGTGCCAAAGGTTCGCCACCACTGCCATAGATCGACTTCTCCTCCATAAATCTGTCCAAGCCCCTTTTAAAGCTATCCAGGTTAGTGGCCATCACCACCTCCTGTGGCAGCATATTCCAAACACCAATCGCACGTTGTGTGAAGAAGTGTTTCCTTTTATTAGTCCTAATTCTTCCCCCCAGCATTTTCAATGAATGATGGGAATATATGCTCAATGCAAAGGCGATCACAAGTGTGTAAATGGCTGCAAACCCTGCAACCGGTGCAGGGGGAGAGAGGACAGGCATTCTCTTGTCCCTCTCTTTCCCTCCAGGCAAAAAAAGGGTATTCCTGTTTTCTCTCATCTTTCACCCTGACGAACCTCTGGAACTCCCTGCTACTCAAGATTGGGCACAGAAAGGTTTAGATGGCCAACGAGATCTTGAAAGATATTGCCTACAGCAACGTGGTTCAAGGGGTGAGAAGGTCAGGAACTGAAACTGACCAGCAGATGGGAAACCTCCCCCCCCCCCCACGTTTCAAGCATAAACAGTCTCAGGGTGGACCGGCGGCAGAGGCAGCTGGCACTGGGGGAGGGGCTGCAGGTCAGAGACAAGGGCAAGGAAACCATCTGGGCTGGGCTGGCCGTCTTCCTGATCTGTCAGATGATGAGGGCCAGAGGAGGGAGCTGCCAGCAAGGGACAGAGACTCTCCTTGGGGAATGCTCTCTTGCAGGGAAGAGTTGCACGCAGCAAAAGAGACCCCTGGAAGCCCAGAAAGGGCGCAGAGCTGTGGCACAATGTGTGTTGCTCCTGCGCACAGGAATCAGCCCAGTTTCCACGAAGCGCCAAAGGCCAGGGGGACAAACCGATCTGCCAAGGTCTCGCTGAAATGAAGTCGGAGTTCTGTCGCTTGGTGATGAAAAATGCTGTCAAGTTGCAGCCGGCACAGGGGGGCAATGTAGGGTTTTCAAGGCAAGCGGCTAGCAGAGTTTTTGCTGGAACTGGGCTCAATGCTACATAAGAACATAAGAACAAGCCAGCTGGATCAGACCAGAGTCCATCTAGTCCAGCACTCTGCTACTCGCAGTGGCCCACCAGGTGCCTTTGGGAGCTCACAGGCAGGATGGGAAAGCAATGGCCTTAAGAACATCAGAACGAGCCTGCTGGATCAGACCAGAGTCCATCTAGTCCAGCACTCTGCTACTCGCAGTGGCCCACCAGGTGCCTTTGGGAGCTCACGTGCAGGATGTGAAAGCAGTGGCCTTAAGAACATAAGAAAGAGCCAGCTGGATCAGACCAGAGTCCATCTAGTCCAGCTCTCTGCTACTCGCAGTGGCCCACCAGGTGCCTTTGGGAGCTCCCGTGCAGGATGTGAAAGCAATGGCCTTCTGCGTCTGTTGCTCCCAAGCACATGGTCTGTTAAGGCATTTGCAATCTCAGATAAATCTACATTTCTTGCTTAACATCCCTTTCCCAAATATCCCTCTGACCCCCACCCTTGGGATCCCGGCAGGATGAAATCACAAGCGGTGCCGAGTCTCCAAGGCCGAACCAGGTGCTAGCCAGCCTGGAAGGTGAGAAAATGAATGTGTGCAGAAAACAATAGAAGAAGAAGTGTTTTAGATTTGTATCCCACCCCCCTCCCTATCCTGTGGGAGACACAAAGGGGCTGACAATCTCCTTTCCCTTTCCCCTCCCCACAACAGACACCTTGTGATGTGGGTGGGGCTGAGAGAGCTCCGAAGAACTGTGACTACCTCAAGGTCACCCAGCTGACGTGTGCTGGAGTGCACAAGGTAATCTGGTTCTCCAGATAAGCCTCCACAGCTCAAGTGGCAGAGCGGGGAATCAAACCCGGTTCTCCAGATTAGAGCGCACCTGCTCTTAATCACTACGCCACTCTGGCTCTCTCATAAGTAGATCGGGCCAGTGAGGGTCCATCTAGTCCAGCATCCTGCCTCACTGGGTGGCCAACCAGTTCCTCTGGAGGGTCAACAATTGGCACAGAGGCTGAGGTCTTCCCATGAAGGCTCCTGCATTGGGATTCAGAGATCAACTGCCTCTGAATGTGGAGGTTCTCCTTGGTCACCATGGCTGTCAGCCACTGGCAGACCTCTCCTCCATGAATCTGTTTAATCAAGCTAATCTGGTTCACCCGATAAGTATCCACAGCTCAAGTGGCAGAACAGGGAATCAAACCCGGTTCTCCAGATTAGACTGTACCTGCTCTTAACCACTGCACCACGCTGGCTCTCAATAGAAAACAAGCCAGAGGTTCCCACGTTGCCAACTGCTCCCGGTCCTCTCCCAAAGACTCATGGCACCAACCAGGGAAGAGCTGAAATGCTAACAGGTCATCACGTGGTCTTCAGGTCATGCTCCCTCTCCCCCACTGTTTCTCTTTCCAGAATGCCCTTTGGTCTGGGGAGAGGTCATAGCGCCACAGTGGAGTCTCTGCTTGGTATGCAGATTCAATCCCCCGGCATCTCCATGTTAAAAGGATCAGGTGATGTGAAAGCCCTCGGGCTGGTACTCCTAGAAAGCCACTGCACTGACCTTGTTTGACCCAGAATCTGATTCAGTGCAATGGTGTGTAGTGGTTAGGAGTGGTGGAGTCTAATCTGGAGAACCGAGTTAGATTCCACTCTCCGAGAGGCAGCATGGTGTCGTAGTTAAGAGCAGGGGCACTCTAATCTGGAGAGCTGGGTTTGATTCCCCGCTTTGCCACTGAGCTGTGGAGGCTTATCTGGGGAACCAGATTAGCTTGTGCAGTCCAGCACACGTCACCTGGGTGACCTTGGACATGTCACAGTTCTTTGGAGCTCTCTCAGCCCCACCTGCCTCACAGGGTGACTGTTGTGGGGAGGGAAAGGGAAGGAGTTTGTAAGCCCCTTTGAGTCTCCTTACAGGAGAGAAAGGGGGGATATAAATCCAAACTCTTCTTCTACATGAGCAACAGACTTTAATCTGGTTAACTAGATTTGTTCGTCCACAGACTCTAATCTGGTGAACTAGATTTGTTCGTCCACAGACTCTAATCTGGTGAACTAGATTTGTTCCTCCACATTTGTTCCTCCGCTCCTGCACATGAAGCCTGCTGGGTGACCTTGGGCTGGTCTCAGTTCTCACTCAGCCCCACCTGCCTCACATAGTGTCTGTTGTAGGGAGGGAAAGGGAAGGAGTTTGTAAGCCCCTTTGAGACTCCTTACAAACGAGAAAAGCAGGATATAAATCCAAATTCTTCTTCCCTCTGAACTCCCTCAGCCCCAGCTACCTCACAAGGTGTTTGTTGTGTGAATATGAAGGGAAGACAATACTGTGAGGCCAGAACCCATTTCCGGCCTGTGCAGCTGTCTTGAGAAAAGATAGGTTAGAAATAAACTCCAAAAAAAGCATCAGACATCTGACATCAGACTGTTTTACTGAATAGAATATAGAAGGTGACAGAAGGTGAACACCCCATACGAAAGACCTTAGTCTTTATAGATACAAAGAATACATACGTCACACAATCATACCTGTAAACGTATCCCATAAGATCCATACCCCTTTCACGTGCTATAAGCATGAACCTTAAAATCCCATTGGATGATTCTGTCTCCTTGTCACATTAAGACAGCCTCTATTCTACGTATCACATTCCTTCTCTTACACAAACACTGCATGCTGTTTTCTCACATCCCTCTGCCCATATGCACGGCTGCAATAAAACTAACTTCTGCCTTTTCTGGTTTCCAAGAATAACCTGTTTTCCTACTTTTCTAAGTTTGCTCCCAGAGAGATACCTCTCCAGGGTATGCAGGTTTTTACCTACATTCTTTAGAACCATAAAACTTCCCTTTTCCCAGTTTGAAATGATTTTACTTTAACAGATTATACCATTCGATTCTAATACAATAGAATTATAGTACAATACAAGTACATATGAATCTCTCGTTATCATTTCTGTGTTCATTTAACATATATATAAAGAAACACTTTTTAATTAATTAATCACATTCATTTCTATTCTAAGCTCTGATCTCTTTTATGATTCTGTTTATTCATGTAGCTATCCCCTATAGCTGGTTCTGACAAAAACAAAGTTATAAATGTATATGTCTTCTGTCACGTATTAACCTTTAGTGACAAGATCTTAAAGATATTTATCTTTGCTTGCCTGCCTAATCACTGACAAGCTTCTAACATGCAGTTTGACCTGCTGCTAAGATGCAGTCCTGCTGGTCTCTATACAGAAAACCCCATTTTGATTCTTAGAAATCTTTGGTTCATACAAAATTAATATTCCTTAATCAAATACAATTCGTAGACATTCTGGTCCATTCCCACAATACAATGGAGGGAAACAGTTTATAAGCCACTTTGAGACCCCTTGCAGTAGAGAAAAGGGGGGTATAAATCCAAACTTTTCTTTTTCTTCTTCTGTTTATGCAAGTTGAACCCTCTCTCCAATCCCCTCGCTGAGGGCTCAAATCCTGGCAGAGTCTCATTTTTAAAGCTTATTGAAAACATTTACATCCTGTCTCGCCAGCAGCTTGAAGCTCTTGCAGCAATGCATCAAAGTATATATTTTAAAAGTGAAAATGTACGATAAAATCATATTCGCTGCCAGTTGCGCAGAGTTGCCAAGAGCATTTGGAGCAGCTTTTGTGCCTCGCTGGTTTCCACTCCTGTGGAATCCTGGCCAGCATCTGGTTTTCCTCCAGGAACACCCCCCCCCCCCCGAGCCAAAAGTCTCTTGAACTCTCTCCTCTGAATGGAAAATTTGGCTGCCCTTGAAACTCATTATCACTTTTGAGGGACTGGGCACCAGGAAACAAGAGAGGGAGATCATTTTTTCAGTACTTTAAGACCGGCATAGTCTATTTATTATTATTATTATTATTATTATTATTATTATTATTATTATTATTATTATTATTATTATTATTACATACATACATAATTTATTTACGGTCATTGATCATATGTATTATTATTATTATTATTATTATTATTATTGATACAAAACAGTTATACACAGCAAACAAGATCAATATTATTATTATTATTATTATTATTATTATTATTATTATTATTATTATTATTATTATTATTATTATTATTATTATTATTATTATTATTATTATTATTATTATTATTATTATTATTATTATTAATTAGATTTGATAAACCGCCCTACCCCCAAAGGGCTCAGGGCGGTGTACAACAACAAACAACAACACAATGAATCAAATCGAATAGCCCCAGTTAAAAATAATACAAAACCCTAAAACTATAGCAGCAGTAGTCTAGTGGTTAAAAATGTTGGACTAGGATCCAGGAGACTCGGGTTCAAATTCCTGCTTGTACCATGGAAAGTAGCAAGTTCACGGGTGACCTTGAGCTAGTCATAGAATCATAGAGCTGGAAGAGACCCCAAGAACCGTCAAGTCCGAAGCCTCTGCTGTGCCAAAATACACCATCAGAGCACTCCCGACGGCTGACCATCCAGCCTCTGTTTCAAACCTCCAAAAATGGAGACTTCACCACCTTCAGAGGCAGTGTATTCCATTGTCAAATAGCCCTTACTGTCAGGAAGTTCTTTTTATATGGAAACTCTTTTCCATATAATGAAAACTCTTTTCCATATAAAGGATCCATTACTCCTTGTCTCTTGAGCAGCAGAAAACAAGCTTGCTCCCTCTTCAACATGACATCCTTTCAAGTATTTAAGCATAGCTATCATTGGTCACCGGTTGAATTCCGAATCAACTTCAAGGTGTGGGTGTTGACCTTTAAGGCCTTACGCGGCCTGCAACCCTCGTACCTTCGGGACCGCATTACCCCATACGTCCTGAGTTGACCTCTGCGCTCAGCAGAGACCAATTTACTGGAGATCCCTGGCCCCTCAATGATGCGGCTGGCCTCCACTCGGGCCAGGGCCTTTACGGCTCTGGCCCCTGCCTGGTGGAACACTCTACCACCAGCTGTCCGGACCCTGCGGGACCTTGGAGAGTTCCGCAGGGCTTGCAAGACCGAATTGTTCCACTGGGCCTTTGGAGAGACCAGCCGCTGAGGGTGCCCTGCTCTGCCCTCCCCTCCCTGCTGTATAAGGTCCCTAACATCATCGGGACCCATTATTTTCTTGGGAGGGTTGAATATGGATTTTGTGGGGTTCTGTTTTAGAATGTAAACTTTTAAACTTTTTATATGTTTTTATATATGATAGTATATTGTTCACCGCCCTGAGCCCTTCGGGGATAGGGCAGTATATCAAATAAAATAATAAACAAACAAACAAACAAACAAACATTTATTTATAATGAAACATTTATTTATTATGAAAAATAAATTAACGAAACATAGAAATCATAGAACTGGAAGAGACCCCAAGGGCCAACCACCCAGTCCAACCACCTGCCATGCAGGAAGACACAATCAAAGCACTCCTGTCAGATAGTCAATCCGCCTCTGTTTAAAAACCTCCAAAGAAGGAGACTTGACCACACTGAGGCAGTGAGTTCCACTGTCCAATAGCCCTGACTGTCAGGAAGTTTTTCCTGATGTTTAGGTGGAATCTCTTTTCCTTCACCTTGAACCCATTACTCCTGGCCCTAGTCTCTGGAGCAGCAGAAGACAAGCTTGCTCCCTCTTCCACATGACATCCCTTTCAAATATTTACACATGGCTATCATATCACGCCTTCTCTTCTCCGAACTAAACATATCCATCTCCGTTGATCACAGTCTCTTAGCCTAACCCACCTTGCAGGGTCGTGAGGATAAAATGGAGGAGAGGAGAATGCCATAAGTTGTTTTGGGTCCCCATTAAGGAGAAATTGTAGGGTATAAATGAATTAAAGTCAATGGCCAAAAACCCGTTACAAGCATGTCAGTTTTCTCAGCAGCTTTCTGGAGAGGATCTTGGCTGTTCCCTTTTGCAGATTAGGAGCTGAGCCAATAGGCTCCCCCCCCCCCCAGAGAGCTGGAGTTGCCAACTCTGTTTGGGAAAAGCCTGGAGATTTTGAGAGTGGAGCCTGGGGTTTGGGGAGTGGAGGAATCTCAGCAGGGTGTGACACCACCCTCTAAAGCAGCCATTGGCTCCAGGAGACGTGAACTTTGTAATCTGTAGTTCAATTGTCATTCTGGGAGATTTTGGGAGGTTGACAACTTTGCTCTGCACTGTGAGGGGGGTTGTGGTATAGATGCCATTAGGTTGGCTTTTCCAGAAACATGATTCAGTTTGAATACAGCTTCAGCCCCGAGGCCCCATTCCACCAGACCGGTACCCAATTTCTGGGGCATCTGGGTGACTATCGGAGGAGGCACAGCCGCTGTCACCCAGATGCCCCAGAAATTGGATACCGGTCTGGTGGAATGGGGCCTATGAATAGGCTGACCAGACGTCCCGCTTTTGGTGGGACAGTCCCGCCTTGAAACAACTTGTCCCACGTCCCGCGGGTTTTTTCAAATGTCCCGGGTTTTGGAAGGCTGCCACACTGCCTTCTGGGGCGCAAGGCAGTGCGGTAGCCTCCTGCGCGGCCGCAGGAGTGCATGGCCTTCTGGGGCGCTGCCATTTCCCGCCCTGTGACGGGCGGGAAACGGGAGCGCCCCACAAGGCCCTGCGTTCCTGCAGTCGCGCGCGCGGGAGGCTGCCGCACTGCCTTGCGCCCCAGAAGGAGCACGGCCTTGTGGGGCGCTCCCGTTTACGAGAGCGCCCCAGAAGGCAGTGCGCTCCTGCGACTGTGCGTGCATGCGTGCGTGCGTGCACACGCGGCTGCCTGCTTGCCCACCTGTCCTGGTTCGTGACCAGATGGTCACCTTACCTATGGATGGATTTTTGACCAGATTTGGCACAGTTCTTCTGCGTCTCTGACTGAAGGGAGTGCATGCTTGAATCCCAGGAACAAAGATACATATGACAAGAGCACATGAAATGCTTATTCTGAATCAGAAATAATGGTGTTGTGGCACACAGGGAGGTTATACTATAACAGTGGTGCGAACCTATGGCATGAGTGCCAGAGGTGGCACTCAGAGCCCTCTCTGTGGGCACACACAAACAGATTGGCCCCCCGCCACACACACACACATCTAGGCTGGCCTTGGCCACTGGGTTCGATTATTAGCATTAAACCTAAGGTCGATTCCCCACCCACCATTAGATGTGCGCTCCTCACGGCAAATACCCCGGGGTCCTGCAGCACTCCCTGCTACACCAGTGGTGACAACGCAGCGACAAAGCAGTCACCCCGATTCTGCCGCTCCTCCCACCCCTCAGCGCGCGTCATTTCGGATCCTAGTTGGAAGTACACCTTTTTGAAACCGCGTGCCGAACACGGAGCAGGGGTCCCCTCCACTTTCACTTTTGAAGTGGGGAAAAGCCCTAAGACCTAGTTTTGGGGAAGCAGTGTAGGTAACCCTGTTAAGTGCTGTTAAACCCGACTGATTTTCATGCAACGAAAGCACAATCCTTTACCTGGGAGTAAGCTCGGTTTCTGGCAATGGGTAGGCTGACCAAACGTCCCGCTTTTGGCGGGACACTCCCGTTTTAAAAAAATTTGTCCTGCGTCCCGCGGGTTATTTCCAGTGTCCCGATTTTGGGAGGTTGCCGCACTGCCTTCTGGGGCGCAAGGCAATGCGGCAGCCTCCCACGCGCGCGGCCGCAGGAGCAAACAGCCTTGTGGGGTGCTCCCATTTCCCGCCCTGTCAGAGGGCGGGAAACAGGAGCGCCCCACAAGGCCGTGTGCTCCTGCAGCTGTGCGCGTATGCCCGTCCCATTTTACAAAGTTTACCATCTGGTCACCTTAGCAATGGGGCTTGCTTCTGAGTAAACCCTCCTAGGGTTGTGATTCACCCATTGGAAGAGTTGCACAGTTGCTTCAAAGCAAAGCCCTCGACTACCACCAAGCTTACTCCCAAGTAACGCACACCTCGGAGCCAAACGTTTTTTCTAAACTAAAACCTCAGTATTCAGGTAAAATTGCCGTGTTGGCCCTTTGCAATAAATAAGTGGGTTTTGGGTTGCAATTTGGGCACTCGGCCTCGAAAAGGTTCGTCACCACTGCACTATGTCCTATGGGAACAAAGGGATTAGGTGCTATGTATTTTTTTTGGACATTAGTTTATGTAGTCCCACAATTGTGCTATGGTCGAAGGTTTTCATGGCCGGAATCACTGGGGTGTTGTTGTTGTGTGGTTTCTGGGCTGTATGCCCGGGAGACATCCTCCTTCGCAGCAACTCTGACTTCCCTAGCCGATAGCCTCCCTTTTTGAGAACCGTTGGCTTGCATCAGAGAGCCGGCAGTTGGGTTGGATCCTGCCAATTGCTCCCACAAGCAGATGGAGCAAAAGTAACTCTTCCCTAATTGACAGCTCCTGCATTGTGGGGAGGTGGGGGGAGGGGTCCATGCACCTGCCAATGCTGCTAAAAGAACACACCAGCAACATGAGGGGTGTGCTGCTCAGGGGGACATATGGGGGTCAAATGACACGTGGGGGCAGAAAATCACACACACACCCCGCACTGCTCCTCCTCTCCCCAGGTCCTGACTTCAAGACCTGGTGCCAGTGGTGGGATCCAAAAATTTTAGTAACAGGTTCCCATGGTGATGGGATTCAAACTGTGGCGTAGCGCCAATGGGGCTGGGCGGGGCACAACGGGGACATGGCCGGGCATTCCGGGGGTGGGACATTCCTGGGCGGGGCTGTGGCAAGGACGCAGCCGCTGCGCCATCTTTGGGCGGGAAATGAATGCACGCAGCCGCAGGCTGCCACACATGCCAGTGCACCTCCTGCTAGACTGCTTCAAGTTCTGCGCGATACTGCTGAGAGGAGGGGCGTAACTAAGGCAAAAATCCCGTGGCAAAATCACCAATGAGTAACCCCCTCTCGGCACACACAAATAATTAGTAACCTACTCTCGGGAACCTGTGAGAACCTGCTGGATCCCACCTCTGCTGGTGCCCAAAAAGTTGTTCGGTCGAGGTGGGGGAGGGTGGTCGCCCATATGGGGTGTGGAAGGGGACTCAGATTTTGCTACATTTTCCCTAGATACACCTCTAAGCAAGATCCAACCCACGATGCATGAAAGAACTATAACGGATTTCGAACAGCCTAGAGAACTATAATGGATTTCAAACTGCCACCAGCCTAGAGAAAGGGTTTCCCATCCCTTTAACAGAGGCTTAGCGGAATATGTACTGGTCCCTGTTCTTTAACTTCCATCTATTCAGAAGCTTATAGGAAATTAAAAGGTCAACTATTGGATAGAGAGTTCTCTGCCCTAATCACCACAGCCAAGAAAACGTGCTCCCCCCTGTATTTTTCTCTCCCACTTGGCACGCTACCTGTATTGCTTAATAAACCCTGTTCAAAGGAGAGCCATAATGCTCGCCAGGTTTAATGTTATGCCTTCTGCCTTGTTACATGGCCGATTTAATAAGCAAGAAAAGGCTAAAATATTGAGCCCATGTAACAATGGCTCAGTTGAATCTCTGGCCCACCAATTACTACACTGTCTCAGATTCAAGGAAATCAGATCCAAGTATGTGAATCTTACTCCTTTACATTTACCCCATCTTCGCAATTTAATTAGATTATACTACTTGTTGGACAACCCTGATCCTTCTCTCTGTATGATAGTGGCAGACTTTGTCCTGGAAATTACTACACGCCAGTAGATTTCCTTCGACCTGTATTGTATATGCTTTTTAATCCGTTTTTATTACTGTTGTACTGTTGTCTATGCCAATAAGGGCTTGCTTGCTTGCTTCTAAAAACTTCCATCTAGGAAAGATTCACCTGCTCGTTTCCACACACGTTAAAAGGACTCCCCTCCCCTCCCCAGGTTGGAGTCAATTCTAATTTTGAGAGAGGGATAACACAAGGATGAGGCTGGGGAACTGCTTAAAGTAGAGGACGCAGCGACATGGGATTTTCAAAAGGCATTTAACAGGTCTTTAGCCTTTACGTCCTGGAATCTTTTCAGAGGGCTATTCTATGATCTCTATTCAGCAATGTGGATTTTGGCGACAGGCACAGAACTGAGCATCTGGAGAACTCCTCTTTTCCTTTTGATAGCCGTATAAATCTATCCGTTAGAGTTGCATTATCAACGTTTATTTGATCTCCTACTGTGAGCTGAACCGCCAAAGGTTTTTTTCTTTTCTTTTCAAGCTAGGGCTCCCTTGGGCAAGATTCCAGGGGAAGGGGGGAGAGTTTCAGCTGTGGAGCCACACAGCAAATAGATAATTTGTGGTGCTGGATCTAGGAGGAGTGTTGTATAGTGGTTAGTGTACCACTGGACCAGGGAAGACCTGGGTCAAAATGCGGATTCAGCCCTGAAGCAATCAGGGCAGCAATTACGGTAGGGAAACTGAGTCATGTCCAGGACTAAGGACTAATCATTTTGGTCCTTCCCTACTTCATAGGGTTGTTGTGAGAATAGAAAGGAAGATGTAGGACTGTGTAAGAAGAAGAAGAAGAGTTTGGATTGATATCCCCCCTTTCTCTCCTGCAGGAGACTCAAAGGGGCTTACAATCTCCTTGCCCTTCCCCCCTCACAACAAACACCCTGTGAGGAAGGTGGGGCTGAGAGAGCTCCGAGAAGCTGTGACTAGCCCAGGGTCACCCAGCTGGCGTGTGTGGGAGTGCATAGGCTAATCTGAATTCCCCAGATAAGCCTCCACAGCTCAGGCGGCAGAGCTGGGAATCAAACCCGGTTCCTCCAGATTAGGTACACGAGCTCTTAACCTCCTACGCCACGAACTGAGCTCCTTGCAGGAAGGGTGGGATAAAAATGTACTGTGATAAGTTGGGGGCAGTGGTGGGATTCAAAAATTTTAACAACAGGTTTCGATGGTGGTGGGGCTAACGGGGCCGGGTGGGGCGTGATGTGGTGGGGGCGTGGCCTGGGCATTCTGTGGGCGGGGCGTTCCAGAGCTGGGTGGGCAGTGGGCAATTTCTCTTGAGGGATCCATACTACCTTTCCCCACACCTATACCATGCAGAATCTACCATATAAAATCGAGAAACACCATTATAAGTTTTGGTCATCTTGGCTGCTGAAATATGCAGGAGTATTATTTTAATTGTTAGCTAAGAAGGTTCTAAGCTGGTTTATTTTAAATTGTTTTGCAAATGCTTTGGTCAAAGACCATAAATAAATCTTACAGTACCATGTAAAGTTGCCATTTTCTCCTGGTGAACTGATCTCTGTGGCCCCTTCCGCACACGCAAAATAATGCGTTTTCAAACCACTTTCACAACTGTTTGCAAGTAGATTTTGCCATTCCGCACAGCTTCAAAGAGCACTGAAAGCAGTTTGAAAGTGCATTATTCTGCATGTGCGGAAGGAGCCCGTGCTTGGAAATCAGTTGCAATTCCAGGAGATCTCCAGCCACCACCTGGAGGTTGGAACAATATATGACTTGTACTCCTTAGTTATCTATGAATTTACTTTAAGAGACACAATATTGTAAAATCACATACATGTACCTGCATAATTGTTTTAACTAAATGGGTTATGCAACTCCCTTGAATAGCATAATATATATAAAAAACTACTAATTAAAACGTTGCAGGTTCAATTGTTCGTGGCTGAATGCATTCTAGCATCTATAGATTAATTTGTAAACTTCAGATTCTTAATCTCTAAGATTTATAAATTGCTGCTTGTGTGCTGTTTGCATAATGCAGTTTTGGGTCGATTCCACTCTTGCATTATCGACCTAAGTTGGACCTGCGTTCGGCCTAAGTGCTCCGCACAACCACTGGGATCGACGTGGTTTTGTACCAGCTTCGCCCCGTGTAACGGTCAAATTTCCGACTCCAGTTGGGAACTATTACTTTTTCAGGGAACCACGCTCGAACTCAGCTCGATTCCAGTAAAGTGCAGAATCTCTGGTGCCAGGAGTCCCGCATTCAGCCAATCACAGCTGAGTGTTTCAGGCATGCGTACAGCTGGCCAATAAAAAAACGCCATCTTCGTCCCACCATTCCTGTGGCAGTTTTTTTTAATAACGTGTGTGGGGATAGACGGAACATGGCCATAGAACAGCAGCCAATCGGAATGGAGTGGCTAAGAGGCACAGGATGATTCCGCCCTCTGAGCTGGGATCAAGCTGGTTGCAGTGGGGAACAACAATGGCTTCGACCTAGGTCAGTACCCTTCTCAGGGAACTGGGTCGAACCTATTTTACTTGTGTGCGGAATCAACCCAAATTGAAGTGCTAAATCTCTTCCCACTCCCCCCCCCCACCCCTTGGCTCCATCCCATTCCCAGCCCTTTCGCCAGTTTTCAAGCCCACCCCCCTCCCTCCCTCCCTCCCTCCCTCATGAGGTAGAACTTGCCTCTAAATAACTGAAAGTAGAAGGTCATATTTTCTTTTAAAACCTACCTCCACAATTTTCAGACCTATCTCGTTGCCATTGCAGCCATTTTTGTTAAGGGCAGAAGCTATTTAGGGTTTTACTTGGCTATTACTGTAGCCATTTTTATTAAGGGCAAAAGCTATTGGCTGCAGAAAAGAGACTTAAGTTAGGGATTGTCTGCCAATTCCAATCTCGCTCTAAAATGAAGGTAAGTGTGTGGGGGTGGGGGTGGGTGCCATGGGGGCAGAGGTGGGATCCAGCAGGTTCTCACAGGTTCCCAAGAGTAGGTTACGAATTATTTGTGTGTGCCGAGAGGGGGTTTCTAATTGGTGATTTTGCCACGTGATTTTTGCCTTAGTTACGCCCCTCCTCTCTGCAGTAGCGCGCAGAACTTGAAGCAGTCTAGCAGGAGGTGCACCGGCGTGCGTGGCAGCCTGCGCCCGCGTGCATTTGTTTCCCACCCAAGGATCGGCGCAGCGGCTGCATCCTTGCCACAGCCCTGCCCAGGAATGCCCCACCCCCGGAATGCCCGGCCACGCCCCCGTCGTGCCCCGCCCAGCCCCATTGGTGCTAAGCCACAGTTTGAATCCCACCGCCATGGGAACCTGTTACTAAAATTTTTGGATCCCACCACTGCATGGGGGTAGGGAGTGGGGGTATGGGGGGCAGGAGGGCCACAGGGGGCCCTGGGGAGCGATTTTGCTCCCCCCACTTGACAAGATTTGTTGTACCCAGGGACAGAGATTACCCCCTTGTCCCTAGTGGAGTTAATCATTAACAACTGGTTCTCCGAACTGAGAAAATTATTTTTAACAACTGGTTCTACCGAAGAAGTGCAAATAGGCTGCATTCCACCTCTGGTTGGGGGTCTCCAACATGGTGCCTGTGGGCACCACCGTTCTTGCTGTCGCGGGTTCTGGTATCCATGAAATGTTTTTAGGAAAGTAAAGCCTTTTTGGCACATTGCACCTATCCCAATTGGAAGGTATTTTCAATCCCAATGTGCGTCTGTACTCCCCTCTTTGAAAAGTTGCATTCTGGCTCCATCTTTTTGGACTTTCCCCATGCATGCAGTGCAGTGCAGTGACGATTCATAGCATTGTTGATTCGAATATCCCCAAAAATGGAAGGGGGGGGGGAAGGAGAATGCAAGAAGCAGTGAGGGGAGGGATGGAAAAAATGGCGAACCGAACGGCAGTGGTGTAGTGGTTATGAGCAGGTGCACTCTAATCTGGAGGTTTGATTCCCTGCTCTGCCGCTTGAGCTGTGGAGGCTTATCTAATTCAGATTAGCCTGTGCACTCCAACACACGCCAGCTGGGTGACCTTGGGCTAGTCACAGTTCTTCAGAGCCCTCTCAGCCCCACCTACCTCATAGGGTGTTTGTTGTGGGGTTGGGGGGGGGGAAGGGAAAGGATATTGTCAGCCCCTCTGAGTCTCCTTGCAGGAGAGAAAGGGGGGATATAAATCCAAACTCTTCTTCTTCTCTTAGAGAGCTTGGGTGACTGCACAGAAGGCATGGATAACAGCGAGGAATGTTTCAGAGGAAAACAACACAGTAAAGGTGTTTTCATACCAGGGGTGGAGTGAGGGGGAACTGTGCCCTGTCACGGCGCTGCCCGCCCCCACCCTGGAATGCCCCCTCATGCTCCCCCTGTCCCGCTGGTGCTACGCCACTGTTTCATACACAATGGAGAAAGAGTTTACTGGAAACATTTCCAGAACCAAATGTGGGGAGGGGGGAACGTGTGGACCACCAAAGGGGAAAACACAGCATTAAAGGGCTGGAAACATTTTAAATCAGTTGTGTAGGCACGGCTAAGTGAGGCCATGTGGGGAATTTGCTCCCCAAGGAATCTGACCGGGGAATCTGATTGGCTGTGCCAATTTTACAAAAATGTTGCTTTGGCACCACATCACAAAGATCTTCACTGTGAGACAAAAGTGGTGGCCGTTTTGTGGCTGGCTCCGGCATGATGTGGCTGCGCTCACTACGTTGTGACCGAATTTCAAAGGTGGCCAATGGCTCAAAAGATCCGGGACTTATTCTATGGCATTTCCCCCCAGCTGTGCCTTTTGCATCTGGGCACATTTGAGTCTTTACTCAGTCTGTCCACTCCTAGCAACAGGACGTGGCATGGAGTGCCTGCATGGTTTTTTGGGTCCCTGGTGGAAAACCCCGAAATTAAGAACACAAAAACATAAGAACTAGCCTGCTGGATCAGACCAGAGTCCATCTAGTCCAGCACTCTGCTACTCGCAGTGGCCCACCAGGTGCCTTTGGGAGCTCACAGGGAGGAGGTGAAAGCAATGGCCTTCTGCTGCTGCTGCTCCCGAGCACCTGGTCTGCTAAGGCATTTGCAATCTGAGATCAAAGAGGATCAAGATTGGTAGCCATAGATCGACTTCTCCTCCATAAATCTGTCCAAGCCCCTTCTAAAGCTATCCAGGTTTGTGGCCATCACCACCTCCTGTGGCAGCATATTCCAAACACCAATCACACGTTGCGTGAAGAAGTGTTTCCTTTTATTAGTCCAAAATTAGTTTAGGATGCAAGCTCTCCAGTTGCATACTGGTTCTTGTGATGTTTCAAGAGAACATTTTTGCTATGCACGAAGGGCCTTCCCTTAATGGTGCAGCGCAAAAGCTCCCATCTGGTGTTTGGAAGTCAAGTGGCCAGAATCCAGGGTGCGTTTCCAAGGTCTGGAGTGGAGATAATCATCACATTATGGGGAGGGGAATTACACCCCCTGGCCCTGGCCCCGGCCCAGCACTTTGCACATAAATCACCGTCTGTGTAAAGGCCTTTGCTGCACAATCCCACCACATCTGGGGCTGCCAACCTCCAGCGGGGATATGCAATAATAACAGTGCCAGTGGCTCAAAATTCAATTACAATGTATTATTCTTAATTAAGAAATATTTTGCCAGATGACAGTCTCTGCGCATCATTGAACCATTCATTTACAAAATCAGCAGCAAACTTTTTTTACAGAAGTAACAATTTATGAACCTCTAAACTTCCTTTTACCGAGGTAACAACTTATAAACCTCTCCTTTTTAAAATGACGAACGTGAAAACATTGCAGGGCTAGAAGACGGCTGTGTTCAGATTTGTGAGCTGGGGCATGTTCTATAATGTGATGGTGACTTTGAAACGACCTGGTGTAAAACATCATTGCTTGGTCACGGTGGGGGAGGGCGGCTTCCCCTGGGGGGGCGCCAAACTCCAGTTTGCCTAGATATACCACTGGGTGTAGCTACAAGGGGGCCGGGTGTGTGTGTGTGTGCGTTGCACCGGGCACGCGCCTGGGGCGGCATCAAACTCAGGTTTTGCCCAGGGCTCCAGTTTGCCTAGTTACACCACTGGCGGGCTATAAACACATTAAATAAATACCTAAAATCAATACCTCACCTCTATGCATGCTTTGATTATATCCACATTTGTTCACTTTTCCCAATGCCCTTGTGAACTGAATGTGGACGGAAAGCACATTATTCAGAGTGCCAGAGTCCCATTAAGACACTCAAATTGTCCTTGATGGTGTCCATTTTTTTTTGAGAAATTCAGATTTCTTTGGCTTCTGCAAGAAGCTATTCCAGGTATCCTGGCACTGTTGGCAAAGAAAGGTATCCACCTTCTAGAGTTGCCAGCCTCCAGGTGGTCCTGGAGATGTTATAGAATCATAACTGATCTCCAGAAGATGGAGATCATAAGAACATAAGAACATAGAGCCTGCTGGATCAGACCAGAGTCCATCTAGTCCAGCTCTCTGCTACTCGCAGTGGCCCACCAGGTGCCTTTGGGAGCTCACGTGCAGGAGGTGAAAGCAAGGGCCTTCTGCTGCTGCTGCTCCCCCCAAGCACCTGGTCTGCTAAGGCATTTGCAATCTGAGATCAAGGAGGATCAAGATAGGTAGCCATAGATCGACTTCTCCATCAATCTGTCCAAGCCCTTTTTAAAGCTATCCAGGTGAGTGGCCATCACCCCCTCTTGTGGCAGCAGATTCCAAACACCAATCACACGTTGCGTGAAGAAGTTTCCCAGGAGGAAATGGCTGTTTCAGAGGGTGGACTCTATGGCGTTATATCTCACCTTCCT
Source organism: Sphaerodactylus townsendi (assembly GCF_021028975.2). NCBI lineage: Eukaryota > Metazoa > Chordata > Lepidosauria > Squamata > Sphaerodactylidae > Sphaerodactylus > Sphaerodactylus townsendi. Next base: position 5,167,124 of record NC_059430.1, on the reverse strand, counting down.
CACGCTCCACTCCCAAATTTCCAGAAATGTCTCAACCGTAAATTGACAACCTTATTTTTCACATACCGAAGTCTTGATGGATTTGTTTGCTTTTTTTAGCGTTTGCAGGGCAGATCTGTTAATTGTGTAACATGTAGTTAGGCCCAGATTCACAGTCAGGTTGTCTTTGATGATGCATTCGCTTGGAATTCAGTCCCAGGGGGTTATCCCTAAGGGGGGGAGCTTACTTCTGAGTATCCAATCCAATTCAATAAGCCTTTATTGGCATATACACGATAGTTCCAGTTAAAATATAGTTCCAGTTAAAAAATACAGTTTCAGTTAAAAGTGAATAGTAAAAAACTTCGCGTTTGTTATACATTCAGTTTACAAACTTCTGACAAAAACTTTGCCACTATAAGGCAACAATGAAAATCCTGGCAATTCAAAAGCGTAACTACTTTATCTGATTCAGTATAATCAATCATAGGGTCTATAGCTTGGGATAGCAGGCTGGATCGGAGTTCTTGGTATAATAAGCAGTTCAGGAGAATGTGTGGGATGGAATCCAGATGTCCAATGCTACAGGTACAGAACCTCTTATCGCGGAGAACCTGTAGCGGAGATGGCATGATGTTTAATCTAGCCAGCATATAGGCTCTCCTGTGTATGGGATTTGTGAGCGCTGTAATGTAATAGGCTGGCTATCCCATTACTTCTGAGTAAACCTATGTAAGGCTGAGTAAACCTATGTAAAGATGAGGGGGATAGTGCGCAGGAAGCTGAAAGGGAAAATCAAGAGAGTCAAAACTGTCCAGGATGCTTGGAGGTTATTTAAAAACACAGTAATAAAAGCTCAGCTGGAATGTGTTCCACAGGTTAGAAAAGGCAGCACCCAGTCCAAAAGAAAGCCACCATGGTTAACACAAGAGAGGTTGAGGAAATTATCAGAAAAAAGAAAATGTCTTTTAGAAAATGGAAGTCCAGTTTGGCTGCTGAAGAATACGAGAGGGAATACAAATGGTGGCAAAAGAGAAGCAAGTTAGCTGTAAGGGAGGCAAAAAAGGATTATGAGGTAACCGCATGGCTTATGAACATCAAGACCAGCAACAAACAGTTCTCTTCAAGTACATCAAAAGCAGGAAGCCAGCAAGGGAAGCGCCGGTAGGCCCAAGTTAGATGACAAAGGAACAAAGTGGGTGTGCTAAAGATGGCAGGGAGATTGCAGAGAAGCTGAATGAATTCCTTTTGCATCTGTCTTCACCCAAGAGGAGGTGAGGAAACATTCCTGCACCTGAACCAAGCTTTTCTTAGGGAGGCGAATCCGAGGAACTCCTATAAGATAGTGGTAGACAAGGCGAAGAAGTCTCTGGCAGTTTTCATTGATACAAACTAAATGTTACCAAATCCCCTGGCCCCAGATTGCATCTTTTCACTCCAAAGAGTTCTTAAAAGAGCTCAAGCATGCAGGAAATTGCTGATCTTCTCACTTTTAATATGCAACTTATCCCTGAAATCAGGCTCCATCCCCTGAAGAAGACTGGAGAGATGGCCAATGTCACACCAATCTTTAAGAAAGGATCTAGGGGGGGACCCGGGAAATTACAGGCCAGTCAGTTTGACATCTGTTCCTGGTAGAATTAGTAGCAGAATCTATCATTAAAAGATAAAATTATAAAAAACATGTAGAAAAGCAAGACCTGCTGAGAAAGAGTCAGCATGGCTTCTTTTTGCAGAGGCAAACTCCTGTCTTTACAAACTTACCTAGAGTTCTTTGAAGGTGTAAAACAGGCATGTGGACAGGGGTGAACCGGTGGACATTGGGTTCTACTTGGATTTCCAAAGGCGTTTTTGACAAAGTTCCTCACCAGAGACTGTTGAGAAAACTCAGCAATGAAGCGAATAAGAGGGGAAGTCCTCCCATGGATTAAAAAACTGGCTTGAGAAACAGGAAACAAAAAAGAGTGGAGTGTAAAATGGGAGAAGTTCTCACAATGGAGAGATGTCGGGGAGTTAGGTGTCCCCCAAGGATCCGCTTTGGGACCAGTGCTCTTTTAACCTATTCATAAAATGACCTGGAAGTAGGGGTGGAGTAAGCCGTGGGTGGCCAAGCTTTGCAGATGATACCAAATTATGTAGGGTGGTGAGAACCACAAAGCGATTCTTGCGAAAGAGCTCCAAGCGGACCTTGATAAATTAGGGGTGAGTGGGCTCAGAAATGGCAAATGCAGTTCAATGTAGAAAAAAGTAAAGTGACGCACATAGGGGCAAAAAAATCCAAACTTCACATACATCGCTTACTGAGGGGTCAGTGCTATCCAGTCACAGACCAGGAAAGTGGGATTTAGGCGTCTTTTAGTTGATAGTTCCATGGGAATGTCAACTCAATGCATGGTAACAGCTGTGAAAAAGGCAAACTCTATGCTGGGGATCATTAGAAAAGGAATTGATAATAAAACTGCAAAGATTGTCACTGCCCTTATATAAAGCAGTGGTGCGACCGCACTTGGAGTACTTGTGTCCAGTTCTGGTCGCCGCACATCTCAAAAGGATATTGAGGGAGATAGAAAAGTGCAGAGAAGGGCAACAAGGATGATTGAGGGACTGGAGCACCTTCCCTATGAGGAGAGGCTGCAGCGTTTGGGACTCTTTAGTTTGGAGAGGAGGCGGCTGAGGGGGGATATGATTGAAGTCTACAAAATTATGCATGGGGTAGAAAATGTTGACAGAGAGACATTTTTCTCTCTTTCTCACAATACTAGAACCAGGGGACATTCATTGAAAATGCTGGGGGGAAGAATTAGGACTAATAAAAGGAAACACTTCTTCACGCAACGTGTGATTGGTGTTTGGAATATGCTGCCACAGGAGGTGGTGATGGCCACTAACCTGGATAGCTTTAAAAGGGGCTTGGACAGATTTATGGAGGAGAAGTTGATTTATGGCTACCAATCTTGATCCTCTTTGATCTGAGATTGCAAATGCCTTAACAGACCAGGTGATCGGGAGCAACAGCCGCAGAAGGCCATTGCGTTCACATCCTGCATGTGAGCTCCCAAAGGCACCTGGTGGGCCACTGCGAGTAGCAGAGAGCTGGACTAGATGGACTTTGGTCTGATCCAGCTGGCTTGTTCTTATGTTCTTATGTTCTTAAGGCTGAGCTGCAAAGTATCTGCATCCCATTCGCAGTTTTGTTGGAATAAGAAGGTATATTGATACTTTATTTTTCAAAGCTTAAAACCCCCCAGAACAATTCATAAACACATAAGAAATACTATTTAGGAGTTGAGCATTGAAAATGGCCCAACTCATATTCTTAGAAGTCAATATTTCAGTATTTGTTCTTTTTATGGACTTCATTTATACTTCACTTTTCTCCCCAACATCCCCCCCATTCACTTGATAAGGATATTGGATCAGCATGTTGACGCTCCACCCAAAAGCCATCTTTTCACCCCAAATTGGGTTTTCCCCCTCTGCAGCTTCAAAACCTTCTGAAACGGCAGGTCTCTGTTCTTGATCACATACGTGATGTTCTAATTCTATCTGTGCTGGGTTCTGCGGAACGACAGATCATCCCAATTACCTGTCACCAGAGAGCGAGCCCTCGCAATTGGCCGGCTGCTCTGCCACCTCCTTTTAGCCAAGAACATCTCATTCTGCACCTTCAAGGCCAAACTATTCTTAGTCTGCAGAGTGAGCCTACAGATCTAGGAGCCAGCCATCGCTATCCCTCCCTCCCACCTTTCCCCAACATTCCTGGTCATACAGCAGATGACCTTCACCCAAACGTGACCATAACCTTGGCCTAATGGAGGTCAGAAATGGGACCGAGGCAGCAATGAAATGTGTGGAACTCTCTGCTTGGGCTATTCACGCTGGTGCAAAGTCAGGGACGGGGGTTTCATTATAGCAACACAAGAGGGATGTGGATGGTAGTGGTAGAAAGTGCCGTCAAATAAGCATAAGCATTTATTGTCATTGTGCACGCACAACGAAATTTACAGCAGCCTTCCTCGATGCACCCAATTCCAGACTCATACCCCATCCTCCCTTTCCCCTTCCTCCACCCATCCTTACACAGCCCCAAACACATCAACACGAAGCCACGGAGTTCAGCATCGCCACAGCTCTAGAGTAGAAGCTGTCTCTAAGCCTCTTTGTCCTAGTTTTGATAGACCTGCATCGTCTGCCGGATGGTAACAGTTCAAAAAGAGAGTGTGCTGGATGAGTCGGGTCTCTCAGAATATTTTGGGCTTTCTTTAGGCTTCGGGAATTATAGAGTTCTTCCCAGGAGGGGAGAGGGCAGCCGATAATCCTCTGTGCAGGAGTGATCACCCTTTGGAGCGCCTTCCTATCTGCCACTGTGCAACTGGAGAACCATACACAGATGCAGTAGGTTAAGACACTCTCTATAGCACAGCGGTAAAAGGACACCAGGAGTTTTCCATTCAGTTGTTGTTTCCTTAAACGTCTCAGATAGTGCAGTCTTTGCTGGGCCTTCTTAACCACCGTGGCAGTCTGAACGCCCCAGGTCAAGTCCTCTTTAATCGTAACGCCCAGAAATTTAAAGCTAGCCACCCGCTCTACTTGATCTCCATTTATAGTCAAGGGCTGAATTTCTGAGCTATTCCTTCTATAGTCCACTATAAGCTCCTTCTATTCCTTCTATAGTCCACTATAAATCGCAACTGACTTATGGCAGGTTTCAAGGCGAAAGAGGTTCAGAGGTGGTTTGCCATTACCTGCCTCTGTGTAGTGATCCTGGGCTCCCCTGGCGGCTTCCCATCCAAGCACTATCCAAGACGGACTCTGTTTAGCGTGGCAGGCCTCACAAGATCAGGTTAGCGTGGGCCATCCAGGTCAGGGCAAAAAGGGTGGTTTGCCATTACTTGCCTCTGGGTAGAGACCCTGGACTTCCTTGGTGTTCTCCGCTGACCAAGGCTGACCCTACTTCGCTTCTGAGATCTCATGAGATCAGGCTGGCCTGGGCCGTCCAGGTGAGGACAAGAGGCAGAGGTGGTTTGCCATTGCCTTCCTCTGGATAGGACCCCTGGCCTTTCTTGGTGGTCTCCCATCGAAGCACTAACAAGGGCTGTCTCTGCTTAGCTTCTGAGATCAGGGTGATTATGGATGAGGGAAACCCGTCTGGTTGCCAACAACCTGGAGAGAGAAAAAAGGCCATCCCTTTCATAGAAGTGTGTGTGTGTGTGTGTGTGTGCGTGTGAAATCCTGCCAGGTTGCAGTTCAGAGGTGGGATCCAGCAGGTTCTCACCAGTTCCCGAGAGTGGGTTACTAATTATTTGTGTGTGCTGAGAGGGGGTAACTAATTGGGTCCGCTTTGCCATCTCCACGCCCTCGGCTCCCCGAGAGGCATCCTGCCTTTGGACGTGAAGGCTCCATATAGCAATTGCGACTAATAATGTCACTCCCTGAACTGGGTTAATCCCTTCCAGGTCCTGCAATTCATGGATTCTCAGCCTTTCGTACCTTTTATCTCGCCAGTCTCTATCAAAGAACCTGTGTGTTTCACCCTTGCTGGGTTCAGATTTGTGAGTTGGGGCATTTTCTATAATGGCATGATAATTTAGAAATGACCTGGTGCAAAAAATTTTTGGGGGTTGTGGTGGGGTGGCTGCCCATGGGGGGGGGAATGACATCCAACTCAGGTTTTGCCCAGGGCTCAGGTTTGCCTAGGTACGCCTCTGCCCCCCTTTGCTGAGGGGGGGCTGGCGAGGGAACCTGTTACTAAAATTTTTGGATCCCACCACTGTTGCAGTTGACTTATGGCAACCCCAGCAATGGGCTTTGGAGGCCAGTGCTTTGCCATTGCTTTTCCTCTGCAGAGCCTTCCTTGGTGATCTCCCTTCCAAGGACCAACCCTGCTTAGCTTCTGAGTTCGGGTAACCCAGCAAGGAGCTTTCAAGGGAAGTGAGAAGCTGAGGTGGTTTGCCTTCCTCTGCAGAGCCTTCCTTGGTGGTCACTCTTCCAAATAAGGATCCTGCTTCGCTTCTGAATTTCAGTGACCCCAGCAAGGAACTGGCGCAGGAAGAGGATGAGCATTACACTCTTTCAGCCATTAGAAAACGGGTACAATTTACGCACATGTCAGCAGGTCTGCTGCTGAGGAGGCAGTGCAGAGGGATTGCGAGAGAAGATAATCTCTTCTCACCTGGTCAGCTGGATTTATAGTGTTCCATCCCAAGAGTCTGCAAATCATATCAAGCTAAGGGCAGTGATTCAGGTGTGTGTGTAGGTGTGTGTGTGGGAGTTGTGTAGACCTGCCATAGCAATGGGAGGACAAACCCTGCAGGAAGAGTATACTAGAATTAGCTGATCGGGTGCACCAACAGAAACCAAACATTATGCTGTTACTCAGTTTATAGCTAGATCCAAATGTAGCAGCATCTTGAAAGGCGAAAATATTTTGGGGGCATAAGGGTCTGAGGTCGTTTCTGCATGGCAAAATTATACCTGTGTACCACCATTTTTTCAACCTGGGTCAATTTCAGAGGTGGGATCCAGCAGGTTCTCACCAGTTCCCGAGAGTGGGCTACTAATTATTTGTGTGCGCCGAGAGGGGGTTACTAATTGGGTCTGCTTTTCCGTTAGAAATTCCATTAGCTCCAAAAATTATAAAGTCCTGTTGTTTCCTATGTGGCTGGTTAGCGAAGGTGGAAAACGGGATAATTCCCCCTGTTGGGCTGTTTTTAAAACATGCTTTAGAAATACGGTAAAGTTCCTTGTTTTAGGAAAGTATCCTTCTTTTGATTTCTAGAAACAAAATTAAGTATTTGAAAGTATTAAGTATTTGACAGGCAGTCAATTAGAGGAGAAGTAGTTGTTTCTGTTGGCAGCAGATGACAGGACTTGCTCTGACCTAAAATGGACACCTAATATCAAAAATGTCATTAAAAAAGCACAACAAAGAATGTTCTTTCTGCGCCAACTCAGGAAGCTCAAACTGCCCAAGGAGCTGCTGATACAGTTCTACAGAGGAATCATTGAGTCTGTCATCTGCACCTCTATAACTGTGTGGTTTGGTTCTGCAACCCAACAAGATCGACACAGACTTCAGAGAATAATCAGAACTGCAGAAAAAACAATTGCTGCTAACCTGCCTTCCATTGAGGACCTGTATACTGCACGGGTCAAAAAAAGGGCTGTGAAAATATTTACTGACCCCTCGCATCCTGGACATAAACTGTTTCAACTCTTACCCTCTAAACGTCGCTACAGAGCACTGCACACCAAGACAACTAGACATAAGAACAGTTTTTTCCCGAATGCCATCACTCTGTTAAACAAATAATTCCCTCGATAATGTCAAACTATTTATTATATATTTATTATATAATTATTGCACTACTTTTTTCATCATTCCTATTACCCATCTCCTCCCAATTATGACTGTATGACTATAGCCTGTGCTGACATTTCATTTTATTTTATGATTTTACATTTTATGTTTTTATTACTATTGATTGTTTCCTGATTGCTTACTAGACCTATATGACAATCATTAAGTGCTGTACCTTATGATTCTTGACAAATGTATTTTCTTTTATGTACACTGAGAGCATATGCACCGGAGACAAATTCCTTGTGTGTCCAATCACACTTGGCCAATAAAGATTCTATTCTATTCTATTCTATTCTATTCTATTCTATTCTATTCTATTCTATTCTATTCTATTCTATTCTATTCTATTCTATTCTATTCTAATGAGTTTAAATTATGGACAGAAAGATACAGCTGGAAATTAGGAACTTTTTTTTACAGTAAGAGTTTTTTTACAGTAACAGAGAAATTATTAATGCCCCACCCCCGGAATGCCTAGCCACGCCCATTCCCATTGGCGTTACGCCACTGTTTGAATCCTACCACCATGGAAACCTGTTACTAAATTTTTTGGATCCCACCACTGGTCTATTTCATCCCAGTTTCTCTCTCCACACGGCCGCCCGTTTCTGTCCAGGAGCCGAGTTAGTACTGGGAGCTAATACTCCAGTTTGTTCCGCATGAGCCTGGGTCTTTTGTATTTACACCGCAAGTGCATCCCCGCATGTGCAATCCTTTTGATTGGTTGAGAGCGGAGATGCAGGAAAAATAAACTGGTTCTGCTTCTGGCAGCAGAGCAGGCCTGCTTTAGCACCAGGAACCGTGTGGGAAACTTGCATGAACTGGGATATTTCACTTGCCCAACCCAGGATATTTGGACCGTGCGGAAACAACCTGGGAGTCAAAGTCTTGGTCCTTGAATGTTTACATCCCAAAATTTTCCCAGACTTTATAGACCCACGGGACTCAAACCTAGGTGTTCTGCTGCAGACCCGCGTGGCTACCTTCTGAGACTACTCAGATGTAAAACACCTCTGTTTTTGCTCTCTTGCAAACTTCGCTCTGAGCCTGGCATAAGAACAGGGTCGTGTTTCATTTTGAGAATTAAGTTGCAGGCGCCCTACCACTTTCTAGACACTATTGAAGAATAGTATTTAATCGGAACATGTTTGTTTGCACAATTTTTAAAAATCTAAATATTTTGCTTTGGCCTGTGTGATATTCTATAGTTTTTAACTTATGTACCTCAAATTTTAACATTCGTATTGGGTGTGTCTTCATTGGGAAAAGGAGATTTTTTTCTTCAGAGTAGGACATTTCTGGCAAAATAATTAAAAAAGTAGTAACTCATTCCCCCTTCAAGTGAGCAATAAGACCTTGCCAGCTCTGCCCAGTCCAGGGGAAGATTTTGCAATTTCCCTGAATGTCTTCTATGACCCTGAAAATATCCCCCTTTAGTTTCTGTGGCTGTGAGCATGGCATGAAATTCTGAGAGGAAGGTGGTGGTGAAAGTTACATTAAAAAGGGCTCCGTATATTTTGATTATTATATACTACTAGCGGGGCCCGGCCACGCGTTGCTGTGGCTTCTTGTGGTGAAATGGGAAAGGAGCAGTAGCAGCAAATCAATTGCAGAGGCCAGCAGTACGTGCTCATGCAAACACGCAGCTTGATACTGTGTGATGTCATTGATGTGTGTGCCCGCATTCCTTGGGGGGAGGAATGGAAAGGCACCCCTCCCACACATCTAGGCTGGCTGGTCATGATCCTTTACCTGGGAGTAAGTTTGGTTGGTGGCAATGGGTGCCGCTTCTGAGGAAACCCTCTGAGGGGTGTGATGCAGCCATTCAAAGTATGTCACGGTTTTTTTGCTGTAACCGAAGCCACTCCTGAGTAATGCGTGCCTGGTTTTCTTAACTGTAACTGCAGTATTCAGGGAATCTAGGGTGCCTGGCCCCTCCCTCCAGTCCCTTGCATGTCACCCCTCACTCTCTTCCCTCCCTCACTTCTCTTCCCTTGCATGCCACGCCTCCCCCTCCTTCCCTTCCCCTCCGCTAGGGTAAGTGGGTCATATCAAGATTCTGGGCCCCCTGCCTCCCCTCCCTTGCATGCCACCCCTCACTGTCTCCCCTCTCTCACTTCTCTTCCCTTGCATGCCTCCCCCTCCGTCCCTTTCCTCTCCCTCTCTCTCTTCCCTTGCATGCCACCCCTCCCTCTCTCTCCCTTCCCTCTCCCTCTCCCTCGTGTGTATGTGTGCGTATATGTTTCACTTCCACTCGAGTTACTGCCTATGTACTGTTTCCACTGCTCATATCTGGCCATCTGAGTGAACGTTCTAAGCAGCACGAACATTCTAATGGTGACAGTTACACACAGGCAGCTGCATGTCCTTCACCAGGGAGCGCCAGGAAAAAGGCGTTTTACCTGGGCCAGGTGTGAAATTTCAGGTATGTGAACATCTAAAAACACTCTCGCCTGGCTGACTATAGTGGCTGGGAATTTTCAGAGGAATTGGCCCAGCAGTTACTGAGGTATACTGTCATCAACAAAAACACTGTTAGCTTTTTATATATATAGATGGCATTCTCCATGGTTTCCCATGGATGTGAAAATTTGACAACTAAGAAAACTGATGAATTTGGAACGTGGTGCTGGAGGAGAGTTTTAAAGATCCTGTGGACTGCCAAAAAGATATATCAGTGGGGTCTAAATGAAATCCAGCCCGACTTGTCCGTACTGCTAGCAAACTAACCTGAGGGTATTGTACTTTTGTGACATAATGAGAAGATAAGACTCACTGGAAATGACAATAATGCTACGAAAAGTGGAAGGCAGAAAAAAGAGGAATACCCAACATGACATTTCCGTGATTAACATGTCCAGAGGAGGGCAACCAAAATGGTAAAAGATCTGGAATCCATGCCCTACGAAGAGAGGCTTGGGAAGCTGCGGATGTTTAGTCTGGAAAAGCAAAAGTCATCGAGGGACACGATAGCTATGTTTAAATATTTAAAGGGATGCCATATCGAAGAGGGAGCAAGATTGTTTTCTGCTGCCTCAGAGACTAGGACCAGGAGTAATGGATTCAAGGTGCAGGAAAAGAGATTCCACCTAAACATTAGGAAGAACTTTCTGACGGTCAGGGCTGTTTAACAGAGGGATCCACTGCCTTGGAGAGTGGTGGAATCTCCTTCTTTGGAGGTTTTTAAACAGAGGCTGGATGGCCATCTGTCAGGAGTGCTTTGATTGTGTTTTCCTGCATGGCAGGAGAATTGGACTTGATGACCCTTGTGGTCTCTTCCAACTCTATAATTCTGTGATTCTATGAGATATATTGACTCAGTTTAGAAGGACTGCAGGACCTGAGCAAAATAGTTAAGACAGGACATTCTGGAAATCATTGATTCATAGGGTTGTCATAAATCAGAAATGACTTGACAGCACATAACACACTCCCATAACGTATGGTCCAGGGTTTTCACAGCCAGAATCAGCTGCGGGTTTTCTGGTCTGCATCTTCAGAGGCATGTCACAGTAAGATGTGCTTCTCTCAGAGGCACGGCGACCTGCCTCTGAATATGTTGGACACAGAGACAGGAGAAGTGTTAGGAGATAAAACAACCAGATCACAACAGCCACACAGCCAGGAGAACCCACAACAGCCACACACACATAACTCGATGTCACCATAGCACTCGTGGGCTTGCCTCACGCATCTCTGTCCTGGCCCTTAAAGGACTGGAGGTTGTCTATCCACCTCTAGCTTCTCCGCTCTAGCCCGTGTTTCTTCTCCACCCAGCATTTTTGTCAGAGACTTCAGTTTCCTGGATGGCCTTTGAAAACCAGCGTGGTGTAGTGGTTAAAAGCAGGTGGACTCTAGTCTGGAGAGCCGGGTTTGATTCCCCACACCTCCACCTGAACTGTGGACTCTGATCTGGTGAGCTGGATTTGTTTCCCCACTCCTACACATGAAGCCTGCCGGATGACCTTGCGCCCATCACAGTTCTCTCAGAACTCTCCTAGCCCTACCTACCTCACAAGGCGTCAGATGTAAGCGGAAACCCCAGCATCGGGGCTGGGTTGGCACGCCTTTTCCTCTGAAACAAATTTGCTCCCCATATCTAGCCTCGGGGTTCGTTGTGGGGAGAGGAAGGGAGTGGGGTTTGCAAGCTGACTTGAGAAAAGCAGGGTATTCATCCAAACTCTACCTCCTCCTCCCTCCCTCTCTGTCCAACAAATTGCTCCCAGGATCAGGCAGCAGGCCAAAACTGGCACCATGAAGCTTTGGTGGGGTTCACAATATCTGTAGGCTTAGAGCATCATTGTCTGAGTTGTGAGTATACTTATGTGTAAATGAACCTCCACGGAAACAGATTATGTGACCATGGTCCAAAAAAGTTCAGCAAAGGTTCCCCTGATGAGAGGAAATGCAGCTTACTTCCCAGATCAACCTGGAAGTCCCCTATGTATGCAAACGTGCAGTGCATTCCCACTTGACATGTGTCTGTTTGCAAGCAACAGAGATTGATGGTTGCTCCTTGCTGGATGCATAGTGGCAGGCTACTCCTATGGTAGCCCCACTTCATAGTAGTGTTGCTGTTTGAATTACAATTAATGTTAGTGATGCTTTATCATTCGGAATGGGATTCCTTCCTCTGACAAATTCACTGAGGAACATGTACCCTTTTTGTTACAGTGCTGCATATTTTGAGTTTAACCCTGAGCCTAGATATGGGGAGCGAGTTTGTTACAGAGGAAAGGACATACCAACCAGCCCAGTGGGGGGATCCAAAAATTTTAGTAACAGGTTCCCATGGTGGTGGGATTCAAACAGTGGCGTAGCACCAATGGGGCTGGGCGGGGCACAGCAGGGGCGTGGCCGGGCATTCCGGGGGCGGGGCGTTAATAATTTCTCTGTTACTGTAAAAAACTCTTACTGTAAACAAAAAAGTTCCTAATTTCCAGCTGGTATCTTTCTGTCCATAATTTAAACTCATTATAGCAAGTCCTATCGTCTACTGCCCACAGAAACAACGACTTCTCCTCTAATTGACTGCCTGTCAAATACTTAATACTTTCAAATACTTAATTTTGTTTCTAGAAATCAAGAGAAGGAGACTTTCCTTAAACAAGGAACTTTACTATATTTCTAAAACATGTTTTTAAAACAGCCCAACAGGCAGAATTATCCCGTTTTCTACCTTCGCTAACCAGCCACATAGGAAACAACAGGACTTTATGATTTTTGGACCTAATGGGATTTCTAACGGAAAAGCGGACCCAATTAGTAACCCCCTCTCGGCACACACAAATAATTAGTCACCCACTCTCGGGAACTGGTGAGAACCTGCTGGATCCCACCTCTGAACCAGCCCCGATGTTGGGGTTTTAGCTTACATCTGATGTCCAGAGCCACCCCCTCCTTTTACAGGCACTCCAATAATTTTGCTCCAGGGCAAAGCTGGACAAGGTTTCTTAAGGAGTGGCCCTAAAGTAAACCCACAATCAAAGCACTCCTAACATATGTTCATCCAGCCGCTCTTTAAAAACCTCAAAAGGAGGCTCCATCACACTCCGAGATGGTGAATTCCACTGTCAAACAGCTCTGACAGTCAGGAAGTTCTTCCTAATGTTTAGGTGGAATCTCTTTTCCTGCACCTTAAATCCATGACTCCTGGTCCTAGTCTCTGAGGCAGCAGAAAACAAGCTTGCTCCCTCTTTGACATGGCAACTCTTCAGATATCTAAACATGTATTGTCGAAGGCTTTCACGGCCGGAATCACTGGGGTGCTGTGTGGTTTCTCGAGACTGTGGCTGGCCTACATGTTCTAGGCAGCATTCTCTCCCTGGCGTTTAGCCTGCCATCTGTGGCTTTCAGCATGCTTCCAGAGGATCTGATGGTAGGAATGGAAAGCAAGTGGAGTATATATACTGTGAGGTCAAAAGGTGAGGCCATCTGAATAGAGTAGCTCAACCCTGGCATGAGCCACAGAGAAGTCTTTGTAGCATGGGAGTAACAATGAAGATAGCAAGGTCCAAATGTAGGTGAATGGATCTGAATGGAGAGTATCCTGGTCTTTGTTGCCCTTTGGAGTGCTATTGTCTATACCATGGTTGTCCTGTATGCTTCTGTGTGGGAGCTGATCAGTCACTGTGCTTGATTCTAGATTTTTAACACTGGCAGCCAAATTCTGTTCATTTTCATGGTTTCTTCCTTCCTGTTGAAATTGTCCATGTGCTTGTGAATTTCAGTGGCTTCTCTGTGTAGTCTGGATCGTTAGTGGTTGTCAGAGTGGTCCAGAATTTCTGTGTTTTCAAATAATATTCTGTGTCCAGGTTGGTTTATCAAGTGTTCTGCTATTGCTGATTTTTCTGGCTGAAATAGTCTGCAGTGCCTTTCGTGTTCTTTGATACGTGTTTGTGCGCTGCGTTTGGTGGTTCCTATGTAGACTTGTCCACAGCTACATGGTATGCGGTAGACTCCTGCAGTAGCAAGAGGACCCCTCTTATCCTTTGCTGAACGTAGAATTTGTTGAATTTTCACATTTGTTGAATTGGCACAGACCGGTCCGCTCATCTTTCAGACGTAAAGTAATTCAGCGCGATAGAATATGGGCTTAACATATTGGAAATGCAGCGCACTGAAGCCTATATGCAGTCTTTAAGAACAATATGCTTTGTCCCTTTGAAAATTGTGGATATGGCATTTCGTCACAATTAAAGATAAAAGAGGACATCACTATGACGTATTGGAGGCATGATAAGTGAATGCTACAATTGAAACCATTGTAAGCTGTATCTTTGAGAATTGTTAAGGAGTGTTTTGCACAGTTTATTTTGCACTGATTTTCACTGTTTGTGCACTTTATTGTTGTTTGTTATGCACAAATATATAAAAAGCGGTTGATGCAACGCGCCTTTGTATTGTAGTTAGCCTTTAGAGGGTAACCCAGTTTATTCCAAGAGAATCCTTCCTGAATCTGAGCTAAGACGGAAGCAGGTACCCACCAGTAAGGCCTGCCACATTTCTGGGGGGGAAAAATGTAGGTACCCAAATGAAAGTGACAAAGATCTTCTGATATGACCATGAACAAACCATGTTTCCCTGGATGGTGTACTGTATTGCGGATATATGGAGAAAATGGAAGAGGGCTGTTGCATTTAAACTCCACTTTTCTCCCCAGCAGCATACAACATTCTCCTTTTCTCCAGCATGATGTGTAGTGGTTAAAAGCAGGAGGACTCTGATCACAAGAATCAGGCTTGATTTCCCACTCCTCCACGTGAAGCCTGCTGGGTGACTTTGGGCTAGTCACAGGTCTCTCCAAACTGTGTCAGCCCCATGTACCTCACAAGACGTCCGTTGTGGGGAGATGAAGGGAAGGGGTTTGTAAGCTGCTTTGAGACTCCTTATGGTTTAGAAAAGCAGGGTATAAATCTGAACTCTTCTTTTTTTGTCCTCACATCAACCCCATGTGGTAGGCAGAGCCGCAGCGAGGGAGAACTGCGCCCGGGGCACGTGGTGTGCCTTCGCCCTCGCCATGCCCCCCCATCTGCCTGTGCCATTCCTCAGAATGCCCCTGGAACGCCCTCGGTCTGCCACGCCCCTGCATTGGTGCGCGCTCGGTGCAAGATGCCCTCCCCCGTCCCCTGGGTGCTATGCCACTGGTGATAGGTTAGGCTGAGAGTGTGTGACTGTCCCAAGATCAGCCAGCAAACCACCATGACAGAGCAGGATTCAAACCTGGGTCGGAAGTGTCATCAACTTATGTGGACCCTGTGGGGGTTTTCAGGGCAAGAGACCTTCAGAGGTGGTTTGCCACTGTCTCTCTCTGTGTAGCAACCCTGGATTTCCTTGGTGGTCTTCCTGTCCAGGTACTAACCAGAACTGACCCTGCTCAGCTTTTCAATTGGGGTACCCTGGACCATCCAGGTCAGGACAGAGACAAACAGGAGTGGTTTGTCATTTTTTGCCTCTGCGTAGCAACCCATGCCTTCCTCGGTTTCCAAGTTCTAACCAGGGCCAACTTATTTAGCTTCTGAGATCTGATGAGAGCAAGCTAGCCTGGGCCATCCAGATCAGGGAAAAAGACATGCAGAGGTGGTTTACCACGGCCTGCCTTGCATAGCAATCCTGGCCTTTCTTGGTGGTCTCCCATCCAAGTACTAACCAGTGCTGACTTTGCTTAGCTTCCAAGGTCTGAACAAGATTGGGCTAGGCCAGTGATGGCGAACCTTAGGCACGGGTGCCAGAGGTGGCACTCAGAGCCCTCTCTGTGGGCACGCACAGAGTTCATCATGTGGGGAGGAAATCGCCCCCCCCCCATCTAGGCTGGCTTGGGCCGCTGGGCTCGATTATTAGCATTAAACCTAAGACCTAGTTTTGGGGAAGCAGTGTAGTTAAGTGCTGTTAAACCCCACTGATTTTCATGCAAAGAACTAAAGCGTGATCCGTTACCTGGGAGCAAGCTTGGTTGTTGGCAATGGGGCTTGCTTCTGAGTAAACTCTCCTAGGGTCTGATTTACCTGTTTGAAGAGTTGCATGGTTGCTTCAAAACAAAGCCAACAACTACCACCAAGCTTATTCCCCAGTAACGCACGCCTCAGAGCCAACCATTTTTTTTCTAAAACCTCAGTATTCAGGTTAAATTGCCGTGTTGGCACTTTGCAATAAATAAGTGGGTTTTGGGTTGCAATTTGGGCACTCGGTCTCAAAAAGGTTCGCCATCACTGGGCTAGGCTGAGCCCCCCCAGGTCAGACAGGTCTAAATTGTTTCCTTTTCCTTGCATGGATTATATATTTACGTACAGCATTTATCTTCCCGCCATTCCTGCCTTCCTGCCCTTCTCTGGGCCACCCATTAGGGTTGACAAAACACACCTAATAAAATCACATCTGAAAAAACACTGAAACCAAGCCGAGCCACATCACACAAGTGACGAAAACCAGGACACAGGGAACACAAGAAAATGCACATTCTAACCTATAATTGTCTAGGCCAGTGATTCTCAGCCAGGGTTCTGTGGTACCCTGGGGTACCATGAGCATGTCCCACGGGTACCATGACAATGCTACCGCCTGCCTCCCCCCACCGGAATCAAATGGATTTTGAAGGGTGGCGGGGTTGGAAGCTTCATGGGCTCCCTTTAAACAACACTGAAAAACAGCATGGTTTTATTTGCCTAAATTCGGTGTGGGATGGGGGGGTGGATTTAGATGGAGCTCTCCCTTTAAATCCCCCCAATCCATGTCGAATTTAGGCAAACAAACAACACGGCTGTCAATGCTGCTTTCCCTCCCCTCCCCCTGCTTGCCACTCCCCCCACCTACAGGCCAAAAACGGGAAAAAACCTAAAAAATGCAAAAAACCCACCAAATGAACCTCAGGGGTACCCTGAGATATGAAGAGCGAGGTCAAGGGTACCACGGTCGAAAAGGTTGGAAAACACTGGTCTAGGCGGTGGAATGTCATGACGACGGACCCTCCACCAATCGGCAGGCAGGACTCGCCCACTGGTGGCCGACATTCCGTCCACTCCCCGGCCATCCTTCTCCCAACCCGGGAGCAAGTCCAGCTCTGATGGCCCTGTCAACGTCCTCCTGGTTTTCTCCAACCCCCACAGCTCATCTTGGTTGATGCCCACCCCAAACTTCCCCATTTCACAATCACCCCACCCCAACCCTCACCTTTCAACCTCCCTCCCTCTCCAAGCTATGCCTTCCAATTCTTCCCCAACCCCAACCCTCGCCTTCCCACCCTTCTCCCACCACAAGCCTCACTTTTCCATCCCCCGCCAAGCCACAGACTCAGGGCAAGTTAGGTGGGAAACATTCCACCAGGAGCAGGTGGGGGGCATACAGCTTGACCTGTAACTAGCTCCATTGCAGGGGAAATGCTTCACCTCGTCCCTTCAGAGAGTGCAGGATCCAGCAGGTTCCTCACAGGGTTCTCTGCAGAGTAGGTGACCTCATTATTGGCCCCATGTGTGCCGAGAGGGGGTTACTCATTGGTGATTTTGCCACGTGATTTTTGCCTTCGTTACGCCCCTCCTCTCAGCAGTAGCACACAGAACTTGAAGCAGTCTAGCAGGAGGTGCACCGGCGTGCGTGGCAGCCCCTGCATGGGTATTCGTTCCCCATTTAAGGATCGGGATTGCCAGCGGCCTAAAGTCCTTGCCAACAGCTCCTCATTTCCCAGGAATGCCCCGCCCCCGGAATGCCCGGCCACGCCCCTCTCGTGCCCCGCCCAGCCCCAGTTTGAATCCCACCACCATGGGAACCTGTTACTAAAATTTTTGGATTCCACCACTGCCCCCCTTGCTAGCACCCATTGCATTCCCCCCCCATGGCTTTGCTGTTAGTACTGAAATAAGTGCAGTTAAAAAGGGTGGAGAATCAAAAGAAAAGAAGTCTTCATCTGCTCGTGGAAAATGACAACAGAGGTCTCTCTGATCAGCAGCTCAAATATTTCAGAGGTATAAGCTTTTGAGAACACTGAAAACATTTTGAAAACATTTGCACAATCTCCCCCGTTTGTTTGTACTCATCCCCTTGAAACAATTCCTGACCACCATTTTGTAATCGTTCGTTAAAAAAAAATCTTCGTGGATCCGATGCGACAAGGCTGCAAAGCCTCTTGCTGCCATTCCCTCCGGCCCATGTCTTCACGGCTTCAAAGACATGACCCCCCCCCCCACAAAAAACACCACAGACAGAAATTCAGTGTGAGGGCTGGTGCAAGATCAGAAAATGGTGCCAACGAGGAAGTCCGGGAGGCATGGGAAACGTCTTAAAGAAATTGCACAGCAAGTGAAAACGTTTTCAGGAAAAGGATCTACCAGGCTTTGGTTCTAGAAAGCTTATACATCCTGTTGATCTCTGGTGCTGCTGGATTTCTCTTCCTCAGCAGACCAACAGGGTGCCTCTTTGAAGTGAAAATGTTGCGGCGGAGCCCTCTGATTGTTCTGATTGTTCCCGGTGGGGTTTCGTTTGAACAATCTGCTCCAAGATTGTCAAAACCTTTCAAAGCCCTTTTTTGTTTCGAAGGAATGACCTCATGGGTTTTCTTTCTTTCCTGCAGGGAACTTGCTTTTGGCTGCCTGCTCCGATCTTGCGCCTGCTGTTCTGCATGTGAGAACGGCCCCCCTTCCGCCGCTGGGTCTCTCGGCTGTGAAATATGCCTCCTTTGACATTTGCAGTTCTTCTCCATGTCCTCTACATGACCTTTCGACTCATCACGGGTAAGTCAGATGTCCCAAAAGGGGAGAGGTTCAGTGGTCAGGCCAGACAGAGGCCAATTACATGCAGGGCGTTTACTGTACGGTGGAGGCGAATGTCTGCTGTGACAGCATTTCTTGTATGGATGTATTTCCTCTTGCTCCGCTTTCACTGTCCACTCTCTCCGCAGCAAACGTATCCACGTATAGCATAGTTTTAATTTCGCTCGCTGCAGAGCGGTACAGATTTGCCAGTGGGCAGAGGCATAGCTGGGGAAATGGAGCCCAGTGCAAAATCTGAGTTTTGCTCCCCCCCATGTTTGTGTTTTTGTATTTTTTAGTGTTTTTTATTTTGTGGCCTGCAGGGGGTGCAGTTTTTAGGCTAGCAACATCAAAAGTTCAGGGTGTCTTTAGGAGACTATCCTGATGATACCAGAGAGGTTTGGTGAAGTTTGGTTTTGGGGGTCCAAAGTTATGGACTCTCAAAGGTGTAGCCGCCATCTCCTATTAGCTCCCATTGGAAACAATGGGGGATGGGGCACCCCCTTTGGGAGTCCATAACTTTGGATCCCCTGAACCAAGCCTCACCTAAATTGGACAGTATCATCAGGAGAGTCTCCTGAAAACTCCCTGAAATTTTTGGTGCTGCTATCCTAAAACTGCGCCCCCTGCAGGCCAAAAACTAAAAAATGCTAAAAATAATAAAAACCTGAATTTTTTGCTGCCCCTCCCCAGGCGCGAGCCTGGTGCTATGCGCACCCCCAGTCCCCTTGTAGCTACGCCTCTGCCAGTGGGCACAGCTTTGCTCTGGACCTTTTCCCTTTGTCAGCAGTCAGCCTGCCTAGTCTTACCCACCCACTCTCTTGCACTGCTTTCCACACTTTCCCCTGGTTCTCCTCCCTGACTCCTTTATCCATCCATCCATCCATCCATCCATCCATCCATCCATCCATCCATCCATCCATCCATCCATCCATCCATCCATCCATCCATCCATCCATCCATCCATCCATCCATCCATCCATCCATCCATCCATCCATCCATCCATCCATACACCATCCATCCATCCATCCATCCATCCATCCATCCATCCATCCATCCATCCATCCATCCATCCATCCATCCATCCATCCAATCCAATCCATCCAATCCAATCCAATCCAATCCATCCATCCATCCATCCATCCATCCATCCATCCATCCATCCATCCATCCATCCATCCATCCATCCATCCATCCATCCATCCAATCCATCCATCCATCCATCCATCCACCATCCATCCATCCATCCATCCATCCATCCATCCATCCAAATCCATCCATCCATCCAAATCCATCCATCCATCCATCCATCCAAATCCATCCATCCACCATCCATCCATCCATCCATCCATCCATCCATCCATCCATCCATCCATCCATCCATCCATCCATCCATCCATCCATCCATCCATCCCTCCATCCATCCATCCAATCCATCCATCCATCCAGTCCATCCACCATCCATATCCATCTGCTATCCAATTATCGTCGTCCATCCATCCATCCATCCATCCATCCATCCATCCATCCATCCACCATCCACCATCCATCCATCCATCCATCCATCCATCCATCCATCCATCCATCCATCCATCCATCCATCCATCCATCCATCCATCCATCCATCCATCCATCCATCCATCCATCCATCCATCCATCCATCCATCCATCCATCCACCATCCATCCATCCATCCATCCATCCATCCATCCATCCATCTATTTATTAATTATCATATTTATATACCGCCCCATTCCCTGAGGGCTCTGGGCGGTGAACAACAAAATAGTGCTACATAAACAATAGCAATAAATAGATAATATAGGCTCATTGAGCCAGAACATCATTAAAACATAAAATTACAGCGTTCCACATAAACCACTTGGCGTCCAGCATTAAAACTATCAATAAAATGCTCCCAAAGAGGGGGATGGTAAATCCAGGTGTCACGGCATGCTGAGCTCCCCAGAGGATGTTAAAAGGGAGTAGACTGCAAAAAGGGCGCGACACCCCTCAGGCGTGGCTGGCTTCCTAAAAAGCTCCGGGTGGAAACAACTCGGTCTTACAGGCTCCCAAGGGAACTATCCAAGATCCGCGTGTAGTAGGGCCCGGACAGTTGGAGGAAGAGCGTTCCACCAGGCCGGGGCCAGGGCCATAAAGGCCTTCCAGCTCCTTGTTCTGCCGTATGACTCCTATTGCCCATGGCCACCCCGCCCCTGCATATCTTCTGATCTGTTGATTAAAAAAAAATTAATAACCATATTGATAGATTGATAAATCAATACTACTACTAAAATGTAAAAATAATCAGACGTCGATCAGTTCAAACACCATGCATTTAATCAACAAACTGGGATGTCTCCGGCCTCATAGTTTTACACCCAAGCAATCGGTGATTCCAGACCATACCAGGAAAAGCCCATTGATCTTGACTCCTGTGTTTACAGCACATTGGAAGACAGACGACTGTGAGCTTAGCAATTGGCAGTTCACATTGTCCTCTTACGGTTTTGCAGTTTGCATGTTGCCGTTACTTCCCCCTTACTTCCCACCATAAAAGACAATCAGTGTTCGGGCAAAGTGTACAGAGGCCACATTCGATACTTTTCTTTAATAGTTCACCGTTTTACGTCGATATATTGATCTATGGATAGATTGATATGTTGATCCAAATCCAAAACCTTTATTAGGCATAAAACCGGAGTGTGTCATGAGTTCCAAATACAATAAAAAGATCATTATTGCACAACTTGCAGTACACAGAGTAAAAATGTAGCACCAGCTTCAGAGATTTCAGCATTAGAGTTATTTAGAAGCTTAGCCACCTTCATCTCATCAGAAAGGAGCATAAATCCTGTTGGCAATACAGTTCTCAAATCAGTTCTGATGTTGTTGTATTTTGAACAGTGAAGCAGAATATGAGAAAGTGAATCAGTTGTATTAGGACAGAAACGACAGCAACGCTCATTTTGTGGGATATTAGAGAAGCGACCTTGAAGATGAACTGACGGAAAAGAGTTGCACCTTGCTCTAGTCATGACCCATCTGCAATTGTAATTAACAAGATGTTCCAGATATATAGCAGGGCTAGATATGTTGATCTATTGATAAGGTTAAAGATAATAAAGTTTATATTAAAAATTAAAGCACGCATGCACAGTATTCTCACACGGCATTTGACGATGCAGCTAGCGTTTTATAGACGAGGCAAAATGTGTTGTCTTCTGTCCGGTTTTGCAAGAAGCATTCTTTTTTCCTCAGAGTCTTGAGTGCTCAGTTGCTTGGTTCAAGCCTATCAAATTCACAGCAACGCATTCCACCCCTCCTCTGTTGTACCATTTCCAGCGGTAGCTGACCAGTGCAGCGGGGGTACCAACATTTTCACTGAGATCCCGGAGAACAGTCCCTTTGGAACCTTGGTCTCCTACCTGACATTCTTTGGTGACCGTGAGAGTGACACCATCCACCTGCGCCTGAGCGGGCCAGATGCTGAGTGGTTCTACCTGGACGGAAAGGCAGTGCGGTTGAATGCCTCCGAGGAGAAAGTGCTGGACAGAGAGGTGAGCGCCCCTTGGCTACCTTCATGCTGCCTGCAGCCATTCTGGGTTATGTTGCTGGTTTGTGGAGGTTTCCAAAATATTTGGAATTGTTTGGTATTCAGTTGCCCAGGCTAGCATGATCTCGTCCAGCTTAAGAAATGTTCAGATCTCTGGTTGACCCCCAGACAGATGCTCGTTCAAATGAGTTCAACTTATTGATCATATCAAAATTGTATAGGTTTACGTAACCATTTTAGTTATGTGTTAATTTTAGGAGTTACATATTTAACTGCCTTGTATTTTTATATCAATTTTTATTTTACCAACTAACAAAATACAGAAGAAAGAGATAAAAAGTAAGCAAACATAACTATTGTAATAGACCTCACAACTAAAAAAAGAATTATAATAAATACCCATGTTGACTTGTATGATCAAAATCAGATATAATCTACATTGGAATTAAGTGGATTTGCCTTTATAATCGTATAATCTTATAATCTTATTAATAAATATAAACTAACATTAACTGGTACACTGGGCAGAAACAACCTTAGTCATTAAATAATTTAAGCAATCAAATTAATTTTAGCTACATTCTTATTGTATATATTTGGAAAAGAAATTAATGGACATATACTTTATTTTACGAAATATACTATTCTCCCCGATTTATTTAGATTACACTACTTGCTGGACAATCCTGATCCTTCTCTCTGTATGATAGCGGCAGACTTTCTCCTGGAAGTTACTAAATGCCAGTAGATTTCCCTCCATTTAACATTTATTTCCTGTACTGTATATGCTTTTAATCAGTTTTTTTTTTACTATTGTTGTACTGTTGTCTATGCCAATAAAGGCTTGCTTGCTTGAAATTTACTATTTTGTAATGTTGTAAGCAGTTTGAAAGTGCATTATTCTCCATGTGTGGAATAAGCCTTAGACTAGGGCTCCTTCCGCACATGCAAAATAATGCATTTTCAAACCACTTTCACAACTGTTTGCAAGTGGATTTTGCTATTCTGCACAGCTTCAAAGAGCACTGAAAGCAGTTTGAAAGTGCATTATTCTGCAGGTGCGGAATGAGCCTTCAACTAGGGCTCCTTCCGCACATGCAGAATAATGAGTTTTCAAACCACTTTCACAACTGTTTGCAAGTGGATTTTGCTATTCCGCACAGCTTCAAAGAGCGCTGAAAGCAGTTTGAAAGTGCATTATTCTGCATGTGCGGAATAAGCCTTAGACTAGGGCTCCTTCCGCATATGCAGAATAATGCATTTTCAAGCCACTTTCACAACTGTTTGCAAGTGGATTTTGCTATTCCGCACAGTGAAATCCAGCTTCAAAATGCAGTGAAAGTGGATTGAAAGTGCATTATTCTGCATGTGCGGAAGGGGCCTAGGCTGGGGCTACTCAGAAGTAGAAAAAGAAAAACCAGCAACTCTGCAGGTCCATCTCTACCACTATTGACTAGAACACAGGCTGGAAGAATGACAGGTGGCTTATTTGCATTGCAGATGCTGGAGTCTCCAGTTCTGATGGTCTCCTTTACCTGCGTTGAAGACGGCTTCTCACCGGTACAGATTCTTTCCATTTTCTTTTATTTGGTTAAATGTGCTTTTCATATCCCACCATTCACACCCCAGCTTCCAGCGGCTCCATGCGATCTCCATATGTCTGCAGTCCAGTCTTGTGTTCTGGTTAGTTTTCCCCTCACGCCGACCCTGCGAGGCAGGCAGTTGATGCTTGCCACTGCATAGCAAACGGTACAAGAAGGATAATCCAATACAGAGGGCAGATCCGGTACAACAGGCAGAAAAGGACCCAATAAAACCACCATGATAATCGGGATTCCGAGCTTCCTTTTAATCGTAGTTCTGAACTTTGGCTTGGCGGAGGAAATAAACTCGGTCAGACATTGTGACAAACTGCAGCTTGAGGCCCGTCTTCCCAAATCAGAAGGTTTTTGGCCATGCTTGCCTACAGAGGAGAATGTGCATGAGAACAAACTCCGTTTGGGCCTTTCCAGAATCGACCTCCATTATCACATCTGAACATGGGGCAAGGTGTTCTGATTATATTTGTAGGGCATATACCCAGTGGTGGGATCCAAAATTTTTATCCTAGAGCTGTGCCTATGATTAACTCAGTGGTGGGATTCAGCAGGTTCACACCACTTCGGCAGAACCGGTTGTTAAAATGCCTCTTGTAAACAACTGCTTGTTAAATTAATTAAAACCCACCAGCAGAACCGGTTGTTAAATTATTTGAATCCCACCACTGGATTAACTCCATGGCGATGTGTTGACGTGGTGGTGGCTGCGTAGAGTTGGATGGCTGTAAGTTGGGGGTGTGCAGATTGCAGCCCCCCAATGCCTAGTGTGGATCACAGAGATGTTCATCGGGGGATGTTTTGTATTTTTGTATTTTCGCTGTTTTGTATTTTTGTTGTGTGGACACAAGGCACAATGTGTGTGCACAATGACATTTAAAGTTATTCTATTCTAAATGTTAATAGTAGGTTCCAATGATGGTGGGATTCAAACAGTGGCGTCGCCGCACACACGCACCTCCAGTCCCTATTGGGGTGGCAGGTTGCTTTAGTAACCCCTTCTCGGCACTCAGAAAAAATTAGTAACCATTTCTAAAGAAGTGGTGAGAACTGGTTGGATCCCACCTCTGCATATACCCAAACAGCAAAGAGCAGTGTTGTTAATGGAAATCATGGTCCCAGTGAATGGAGCACACAGTAAACACGGAAAAGTAATAAACTCTTTTTGGAACAACTTTCACATACGTCATAGGAAAATGCTGGCATGGTGTCATGTTATTGGGTAAGGTGACCAGACGTCCCGCTTTTGGCGGGACAGTCCCACCTTACACCAATCTGTCCCGCATCCCACGGGGTTTTGTACCTGTCCCGATTTTGCCTTCTGGGGTGCTCCCGGTTCCCGCCCTGTCACAGGACGGGAATCCGGGGAGCGCCCCAAAAGGCAATGCGCTCCTGCGGCTGCACGCGCATGCGCACCCACCCCATCCCGGTTTTAAAAGGTGACAATCTGGTCACCTTATTATTGGGGGAACTCTAGGGTATGCCAAAATGTCTGTAATTTAACCACTGACGTTTTGCAAACCGTAGAGCCCTCCCAAAATCATGCCACTCCCCCTTTTTGATGGAAGTGACATCAGTATGCTGAGGTGATGTCACCATGCCTGTCCCTGCCCCCCCCCATTCTCCTGGGCGTTGCAGTCTACAGACAGGTAACCTTAATCAGACGTTAGGGTTGCTGGGCTGCAGCCCCCCGGAGCACTTAGTGAGCGAGGATTGGAATGTTGGAAGTGATGTCATGGATGTTCTAGCATTTTCAAAACTCTGTGGTAAAACCATAACATTTTTGCAGTTCCTAGACCTAGAGGGGTTTTTTTTGCAGTTCCATGGCGTTATTTCCAGTTTTCCCTGGAAGTGATGTCAGCATGTGGATGCACAACCCCATTTCCTCCTGGCAAAAAAATCAGGTTGCTGGGAGCTACCAGAAAGGGGTTGAAAAGCTTCCCTTTCTGCTGGCTAAGGCAGGTTGGGATTGAAACTAGAAGTTACTTCTCATTCCTTGCAGAACTCCCAGAGGAATTAATGAGTGCTTTTTCAGCCCATGAAGGGGGTCACGCACCCCTGACCTAGCACATGTCAGCCTTATTGAATAGTTTGACCCTCTAAGAGTCTGACTCATAAGATAGGGGGGGCATTCTGTCGTTAGGTCTCTGTTGTTATAATGTTATGTTTTAAATGATAGTTATTATTTTAATATATGTAATAAGAACATAAGAACATAAGAACAAGCCAGCTGGATTGCACCAGAGTCCATCTAGTTCAGCTCTCTGCTACTCGCAGTGGCCCACCAGGTGCCTTTGGGAGCTCACCTGCAGGATGTGAAAGCAATGGCCTTCTGCTGCTGCTGCTGCTCCCGATCACCTGGTCTGCTAAGGCATTTGCAATCTGAGATCAAGGAGGATCAAGATTGGTAGCCATAAATCGACTTCTCCTCCATAAATCTGTCCAAGCCCTTTTTAAAGCTATCCAGGTTAGTGGCCATCCCCACCTCCTGTGGCAGCATATTCCAAACACCAATCACACGTTGCGTGAAGAAGTGTTTCCTTTGATTAGTCCTAATTCTTCCCCCCAGCATTTTCAATGAATGCCCCCTGGTTCTAGTATTGTGAGAAAGAGAGAAAAATTTCTCTCTGTCCACATTTTCTACCCCATGCATAATTTGATAGACTTCAATCATATCCCCCCTCAGACGTCTCCTCTCCAAACGAAAGAGTCCCAAACGCTGCAGCCTCTCCTCATAAGGAAGGTGCTCCAATCCTTCAATCATCCTTGTTGCTTGGGTTGCTTGGCAGGGGAACAGGTCCTGAATATATGGCAGAGGGCTGAAGGAAGCAGAATCCGCTCATGACCCTTTCCTCCCTTCCAGGTCGAGTATAGGATCATAGTCCAAGTGATGAACGAGAACGACAACAAACCACAGTTTCGAGATGAGACCACCTTGGCACAAAACATTAGCGAGGTGAGCTGGGGGAGGGGTGCGGGATCAAGCTGGGGCTGAGTGCGAGGAATCTTGGTGACAGAACTGGGATATAAGTAGAGATAGGATACACTGAAAAATTGAACACTCTTCTTATTAGTTGGGAATGGTTACGATGGTTGTAATTTGGCAGCTGTTAAATGCTTTTGATTCATTTAAAGAATGACATTTTGATGGACATGGCATGCTTAAATAGTTGAAGGGATGTCATGTCGAAGAGGGAGCAAACTTGTTTTCTGCTGCCTCAGCGGCTAGGACACAGGTTGAATCCCCACTACCGTCTTAGCCAGGTTTCAGAACACAAACGACTTCAAACCTGGTTAGTTTGTGTTCTGAAACCTGGCTAAGACAGTAGTGGGGATTCGACCGGGAAGGTCGTCCCTCAAACCTGGTTAGTTTGTGTTCTGAAACCTGGCTAAGACGGTAGTGGGGATTCGACCGGGGAGGTCGTCCCTCAAACCTGGTTAGTTTGTGTTCTGAAACCTGGCTAAGACGGTAGTGGGGATTGAACCACAGAGTAAGGACACAGAGTAATGGATTTAAGGTGTAGGAAAAGATATTCCACCTAAACATTAGGAATAACTTCCTGACCGTCAGGGCTGTTCAACAGTGGAATGCACTGCCTTTGGTGGAGTCTCCTTCTATGGAGGTTTTTAAAGAGAGGCTGGATGGCCATCTGTTGGGAATGCTTTGATTGTATGTTCCTGCGGGGCAGGGGGTTGGACTTGATGGCCCTTGGGGGCCTCCTCCAACTCTATAATTCTACAATTCTAATGCAGGTCCTCCTTCCTTTCCGCAGCTGGCCGCAGTGCATTCAGTCCTGTTCAGCACCCAGGCGGAAGATGCGGACGGAGATATTCTCATGTATGTGATCGACAGCACCTCGGTGAGTCTTCTCAATAGGCCACACGGGCAGATGTTCCCTTTGCACGGAGTCCCTCCAGTGCCACATTCTCTCCTTCCTCCGGAGAACGCTCTCCCGGATCTTCCCTTAGCTCTGCTTCCCAAGAGATTCTTTAACTCCCCTGGGAACCTTCCGAATGCTGTGCACGGCCTTGACTGCTGAGCCACACCTCCTGTCCTCAGTATGTGTCCGCAACTCCATTATAAACATAGCACATGGGTCCAGGGCCTGGGACATTTCATATAAAATATCTGGCAAAAAGCCATGCTAAATCCATAGAATCATAGAGTTGGAAGAGACCCCCAAGGGCCATCAAGTCCAACCCCCTGCAATGCAGAAACACACAATCAAAGCACTCCTGACAGATGGCCGTCCAACCTCTCTTTAACACCTCCAAAGAAGGAGACTTGATCACACTCCGAGGCAGTGAATTGATAGCAGACTTGAGCGGTACTACTCAAAGTAGACAAGTGGGCATGTACAGCAAACCCCCACCTTCATGAAGAAGAAACACTCCACACAGCAGTGTCTTTCAAAAGAAGGCTTTTACCTTGCTATATGAGTTGCTATATGTACATGATACTATATACCGTGTTTCCCCGAATATAAGACAGTGTCTTATATTAATTTTTGCTCCCCAAGATGCGCTATGTCTTATTTTCAGGGGATGTCTTATTTTTCTGTGTTCTGTTCGTCGGGCATGCTTCCAAACAAAAACTTTGCTATGTCTTACTTTCGGGGGATGCCTTATATTTTGCACTTCAGCAAAACCTCTACTATGTCTTATTTTTCGGGGATGTCTTATATTAGGGGAAACAGGGTACTATATACATGATACTATATACAGAGTATATTAAGCAGTCCAACAAAGTGCTTCGCCAGGCACTTGTTTCCCTAAGGAACCAACACACAGTACATTGCTGTTGCTTATATACATGGTTCCACCAATCACTGTAAAGGTCACTAGCAACTGGATTGAACGGGTCTGCTTGCTGTTCTCTAGCTGTCAGATCATTCCGTTCTTGCTGACTCATACCTCTGCTGGATAGGATATGATCACCATGATCTAACTGTCATGACACCCCTTCTCATATCCTAGGAAGCAGACATTATATACATTTACTTGTTTACATATTTACATTTTCAATGCCTAACACTGGCAACATACGCTCAAACTTAGGCTCTGGTACTGCTTTGGTAAACAAATCAGAGATTCCACTGTCGAACAGCCTTTACTGTCAGGAAGTTCCTCCTAATGTTTAGGTGGAATCTCTTTTCCTTCACCTTGAACCCATGACTCCTGGTCCTGGCCTCTGGAACAGCAGAAAACAAGCTTGATCGTTGGTCAGAAATCTGAATCTGGAAGGCCACGGCCAACTTCGGCCC
Source organism: Sphaerodactylus townsendi (assembly GCF_021028975.2). Taxonomy (NCBI): domain Eukaryota; kingdom Metazoa; phylum Chordata; class Lepidosauria; order Squamata; family Sphaerodactylidae; genus Sphaerodactylus; species Sphaerodactylus townsendi. Next base: position 5,138,130 of record NC_059430.1, on the reverse strand, counting down.
TTACTAAGTGGCCAAAGGGTAGACTCTAAAAGGGCATTATGCCCCAGTTGTCCAAACCCTGCCCTCCTCTGGCTCCACTCCCAAATCAGCAGGTATTTCAGCCCAGAGTTGCTAACTCTGGGCGTTTTCCCACTTACCTTTTGCTGCGCGCAAGTAGCATGGGGTCCCCTGCGCCTCCCCACTACAGGGGCAGCGACAATGCAGCTGCCCTGATGCTGCTGCTGTCGCGCCCCCTCAGAGCGCGTCATTCCAGGTGCTCTTTGCAACAGCGCCTTTTTATGACCCCACGCAGAGCGCGGGGTCGTGGGGAAGCCGGGGCGCGCGCCTGGAATGACGCGCGCTGAGAGAAGCGCGCAGCAAAGCGGAGGCGATGTAAGTGGGAAAACGCCCTCTGTTCCCCTGTTTGTTTTTCCTTTTCCTCCCTCTTGACCTGGCCACATTCCTTCACTTGACACAACAAAGCACACCTGGAGACCCTCACTGGGAAACGGGGGTGTGTCTGGGAGGGTTACGGTCAAGCACTGCCACTGCCCACAGCTTCTGGGCGAGGCGGCTACAAGTCTCCAGATGGACCAGCAGTCTCTCGGCGGCTCTCAGTATGGCATTTCAGTCCACAGATGGAGACATGTTTCAGACCCGTGGGCCAAATCTTGCTAAGCAAGTACACGGGGAATGGAGAGAGCCGGAGGAGGCCGTTGTCCTTTGGAAGGGTACGGTCCATTCCTGCATGGGGAATGCTGACACTGGGCAGCTCCTTTCCGGCAGAGTCGCTTGCCTGCTGGGCGCCCCGGTGGGAGCCAACCTGAGCGAGCCCCGTGCGTGGGCATGAGATTAGCCAGGGCACAAGGACACTTTGCCAGGGGTGTGGGTGGAGATTACGGGCCTACGTGTGCAGAGCAAAGGTCTTGTGGATTTGCAGGGGTGGGGTGGGGGAGAGTGGCAAGGTGAGTGGAGACTTTGGGAGGGGGAAGGGAGACGTGCAGATCCTGCTACACCTATTCCCTTCTTGTGCGCCCATGATGCTCTGAGTTAGGAGGCTCAGTTTCACCTAGGCAGCAAGTATGGGCCTTTCCCCACTTACCTTAAGCCCCGCGCTACTCTCCTCAAGTAGCGTGGGGTCCCCCGGCACTCCCCACGAGAGGAGCGGCGACAATGCAGCCGCCCCGACGCTGCCGCTGTCGCACCCCCTCAGCGCGCGGCATCCCTGATGCTCTTGCAAAGGGCGCCTTTTGATGACCCCGCGCAGAGCACGGGGTAGTGGGGATGCCCGGGCGCGCGCCAGGGATAGGGGGGATCATGCTGAGTGGGGAAACGCCCTACGTCTTCTTGACAGCCAGTGCAGGGTTAAGAGTGGTGGACTCTAACCTGGAGAACTGGGTTCGATTCCCCACTCCTCCACATGAGTGGCAGACTCTAATCTGGAAAACCAGGTTTGATTCCCCACTCCGCCACCTGAAGCCTGCTGGGTGACCTTGGGCCAATCTCACAAGGTGTCTGTTGTGGGGTGGGAAAGGGAAGGTGATTGTAAGCTGCTTTGAGACTCCTGGCCCCTGCCTGGTGGAACACCCTTCCATCAGATGTGCGGGCCCTGCGGGCCCTTGGAGAATTCCGCAGGGCCTGTAAAACGGTTTTGTTCCACCAGGCTTTTGGTGAGGCCGGCCGCGGACCCCCCCTCCAGGATGCCCCCATGCTACGTGCCATTTTACCATCAGCACGTCCAATATAATATCTGACTGACGCTGCTACCCCCGCCCGGCCTTGGGATTGGGCGCCACACACACTTTTATAATCTACTGTTATGTATATTGTATCGATGCTGCTAGTTTTATGAATTTTTGTATATTGTTTTAACTTGTTTTATTTTTTTTTATTTGGTGTATGTTGTTTTGGCCATTGTATGTTTGGCCCAGTGTACACCGCCCAGAGCCCTTCGGGGGTGGGCGGTTTATAAATTTGATATATAAATAAAAAAAATAAAATAAAATAAATGTAGAGAAAAGAGGGGGGGGTATAAAAACCAGCTCTTCTTCTTCTCCTCCTTTTTATGTTAAGGCTGATGCCAAATACTTCCGGATCGACCTGCCAAACAGTGGCAAGATAGTCCTGGCCAGAGCACTGGATTTTGAGACTAAGAGGCACTTGGAAGTGATCGTTCACGCTGTGGTGAGAAGGAAACTGTTGCCTGTGGGTGTGCTGGGTAGGCCTTATCCTCTGATTGGTTAAGACATTTGAAACTGCCGTACAGTGAATCAGACCATTGGTCCATCCGTGTCAGTATTGCCTACTCTGACTTGCAGCTGCTCTCCAAGGTCTAAGGCTGAGGACTTTCATATCACCAACCACTGGTCCTTCTAATTGGAGATGCTGGGGATTGAACCCGCGGCCTTCTGCATGCCGAGCAAATGCTCCATTGACTTTCTGCACACCAGTGTGCTCTGCCACTCAGTCACGACTCCTTCCTTGGTCATCTCACCTTCCCGACGCTCATTCAGGATGGAGGCCCACATAGTCCTGGCCTATCTGGCCTAGTTTGTCACCAGAGCAGGGAAACGCCATGAGGAAACGTGACTCAGAGGACAAGGCAGTGGGGGGATCCAAAATTTTTAGTAACAGGTTCCCATGGTGGTGGGATTCAAACTGTGGGGTAGCGCCAATGGGGCGTGGTGGGGCATTCCGGGGGTGGGGCATTCCTGGGTGGGGCTGTGGCAAGGACACAGCTGCTGTGTCGGTCCTTGGGTGGGAAACGAATGCACGCAGGCGCAGGCTGCCACGCACGCCGGTGCACCTCCTGCTAGACTGCTTCCAATTCTGCGCGCTACTGCTGAGAGGAGGGGCGTAACTAAGGCAAAAATCACGTGGCAAAATCACCAATTAGTAACCCCCTCTCAGCACTCACAAATAATTAGTAGCCTACTCTCGGGAACCTGCGAGAACCTGCTGGATCCCACCTCTGGGACAAGGTCTCTAGACACACAGTGATCCCATGATCTTTGTCAGAGGGGATATTATCTCCCAAGAGAGAAGGTCTGGCCTGAGGAAGATGCTCTCCACAGGCTTATGTAGTTGCCATGCTGGGTAAGAGGCCCGAGACGCAGCTGGGGCTCTCAGGCTATTAAGTAACCAAACTTCTGTGACGGGCCCCAATGCCCTTTTATTTCTCTTGCCCATAAACCTTTAAAATTGTCATGCCCCCACAGAGACTTCTGTTATTTCCCCACTAAGCTTCAGTTTCCCCATAGTTAGCGTGGGTTTAGTTCATTGTAAAGTCTTCTAAGGGAGGGAATTTCAGTTAGCCCCTGTCCCTTTAAGACATTTCCCAATAGGCAGTTTCCCTCTATACCCAGCAATCCCCTGTTTTAGTTCTAGCCAGTCGGTCAGAGCGAGGTGCCGAGGGTAGCTGGAGACTGGAATATTCGTGACGTATATGGTGGTCCATAGAGCACAACTGGAGGTTAGCAGTAATTAGAACCAGATTGCAACCCAAAACCCACTTATTTATTGCAAAGTGCCAACACGGCAATTTAACCTGAATACTGAGGTTTTAGTTTAGAAAAAACGGTTGGCTCTGAGGCGTGCGTTACTCGGGAGTAAGCTTGGTGGTAGTCGGTGGCTTTGCTTTGAAGCAACCGTGCAACTCTTCCAATGGGTGAATCACGACCCTAGGAGGGTTTACTCAGAAGCAAGCCCCATTGACAGCAACTGAGCTTACTCCCAGGTAAAGGATTGTGCTTTAGTTCTTCGCATGAAAATCAGTGGGGTTTAACAGCGCTTAACAGGGTTACCTACACTGCTTCCCCAAAACTAGGTCTTACGTTTAATGCTAATAATCGATCCCAGCGGCCGAGGCCAGTTTAGATGTGTGGGGGAGGGGGGCAACTCTGTTTGCGTGTGCCCACAGAGAGGGCTCTGAGTGCCACCTCTGGCACCCGTGCCAAAGGTTCGCCACCACTGAGTTAGGGTCTTGATTCTCGTAAGTAATAAACCTATTGTATTGTCGAAGGCTTTCACGGCCGGAATCACTTGGGTGCTGTGTGGTTTCCGGGCTGTATGGCCGTGTTCTAGCAGCATTCTCTCCTGACGTTTCGTCTGCATCTGTGGCTGGCATCTTCAGAGGATCCTCTGAAGATGCCAGCCACAGATGCAGGCGAAACGTCAGGAGAGAATGCTGCTAGAACATGGCCATACAGCCCGGAAACCACACAGCACCCAAATAAACCTATTGTTGAACTGTTGGACCTGGCCTGTGTCTCCCTCACTCTGTCCTAGCCAAGCACAGGGCACCAAAAACAGATTCACTCGGGGGGCAGAACAAGAATCATTGGGCTTTGTGACTTTTCCGGGCTGTGTGGCCCTGGTCTGGAAGTTGTTCATGATGGAGACAAACCCCTCCATATGCCATCCATACAATTGCCCTGACTTCTCCCAATGAATCTTGGGGATTGGAGTTCAGAGAGGGGCCTGCAAGTACTTTAGCTGAGATTCCACACTCCCCAAGGAAAGAGCCAGTGATGCAGATATCAGGTTGCCAATCTCCAGCTGGGGCCTGGAGATCTCCTGGAACGTCCCTCTGCAGCAAATGGCTGGTTTGGAGAGGGGACGGCATGACCTGATAACCCGCTTAGGTCTCTCTCCCCCTTCACCAAACCCCGGCAGCCTTTCCAGCTCCCACCTCAAATCTCCAGTTGTTTTATTTATTTTTATTTGACTTCTGGGCTGCCCTTCCCCAGGCAGATGTGCCCTTGGTGGTGCAGACAGGAGGGGGCACAAGAGGAGTCGGTGAAGAGGACAGTCAGAACAGAGGGACGGGGAGGAAGAAGGATGAGCCGGGGGCTTCAATTTTGTGCTGGGAATAACGTTTTGGTCGCAGGAGGCCCCTGGGAGAGAGGCTTTAGGAGCAACGCGGGGAGAGGAGCATTCAGAAGAGGGTGAGGCAACAGGAGGAAAAAGCCCCGCCTCTTGCTCATGGCTGGCTATTTCCAGACTGCCACTCATGTCTGTCCCCCGCCCCCCACCCCGCCGCCACCCGCTTGCTCATTTGCAGCTTCTCTAAGCCCCATCTCCCTGGCTAATTGGGGGTGACATTATCTCATCAGCTCCCCTTTTAGAATCAATGGTTTAAATCCCCCTTTTTAATTTCCCTGAGAGAGCTAAACATGACTCTCTGGGTTTGGGACCCCGCTCTTGGGCCCCAATCCTGGTCCCGGGATCCCCAGTTAAGCGCCCCTGCTCCCTATCTTCTGTGCTCCTCCCCCGCGTCTCCGCATTGCGCAATGTCCAGCTGTGCTCAGCCTTCGCTGCCCACCTCTGCCATATAAGGTATTTTTGGGCTGCCCTCCAGATGGCATGTGCCCAAGAGCACCTGCTTAGCTCACTGTCCCTAATGCTCCTTGTGTCACCTCTCTCTCTCCTTTGTTCTGCTTTCCTGTATCTGGCTGAGCCGTACGTCCTCCAGGTACGCCGTGCAAGAGCTGCCTGGTCCACGTGAGTGGTTCCCTTGGCAGCCGGCTAGCAGGGTTCACGTGTGCAAGTCGGCGGTTTCAGAAAACTCTGTCTGCTCACCAGTGCCCAGTTGACCACATCCCAATCCGTGCTGTTCCCCTTGGCTGCATACCAAGTATGCAAATAAGCAGCAAGCATGATGTAGTGCAGTGTTTCCCAACCTTTTCAAGGTCAGGGTACCCTTGACCTCACTCTTCATATCTCATGGTACCCGTGCTGCCACCCTCCCCCTTCCCCTCCCATTGCCCCTGCTTGCCACACACCCCACCTTCCCCTCCCAGGGTGAAGGGTAGCACTGGGGGTGGTGGTGGGCCAGTTCCATGTCCTTGCTGGCGCCGGTGGGAGACACCACAAAAATGAGGGGGGGGGGCGGTAGTGTTGCCACGGTACCCCTGGGACATGCTCATGGCACCCCAGGGTACCACGGAACCCTGGTTGAGAATGGCTGCCCTAAGCATTTTTCCCTACTCTGATCAAGCGAATTACATTTTGGTGCACTGTACCATTGCGTCCGGACTCCTTTCTTTCCAACACCCCAAATCAAAAGTGTTGTGCCCTTGGACTGTTGGATAACAAGGACTCTGTATTCAGCTGATTTCTGTGTTATGAAACAGCCTCAGTCAGAGTAGACAATACTGAGTTTTGATGGACCCTGTGTCTTCTTGGCAGCTTCGTGTGTTCATCTGTTCAGGTAAGTCTGTGAAGATCTTGGCTGGAAGACTGCCTCAAGAATATGGCCAAGACGACGAGAGAAAAGGGGTGGCGTGCCACAAATGAACACAGTTGGATGGGGAACCAGAGGAAGGAAAGGCCTGTGGGCACCTTTGGTTAACGCTCTCTTGCTTTGCTACAGGAAATGAACACCAAGGAAAGGTATAACTCCTCGGCCAGGATCCACGTCAATGTCATGGATGGAGATGACCAGTACCCCCAGTTCTTGCCGTGTAATTTCCTCTCCCATGATGGGGTCAGCGTTTGTGTCAGCCCCGTCTACACTACAAACATCACAGAAAGGGAGATCAAGGTGAGGATGGGATTAGAGGAGGGATTTACGTGATGGCATTTAACATATGGCCTGCAGCATGGAGCCTGTTGCTTCGGGTGTGGGTTAGCCTTTGTTAGCCTTTCATTTGTCCTGCGGCAGGGGCGGAGCGAGGGGGAACTCCGCCCAGGGTGTGTGAGCATCCTGTGCCCCTGCTGCGGCGCCGTCCACCCCCACCCCAGAATGCCCCCAGAACACCCTGCCATGCCCCCGGAATGCCTCCGCCACATTCCTACCACGCCGCACGCCTGGGGTGTCAAACCCCACCCGGCCCCGTTGGCGCTACGCCTCTGTCCTGTGGTGTTCCTTCGTTGTCTCTGAAGTGCTCCGTGATGTAGCTAGGGGGGCATCACCTGGAAGTAGGGGTGGGTAGCGTGGTGGCCAAGTTTGCAGATGATACCAAATTATGTAGGGGATAATTAGGAAAGGAGTTGATAATAAAACTACAAGGATTGTCATGCCCTTATATAAAGCAGTGGTGCGACCGCACTTGGAGTACTGTGTTCAGTTCTGGTCGCCACATCTCAAAAAGGATATCGAAGAGATAGAAAAAGTGCAGAGAAGGGCAACGAGGATGATTGAAGGATTGGAGCATCTTCCTTATGAGGAGAGGCTGCAGCGTTTGGGACTCTTTAGTTTGGAGAGGAGACGTCTGAGGAGGGATATGATTGAAGTCGATAAAATTATGCATGGGGTAGAAAATGTTGACAGAGAGAAATTTTTCTCTCTTTCTCACAATACTAGAACCAGGGGGCATTCATTGAAAATGCTGGGGGGAAGAATTAGGACTAATAAAAGGAAACACTTCTTCACGCAATGTGTGATTGGTGTTTGGAATATGCTGCCACAGGAGATGGTGATGGCCACTAACCTGGATAGCTTTAAAAGGGGCTTGGACAGATTGATGGAGGAGAAGTTGATCTATGGCTACCAATCTTGATCCTCCTTGATCTGAGATTGCAAATGCCTTAGCGGCAGACCGGGGAATCAAACCCGGTTCCTCCAGATTAGAATGCACCTGCTCTTGACCACTACGCCACTGCTGCTCTGGATAGAACTATGTTGCTAAAAACCTGTAAGGGTCTGTGATTTGTTTCCCTGATTGACGGAGGAGAGATGTATCCTTCTCTGTACACCTACCATGTTCCAATGTGTGTCGTCTGCAGACAGGTCCCCTCCTCTTCCTGCCTGGTGCCATTCATGCTGAGGACGGAGACCATGAGCTGAAGACTCCACTCATATACTCTATTTTGGCAGGTACTTACTGTGGGGGGAGTGGGTGAATCTGTAGGCCGTTTGGCCAAAAGACAGCACTTCTGTGTGCACAGTGGTACGCCCAGCCTTGAGCTGATCTGGCATCCTACTTGTCAACCCAAGTTTGGTGTATGTGCAAATGTCTGCACTTTACCCTTTTACCCAACTCTGCATATGAAAAAGCAAAAGGATTCCGGTTTTCCTCAATGGCAAAAGGATCCTCGTTTTTCTCAATGCTAGCAGTTAAATTATTGGCATGGTGAGAGCATTGGGCTATGCTGGGGATAAAAAAATGTTTCTGCATTGCTAAATAACAAATACCGTGTTTCCCCGAAAATAAGACAGTGTCTTATATTAATTTTTGCTCCCCAAGATGCTCTATGTCTTATTTTCAGGGGATGTCTTATTTTTCTGTGTTCTGTTTGTCGGGCATGCTCCCAAACAAAAACTTTGCTACGTCTTACTTTCGGGGGATGCCTTATATTTCGCACTTCAGCAAAACCTCTACTACGTCTTATTTTCAGGGGATGTCTTATATTCGGGGAAACAGGGTATCTCTTAGAGTACATGGGTTTTTGGTTCTTCTGAATTTGGTAGGTCTTGCAGGATTGGAAAAGAGCAAAGCTACAGCAGGTGAAAGAATGCACCCCTTGATGGTGTGGGGAAGCAGGAAAAAAAACCCCACTTCCCAACAGCATGAAAACCAGTGCAAATAACCTGTGTGAAAATGGCCCTGCAGAACGAGAAAGACGTCTGCAGGGCACAATGGATCAACTCTCCACCCACCCCCCACCCCCAGGATAACCCTGATTGCTATCCTTGGCAGTCCTCCTGTCTCACCTGCATTTCCTTTCCAGGGACAGACCATGGCTACTTCCACATTGACAACATTACGGGCGCCATCACCATGTTGCGGCCTGTGGAGAGCAGGATCCACACACCGATATACAGCCTCAGCATCATGGTAGGCCATTTGGAGCTGCAGGGCCGTTGTCTTGGCTTCTTAGCATTGGCAAAAGTGCCGAGGGAGCACAGCCAGGGGCACCTAAACTGCGTGTCCCACACCTCTTTGTCTATCAATTTCACACCCTTGAGCCAGAAAAGAAAATGCTACTCTGGCTCAAGATGTTGGAGTGATAAAAAGATAAGGTTGCCTAGCAGAGCACGACAACTGGCGGAAGGGTTGAGAAGAGACCAAAGAAGGAGGGTGTCACAATCCTGAGGAGAATTTAAAAAAAAAAAAAAAAAAAGGCCTCGGTTGCTTATGGGAAGTTCTGGTCACAACGTTCCTGGTGATTCCTAGAGCTACCTGGCTGTAAGGGTAGCACTAGCAATTGTTGGAAATTCTATGGTAAGATTACCATAAAGTTTCTGGTGATATTTAGAGCTACTTACCATTTCCAGGTGGCACTAGGAATTGTCAGGAACTCTATGCCCAGAAATTCCTGCAAAAAAAAAATAAACCTAGACCTTATTTTTCTTTTTAATTTTTCTCCCTGGGACCATTGAATTCCCTTTCTTTGGCTGCAGTTTCTACCTGCCGATCAGCTGCATGTTGGTTGGCAAGGGCTGAAATTGGTTGGAAATATTCCGCCAAAAGTGGGCAAATAGAAAACTTGCGAGGAGGAGAGTTGGATGTCCAGCAACAGAGGAGGGGTAGGTCTGAGTGGCTTTGCAGCGGGGGGACACAGGGCAGGATTTGCGGGATGGGAGGTGGTTGGTCATGGTCTGCTCCCCAGCCTGTTTGTATTTCAACTGGTCTTCTGCTTTCTTCTTGGCAGGCTTCTCAGGTGAATGATGCCAAGAAATACACAGTGACGGAGGTGCGTGTGCGAGTCCTGGCAGCTAACAGTCACCCTCCGCACTTTGGGCAGGCCCAGTTCCAGGCCTTCATTCACCAAGACGACAACACAGCTTCCCTTGTGCTGACCTACAGTGGACGGGTTTTGTTCCTGAATGTGGTTGACGTGGACTTTGCTGACGTGAGTCACTGGCACGACAGTTCCCCCATCCCAATCTGCTGAGTTTCCGGGTCTGGAGCTTGCTTAGGGACTGACTCTCAAATGTTGACCTGGGTCTCAGTTTATCATCAAGTGGTCTGCAAGACAAAAGCTCATTACCTACCGATCCTCTGGCTCTTCTTCCCCAATTTTCCTACTCCCCAGCAGACCCACAAACACGTCTCCTCACAGTCAAGATTGGAATGAAAAAAAAACATTCTGTTGTTGTTGTCCAAATGGGGCTTGAGAGAGGCCCTTTCCCCACTTACCTTAAGCCCCGCGCTACTTGAGGAGAGTAGCGCGGGGTCCAGCTGCCCTCCCCACTTCAGGGGCGGCGAGAATGCAGTCACCCCAACGCTGCCTCTTTCCCGCCCCTCCGATGCGTGGAATTCCTTGCGCCTTTTGAAATGGCGCCTTTTGACGACGCCACGCAGAGCGCGGGGTCATGGGGAAGCCAGGGCGCGCGCCAGGAATTGCCTGCACTGGGAATTGCCCGCAGCAACCCTCGGGCAAAGGTGAGTGGGGAAAGGGCCAGAGATTCCCCAATCAGGGACTGTATGTCAGATTGGTTCTAGGGGGAAGCCAAGGGGACTGGCTAGTTGCTCCAACTGGTGGTGCACCTGAGAGTTATTGACTGATTGATTGATTTAAAAACTTGCATTTATTAAAAACTCTTTTTCTTTTCTTTCTTTCAACCCCCCCTTTGTGGAACGGGCCAGAGTGTTCCACCCGGCTGGGGTCAGGGCCAAAAAGGCCCTTCCCTTGGTTGAGGACAACTGGACAGGGTTTGAGATAGGGAACTCCAGAAGAATGTTATTTACTGAGCATAATGTTCTCAGAGGGGTGAATTGGGAGAGGGGAGAGGGACAGCAACAGGAATGTCTGGGGGAGCATGGTTCTTCAGATACCCTGGTCCCAAGTTGTGTAGGACTTTAAAGGACAACACCCACACCTTGATTTGTTCTTGGGAGTAGACTGTAATAATCATCATCATCATCATCATCATCATCATCAATATCAATATCAATATCAATATCAATATCAATATCAATATCAATAGTAATAGTAATAGTAATAGTAATAGTGATATTGATATTGATATTGATATTGATATTGATAAACTGCCCTCCCCCGGAGGGCTCAGGGCGGTGAACAAACAAATAGATAGAGCACAAATAAAACCAATAATATCGAGATTTAAATAAATCATTAAATAGTGGCTCTATATATATTAATTGCTGAAGTACTGGAGTCACATGCTGCCAGCCACTGACTATGACCAGCAGTCTAGCTCTCACTCACTGCAGTTTCTGGACACTCTTCAAAGGTAGCCCCAGCTAGCAGAGGTATTTTGTTTGAAATGATATGTAGTAATCCAGATTCTTTCCTTTTCATGGGCTTTTACAGGGTTTCAACCCCTTGATTCACTACAGCTTGAAGCGCCAGTCAAATCATTCGCAGCTGTTCCAGGTCACCCCAAGCGGGCTCATCGTCGCTCGCACCAACCGTCTGCATGCTCTTGAGAGATACACCTTACAGGTAAGAGCTTCTGCCCAGTCCGGTCTGGCTCCTTTCTGCTCTATATGAGGCTCTGTTGAGCTGGTTCCGGACCTGAGATCCTTCACGTGGTCATAGGAACAGAGGTGGCACAAAATGACGCGGGCACTGCTGGGCAGCTTTGCAACCACACCAGGAGTCGTTTATTCTGGATCCTTAGGTTCCTGCACCCCAAAAAGGAACCTGTTTCTCTGTCGCTGCTCACAAGGCAATCGTTCTCGAGCGTGGTGTAGTGGTTAAGAGCAGGTGGATTCTAATCGGGATAACCGGGTTTGATTCCCCATTCCTCCACCTGAGTGGCAGAGGCTTATCTGGTGAACCAGATGTGTTTCCGCACTCCTACATTCCTGCTGGGTGACCTTGGGCCAGTCTCAAACGTCTCAGAACTCTCTCAGCCCCCCTACCTCACAAGGTGCTGTTGTGGGGAGAGGAAGGAAAAGGCTTTTGTAAGTCACCTTGAGTCTCCTTACAGGAGAGAAAGATGGGATATAAATCAAATTCTTCTTCTCTTCTTCTTCAACTACAAATAAACACTCGCAGCATCGGTTACAATGCAGACCAAAACTGTGATTCAGGCCTAAACTCTGGATCTCTCTCGATCGTTGTCTCCCTCTAGTGGGCAAGTCTTTTTTTGTCTGGTGTTCCCTCCTCAAGTCTCCTTGGCTCTCCTCTCTATTTGTTGTAGTAGTAGTAGTCTTTATTTATGGTCAGCGACCAAATACAATACAATTCTTCAATATAGCAAAAATATGTACAAATATGTACAACAAAAATATGTACAACAAAAATATGTACAACAAAACAGCAAATGCAAATCTCTCTCCAGTACTCCAGCAATCTCTCTCTATATAGAGTACAACATGGAATACAACATATATTTTCCCATATACCATGAAACACAATCACGCTACACTGCGCCATGGAGAGAAATACACCTAACCATGACATGCCTCTGAAAATGCCAGCTGTAGGTGTGGAAGAAACTTTAGGAACAAAAAGTACCAGACCATAGCTGCATAGTCTGGGAAACCCACAACAGCCAATTCAAGATACCCTTTGTCAGAAATGTCCCCAAAGCTTAAGACCCCCAAACTCTCATTGTTTTCTACTGCAGACCACCTTGACTACCCTCTGAAATTAGTTTAATGTTTTGATGGTTAGCTGCCTTGGGCAGTGGCGTAGCTAGGAGAGGTGGGGGGGGGGCTAGAATCCCAGATGCCCTCCCTGGGGTCACATAGGGGCGAATTGTAGAGCCGACCCACTCACAACTGTGCCCCACTCACAAACTCTCCATGGAGTTCAGGGCAGGGGTGCAGTTGTGAGGAGATGGGGCACAGCTGTGAGGGGGGCAGCCCTGTGAGGAGCCCTGAGTGCCATTTTACACAGCTATCCCCTTGGCCTTGAGGACCCTGAGCTGAGTGGAAAGGCAACACACAAAATGTTTTAAATAAATAAATAAACAAACCCAGCTGCCCCCTTTTAAATTTGCTTTGGGAAAGGATTGGACCTTGTGGCTGCTGTAGATCTAGTATGGGCTGTAGGCTGAGGTTTGGTAGTTTCAGCCAAAACTATCAGATAAACGGCCACACAGCCCAGAGAATTCACAAAAGCCAGTTGATTCTGGCCGAAAAAGCTTTTCACAATAGGCTGGACCTCCTTATCTTAAAGGGGAGCTGAATCTGAATTGCAGAAGGTCTCAGGAGATTGCAGGGGCATACCGCACAGGGGGACATATGGGTTCAAATGTCCCCGGGCTGTGGCCATTTAGTCACGTGGGGGGCGGAAAGTTGCCCCCACCCCTCCTCCTTCCCCCCAGGTCTATACACTGACTTCAAGACCTGGTGTAAAAAAAAGTTGTTTGGTTGTGGTGGGGGAGGGTGGCTGCCCATCCGGGGGGTGGAAAACTTAGATTTTGCACTGGCCCACATTTTCCCTAGATACGCCTCTGGGAGATTACAACCCTAAATGTGCATGCGTGTCTTCCTTTAGATTATTGCACGAGACGAAGAATCAGGGGAGACTGCCAGCACTGCTGTCTATGTGGAGGTGTTGAGACCAGGCCAGGCAGGTAAGCCAGCAGGGGACAGTTCATTCCAGCAGATAACCTGCGCCTTCTGCCCTCATATCATTGTGTGTTAAGCTGTGTCCACCCTGAGCTGATAGTCCAGGCTAGCAAGGTCTCTCCAGACCTCAGAAGCTAAGCAAGGTTCACGAGCATGGAGTAGTGGTGAAGAGCAGCGGACTCTAATCCAGAAAACCTGGTTTAATTCTCCATTTTTCCATATGAGCTGTGGACTTTTATCTGTGAACTGGCTTGTTTCCCACTCCTCCACATGCTGGGTGACCCTGGGCTAGTTGCAGTTCTCTCGGAACTCTCCCTGCCCCACCTACCTCACGAGGTGTCTGTTGTGAGAAAGGAAGGGAAGGAGTTTGTAAGCTGCCTTGAAACTCCTTACAGAATAGAAAGATGAGGTGTAAATTCAAATTCCTCTTCCTCTACATCAGGGGTCTTCAAACTATGGCCCTCCAGATGTTCATAGACTACAATTCCCATGAGCCATAGACTTCAACCCACTTGGCCATGCTGGCAGGGGCTGATGGGAATTGTAGTCCATGAACATCTGGAGGGCCATAGTTTGAAGACCCCTGCTCTACATTAAAGGGAGAAGAGGCTGGGGTGTTTCTGTGCAATTCTAATCTAGTCCTAGCCTCCTCTTGTAAATGAATATAGTTATGAATATCTTCTGTTGCTGCCACTATGCTTCAGATTTGGAGACCATTGACGAGGATAGCAGCCAGATAGCCTAGCTTAGTGGTGCCGAAGCTATGGCACTCCAGATGTTCATGGACTACAATTCCCATCAGCCCCTGCCAGCATGGCCAATTGCTGGCAGTGGCTGATGGGGATTGTAGTCCATGAACATCTGGGAATTGTAGTCCATGAACATGCTGGCAGGGGCTGATGGGAATTGTAGTCCATGAACATCTGGAGTGGGGGGTGGACTGCAGCCATTTAAAAAGCCAGAGGGTGGGTGGTTGTGAAGGAGAAAGAAAAAGGAGAGAAAGGGAGAAGGAGAGAGAGGTTTGGGACAGTGAGGTCTCAGCGGTGGGGAGGGAGGGTGCTATTTAGTTAACAGAGCCAGGTGTAAAGCCCAGGAAAGCCTTCCAAAACTTAGAGATGAATTGGGGCCCGCGGTCGGACACCACCTTGGCGGGAGAGGAGTGCAGACGATAGATATGTTGGATAAACAGTCGTGCTAATTTAGGGGCGGAGGGAATGGTGGTGCATGGGATGAAATGGGCTTGTTTGGAGAACAGGTCCACCACCACCCACAAAACTGTGTTGCCTTGGCTTTCTGGCAAATCCGTAATGAAATCCATCGAGATAACCTCCCAGGGCCGGGAGGCAACTGGGAGAGGCTTTAAAAGTCCATGGGGCTTTCCCGGAATGGATTTTGCTTCTGCGCAAACAGAACACCCCTTGATATAAGCCTCAATGTCTTTGCGCATGGCGCGCCACCAAAACTGGCGACGGGCTAAATGCAGCGTTTTGAGGAAGCCAAAATGTCCAGCCGAGCGGGCATCATGGCAGGCTCCGAGAACCTGCTTGCGAAGGGGGGGAGGCATGTACCAACAATCCCCCCGCTTCCAAACGCCATCCACCAAGCGCAACTGGGAGTCACCCTCCTCCTCTGGCAGTTCGCGGAGCTCTGCCTCCTCGAGTTCCCGTAGGAAGGGGGAGACGATGCTGGGGACGGGCGAAGAAGGAGGAGCGGAGGTCTGAGACCAAGTGACAGCCAGCCCCAGCTGGGAGGGGGAGAGTACAGTGCGCGGGATATCACGTAACGATGAACCGCCCCCCTCCCCGGGAAGGCGAGATAGCGCACCAACCAATTTATTGGTTTTTCCAGGAAAGAAATGAACAGTGAATGAAAAACGGGAGAAAAAATCAGCCCAGCGCAGTTGCTTCGCAGACATTTTGAGGGGGGTGGAGAGGGCGGCCAATTCTTGTGATCCGACCAAACTTGGAAGGGGTGTTTGGCCCCCTCAAGCCAGTGGCACCAAGTGCAAAGGGCAACTTTGATAGCAGCGGTCTCTTTGTCTCCAACGGTCCAGTTGAGCTCTGGTCCGGAGAATTTTTTGGATAAATAAGCACACGGAACAAGCCTACCATCTTTATTTTTCTGCAAGAGGGCGGCGCCGAGCGCCTTGTCCGACGCATCTACGTGAACCACGAAGGGGAGGTCGGGGTCGGGGTGTTTCAAGATAGGTTCAGTAGTGAAAGCTGATTTCAAACGTTGGAATGCCGATTGACATTCCTGAGACCAAGGCAGGGGGGCCCCGGGCTTGGCAGCCTGTGAATCCTTGCCCTTGGTGCGTAAAAAAGGTCTGTAAGTGGAAGGGCCATTTCAGCAAATTGGGGTATAAAGTCACGATAAAAGTTAGCAAAACCAAGGAAAGATTGTAGTTCTTTCCTGTTGGTGGGGGCAGGCCATTGAAGGACAGCTTCTATTTTTGCAGGATCCATTTTTAAACCATCGGATGAGATCCTATAGCCCAAATAGTCTATGGAGGATTGATGAAAACAGCACTTGGACAATTTCACGAAGAGAGAGTTGTCAAGTAAACGTTGCAATACTTCCCGAACCAAGGTCTCGTGTTCTTCCATAGTTTGGGAATAAATTAAGACATCATCTAAGTACACGACCACCCCCTTATACAATAAATCATGCAAAACTTCGTTGATAAGGGCCATGAAAGCTCCGGGGGCTCCAGCCAATCCGAAGGGCATTAAGTATTCATATTGTCCAAATTTAGTATTAAATGCTGTCAAATGTTCGTAGCCCTCTGCGATTCTGACTCTATAATAAGCCTCTCTCAAATCCAACCTAGTAAAAATCCGGCCCTTGCCCAAAGCATCTAAAAGGTCCTTGATTAAGGGCAAAGGGTATTTATTGGACATAGAAACAGCATTTAATCCACGATAATCAGTACAAAGTCTCAAGGAGCCGTCCTTTTTCTTCACGAATAAAACAGGGGCGGCGTGGGTGTGTTTGGTGGCCCGTCGTATGAAACCGCGAGCAAGGTTTTTATCTAAAAAGGCACGGAGCTCCTTCTCTTCGCTGGGGCTCATACGATAGATTCTACCTTTGGGTAGTTGAGCTCCGGGCTGAAGTATAATTTTGCAATCAGTATCTCTATGGGGGGGTAATTGATCGCACTCCTGTTTCTGAAACACTCTGGCTAAATCTCGATAAGCCTGTGGAATGTCTGTGGGGTTAGAAGTCATTGAGGTGTGCAAAGCAGAGGGAACCAAAGATACAAGTTCTGTGGGAGGTGGATTTTCACCCCACTCCATATGTTCCCCACAGGGGGGATCAGTAAATTCTAGAATTCGTTCTTTCCAAATGATTTTTGGCTCATGTAATAACAACCATGGCATGCCCAAGACAATGGAGTGTTTGGCCACCGGAGCAAGTACGAAACTAATCTTCTCCCAATGGTCAGCGCAACGGAGGAACACGGGTTGCGTTTTACCCCATCCCGAGGCTGGACCCTGCGGCCCAGAGTAGGCCTACCATCCATTTTGAGTAATGCCATGGGATGGAGTTTAAGCTAAGGGGATCCGATCTAAGCCGAGCTCTTCAGCCACCTGGGGCCGCATTAAACAATGGGAGCAGCCAGAATCAACGAGGGCTGAGGCTATGATATGCGTATGCTTAGCGGGGTTGGCCAGGAAAGCTTGAATAGTAATGGGAGCGCTACCTTCACTCACCAAATCTGGAGTAGGACCCATGTCCATGGGTGCGGAAGAGAGACAAACTGCTACCTCCCCCTCCTCAGCGCCATCTTCGGTGACCGCTTTGGATGAGCCCGTCGGTGGAGGACCGGACCTCCGTGGTGGTTTGGCAGAGGGGGCGCGTGGGGCGGTGGATTTCTGTTTTTTCGGGCAGTTGGCGGCTAGGTGGCCTGGCCCACCACAATAGAGGCACAATCCCAAACGTCGGCGGCGTTCGGAGGTGGTTTCGGTGGAAACGGCCGGGCTTGACTTGCGAGTAGCTGGGGTGGCCGTAGTAGCGGGTTTCGGGCGTGGGCGCCCCCCGGAGCGAGCGTAATCTAGACGAGCTGCTACTTGCGATCCCAAATCGATCCATTCAGCGACGGTGCACGGGATTCGGATGAGAAGCACTGTTTCCCGAAGTTTGATATCGATAGCGTCAAAGAAGTACTCACATTTCATGCGTTCAGGCCACTCAGGAGGGAGTTTAGCAGCCGCCGCACGAAATTCACGAGCAAATTCGGCAAAAGAACGGTTGCCCTGTTGAACCGATTTTATGGTACGAATGGCTTCATTTTCAGCATCCGGATCTTGGAAGCGGGCCCGTAAGGCTTGAAGAAATCCGGCCACTGTGCGAGTATCATCGGCTTGTAGTTCAAAAAGAGTCACAAACCATTCAGCAGCCACCCCATCCAGGACAGACCCGATGTCACGTATCTTTTCACGTTCGGAATGATACAAGTCATCAAACTCCTCCATATGTGCATTGAGTTGCAGGATGAAGTAGGGGAGTTTAGAAGCGGTCCCGTCGAAATGGGCAGGGATCGGGGGCCTGTAATAACCTCTCTCCACAGCTCTTGGAGCCCGCTGGGGCTGTGGTTGCAAAGGCTGGGGCGGCGGAGCTGGGAGAGCAAGAACCGGTTGAGGCGGAGGCACGGGGCCTTGCACCGCCGTCCCTCCTCCGAGAGAGGGTCCTTGGGAGGCGGCAGGTGTGCGAGTAGTAGGACCTCGAAGCGTCGACCCCATGACAGGAGAAGTGGTGGTGGGCGCTCGGGTAAAGGTGTAAGCACCAACTCGGGTTCGAGGCATCGTGTCCCGCTGCCTCTTCAGCTCCTGTTCCAAGGCAGCCAATTCCCTCTCTTTGCGAGTTAAGGCATCTTGATGCGCATGTAAGGCCGTTTTTTCACGCTCCAATTTTGCTTGTTCGTCTCGTTGAATGGCTGCAGTCAGCTCACTCTGCGTTCGGATGGCCTTAATGCCTTCGCGCTGGCGTTCCAGGTCCATCTTAGAGTGCTCCAAGACCTTATCATGGACCGATAAGTCCTGCAGATACTGCCGTTGCAACGCTTCTTTGGCTCGGTCCAGTTCGAGTTGGACGTCTCTGCGTTGTTGTTCACGGTCCCTTTGCAGGCATTCGCGATCCTTTTGCAACTGTTCTCGTTCCTCGTCCCAGAGCCGGCGTTCACGGTCCCATGCTTCTTTGGCATCGCGCAGTCTGGCCACTTCATCTTCCCAACTTTCTTTGGACGGGAGGGGAAATGAATCCGGATGAGGAGTCAGGTCCTCATCGGATTCCTCCTCTCCGGAGGGCAACTCCGCGAGTCCTCCGACAGCTCCAAGGGGCGCCTCCTGCACATCAGCTACTACTGGTCCGGGAACTGTAAATCCTGATTGGGAACCGGCACGGAAACCCCTCCCAAACACCGATCCTGATCTCGTCAAAGTCCCGGTATCAACTGCGGTCTTGGGACGGGCCCCGGTACTATGCCACTGTGGGTCCTTGGGAGCATCATCGAAGTACGAGTCAAGGAATCGCTCAATTGACTCCTGGGTTGCCGCATGAAGAGTGGTCAGACCTATTTCCTCTGCGACAGGTTGCATCTGGGGTTTGTAATCCACACGGAAACGGGTAGAGATCCGATCCACAGGCGCTCGATCCATAGACAGCGCCCCAAACGACTCATGCAAATCCACATGGTCGAATCCGCATCCCTCATACCAACGAAGTAGGGGAAGACTCGTGTTGAGACGAGGACGGGAGAGAGTTACCAGCGAGACCCGTTCTCCCGCTAGCTCCTCCAAATCAGGAAGGGAAGGCTCGGAACCCTCTATGGGGGCTACCGTGCCTTCCACAGTTTCAGGAATATTCAATCTCTGCATGCCGGAACACCAGAGATTCACTGAGATTTAGAAGAAAAATGAAGATAGATTCCTGTCACAATGTAAGGAATTCCATAGAGCAGAAATAAAAGGCTTTTGGTTAAAAGACCGTTTATTCAGACATCTTAGAAAGCTCACGCACACGGTGTGACAGGAATGGGATCTCCCGCTAAAACTACAGGTTATAACATTCCCCGTCCCATCCCCCCTCCCGGTTTCGCCAGTCCCATTCTCATGGGAACGGAATTCTCATCTCGCTCTGTGAGATAAGCCTTCCAACAGGGTGGTTGCTGCGGATTCTGGCCCATCGCCCGAGTCTTGGAATCCAGTCAAGGCCAAACGGCTGTGAAGAGAATCAACACCACTGAAACCTTTACACCAGGAGTGGGTTTCCAGGTGGAATACCCCAGAACCTGCTCTGGAAAGCCCAGTGTGACCAGGGCCCCTTCCGCACATGCAAAATAATGCATTTTCAAACCACTTTCACAACTGTTTGCAAGTGGATTTTGCCATTCCGCACAGCTTTAAAGAGCACTGAAAGCAGTTTGAAAGTGCATTATTCTGCATGTGCGGAATGAGCCGGAGTTTTTAAAGTATCTGACAGGAAAGGAAAGATTTTCCCTGTGAAGCTGTTACCCCAGAAGGGCAACTTGGGCTGGCTACTCAGACTCCCGGCTAGGAAAGGGGCGGCGGGGGCGAGAAGGAATTCCAGGAGACAAGAGGCTTTGAATTAATTAATTACCCCCCCCCCCACACACACACACACATTTAACATGTTCTAGTAGCAAAGAAGGAGAAGTGGCTAATAGAGAGATCATACTCTTTTTTTAAATAATCAAGACTATGTGAAAAAAAAGCTTTTTCTAAACATTTCAAACGTCATTGCCATGGGAGATTTTCATGTTTCTACGTTTCAGTCAGCAAAATAGTTTCAGTCAGCAAAATAGTTCTACGTTTCAGTCAGCAAACGTTTCAGTCAGCAAAATAGTTCTTTGGCTTAAATCAGGGGTGGCCAACGTATGGCGCTCCAGATGTTCATGGACTACCATTCCCATCAGCCCCTGCCAGCAGAGGCTGATGGGAAAAACAAAGGGTTGTAGACAAGAGTCAAATCAGTTCACGGTGGTTCAATAGATTAATGGAATCATAGAAGGGTGAAACAGAATCAAATCTAGAGTCCAAAGTCAGATCAAAACCAGATTCAGGCACCAGAAATATAAACAGTGGCTTGGAAGTTCATGCACAACGATGCTGACACAACACAGCTTGACTGTCAACCCCTTTTACAGCAGATATCCCATCCACCAGTGCAAACACTTCATGTAGTTGTGTTACTGAAATCTGGCTCCTGCAAAGACTTCTCGTTAAGGCCAGTTCACCCCAGAGCAGCTAGTCTGCTGCTGCATCTTCTGCCCTGCAAACCGGCACAGAGTTTTCTCTGGTGACACACTTGGGACTCTGGAGACAAAGGGGGTGAGAGAGCTAGAGAACCTCAGAGCTGGGGTCTGGCTGTGGCTCCTAGTCTGGTTGCGCTTTGGGAGCCTCTGGACCTGGGTCCTGTGGAGACTACTGAAAGTTCTGCCTGAGCCTCTGGGCCAGGACTTACATGAACTGCTGGAGGCTCAGGCTCAAAGCCTACAGGCATTGCCTGAGACTCTGGGGCCAAAGCAGTTCATGAACATCTGGAGCGCCATACATTGGCCAACCCTAGCTTAAATCATCTCTGAGACACAAAACGCTGACCAAAGCCTCTTACAATGTTTCAGTTCCAGTGTTCTCAGCGTAAATGTTTTCAAAAGCTTTGGAAAGCAATGCATTTAAACTTAAATACATTTTAAAAATCATGACAATGCAGAAATTGCACAGAGACTCTAAGATTGATTTCTCATAACTCACATTCATATAAAGTATGCTGTTTCATACTGATTTGCATACTGTTTTGTTAGAACAACATCATTTCTTTATGCTCGGCCCAGTTCAACATTCTAGATAGCAGTTTTCTGCACAGTGTTGGCTTCCAAAAACAGCTACAGTGTCTGTTTGTCCTTGGTTTGGTTCGCATGCTGGGTTACTAAACAAACAGTTTTTAAGTCTGTGATTTAAACTGGAATTTTTAGCTAAGCCGCAAAGGAGCAAAAACTTCTGGGCTGAGGAGCAGCAGTGGCGTAGTGGTTAAGAGCAGGTGCACTCTGATCTGGAGGAACCGGGTTTGATTCCCCGCCTTGCCCCCTGAGCTGTGGAGGCTTATCTGGGGAATTCAGATTAGTCTGTGGACTCCCAACACACGCCAGCTGGGTGACCTTGGGCTAGTCACAGTTCTTCGGAGCTCTCTCAGCCCCACCTGCCTCACAGGGTATTTGTTGGGGGGGGGGGAAAGGGCAAGGAGATTGTCAGCCCCTTTGAGTCTCCTGCAGGAGAGAAAGGGGGGATATAAACCCAAACTCCTCCTCCTACTCCTACTCCTCCTCCTCCTCTTCTTCTCCTCCTCCTCCTCCTCCTCCTCCTCCTCCTCCTCCTCCTCCTCTTCTTCTTCTTCTTCTTCTTCTTCTTCTTCTTCTTCTTCTTCTTCTTCTCCTCCTCCTCCTCCTCCTCCTCCTCCTCCTCCTCCTCCTCCTCCTCTTCTTCTTCCTCCTCCTCCTCCTCCTCCTCCTCCTCCTCCTCCTCCTCCTCTTCTTCTCCTCCTCCTCCTCCTCCTCCTCCTCCTCCTCCTCCTCCTCTTCTTCTTCTTCTTCTTCTTCTTCTTCTTCTTCTCCTCCTCCTCCTCCTCCTCCTCCTCCTCTTCTTCTTCTTCTTCTTCTTCTTCTCCTCCTCCTCCTCCTCCTCTTCTTCTTCTTCTTCTTCTTCTCCTCCTCCTCCTCCTCCTCCTCCTCCTCCTCCTCCTCCTCCTCCTCCTCCTCCTCCTCCTCTTCTTAGTAAAAAGGCCAAAGGTAATCTGATTTTGTTATTGAGTCTGTCATTAAAGATTCCCACCCCCCAAGTAAGTTTAGTCGAAGACTTTGTTCAAACTGATTGACACGACTGTTTAGAAACTATAAAGAGAACACCCGAAATGACTGAAGTGTTTAGTAAAGTATTCCTGCCGGAGAGAAAGAGAAGCTTAAACTATTTCTGTGACTTATTTTCCTTGTAATTCTATAAATAAACGTTTCGTCTTTGTGTGCCTGTTAATAGGCCTCAGGAGTCATCGAAGGGGGCCGCAATCCAGCCTGGGAAGGGCAGCCAGTTTTGGCGGGAAAAGTAAAAATCCCCTCACAGAGCCAACTGCCAAAAAGCGGCCGTTAGAGTGAGGCTGACAGGGGCTCCCGAGGAGACTCACGAGGGAAATGTTCGGCCTCATTGTCTTACTGCTCCATTTTTTGTATAGCTCTATTTTAAATGTTTTAATGGACTGTATTTACTAATTGTTGTGACCCGCCTTGAGCCCTGCAGGGATAGGGCAGGATATACATTTGAAATAAATAAATAAATAAATAAATAAATAAATAAATAAATAAATAAATAAATAAATAAATAAATTTATTATTGGTTTTATATAGGAGCAGCAGTGGCGTAGGAGGTGAAGAGCTCGTGTATCTAATCTGGAGGAACCGGGTTTGATTCCCCGCTCTGCCGCCTGAGCTGTGGAGGCTTTTCTGGGGAATTCAGATTAGCCTGGGCACTCCCACACACGCCAGCTGGGTGACCTTGGGCTAGTCACAGCTTCTCGGAGCTCTCTCAGCCCCACCCACCTCACAGGGTGTTTGTTGTGAGGGGGGAAGGGCAAGGAGATTGTCAGCCCCTTTGAGTCTCCTTACAAGAGAGAAAGGGGGGATATAAATCAAACTCTTCTTCTTCTTCTTCTTCTTCTTCTTCTTCTTCTTCTTCTTCTTCTTCTTCTTCTTCTTCTTCTTCTTCTTCTTCTTCTTCTTCTAACGACATAGACATGACCCCTAGAGAATCACAGCCCAGGACTTTGAAGCTTCAGAGCTACGAATCTAAGAAGGGGGGGGGGGGATTTTGTTTTAATGTCAATTTAATTTAATTCAATAAAATACATTATGATTTTTTTTAAAAAAAGGAATGACTACAAAATGGCAGCCAGGAAGCGTTTTCAAAGGGGTGAGTGCAGACAAATTGGTGTGTGTGTGTGTGTGTGTGTGTGTGTTTGAAAACATTTCGACAACATTTGCAAAATGTTTTCAGAGGCTTGTGTGGAGAGGGCCATAGACAAAACAAGAAATCCTATGTGATAAAAGCTCTTGTAACAGAGCTTTTGAACTTAGCAAGATTGCTGAGAAACCTATGGCCCAGTGTAAAAACTATATTTGCAGATGAAAGCTGTCATAACAGGATAACCAGCAACCTATTTGTGAACTGGTTTGAACAGCTTTGGATAAAACTGCCGAACATCATGAACAGAATAAAGAATCGCTAGCTTGTGCTTCAGGTGTTTTTAAGGACTTCAGTGACGAAAACTCAGCCAAGAAAGCCTCTCATCTCTACGGTGCTTTCACAAGCTTTTATTGCACCGGCTTTCTTGTTTCTATTCTTTGCTTTCTGTGTCCGTGTGTGTTGAAGGTTCTTGCTCCTCATCAAATGAAAAGTGTTGCCAATATACGGAGCTAAACTCATGTGGAATCTCCTCCTACTGAAATGAAGAAATAAGCATTTCCCTTTCTCCGCCTAGGACTCGCTGCACAGGAAACAAGGAGCGGAAGGGAACTAGAGGCCATACGTGAAGGTGAGTTTGGCTTCTACTTTAGGATCCTTGGATGGTGGTGATGCTGCTTTCTGCTGGTGTCTGGAGCTGTCTGAAGCTGCTGGTGGTGTCTGCCCATGCTGTTTCTAGCCTTCTTCCATGTTGGTAAAGTGGTCCTTCCTCCAAGTTGGTAGAGTGCTGCACATGGTTCTCCTTCATCCTGACAACAACCCTGTGAGGTAGGCTGAGAGAGAATCACTAGCCAAAGGACACTCAGCAAGTTCCATGGCTGGATGGAGACTGAGCCCCAGTTGCCCAGATTCATAAGAACATAAGAACATAAGAACATAAGAACTAGCCTGCTGGATCAGACCAGAGTCCATCTAGTCCAGCATTCTGCTACTCGCAGTGGCCCACCAGGTGCCTTTGGGAGCTCACATGCAGGATGTGAAAGCAATGGCCTTCTGCTGCTGCTGCTGCTCCTGAGCACCTGGTCTGCTAAGGCATTTGCAATCTGAGATCAAGGAGGATCAAGATTGGTAGCCATAGGTGCACATTCCAGAGGTGCACATTAACTACAGTGGCTGAAGAAATAGTTGATGTTCCCCATTAGTGGAGCCCTGCTCTGCTTTCCCCCCACAATCTTTCCATCAGACCCCGATGGCAGTGGTCCCATTTGTTTCATCATGTGACTACCCCATCCTGTTATTTACGAGATGAGCTGGGGTGGCAATGACTCACTTCCAGCCAATCACCATGCATGCACAGCTTGGTAGATGGGGCTTATACAGAACTCAAAAATACACATGTTGCACTCTGGCTGTGTCCAATCTTATATATTGATCTTGCATATAATTAGTAAACTTAACACGTCTATTTGTATTTACATTTCCTCCTTTTCTCTGACAAAGTTCTTAAAGATACAGTATAAATCTTCCAACACTTATAACTAAACATAAATCATCACTTAGTCCATTCAATTCCTGCCAGTTCTTTTTTTTTTCAAAAACAAAGCTTCAGTTCCATATAGTCCATATTCCAATTCTATAGGTTCTACATAAAAACGTCTTGCGCTTATAGAACGTTTTTCATGCATCTTCCTCAGTATGTCAGTATGTTTAATCACACTTCCAACAGTTCTTTGAGGCTTCTAATGGGTATATCTGAAATTAAAGTTACACAGATACGTATGTACTGAAATCAGAATTATGCATGTTCATCTATCTTTCTTGCACCAATACATTTCTCAATTAATCTTTTGTTTTTATTACTCACTGGCTCTCTATTTTTTTTTTAAACCTTTATTAGGCATAAAACGAATATAACAACCAGCATTATCCAGACAGATGTTCCATATATAAAACCACCACAGGTATTATTCCAAGGTTCCTAAAAGGAACCTAGCTACAGAATTTAAAATCACAGAAGAAGAGTTGTTTAGTAGGAATGCCACCTTCCCAGCAACAGAGTATTCCTTAAACTTAGCAGGAAGGAAGGTCAAAAGCCTGGTCCTAGCTTCCTCGTATTTGGGGCAGTTGAGCATTATATATATTTCCATGGATTTACCACTATGGTTTTACAGTAAGGAGGAGCATTTCAAGCTCTGCGAGAGTCCAGAATTTTAAAGAAACCTCCCTTGGAGTACAGAACAAGGGAAGGAATTACAACGAGCCCTTGTGTATATCCATCTCAGCTTGGGCTCTTGGAGTATACTCAGATAGTCTGCCATCACATTGGTTTTGAATTTGAGTTGCCCGCTCCCATCTCTGCCTTCCATTTGTCCTTTGCTGACTCATAGACCAAGCTACATTTAAGACAGACCTAATTGAAACCACCTGTGCAGCTGTCATTAATTTTACAGATGACATGCGAAATCCAGCGCTTTGTTAAGACCTATTCTATCTGTCTGGAATTTAAAGATGTATCTATTTTCCATTTGTAACCATTTTTTCTCCACATTGCCAACAGAAAACTCCTCTTGCAAATATGTACCCTACTCTCTCTCATTCTAGCTTTATCAGTATCAGTAAATGCTAGCATTTCAATACCAGCCAAAGTCCCTTCTAGTGGGTTAGTCATTTTGTGTTAGAAAAGGGGCTCGATCCACCCACGATATGGCAATAATACAATCTGTATCCAGTGGCTTAAACAACAACAATGCGGGTAATTTTAACCACAATGTGAAATTAACAATTTCATAAAGAATAGCTTACATAGTATGATAAACAGAATTTCATACATTTATAATCAATTTTGAAATAAGAACATGAATGTACAAGATGGCATTTCATACAACAGTTGCTGTTTCAAAATAAGCTCAAAAGGTGGGGCTAGTTAACCTCCAGTACTGGTAAACCTTGTAATAACTTCTCAGGCTCCTCAATATATTCTTATTATTTGAGTTTACAATCGAAAATTCTCGGGTGCTGATGTCAGCAGGGGTGCCTTCCTGGTGGCCCCATTGCCTTCCAAGATTCGGGGTATGGGGTCGCTTGGAGGAGGGACATTTGTTTTTATGCTGTTTTTAGGCTTGTATTCCATCCTGGGACTATGGTGATGGCTGGGAAATGAGCTGCTCTTGTCCTTTGGCCCCTTGCATTTGTCACCTAATGGGACTTGCCGTCCCTCCCTCTTGGGGAGAGGACTTTGAAAATGGAGCTGTTGGACGCCACTTATATTTATACTTGTATTTATTATATTTATTAGTGTTTATTGCTTTTATCGCTGCTTTTAAAGGTTTTTAGCTATCTTATGATTGTACCATGCTTACATGCTGTGCACCGCCCGGAGCCCCTCGGGGATAGGGCGGTATAAAAGTCTAAAGAATAAAATAAATAAATAATAAATAATAAATAATAAATAATAAATAATAAATAATAAATAATAAATAATAAATAATAAATAAATAAATAAATAAATAAATAAATAAATAAATAAATAAATAAATAAAAGTGGAGATGACAGAATTTGAACTTGGGTCCCTCTGTTTCTTCTCCCCATGACAGCAACAGAGGAGGAAATTAATCAACAGAGAATTATAGAAATGGATAGAGCCACATAGGCCATCTAGTCCCACCCCCTGATCAATGCAGGATCAGTCTAAAGAATCCCTGGTAAGTGTCCTTCCAGCCACTGCTTGAAGACTGCGCCCATGAGGGGACTTCCAAGGTAGTCAATTTCACTGCAGAACTACTCTCACGTAATTTTTTCCTTGCTGTCCATCCAGTACCATCCTGCCCATAATTGCCATTATTGTGAGTCCTGTCTTCTGCTGCCCCCGGGAACAGCTCCCCTGCCCCCCTCTAAGAGACAGCCCTTCAGATACTTCAATTATGTCCCCCATCCCAGTCTCCTCCAGACTCAACATTCCCAAGTTCCCTCCTAGGTTTTTGTCTCCAGGCCCCCGATCAGCCTCATCCTGCTCCATTCTGGCCACATCCAATTGGCCATGCTGGCAGGGGCTGATAGGAATTGTAGTCCATAACATCTGGAGTGGCAAAGGCTCGCCACCACAGATATAGAATCTATTTACGTGCCAAAGCCAGGTCATCAAAACGAACTGGTGATCCCTCATCCAATCAACTGCATTCTCTTCAAAAAGAACTCTGGATAATAATTGCTTACAAAATTTTATTTCACAAGGACATTTCTCCGAGTTCTACAATCTCCAATTAGCTCGAGATATCATAAGAACACCAAAGACATTAAGGATAAAATGAGCTCTTAATTTCGGAACAGGGAGAAATTTTCTAATGAAATAAAACTCCGGTTCAGTGAACTTGAAATGGGAGAGGACTGTGAATATCGCGGGGATCTGTAATAGGACTGGCCAGCGTGACACTCATTATAAATGTCGACGTCAGAATTCTAAAAAAAAACTGTCCAAAACTCACCCAGTAAGACGACCACAAGGGCCGTCAAGTTCAACCCTCTGCCATGCAGGAACACACAATCAAAGTACTCCTGACGTATGATCATCACATGATTTAAGTGATTTAACTGACCCTGCAGATTTTCAAAAACACACCTTTGGGCAGCCGCTACCAGAAGCAGCAGGAGGATTTTCACTGTGTGACTGGAGGTAAGCCACAGCAGCTATTTGGTGGTTGGCTCCACATGCTAGAGCACCCATTTTGTCACAGTGCCTGAATTACAAAGGGGCCCACAAGCTCCAGAGGGTTGGGGACTCCTGGTACAGATGATAGCCACTTCCAGAGAGGAGGAAACCCAGCATTCCCCCAGCCATTGTTCTGTTTCAGCAGCAGCCTGTGAGATTCATCTCATGATTAAGAGGATATTCAAGGGATGAAGGGAAACTGTTCTTGACATTCCCCACC